>NC_060124.1:223419579-224044579 GCF_021461395.2 Schistocerca americana
TTTCGGAAAGGGGAATCTGGTGATAAGCCTGATGAAGATCGAAAATGAGCGCCGGAAATCCGTGAAAACCACCCGTGTAGATCAGGTAGATGGGCAGACTACAAAATTGCTTTCTGATAAAGGACACGACAGGCCACAAAGGGTCTCAAACCTCTCACTCCCCCCAATTACTCAAATGGTTCAAATGGCTCTAAGCACTATGGGACTAAACATCTGAGGTCATCAGTCCCCTAGACTTAGAACTACTTAAACCTAACTAACCTAAGGACAGCACACACATCAATGGCCGAGGCAGGATTCGAACCTGCGACCGTAGCAGCAGCGCGGTTCCGGACTGAAGCGCCTAGAACCGTTCGGCCACAGCGGGCGGCCCCAATTATTCTTGGGCACCAGAAATATCGGTGATGCATAAAGGCCTAATAACCCCCTCAGCAAGCATGTTATCTATCATCTCATGCAATCTCTTCATCCTAGTTGGAGATAGCTGGTAGGGTGACTGCGTGAGAGGAATATGGATGGAAAGTAATATCCGGTATTCAGTACGATTAGTCACACCAATTTATCAGTCAACACTTCCGGGAAACCAAGCAACATGTGAAGGAGAACCTCAGCCTGATCAGGAGGTAAGTGCGTGACGTCGAACTCCGCCCCATTAGCGTTAGTATTACAGAGAACTACCCTCCTAGAATGGCAGAACAAGCGAAACTTCACCTCAGGCCGAAACGCGATACAGAATTTCCCAAGGGCATAATCCAAAATTAATACTGTGTCGCTTACAAAACCACACCGTAAGAGGAGGTCGGTGCTTAAACCCTCCGCCACCAATAACTCCGCAGGGCAAGAGTATTCATCGACGTGACAAGAAATGCACGTGAATCCTATGGAGGGAAGAGCTTGACTATTAACAGTTCTAAAAGTTCTACCCATGGGCTTTAAGCGACTCATTAAAGAAACTCGGCTGTCAGAATCTATAGCGCACAGAGCGGCTCATGATTGACGTACCCACGTACAAACGAAAGAGGATTATGAACCACCCCTTTTACTTGATTACATGCACTAGTCAACGTGAAAAAAGTGCCGCGCCGTCCCTGCCTACGGCGCCAGAAGTTACAAGAGCTTTTTCTGGTGGCCTCGAACTGGCGAACAAATTGCCCCTGTCAACCACAGCGGAACACCTACCTTGGAAAAACCTCATCTTATTAGCGGTAACCGTAACTGAGGTGGGTTTGGTGTAAGACTGAGATGACGCCTTTTCACGGCCTCTCCTTTGATCGGCTTGCTTAACCTCCTCCTCAAGAGTAAATCATTCAAGTCACGATAGGTACTTGGCCTCTCTAAAAAAAAAGTCCTTGGAACGATCCTCCAGTTTAATCCCTCGCAAAATGGTGGCAAACGTCTCATGCTCAGTCATCTCTCGATCAAAAGGAAAGGTACCCGTGGGCACTTCGCGAATATTGTTAACTAGATTCTCGTAATCATGTCGTACTCTACAAAAATATTGATTAACGAGGTCGCACTTCGCCCTGGCAGGCACGCGGGGACGCCGTTCCCTTAAAAAACCTTTCCTCGCTAAAATGTCACTGACCGTTTCGGCCAAGGACCCTTGACACAAGGGATACATTGTAATCTTATCAGTCCGTGGCTGACATAGAAGACTGCAAACCTTCTTTCCTTCCCGTCTGGGCAAGCTGTGCAGTGACTAAAGAGTACATGTAAAGCGTACTGGGACAGGGTAAATGCTAGTTACAATGAATTCGATAATTCGATCGTAAAACTGGCATTTTTATTTGATATTCCCCACAACTGACAAAATTAAAAAAAAGTGAATCTCTTTGACCACCCACACACACCTGAGAATGGCACATTAACAATTTGCCATTACGCGCCCCTATCACTGGCAGCTGCGTTGATAAATACCCGGCACCTCGCAAAGATAACTTCTAGATCGAGAATATTAGGTAAGTTGTTGGAAGTGATTAGGCGTTGGTGAAAATCTCGCTTCTGAGCACACAAAGAGCTCTAACCGCAGAACTCTGCACGAACACGCGTTGGTGCAATGCTGCGGTACAGACCGATGGCCAAGACGCCGTCTCCAAGTGCGTACCGCTCGATGGCTGAAGGCGAAGTCCTCCTCCATCGAGTAGGTCATAACGCCCCTAGGCAAACGTAATTCCCGTCTTCGCCACGTGTTGCCCAGCACAGGTGGCTCCGTATGCCGGGCTATCCCCAAAAGCTCCGTATTGTCCCGCGTTTCCGGTGACCGCTACCTGTCGCCCACGGCGGCCCGGCGAGCTACGGCCATCTGCAGACTTTACGTTGCACAATCCTCAACTTCCGATACTTTTCACCAACGCTTTAAGTTAATGGCTCAATCATGCAGACATGCAGGGAATACTGCTCGAGAGTGCCTCATATTTATCACAATTCAATAGAGTCATGATCTGATGCCTTGGCCAGTCCATTTATTGTTAATACTAATGTTGGTAGGCTAACGTGTAAGTGCCCATGTCTTGGCAGCTTACAACATCAACTGCAGAACTGTTTCCCAAGACAATTCAAAAACGTTAATTTCTTTTTCTGAGGTAACAGTAAACCACAAGAATTTAACCAACTCCTGTCGAGTATTGACAGCAAGGCGTTCTATTCAGTGCAACGCGTTCAAGAAAGGAATAGGTAATTTCGCAAAACTAGATTGCGTTTCTCTATACCGCCATTTGTGGGCCCCCGAGAAACGGTTTCGTTTTCGGTAAGCACCGGCTTTGGAATTCACTAAGTCCCTGATCGCTCTCCCACTCTAGGGCACTGAAACTAATTTGTAGATTTACCACGACATTATGAAGTTGATCAACCTTGGATTTGAACTGGGAATCCGTGACTACTGAAACCAGGTCTTTAGCTCTACACAACTAGTTCCTAACTTGCACCTGCATGCGGTACAGCTGAGTGCTGGGTGGGGCACTAAACCGAAGAAACTTTAAGGTCTTCTCTATCTCCGCGACAGGGAAGCGACGCACTGCTCGATGGTCACCCTCAGTTGACCAGTACTCCCCACCGTCACCTACACCGGAGCACCCATAGCTGCACGATAGCTGCTGATAGCTCATCGACGTCCCCATCCTCTGTAAATGCTCAGATTTTATTCTCGTATCTCAACTGGTCCTTGCGACGGCAACCCACTCCAAACACGACCAGAGCTCCATAACAGATGAATCCACTGAAACCCAGAGCCAAAAACAACAGATTGTGAGTAGACAGGTATTAATATACATTTAAATATGTATGTTCGTATAATTCAATCCTTCAACTTTCAGAAAAAAAACCATGCTCTCCTACCAGAATGGTTTGCAGTAATGGCGTAAGGTTGCCTGCGAGCGGAAGATCAGCCCAAGTAAGGATTGAACGTCATTCATATAAAGATTTTTATTACCACCTTTAGGGAAAAATAAAAAATAACTTCAAGACAGTTCAAGAACAATAACTGGTAATCGACCAACGTTTTTATCAAATATTTGAGTGGGATCAAATAACGAAAAGCTACACTGTTAATTCATGCACTTCCTCTCAGCTCTCCAGAGATCTGCATGTGAACAGGTAGTATGAAAATTTAAATTTACAACAAATACTCCCTTTACTAAATATACAATTTTTGTGTGCCACTGGATACTATTGTTCAAACATTTACAGCCAGTTTCTGTAAGAGAAAGAAGATAAAATTCCAGTAATTGAACTAACATAACAATTTCTTCAAAGGTTCTAAGAAAACAGTCTTGCCAAGAGGCAGCTCACCACTATCTCTAGAATGTGTTTGACTGAAATACAACAAATGATTAGGCTTTACCGAAACAGGAGTTCATTAAAAGGAACAAAACTATTAAAGCTCCCTAGTGTTAAACCACCACAAGTCAGGCAAAGTGGTCGAGTCGACGGACCTGAAATTAGGCCCGATACGTTCGCCGAAACACTCCTTTGCTTATCAACCAGTGGAAACACGCACCAAGGCAGAAACATACAATGATGAAAAGAGAAATAATTTTGAAGTAAAATGAGTAAAAACTTAAGTCATCACATTACACGCTGGTAGTGTAGCCGAAGTATTTATGAAGAGTCGCTAAAACACAACAAGATAAGTGGACAAGGCTACCATCCCTACTCACACCTGACAGTCAAGAACTTCAGCTGCCAACCGACACTCAGCTTCAAATCACAGCACGAGGCGGAAACGGTAAATACCCAACCGTCGCGCTGGACGGGATACATACGTGGAAGGAAGACGCAAACGGTTGTCTGATGAACTTCACTTCATAAACACAAGCTTATCTTCGAAGTGTAGCCCACCAGAATACATGCAACATGATTTGGCCCGGTGAGGCGCATAAGCTTGCCAGTTCTAAATGACTAAAGAAACCGACTTAGTAATTTAGTGCCCAAGATATAAGACACAAAACTACTTTGTACGTCCTAAATAATGACTCATTAAACATTGAAGCGATTTTAGAAAACCCCAATAAGTTAAATGACGTCATCAAATCACAGCTCTATAATAGTTATCAGATGGAAGCTATTATCTTTTGATACGAACGACACGCTCCTTGGATCACCTGGCCAGACAAAGGAATAGGGAACAACAGCAACAGAAGGCTGAACCGAATCAGATATAGAAGCAGCACGGAAAACACTTGTGCTGGAAGTTAACCAGTGTCAACTGTCACGCTCTCACAAGGGGAGGCCGCCAATTGCGAAATTCAGATTCGACTCATACTGCGCATAATAAAAGCTCATGGCCAGAGCTGTAATGTGGCAAAGCACCAAGATGCACTTCTCAGCCGTTGTCGATAAAATCGACAGTTAAAAGAAACCGTTGCGGTGAAATACTCTCTACGATTACTGATTTTCTGTTTACCGCTGCGCCACACCGACGTGGTGCAGCGGTAAGCTGTTGGATTCGTAATCCGAAGGTCGCCGGATCGATTCTCGCGCCATGCAACTTTTTTTTTAGTATTTGTTTTTTGTAATTCAAATATATATATATATATATATATATATAATTCCCGGCAATCAGTTGCAACAATTATGTATATAATAAATTGTTGAAAGTCGTTTGTCGTGGAAAAACTGGCGACTTCGAACATCATTATGTTTTCCGCAAACAAAGTTGTATTTCACAAATGTTATTAATTATCTTCATAATGTTAACCACGTATAGTTAACGGAAGACGTAGAAACGATATTCCGAAACGAATACGTATAGCGTAAGTCAAACGTTCGAATTAGGATATAGACGCCACGAACACAAACTTGCTGTGGCAGGTATGAAATATAAACTCCGTTACTCGCTCGTTACACTTGAAGGACAGATGTTGAATGGGCCGAAAAAAGCCGCCGCATAACAGCGTAGTTGCCTGCTTACTTCGAAAGAAGGTAGATGCGGTCCCTAGCGCAACTTATATCGTCGAAAATCATTGCGGACGGGAGAGCTTCGGTACACCCTGCTTATGCATGTTGGTGAAGGCAGATCGCTCTCCAATTGTACCGTCTCCATTTTTCCGTTTGTTTAACAGGGTGTACCGAAGCTCCCCCGTCCGCAATGATTTTCGGCGATGTTATAAGTTGCGCTAGGGACCGCATCTACTTTCTTTCGAAGTAAGCAGGCAACTACGCTGAATTACAAAAAACTAATAATAAAAAAAATTGCATGGCGCGAGATTCGAACCGGCGACCTTCGAATTACGAACCCGAGCGCTTACCGCTGCGCCACGGCGCTGTAGAAAACTGTTAATCGTAGAGAGTATTTCACCGCAACGGTTTCTTTTAACTGTCGATTTTCTCGACAACGGCTGAGAAGTGCATCTTGGTGCATTGCCACATTACACCTCTGGCCATGAGCTTTTATTATGCGCAGTATGAGTCGAATCTGAATTTCACAATTGGCGGCCTCCCCTTGTCAGTGGAAGGCAAGACCAGTCTCTACAAATGCGGCGTGGTCTCAGGACCGTAGCAAAGCACTAAAAGTAGGTCATCGGGCATACAAAGCCGCTGTATGATGACAAAGAATGGAAAAACTTGGAGCCGACAGAAGATTTGTGGATGAGGACGACCCACCGCTCGCTTCCAGACCTGGTTGGCCAAAGAAATAGTGCGTTCTCTTCCGTTCCCGGTGCAGGTACCTCGTATCCAGAACACGCTCAACCCGACCAACTTGGGAGGCACACGGGTGATAGAACAAACAGCCGGCTCTTGCCCCGTAGCACTGCGCTGTCCGTGCTACTTCATACACTGCCTCTCCCAGCATAACGGTCTCAACAGCCCCCGCGGCAAACGTGCCGCGCCCCCTTCACGCCAAAGACTGTTCCAGGAGATGTGGCGCGAGCTATCGATCGCGCAACGGTTCACTACTGTGCCATGAGTCTGTAATTCGTGGGATGTCTAGTTCTCTGCGGTAGTGTGACGGGAGGCGTCTGTGACGCTGCTGGAGCCACTCAGTCTAATTGGGGCAGTGCCAGATGGCTGCAAGGAGTGGGGTGTTCGGAAAATTTTCTTGGACATGAGGACGACAGTTGAACAGGGGACCCAGAAACAGGCTTCCAGATTACAAGAGGAGCGCTAACTGGATGCTTGAGTGGCAGACAGCAATATTTTGCTTGGTCGAGTGACAACATAGTGCATAGTGAAGAGTACAGGATGTACATTGAGTGTATCGGATGATCGGTAATGTAACACACGTAAGGTCTGTGGGCGCAGTTTGGCGTGTTCTGGGTGTTGCGTCACGTCACGCTCGGCATACGGATGTTTTCCCTCAAAGGGAGAGTCGTATGCGTGTTGAGCGTGACTCATTTTGCATGTGTCATTGTACAGAAGGTGCTCTTGTTGCTACAAGACTCTGAGTGTGACTAACTTTTTTGATCCCATGTTCCCAAAATTATCTTCCAAGATCTGGTCCACTGGTATAGCAACCGTGTAAAATTATTCTTGAATAAAAAGTATTGGTTGAGAAAATATTGCTAGTATGATGCATTTCGCATTTGAAAGGGAATCTGTCCGCAGCGCGTGGTCGTGCGGTAGCG
Organism: Schistocerca americana; assembly: GCF_021461395.2. Classification (NCBI taxonomy): domain Eukaryota; kingdom Metazoa; phylum Arthropoda; class Insecta; order Orthoptera; family Acrididae; genus Schistocerca; species Schistocerca americana. The sequence continues at coordinate 223,426,641 of NC_060124.1, forward strand.
TTCTCGCTTCCCGCTCCCACGTTCCCGGGTTCGATTCCCGGTGGCGTCAGGGATTTTCTCTGCCTCGTGATGACTGGGTGTCGTGTGATGACCTTAGGTTAGTTAGGTTTAAGTAGTTCTAAGTTCTAGGGGACTGATGACCACAGGTGTTAAGTCCCATAGTGCTCAGAGCAATTTTTTTGAAAGGGAATCATCTGACCACCTACAAAAAGAATAAAAGGAAATATGTAGTTAAGGTGGTCCTACCATGCACGGTTGTAATAAAATATCTATTATTTTTCCTTTTTTTTCGAACCATGGCTTGAGAGATCTTCGTAGAAATGTAAATCTGTGGAATAAGCATACATCCGGATCGAGATAACCGCGGCATGTGCCTAGACAGTGAGCACAAACTGATATCCAACGTTAAAAACAAATATTCAGTGACGTAGTGGTAAGTTAGAAAAGGGTTGAAATGGAAAACAATACCTCCAATGCGGTCATAACGGTAGGTGCCGTGGTGCATAGGTAGGACTACACATCAAGAAATGCACAAATCTTGCTTCGCTAATCATAATGGAACAAAAATCAGATATCACAGTAGAAGATGTCGAACATGTATATTGGCACAGTAGAGCACCGAGCATGAATACGTGTACATTTGAGCATTAGGCTGAGCGCAGCGTGCCGGCCGCTGGTGGGCGAGCGGTTCTGGCGCTTCAGTCTGGAACCGCGCGACCGCTACGGTCGCAGGTTCGAATCCTGCCTCGGGCATGGGTGTGTGTGTTGTCCTTAGGTTCGTTAGGTTTAAGTAGTTCTAAGTTCTAGGGGACTTATGACCTCAGCAGTTGAGTCCCACAGTGCTCAGAGCCATTTGAACCATTTTTTGAGCGCAGCGTGCACTTAAGTAGAGGTAACACAAGCAGATGGCGCTTAGTTTTCATGCCATAACTTAAAATTTATAATAAAAATCCCAAAATTAAGCTGCAGGAGCACTATGGATAAGGAACATTAATGAAATATGAATCTGACAGGATTCACATTAAAAAGGCGAAACGCGACATTAAAGCAATATTTTCGCAACCAAGACTTCTTTAATCAAGAAAATTAACTAGTTATTTTATTCTGTAAGAGTGATCTGTTTCGTATGTCACATTGTACAGAAAAATGTGTAACGTCTCCTTAGAAAGTTTTAGAAATGACTGTGCTGGTAAACCTCTTACGTTATTTGATTTTCAAACAGCTGAGCAAAACTCTACGTACTCAAACACTTTTCTCTTTACTTATTCTGATCATCACTAAACTGACAATATTTTTAGCCCAACGCAATCTGACTTTTAATAATTACTACAAAAGAATGGCCCTGACTAACAATAACCCATGCCTTTCATGAATCACTTACCTCACAAAAAACTTCATTACTCGAACTACTGCAATACAGCGAGTGCAAATACTGCCATCTAAATAAAAGATTCTAACTACTGAGGGCACTAACTATTGATAGGCATGGTTAGCAAATGAAAGATTTTGATAGAGAACAAACTATGTATGTAATTTAATAGTGTTCAAAAGACATCATATATACATCTATCAATTCATGACATCCATCTTTACAAATTTCCTTTTTCTGGCGGACACACGTCCAGATCGTCCGCTTATAGCAACCTCTCAAAACTCTGCTATCTCTCTCCCCACATCCACCACTGCTGGCGGCTCATCTCCAACTGCACAACGCTACGCGCTGCTCACATCCAACTGCCCAACACTACAATAGCGAATACTCCAACAATGAGTCCAACCAGCCACAGACTGCACCAGCACTCTCAGTGACTTTCATACAGAGCGCTACGTGGCGTCACCAACATAAAAACCTAAACAGCCTACTTACAAATGTACTAAGCTCTTTGCGTAAGTAGTCCTGCAGATGGATGATAGTAGCTTAGCTTTAATAAATAGTTGGTAACGGGCGTGGTAATTGTGCCCAAGTTTGTTCTCCTGCATTTAATTTCAGAAGCTAAGTTTATTATCTTTTTCTGCCTGTCAGCGAGGACCGTCTTTTTGTAAACTATTATCCTTTTTGTCCGATTCTGCCCGATGAGGCGAAGTCTATTTGAATTTTGGTTTCATTATGTTAAAGGTATTTCATATTGTTATTCTATGGTGAGCCCTGCCTTCAATAACTCTACTCGGCTGTAAACTAAGTTGTGTTTGTTATCATTTCTCTGTTGTCAAGAAGAATATTTTCTATTTTTAAATACTTTGTAAAATCGAACTCACGCCTGCACATCCCCCAGCCCAAATGCCGTCACACCCATATCCTTTGCTACATGACCAAAGGTAATTTAACACATTTTACAATTATAGATCTTAAATTCTTTCGAACAATTTTCAACTTTAAAGCTTGTTTCGTAAATGCCTAACTTATTTCTGATTTTTCGTACTTTACTAATTTTCACATATAATCACATTATTTCAAGAGACTATCAACAGCACATGCTTACAACCACGATGACAAAGTGACAAACATAACACTCAGGCGTATATCGTACACAGTGACTTTACAACTCCTTACGTTTCCTTCTGCCACGTGACCATTCCAAAAGCAACTGAAAATTTCAAACGGATAAAATTAAATTATTCTTTTAAAGCAAATGGTAGTATTAGACTTCGCGGCTGTTTCGTTTTCCGTCCACGGTCCTTGTCCACAATCGATATTCCGAAGTGGTTTCTTGAAATGTTAAGGAATAAGAGAACTGCACGGAGCAGACAGTTGTAGGAAAGTGGTTACCATGATTTTCTTTTTAACTTGGGTCGTTTCTGTCTACAGAACCGCTTTGCGGCAAAGGTCAAGAGTCTGTAACAAGTCAAAGGTCGTTCGCTTCATAAACAGCAATCCGTAATTGCCTTCTGCGTAGAAACATCCTCTGGGAGTTTACGTTCGTTTGCCTGTCAAAGGAGGCAGAAATTTCTCGGCGAATTATTTGCTTGTAATGAAATGGGTCTTAAGAGGACAAAGTATTTCGAGTGCTTTCAGAAATATTTTCTGACTGGAGACGTGGTTTCTTACTAAAAGAAGACTTGGAAAAAGTGGGACAGAACATTCATCAATGGACGGATTTATACTACCGTTACTTGAAACGATATCGACAGAGCACCTCTTGTGATGAAAGACATGCTCCAGCCTCAGAAGGGAAAGTTTGCAACAGAGACGTGACGGAGCAACGACCGTCCCCAAATAAACAGCAAACGTTTAATAGTGTCAATCTGTCATGTTAAATCCTCACCAGTGTCCTTTTAATATGCAAGAACAGTAAAAAATTGATAGCTTCCGATTCAGAGGGCACGGTCATTGGGAGGGCTCGTATTCAGCAGTGTGAGGATCCAAATGCTGTTTTACAGCGAGTAATTTTAATGTTCGGACAATATGAGGGTTTTTTATTCCTAACAATACAAAAATAAAAAATAGCCAAATGTTATATTAAGGGTGACGCCCAGTAATTAATGGGTTGAACACTTCTTAAACAACATATAACAGTTGTTAAATAGTGCGATGTAACGTAATGTTTTACGACAGTCGATATTCACATTACTTTAATATTCGGACAGTTGGCAGTGAAGCACTTGTTTCGATCGTTTACGCAAAGTTGTATATCCTGTGTTAGAAGACAGTTTTCGTTTACAAGTGTGGTCGATTGTCCCCATGGTACAATGCCAAGCAAAATTAGTACCGGTTGGTCCGAGCAAGGGCTTCACAACCCGAACCACACGCCACTGTTAAGCACTAATGAAGGGCTGGGTCCCTTACTTCGATTACACGTAATTCATTAAGGTCAATCCAACACATTTATTTCAAGTAACATAAATGAAGTTACATTTGAATCTGTCTGACATTAAACAGGAATAAAAAAAAACAATTGCAATATCAGCTGATTTAGTGCGTGAAGCGCGAGTTAAGCCAATAACCAGGTAAACTAAACAATTCACCGTAATTCAAAAGAAAGAGAAAAACAAAATTGAATCAATGCACCCCAATGACAAATATCCAAAAAAACCTTACAATACTATTCAAAAGAATACACTGAAGTGGGGAGCAGTCATTCACCCGACAGAACCCTTCAAAATGAATTCAATAACACACCTGCGTGCCCCAGAAAACAGCAAGACATTAAATACACTTCATTTGGCGATTAATAAATACTCACTAACATTACGCCACCCCTGTTTGAACTGCAGTGTCCCAAAGAATCAGGCGCTTATTCTGGAAGAACATTTTTTTTATGTTTAAATTACAGCATTAAGGGGGGTAGGACGTCAAACGGGCCGACTTGGAGCAAGAGAGGCACCACAGGACATTTTAATTTCCACTGTCTATACTTTTAAAAATAAATTCATAAAACTTTGTCGCCATGTCCAAGAAGGATTTAGGACTAACACTCATCGCAGTGGAAGTTAAAAAACGTAGCAAAACACCTTTTTTTACATGTGAAATTTCATAATTTTTTCACTTATTACTGTCTGCATTTGTTGCTATAGGTACACTTTTCTTCCTAAGTAAGAGAGATTCTTCGATGAATTTTTCATAGCATACAAACAGTAGTTACAGGTGTATGAAACTCTAGAATTTTACAAATCTATTAAAAAACTATGGAAAAATTGAGATAATTAACTATAAAACTTGAATTTTTTCTAAACATGAAGTTTAAAATGTAACAGTTCATTCATTTTTTCATAAATTAAATAACTTCTAGAGTTCCATACACCTGTAACTACGGTTTGTGTGCTGTGCAAAAGTCATCGAAGAATATCTCTTCCTTACGAATAAAATTGTACCTGCAGCAACAAATGCAGCCAGTAGTAAGTGAAAAAATGATGAAATTTCACATGTAAAAACAAATGTGTTTTGTTACATTTTTGAGCTTCCACTGCCATGAGTATGAATCCTGAATCCTTCCTGGTTCAAATGGCTCTGAGCACTATGGGACTCAACTGCTGAGGTCATTAGTCCCCTAGAACTTAGAACTAGTTAAACCTAACTAACCTAAGGACATCACAAACGTCCATGCCCGAGGCAGGATTCGAACCTGCGACCGTAGCGGTCTTGCGGTTCCAGACTGCAGCGCCTTTAACCGCACGGCCACTTCGGCCGGCAATCCTTCCTGGTCATGCCACTAAAGTTTTATGAATTTATTTGTAAAAGTATATACAGTGAAAATTAAAATGTCGTGTGGTGCCTGTCCTGCTCCAAGTCGGCCCGTTTGACGTCCTACCCCCCTTAAGGAATTCCAAATCTTTCCCCTTTCTAGGCGGAGGCTGAGCCTTAAACACAGAACGCCACAAAAACACAGTTTTGCTGTGATATCTTACAGGACACGCGGAAGCAGTAACAGGCAAGGGGGCGGCACTCACAAATAACACAAGCTAAGAGTCAGGCTGGGAGCACATCCTACGAGAACTTGTTCACACTATACTCACCACAAACTGTAGACATTCCGGCCGAACATCCGCTTTCGGTGGCTGCCAGAAGGACGAAGCAACCAACAGGCCCACGCCGTGCTTCTCACACAGGCATCTCAATTTCGCAAACATCTAGGCCAACACCAACTCCGGACTCCCCTCTCACTGCGAGGCTTGGCACAGTTTATATGAAATCCCTTCCAGGCAACCAGTAACCGCCGCAGGAGTTTCACGATTAGCAAACAGCCGCAGCGTAACAGACATCACACATGTGCCTACGCCAGAGCCACAACTCCGCCAGTCTCGCCAGCCGCCCCAAACCGACTGCATCTCGCTGTCCCGCGCGCACCAGCCGAAAACGCAAAGATGCTCATGCCCGGGGACGCGCCAAAGATAACAAGCCGATCGCTGATGATCGACCAGCGATCTGGCTCACCGGTTTTGATATACAACAACTTGTTGTTTTTCGTAGTGCAAAAGGTACTATGAGGTGACAGTGTCTTGGGAAACCTGCTGGTATCATGGCGGACACTCGTTTGCCCTCCGTAGTGCAACATCTCAACGTGGCGTGGACTCAACAAGTCGTTGGAAGTCCCCTGCAGAAATATTGAGCTATGATATGTCTACAACAGTTCGTAATTGAGAAAGTGCTGCCGGTGTAGAATTCTGAGCACTAACTGGGGTTCATGACAGGCGATCTGTATGACCAAATCATTCGCTCGAACTGTCAGAATCTTCAAATGGTTCAAATGGCTCTAAGCACTATGGGACTTAACATCTGAGGTCATCAGTCCCCTAGACTTAGAACTACTTAAACCTAACTAACCTCAGGACATCACACACATCCATTCCCGAGGCAGGATTCGAACCTGCGACCGTAGCAGCAGCGCGGTTCCGGACTGAAGCGCCTAGAACTGCTCGGCCACAGTGGCCGGTCCCGAATCTTCTCCGAACCAATCCCAACAATTGTGGCTTGGTGATATGGTGCACTTGAGACGTGCTGCAGCTCGCGTTGGTGCCGTTGCTAGGTTGGCATCGTTTAGTTGGTATAGTTACGGTTGTCGTCTTCTTCTTGTGTTCACTGGCGCCACTCCGTTTGCAAGTGTTGTCCGCTAGTGGCAGCAGCGGCGGCTATCGACATCTAGTAACGGTGGTACTATCTTTGGAGCGACGTTGTGGTTTTTGCGTGTGGTGTGAGTTGGCAGTTCAGTTGGAGACTGACGAGCAGCCAGGTCCGCGCAGCGAGCAAACACGCCGGGACCACTGGCGGCACCCACGAGCTGCCGGATGGAAGGGCTGTAGTCGCGCGGGGTACAACCTCATTGTCAACCGGACCCGGGAAGTTAGTGGACCTTAATTCAAGTATTGAAACTTCCACCATTGTGAGATCTCGCTATTTGCTTGTGTGTTGCTGCTCGTAGTGTTGCTGGGGCAAGAGTAGCGAGTGGAGCGTTTGGAGAAGGTCAACCTAATTAGCCTTCCTCCACTTCTTATTATTAATTGTTGCATTCTATATGTCATTATTTGTGAAGTTCAACGAGTGGTATTTTTCCTGCCTAGTGGCCGCTAACGCCCAAGTTACCTGCCCTGGGGGATAGTGTATGTTACGGCAGTGTACTTTTCCTCGCCTTGCCATTGCTGTCTGGTAAGGCATGTAGTTCGGCAGCTTCCTTGATTTGTGGGCCAGGTGGTGTGTTTTTTATTTTTTTCTACTCTGGTAATAGTGGTTGCTTTCTACTTCTGGATGCTAAATACCGGAGTATGAAGACGTAGTGCTGATGGCCAGTTCCGGCTTGGGTGTGTCATTCCATCGTTGTATTGATCATCGGACGTTAGGTAGATTCGGCAAATGGTTATTGGTCAGGCGTTTAAGCTGCCACTAGTCTGAGTAACCATGTCATGAAGTGAATGCAACTCTTGGCTGCCTGGTCTCAACGATTGCGAAGTTTTGAGGGACTTTCCCAGGTCGCACCCCCCTCCCCCCCCCCCCCCCTTCCATGGTTTGATCAGATACGATGAGTGTTTTTTTTAAATTTAATAACTGTAATTCCAAGTTGAAGAAGTTAACTGGTTCTTAAAAGATTGCTATTCAGGCCTTCAGCCGTGAAATAGTTTCTAAATTATTACTATTGGGGCCTTCAGCCGAGAAATAGTTTGAATTTGTTGTCATTAAGGCCTTCATTCGCGGGTTTCACTTGTCTTAAAATTTTAATTATACAATTGAATTCTAGCAGTGAAATTTTGATGACTGTTCTTTCAAAAATATTTTAATAACTCTAATTGCAGGTTGGAGTAGTTTAATTGGTTCTTAAGGTTGCTATTCAGGCCTTCAGCCATGAAACAGTTTTTAAATTATCACTATTGGGGCCTTCAGCCGAGAAATAGTTTTGAATTTGTTGTCAATAAGGCCTTCAGCCGTGGAACACTTCTTAATTTATTGTCACCTTTTATTATTGTTGTTTCCAAATAAAGTGTACGTGATTGAAAAATAAACTAACCAACAGCAATTGATTATGGCCCCATCCACAATCGTAACCCAATCCTGCTTTCCTTGGTACCAGTTTCGGCACTGTCATCCATAAAAATACCACCGTTGTTTGGGAACAAATGGTCTCCAGGTAGCCGAACACAACCACTTCCAGTCAATGATCGGTTCATTTCGTCCAGAAGAGCCAGTCTATATCACGTAAACGCAGCTCACAGTCTTATGGAGCCACAATCAGCTTGCACAGTGCCTTGTTGACAACTTGGGTCCACGGCTTCATGGGGATTGCGACACGCTCGTACCTTACCATCACCTCTTACCAATTGAAACTGGTATTAATTTGACCAGGCCATGTTTTACAGTCGTCTAGCGTCCAACCGATAGGATCACGAGTGCAGAAGAGGCGCTGCAGGCGATGTCTTGGTGTTAGCAAAGGCACTTGCGTCAGTCGTCTACTCCCATAGCCCATTTAACAACTTTCGGCGCACTCTCCTGACGCACACGTTCGTCGTACGTCCCACATTGATTTCAGCGGTTACTTCACGCAGTGTTGCTTGTCTGTTAGCACTGACAACCACGCAAATGCCGCTGTTCTCGGTCGTTAAGTGAAGGACGTCTGCCACTGCGTTTTCCGTGGTGAGAAGTAATGCTGAAATTTGGTATTCTCGGCACAGTCTTGACACTGTGCATCTCGGAACATTGAATTCCCTAACGATTTCCGAAACTGACTGTCTCATGCGTCTAGTTACAACTACCATTCCGCATGCGAAGTCTGTTAATTCCCGTCATGAGGCCGTAGTGATAAAGGAATTCTTTCCACCGGAATCACTTGAGTACAAATGACAACATTGCCAATGCACTGTCCATTTGTACGTGATACTACCGTCATCTCTATATAGGCGAATCGTTATCCCATGACCTTTGCTATATAAGTGTAAATCACATAGAGAAACGGCTGCCATGTTCAACATGGATAACAGTACTGTGGCAGATATCGTCAGACGATTCAAAAACGAGGACCGTGTGGACCCTACGCCTCAAAATAACCAAGCAAAGAAGTTTGATGCACGCGAAAAGAGGAGTCTAATACGAAAAATGAAGAAAGATCCTACACACAGTGCATACAAATTAAACTGGGAAGTGAGCTTCTAAACGAGACTGGAAAGAAGGTACACCCTAAAACGACTCGTACAGCATTGAAGGATGGTGGCTATAATGGAAAAGTATCCCGGAAGGAACTTTATATGAATGAACTGAATCTAAAAAAGAGATTGGACTTTCACCGACAACAGTAAATTTAGCGTTTTTGGGTCGCATGGTCGAAAGATGGTGTGGCGGAAGGCGAATGAAGAATTTAAAGTAATAAATGTCAAGCCGACTGTAAAGCATGAAGTTGGCTATGTTCTTGTCTGAGGCTGTGTATCCACGTTTGGATCGGGAGAAATGATGTTGATCGACAGAATTATGTAGAAATATGCCTATCTGAACATGTTGAAAAACTATTTACGGAAGAGTGCTGGAAATGTAAGAGTATCAAACATGTTCAAATTTTACCAGGACAATGACCGGAAACATGTCTCGCATTGTCAAGAGTATTTGTTGTAAAATTGCCATCACCACAATCACCATATGTCAGTCCTGTCGAGAACGCGTGGGAAGAACTAGAGCGACTTTTTTTTTTTTTTTTTTTTTTTTTTTAAGATCTTCCATAGAAACTTTGAAGCGCCGCTTAAAAAAAGAACGGCACGATCTGGTACCGACTATTTGAAAAAGACCATTGGCGATGTGCCACAGTGTTGAAAGAAGTAACACAACAGAATGGCTATCAAAGATACTGAAACACATATTTTTTACAACAATTTTTCTCGAAATAATTAGTTCTTAAAAGTGTTGAATATTAAAGTAATGTGAAACAGGACTGGGTTTTATTTAAATCGTTTTATTAAAGAACTTTTTTAGTTTATGTAAATAAAGTTTATGCTGTTATTTACAGGACATATAACTTAATATAATACTTGATTAAAAATTTTGTTTGTTTTGTGAAGGATAAAGTTGCGACGGTACAAAGTAAAAATCTCATAGCGCCCTAATATTAACGCCACTAGCTGTACGTCTTACACGGGTTCCTGAAATCGCTTAAGGCGAAATGTTCATTTTCTCCTTTCTTGTTCGAGTTAGCGTTCAGAGAACAGATGGAAAAGTATACCGACAAATAGATGAGTGTACTGTTTGATCCCACAGTGTGGAGATTGTCGTAGATGACGTATAAGAAAAACAGAAGTAATCGAAAAATGATTGAAGAATAAAATTAAATGTTCATTCTGCGGACTATAAATAAATTAGTACTGTGGATTGAGGACCAAGTCAAAAATTGTTAAAAACGTAGAATGTCCACAGAGGTGGCACAAACTTCCTATTGTCCCCGTAGAAATGCACATCAAATAATTGTTAGCTCATTGGAACTAAGCAGAGCCAAAAGGAGTAAGTTAGGCTGCTTTTCCGTACATGACCTCAGGAATGGAAAGTAGGTCACATGAAATCATTAATAACATACCTACGGATTTGTGAAGTATTTTGTCGATGAGTAACAGTAAATGCTTCACGCTTCTCGTAAAATGCACTTTATTAGTAGATAAAGTTGTTATGGTTGCTTATGCAAATTAAGAGCCTTCAAAAATGAGCAGCAGAAGGCACTTCGAGAGATGGAGCTTATCATAACAGAGATGTGTGATATGAAGATCAACAACATCGAAACAGGAAAGGAAAATGCAATTTTGTTACGCAACTTGAAGGGGAAAACTGATGACTACATTCAGGTACTCTGGAAGCAAAATGCAGAGGGATTTTTCAGGAATATAACGCGGTCTCCATCTGCGAGACATTAACAAATAATCTTAATCACAATTTGTTGTAATTGGCGTGGTTCAAATGGCTCTGAGCACTATGGGACTTAACATCTTAGGTCATCAGTCCCCTAGAACCTAGAACTAGTTAAACCTAACTAACATAAGGACATCACACACGTCCATGCCCGAGGCAGGAATCGAACCTGCGACCGTAGCAGTCCCGCGGTTCCGGACTGCAGCGCCTAGAACCGCACGGCCACCGCGGCCGGCTTGTTGTAATTAACATCTAAAGCATATGCCCGTTACACAACAATAACCCAGTGTAGCCTAGTCTACTACATAATTCCCGTTCTTGGTAGCAAGGAATGTGTCTTGCTATAGAGCTCGTTTCGATCATATTGGCCACTTTCAGGATCATGGCAGGCTTTTCAGCGAGTAACGTAAGCCTATACATCTCTACAGCGGTTTGTGATAACTGAGTTACAGATACAGTAAGAAGACGCCTGCAGTAAAGCAAATGTTATAATTTAGAAGCATTACTTCGTTCACTGACACAAAAGAGGTGAGCATTTGACGCAAGGGATTTGAAAGTAAAATTTAGTCAACGGTCTCACTAAACACTGTAATAAATTTCGGTATATGTAAAGACAGTAAGTGCATCGAAATCATCTGTTCAGTGCTCCAGTGACCATAAAAGCAGCGAAAGGAAAGATAACGCAGAGAAGGTCAAAAAACTGAAGTTGGTCTTCCGAAATTGTTACTCCGCGGAAGATTGTAATACGGTCTCTTCTTTGAACCATCACACTAGTGCCGACATAGCAGATACTGAGATTAGCGATCGCGGAACAGAAAATCAACTGAAACAGCTCAGCAGTGGAAAGACAGCTGTACTGGATTAGATACCTGTTAGCTTCTGCAGAGATTATGTGAAAGAACTTGTTACCTTCCAGCAGCAATTTTTCCTAATTCGATGGTGCAACGAATGATATCCAGCGAAGAAGCAGCTCATTCCCGTTTCCAAACAAGGTTGTCGAACAGACGCTCTTAACTGTAAGCTTAATTCGCTGACATCAGTCTGTTGTAGAATTATGGAACACATTTTATGTTCAGTCATTATGAGGTTTTCGGAGAATTAAAATATCTACGAAAATCATCACCGATTCCGGAAACAGGAATCTGGCGTTATTTAGCCCTCTCTGTGATTCCGTAAGATTTTGGGCGCCATAGACTTCGCCGCCCACGCCGTGTTTCTTGACTTCACGAGAACGTTCGGCACAGTTTCACGTTGTCGGCTAGCAATGAAACAGGAGATTTCCGCGTATCCGACAAAATTTGCGACTGGCTACAGGACTTCCTTCCAGATGGAACTCAACTTGTCTTTCTGAAGAGCTACTTTCGGGAGTACGCGAAGGGACAGTTATTGTGCTGATACAATTTACAGTTTGTACTAATGATGCGATGGGTAATGTTGGAGGCCCTTTACTGAGGGTGGTGTTGCCGATAGGACAGATGCAACGTCAGAAAGCTGTGCGAATTGCTGGAAGACCTGCAGAGGATCTGCGGCGGCGCGGTTCTTTCCGTCCCTTTACGACGAACCTGCACCTACTTGTGAACATTGTCCCAGCAGATCATCAGTAGGGAAGCGAAACCTACTGTACTGCGACGTGAATTAGACTGCAATTAAAGTCACTAATCTACGTTTCGGGAGAAAGTTTTCACACGAAATGAAAGGTTAGAAATTTTGTCCTTAATTAATACATTCTGAAACTTAGGTGAACAAGTATCACTGCCAAGCCCGTGCTAGTCTTAACACAGTCACTCACAATCCCTTTCACTCACGTTAGCAAGTTTATGGTGTTGAATTTCCCGAAAATGTAATAGCTACAAAAATACGTATTGTTTTTGATTGAGAATGCTCGACAAATATTAAGTTTGTCGGTAGCTAATGCAGTCACAGTTTTTAGCCACCGACCTACTCAATACGCCACGCGGAATTTTCTCGTCACAAAATTCACTTAAAAATTCCGGAATTTCTACACACCTATCGGAATAATTATGCCGTCACTTTACAACGCTTTTGATGTATGAAAAACTGCTAGATCCAGCAACTTATCATTTCCATCGGAACTACTACTACACACATCTGAACTGTTTCACGGCTAGGCTCCGACTCCTAGAATACTCTAAGTCTTCTCTACCAGCAGAGAAATGATCGCGAAGAATATTGCTTTACCATTGGTCAGTTTACTCAACAGCCAATAGCAACACAACATTCTCCAGCGTCAGTCCGCGCTTTTCATCAATAACCAATCGCAAAATAGTAAAGCTAACGACTGCACCTTTTACCGACGTAATTATCTAATATGCTGTAGTTTTGTTTATGCCTAAAGTTATTTACTATTGTTATTTATATCTGAATTAACTTTCCCTTTCCCATAAACTTACTTTACAAGTCTATTCTACAAAAATTCCCTTTGTCCACATCCATACTTCTTCGAAATGTTCCGACACTAAATCCCACTACATAACTCGTTAAACAATTATCTTTATATTAACCTTAAACCACACTCACGCATCATTCATACTGCTAAAACACATTTATAACATTTTAGATACACAAAAAGACATAATAACACTTTATGAAAATACTAGAACAGTTTATGAAAAACATTCTATGCACTCTAGTGGGCACAATCGAAACTAAATCAAAGTCCCCTATCCTATACTGTCCTCTATCGGCTGATACATAAACTACGTGCGTGTCCAGTCTCGTGTCACCATCTGTCACTATCCAGCTCTGAGACACATCTCCCACTTAACCGCCGCCAAGGCAGGATCGGTATACGGCGCTACGCCTCAGATCGACGATAGGTGCTTTGAATGTCACCTGTTTGTGAACGTAAATAAACGTAACTTATAGTTTGTAAGAGATCAATTGATGCTGAGTTACACTAAGGGCGCCAATCCGCTGGAAACAGGAACATCAGTAAAATTCTTAGGCGTAACAATCAGCAGTGACCTAATATGGAACGACCGCATAAAATAAATAGCAGGGAAAGCAGATATAAGATTGAGATTAGTTGGGAGAATTTCAAGGAAACACAAAACGATCGTACGACCCATTCCTGAGTACTGCTCAGAGAAGGGATAGTAATAGAGGTAGGTAAGACCCAATGAAGAGCTTCGTGATTCCTCGCGGGATCGATTAGTCTGCGCGAGCGTTACGGAAGCGTTCAGCAGTCTCCAGTGGTTGACGGTACATCATAGGCGTTGAGCATCACGAAGAGGTTTGCTGTTCGTATTTCGAGAGCGTACTTTCGGAGAAGAGTCAAGAAACACAGTATTTTGTTCAACAAACGTCTTGCGAAATGATTAAGACGAGAAAATTGGAGAAATTAGAGCTCAAGTTATTTATCTGTGCGCCATTACTAACTGGAGCAGTAAATGAGAGCGCGGGGTACGGGAGAGGGGCGGTGGGGGTGGGGGGACACGGGAGGGGTGGCAGTTACAGTGATACCAGAAGTACATTTTCTTCACAAGCAAAATTTCTTTCAATTTTATCCACAGTGGATGCTGTCGAACTCCGTGACTGTTCCTTTATAGGGTGTAGAAAAGTATCCGCTACCAGTCACAATAAAAGGTTATTATGAAATTTCATAATGTGTATCAAAAAACTTCGCTGTCTATAATAGCTTTTTAAGTTTCTATATACGAAACACCCTTGCACTTCCTGGGGCTAAGTTCTTTGATCATAACATACATGTTTCTGTATGAGCAACATCTGCTACGTCTAAGTTCTTTCACCACGGCCCACATGGTTGTATGTAAAAATAGTGTATTTCACGAGTGCACATCGTAATAGTGAAATATGAAGCTATACTTGGTAAAACTGAAATATGGACGTGAAAATGATAATAAGTGTGTAACTAAGTGGCAAAACTGTCATCACAGCGTAACTGTAATAATGGTGCTTTTTTTTTTTTTTTTTTTTTTTTTTTTTTAAATGGTTCAAATGGCTCTGAGCACTATGGGACTTAACATCTGTGGTCATCAGTCCCCCAGAACTTATAACTACTTAAACCTAACTAACCTAAGGACATCACACACATCCATGCCCGAGGCAGGATTCGAGCCTGCGATCGTAGCAGTCGCGCGGTTCCGGACTGCGCGCCTAGAACCACTAGACCACCGCGGCCGGCAGTGGTGCTTCATCTTTATGTAAGTACAGATATATTTTCGTCAAATGCTGCCTTGCCACTTACAGTTGTCCCACTTGTGCCTGTGTAGTCACCAGCAAATAATTTTTTTTTATACAGTGATCTCCAACAATATAAACATTTACATGAATGTATGAACACCTGAAGAAATTCTCAAACCCGAAACCGGTCGTGTGACAAATAAATAACCTTTTATTGTGACTGGTAGCGGATATTTTTCTATGCCCTAAAATTTCTTTACTTTTTTATGATTTAATTTTAATGGTCAGTAGCGTACATACACTGCCTTACCCCGAATATATGGTCAGATGTCAATGTGACTTCGTCCATGTACACACCATCGACAGGTATGTAAATCTACAAGATTATATCAGATGTGATTTTCGAATGAGAAACCACAGCGCAATATTTCCTTGCGTACTGGGTGTAACGGATGTAAGTGCAGCTATTTCTATTGGCGACTGGGTACCGAACAATGTTATATCAGTATTTACGTCATTTGAAGACTAACAATTATAGCCACTAACGGTGTACGTTCTTAGATTGGCTAGTACCTCCAAGTACATGTGGCAAAAGCAAGCCGTACATGCTTATTTTCCCCTGGGCAGCAAGGCAAGTGTTGAAGTGTGGAAACATTAACACAAAACCGTTAGACTGTACTAACAGGCGTAGTCCACTTACACGTGCACTATGGCAGTGCAGAAAACATCAGTTCGTAATGTCTGTGATGCGGGAAGACTGTTCGATGCAGAGAGAAAATAACGAACACCCTGATGTGCGTACGTATTAAGGCACCACATACAAAAAGTCTGCACTTACAGCTGTTACTCCCTGTAGAAATGTGTATGGAATTACTTTCTGCATTTGTACTGAATGTCATTTGTATACCTGTGAATGTAATGTACTTCACGACAGTGTGACGTATGCTGCATGACACCGTGATGGTGTTGCATTTTTGATGTTCATTGCTGCATCTGTGCTATAAAGGGCAGTGAAATGACAATGACAGAGATGGAAAAAAGTAAGCAAACTGTTTACTATTTGAAAAGAGAAAGCCATTATGTTAATACATTTATCCCACTGTGTGACAAGACGGTCAGAGCCTTCATGGAAAAATGCCTGCAGTTCTCTATGGAGCCATGACTGTACCCAGGTGTGCAGCTCTTCGTCCGAAGCAAATCGACTGCCACGAATGTCTTCCTGGAGGACTCCAGAAACATGGAAATCACATGAGAAAAGATCGGGACTTTATGGAGGATGTTTAAGGACCTCCCCAAGGGCAACCCACGTTTTGCCGAGGTTGTTTCGAGTACGCTGCACAGGTTTCACTGGGACGTCGCTGCATATCCTCCATACAGCCACGATCACTCCTCATGTGATTCCTATATTTTTGGAGCCCTGGAGAAAGGCATTTGTAGCCGTCGATTCGCTTCAGACGAGGATGTGCACGTCTGGATAGTCACGTTTATCCGGTCTAACAATACCACCACTCGCAAAGTAGGTTAGAAATCAGATTGATAACGTTGCTCACGCAGCATATGTTCGCTTTATCGGGCAACAACAAGGCTATTGACTGTGGATGGTATCGTCAGAATGGAAATAATGAAGTCACTGTAAAAAAGTCATTAATTTTGGCACTTATCTTGAATGGATTCCCACGTAGATTTCGTCGAAGTTGTTATGGCTCATCTTGTTGATTCTAGGGTGATTCAACTTTGAGTGCTAGAAGGTCCAGATCTGTATTTTAGCAATATTTGGAGAGCTAACAAATGCGTTTTTCAGGAAATTCTTAATGATCAAACAATCCCAGATCAGAACAATGGTATGGTAGAAATAATTTTTGACTTGGTGTTCACGAGCCACATTTTTATTATACATCTTGTAAGTTCACATATACTTCTTCTTAATTGTCACATCATCAAGAAAACAGTTTTGTATCAATCTTCATATATTTAATTTCCACTTTAACCAAACACAAGACTTGACTGTTCTTTTAAAAATAGAAATAACAACTGAACCTCTGCAAAGTGAAACGAAGACTGCTCTGTGCGCATTCGCGCCAAAACGGTTACAAGTAAGTCAAAAATTATGACAGTCTCACAGAAATGAATACAAACAAGAACCATATCACTGTAATATATCGATACATCGGAGTACCTATACATTAATAAAACCAAATACGAATATTTGTCACAAAAATATGTCTGTTACTTCGCAGAAAAGTAGGACGATATTACTGGTATCGAGAACTGGGGTTGGTCTGCCGTAATGGTCACGTAAATAAAGAACCATTACACCGGGAACCCGCAAACATTTTTCCATGAAGGCACTGACCGCCTTGTCTCACAGTTGGATATATGCTTTAACAGTTGTGGCGATTATTTTTTAAATAATCTGTCTCGTTTTCATTTGACTGCCAGTTATACTACAGCATGTAACCGCATTATGCCCAAGATAACCCGCGTTTGTAACATATGCATTCATTCCATAAAGCATCATTTAATTTTAAAACACAAAATCCTTTTAAAATACAAAAACTGGAAAGTTGCACAGGTCATACCAATATTCAAGAAAGGTGGTAGGGGCAATCCACTAAACTACAGGCCCATATCATTAACGTCGGTATGCAGCAGGATTTTGGAACATATATTCCGTTCGAATATTATGAATTACCTCGAAGAAAACGGTCTATTGACACACAGTCAGCGTGGATTTAGAAAACATCGTTCTTGTGAAACACAACTATCTCTTTACTTGCATGAAGTGTTGAGTGCTATTGTCAAGGGATTTCAGATCGATTCCGTATTTCTGGATTTCCGGAAGGCTTTTGACACTGTACCACACAAGCGGCTCGTAGTGAAATTGCGTGCTTATGGAATATCATCTCAGTTACGTGACTGGATTTGTGATTTCCTGTCAGAGAGGTCACAGTTCGTAGTAACTGACGGAAAGTCATCGGGTGAAACAGAAGTGATTTCTGGCGTTCCCCGGCGTAGTGTAATAGATCCTGTGCAGTTCCTTACCTATAGAAACTATTTGGGAGACAATCTCAGCAACCGCCTTAGTTTGTCTTCAGATGACGCTGTCGTTTATCGACTAATAAGTCATCAGAAGATCAAAACAAACTGCAAAAAGATTTAGAAAAGATATCTATATGGTGTGAAAATTGGCATTTGACCCTAGATAACCAAACGTGTGAGGTCATCCACATGAGTGCTAAAAGGAATCCTTTAAACTTCCGTTACACGATAAATGAGTCAAATGTAAAGGCCATTATTTAGCTAAATACATAGGAATTACAATCACGAACAACTTAAAATGGAAGGAACACATGGAAAATGTTGTAGGAATGCTAACCAAAGACTGCATTTTATTGGGAGGACACTTAGAAAATGTAACAGATTTACTAAGGAGACGGCCTACACCACGCTTGTCCGTCTCTCATTTAGAGTACAGCTTCGCGGTGTGGGATTCTTACCAGATAGGATTGACGGAGTACATCGAAAAAGTTCAAAGAAGGGCAGCACGTTTGGTACTATCACGAAATAGGGGAGAGAGTGTCACACAAATGATACAGAATTAGTGGTGTACATAATTAAAACAAAGGCGTTTGTCGTTGCGATGGAATCTTCTCACGAAATTACAATCACCAACTTTATCCTCCGAATGGGAAAATATTTTGTTGACACCGACATACATAGGAAGAAACCATCACCATGATAAAATAAGGGAAATCAGTACTCGTACGGAAGGATATAGGTGTTCCTTCTTTCTGCACGCTATACGAGTTTGGAAAAACAGAGAATTATGAAGGTGGTTCGTTGAACGCTCCGCCAGGCAATTAAATGTGATTTGCAGAGTACCCATGTAGACGTAGATGTGCTCAATCTGCTCTCACTGGTTCTTTACGCATTCTGTGTTCGTGAAAACACATTCGGACTCACATTACGCAGTACGCTCGCGTATGTTTTCCTTCGCTTAATCTACCCTTTTAGGATTATTTTAATACACTTTTTGCTACAGATACCCCCACAGATAAAAGTCGTTTGCAGAATAGTCTGGCGAACGACGCGGCAACGATCCTTTCCTTATTCTGCGTTCTTCTGTGAAATTGTAATGAAGATGAAACAGGAATTCACGGCTTGTTTGACACTTAGTTCCATCTTGCTGAAAAAAACAGTACTTCCATTCAAGTTTCTGAGAAGTTCTCTAAAATTTGAAGATAAAAGATTTGTATTGACTGTGGTTTCAAAGAACATCGGCCGATAAATAGACTATCAGAAACCACGCACTTCAATCCATTTTTTTTGTCGTGAAAAGCAATTTGATTCACAATGTGGGGCTTTTCGGTGGCTCAGTAGGGCTAAATTTGGCTCTTCACATGATCATAAAGATGAATTCGAGCTTTATCGCTCACAAAATACAGTTTTCTCTCAAGTTCGCCATCCACAATCCTTTTAGTCTACCACTCGCAGTACTTCAGGTATAAGGATTAAAGTGCAAGTGACAAGATGTACAGGTTAACATGTGTGCGTAGCAAAAGCCGGCTGAGAGAATATCAGTAATTTTCAGCAAAACTCTTGGAACCGTTTCCAGATTCCGATCTGAAGGCTTACGGGTACAGCTTGAATTAATGGATTCGCTACTGGATGGCCATATTCATTTCAATTTATGAAAACCAATTTTTGTAGGAGTACTGGCATTCGGAACTTGTTCAAGAAAAATTTCACGTTCCCTTAAATGGACCAGTAGAGATATAAGCTTCTAACACACACACTCTTGCATGCACATAATGTCATCATTACTTGAATAAACCACTGATCTTGTAGCAACAACTTAATCTACACTGAAAAGGTAAAGAAACTGGTACACCTGCTTAAGATCGCAGAAGTGCCGCAACACGACGTGGCATGGACTCGACTAATATCTGAAGCAGTGCTGGACGGAATTAACACCATGAGTCCTGCAGGGCTTCCATGAATTCGCAGGAGTACGAAGGATGGAGATCACTTCTGAACAGCAGGTTGAAGGCATCCCAGATATGCTCAATAGTGTTCATGCCTGGGAAGTTTGATGGCCAGCGGAAGTATTTAAACTCAGAAGAGTGTTCCTGGAGCCACTCTGTAGCAATTATGGACGTGTGGGGTTTCGCATTGTCCTGATGGAATTGCCCAAGTCCGTCGGAATGCACGATGGACATGAATGGATGCAGGTCATCAGACAGGATGCTTACGTACGTGTCACCTGTCAGAGTCGTATCTAGACGCATCAGGGGTCCCACACCACTCCAACTCACACGTTCCACGCCATTACAGAGCCTCCACCATCTTGAACAGTTCCCTGCTGACATGAAGGGTCCATGAATTCGTGAGGTTCTCTTCATACCCGTATACGTCTATCCGCTCGATACAATTTGAAATGAGACTCATACGACTTGGCAGCATGTTTCCGGTCATCAACAGTCCAATGTCAATGTTGACGGGCCCAGGCAAGGCGTGAAGTTCTGTGTCGTGCAGTCATCAAGAATACACGATTGGGCCTTCGGCTCCGAAAGTCCATATGGATGATGTTTCGTTGAATAGTTCGGACACTGACACCTGTTGATAGCCCAGCGTTGAAATCTGCATCAACTTGGGGAATTGTTGCACTTCTGTCACTCTGAACGACTCTCTTCAGTCTTCGTTGGGCCCGTTCTTGCAGGACATTTTTTCGGTTGCGGCGGAGATATGATGTTTTAGCGGATTCCTGGTATTCACGCTACTCTCGTGAAATGGGCGTACGGGAAAATCCCCACTTCATCGCTACCTCGGAGATGCTGTGTCTCATCGCTCATGCGCCGCCTATAACACCACGTTCAAACTCACTTAAATCTTAATAACCTACCACTGAAGCAGCAGTAACCGATTTAACAACTGTGCCAGACACTTGTCTTATTTAGGGGTTGCCGACCGCAGCGCCGTATTCCAGCTGTTTCCATATGGTTCAAATGGCTCTGAGCACTATGGGACTTAACATCTATGGTCATCAGTCCAGTAGAACTTAGAACTAATTAAACCTAACTAACCTAAGGACACCACACACATCCATGCCCGAGGCAGGATTCGAACCTGCGACCGTAGCAGTCGCGCGGTTCCGGACTGAGCGCCTTAACCGCTAGACCACCGCGGCCGGCTGTTTCCATATCTCTGTATTTGAATACGCATGCCTATACCAGTTTCTTTGGCGCTTCCGTGTGTAACATTTTACCTCGTCCGTCAAGTCGTCTGAGACAGGAAGAGTGTATAACAATAAAATCAAAACGTGTTGCTTATGGGGCGGTGTCACTTTGATCTTAGACTTAGTGTATGTACATAGACGGTGTGGACGAGGTACGAACATGCCTTCGAAATTTGTGAGTAAACGTCCATGTCCATCAGCTTCCTCATAGCACATCTTACCGTCGTTACCGGGTATACAAAGAACCACTATTCAAGAATTAATGGTAGTTGTGTACTGCTTGCTAAAAACCTTGCACGTCCTTACAGTTCCTCAATGAAGAAAAATCACGTGTTCAACTTTCACTTCACAAGAGTGATGCGATCGTTTCCTCGGAGATCGCGTCTAACGTTGGCTGATTTGCACGTTGCCTGAATGACTGGTTTTCTCCCCCATCTCTATACCAAAATAATGTAGGTCCTTTTGTCTCTAGAGATCCTCTGTGCCCACTTTTTATAGCTCCATACTTCAGTAAGTAGCCACAGAACACCCTTATAGGATCACTCACTCATCAAATCTATGGATGAACTGTATATATATATATGTTTAAGTTCGCTGGGAACTCTCAGCCCAAGAGTCCTAGTGGCACTTGTCCTGTTTTCTTCATTAGGATCACGTGTCGCTCACCATGTTACTGCAGAAAAACGTCACATAAGAAAGATATACTGCGGGCATCATATTTAATAGAACGGGAGATTGTGGATACCGCTTTGTGTATTAATCAGACACATATTATAGGCTGTAGTCCTAAATAAATATCTATGCTAGTATGAAGAATCTATCAAGAATCAGAGACTTTTCTCTGCAGTTGAATCAGTCCAATGAAAGGAGATAAGTAGGTAATTGGACTGTTATAGAGCAGTAGTGCACATTTGTCGACCCTGTGCAGGAAGAAACCCTTCGACCATAACAAATTACAAAAATAATTTCTATCATATATTCAGAACTTCCAGAGAGTTAATATGCATACCGTTAAGCGACCCCAAACGTTGAGTTACGCATTACAACCAATTTGTCGACCTGCAAACACTGAACAGCTATAGCCGTCTGATGGCCACTCAGATTATAATGTGCTACTCTAAACAGGAATGCAGGAAGCCGCTGACTAGGAATGTTGGTACTGCATCACAAAGATCTGAAATTTAGAGGGTGTACTTTCACGTATCGTCAGAATGAAAATCTGAGTAAAGTAAAGGATGAGAGGGGACATAATTAGCAATAAGTTGAAGTAAGCAGCTGAAGAAAAAAATGAACGGAGCAGTTGTAAAACTGTACTGAAGATGAAGACGTCAGCAAAGCGAGCTCAGTACACTTCCCCTAGATTGCACAGAATTCATTTTATGACGGAGCACAAAGGTTCTCATACAGCTTTATTATTTAGAGAAGAAGCTGGGTAATAAGTAAGAGAGGCTGTATAAATCCTACTAAAGACTTAGTGTTCTGCGTAGGAAATCAGACATGTGTGAGGCGTGTACAACATAAATACGAGCTGAGTCTGTAAGCAGTGCTCTTGCAATCAATTTCTACCAACCTTTGAATATAATTATTCGTACACGAATATAAAAAAGTTGCAATTTTTATCTTTTAACTAGCGCTAGGGACGAAAAATGCGGTGATTCGGAACATTGTCCAGGTAACTGTAACAGTGTTTTCGTATTTTCCTCTATTTCTCTCGTTCCCGGTGTTTGTCGCTCTTTCTTCTTTTCTCCTCTCTTTCGTTTCTTGGAGGTATCTTAATTTTATTAATATTGAGAGGATCTTCGGTGCAGGAACTTGACTAAATTTAATTGGTTTTACTGCTCATTACTGCCTGTATTATACTCCGGACTCCAGCTTACAAGAGTAGAGCAATAATTAATAAATTAACGTCACAGCAGAAAGTGCCGCTTATGCCGTTAATCTTCCCGAATTCCGCAACGACGTTCTCATCATTCACCCTCTCTGTTCAAACGTGTGTGTGTGATGTTATGGGACTTAACTGCTAAGGTCATCAGTCCCTAAGCTTACACACTACTTAACCTACATTATCCTACGGACAAACACTCACACCTATGCGCGAGGGAGGACTCAAACATCCGCTGGGATCAGCCGCACAGTCCATGACTGCAGCACATGAGACCGCTCGACTAATCCTGCGCGGCATTCACCCTCTCTTTCAACAGGAAGGTCTCCTGTGAATTACTGAAAACAGTTCAGCGATATGGTTCTTCTCATCAGATTCGATGAACAACTGGCACTACCGACAACAATAGTTTAGGTATACATGTCATCGTTGCAAGCAGAAAACGAAGAGATAGAGAAAGTACTTGAGGATATTGAACGGATAATTCAGTACGTAAAGAGAGACGAAAATCTAATAGTTAAGGGGATAGGAACGCGGTTGTAGGCGAAAGAACAGAAGAAACGGTTACGAGACATTGTGTGTCGAGAGTGGGTTGGGAGCTCAGTCGGGACGCAGCAGCTGTGAAGTTGGGGACGGAGCGCCGGTGAGGTGCGGACAGCCAGTGCTCGGCCACCGCTGGGGATAAACTTGAACTGTCCGACGGAAAAAGACCGGAGCGGGGACCACCGTTGGTTGGTACTTCTATCGGTCGTCCCATCGGCCGACGTGTATTTGGTGCTTTGACCGTTTCCGGGTCTAGGAAGTTGGTCGGTTAGCGCAGAGCAACGAGGAAGTCTCCGTGGCGCGTGGTCAGGCTGGAGCCGCTGGCGGCGTGCACGCGCGGTTGGAGTTGTGAGGCGCTTCTTGCGAGGGTTACGAAGTTCTTCGCCCATCGAGCGTGGACACTAATGTTGAGTGCTCACTTAACCTACTATCAAGCCTCAACTGCTATCGTATCTCTTCATCTGATCCTGGTTATGGCTTTCTGGGAGATTCCCGCGAGTAACAACGTATGTGCATTGAAGTTGGCTAGAATTGCAGTCGGCTCCCTGTGTGGTGCTTAACTTAATTTAATTCATTCCTTCATTAATGAAGTGTACCAACGGTGTCTTCTGCTTTGTGGCCGTTGACGTTCCAGTGACCTGGCCTGGTCGTTGACGTGGTTTTAGGCAGTGTATTTTCCTCGTCGTGTTGATGCTGTCCAACAAAGCGTGTAGTTCCACAGCTGAGGTGTTGTTGGTAGTTTTGGGCGATTATTCTGACTTGGCTGGATTGGGCACTAGTATCCAGAACGTTGTGCTACTGACATCTTGTAGTCGTTTTTTCTGGTTGGGTGGAGCAGACCTGATCTTGTTGATTGGTTCGTCAGCTGGCTTTCAGTTGGGTTGCCTTCCGCTTAAGAGATTGTCGGTCTGGCTGCCTGTCTCACCTAAATGTGCGTTACTGTTACCTTCCCAGGCGGACCCTTCGAAACTTCTGAGCGGCGCTCCATGTCTTTCACAAAGTGATTTCCTTTTAGTCTCAAGTACTCTGTGTGGTCTTGAAACGTCCCCTTTGAACATTTCTACACGAGACTGTGCTTAAACTGACACACAATATTTTGTTAGCGCAACGCAATCTGACTTTCAAAATTCCCTACAAAAGAATGGCCCTGACTAACTTTAAACTATACCTTTCACAAATCACTTACCTCACAAAAATCTTCGCTGCCCAAGCTACTGCAATACAGCGAGCGCCACTACTGCCAGCTAAATAAAAGATTCAAACTATGGAAGGCACTAACTACTGATAGGGATAGTTAGCAAATGAAAGATATTAATAGAGAACAAACAATGTATTTACCTTGATATTATCATATATAAATATAGCAGTTCATGACAAATTTCAAAACTCCGCCATCTCTCTCCCCACATCCACCACTGCTGGCGGCTCACCTCCAACTGCGCAACGCTACGCGCTGTTCACAGCCAGCTGCCTAACACTACAATGGCGAGTATTACAACAATGCAAAGCAGACACAGACTGCCCACAGCACAGCCAGTGATTTTCATACAGAGGTGGCGTTACCAATAAAAAAACCTAAACAGCCTACTTACATAGAGAAAACATAAACAGCCTACTTACATAGAGAAAACATAAACAGCCTACTTACATAGAGAAAACATAAACAGCCTACTTACATAGCCCCCATGCTCCCCACAAAAAAAATTTTACAAATGGTGTTGGGCACTGGCCAATACAGATTTGACAAAAATTTTTCACAATTGCAATAACAAAGATATCAAATGCACACACTTATTGATACAATGTTGGTCAAAAGCTAAAATTTTCTCACAGTCCATAAAGATAGTCCTGATCATTCATTACAGTAGAATAGCAGTGTTTTTCTCAAAGTCTGAGCAGTAAAAGAAAATGCACACGGAAGTAGTGGATTTCCATGCAGTCTTGTAGAAGTAGTGTTGTCCTTCCAACGGAAAGACAGTGCTGACTCTCGACATGCAGACAAGTATTGGGTCACAACAGAGCAAACCCACTGCAGAGTCAGTCGAAGTTTTGATGAATATTGGTAGGTAGGTCATCACAGAGCAGACCCACCGTAGTCCTGGTAGAGATTACGATATTGGTGGGCCACCAGAGGTGCAGACCCACTGCAGTCCTTGTAGAAATAATGGTATTGATGGATCATCAAAGATGTAGACCCACTGTAGTCCTTGTAGAGATAATGGTACTGGTGGGTCATCAAAGATGCAGACCCACTGCAGTCCTTGTAGAGATGGTCAGCAGCCATCTGTTGTGACTGTGCAGGTGCACAATCACCATTGAAGAGTCTTGCGGATAATGTAGCAAGTCCATAACCACCACTTGTGCACTCACAAAGTTTTTGAAATTGTCCTTAGAACCAGCAATGCTGTTATCCAGTCCCTTGCTGAGTTATTAACACACGTGCAAACACTAACAGTCCCTACTTCTCACATATTGTCCATATACTATGACCAACAGAAATGTGTGCAGTGAAATGAATGCTTACATGTTACTTAGTTTGATAAACTGGTGTCAATTACAATTTTATAACATGAGAATACAATAACAAAGGTACAGAATACATCATTAAAGAACATAACAATACAGATAACATTTGTAGCAAAACAGGCTTTACAAAAGAATAGAAATAGACATATACATCTGTGTTACAGGAATTATGACATAAGTAGATACATAAAATATCAGAATAACTTTTGGAACATCAACTTTATACATGAGCACTTAAACAGAATGAATAATGTCTAACATCTTTACAAAGTAAATAACATATTATTAATGCCAATTATATTTGAGGATAACAGTATTCCTCATCATAGTGAATGTAGCTTAATATTAAAAGAGAAAAAAATTCTATGAAACTACACAGAGACAGGAAGAAAACAAATACACAAGGGTACACAAACACATACTGGGATAACACAAAAGGAAAGGACAGGGTTCGTTTTCAGTGTAACATTTGGTACTGCAGTCCATCCCAAAACTTCATTCCATAGATCTTTTGTCTTATTTCAACCTTTGCTTCCACCAAAAAAAATCTTATCCAAGCATGCTTTCTGTATTCTGTTCATATTTCTTTCAAAATAATTATTTCTGATTGTACAATACTCATTTGGGCCCAAATCCTTTTTATATAACTTCGCAATGCATTCTTTACCTATTCTCCATAGTCAGTTTCTCATATAGTCTACCCCCTCTTAAGCTAACTTAAATCTACTGAGCTCAGATGCTAAACTAAGGGACGAGGCAATGCAGCAGCACGTAAAACAATTATTATAAACAGCAATGAAAAAAATGGAAAATTCCAAAGCAAGCTACAGTATAAATTAGCAAAAGTCAAATTCAATAACACTATGCCTGGCAAACAGCAGCAACTTATACCTAAACATGACATAGCGCAAGCAGAAAAAATATTACACTAAAATGGCCATGTCTAATACCTATGTCACATCTTAACATTAGAGTGATGCATCACAATTTATTCTACAAAAGAAATTACCAAGTACTTGAAAAGAAAATTATGAATGCAGTTCCTGTGAAGGTAAATGTCGCTTTGTGCTCTCTCATTTTTTTGAAAAAAATTATTATATACTCGATCTGTAGACAGAAAATATTTATATTAGTACATCTATAAAATTTTATTTTAACCAATGCTGCAGTGCAGCTAGAAACTTGATATGAAACAAAATGTGTAAATAAATACATAAAGCAAGCCATATGGCATTTTTCTTAACTAGCAAGGCAATAGCTGTGAAATGTTTCTCATCGTTTCATTAGGCATTTCAGTAAATATCATAAATTACGAGCTCCACAGTATGCTTTCAACAAGGAGATGTCAGTAGCGCGGACAATGGCCTTCCCTTTCTTTTTTTTTCTACCTGTGCTTCTGACGAGGCACTCACACTAATGGCTTGTTCTCCAGGCGTCTGACACACCTGGGTGCCCACGACGCATTATGTGCAGGTGGTCACTTAACTTTCGTACGGAAATATTTACGACAGCAGTTTCCGCTACAGTGACAGTCATATATACAAAATTTCACAGGTCGAGAATTTACTTTGCAAATGTGTAGAAACAAAATCCTATGAATATAACAGTGTCCAAAAAAATTTTCAGTGGCATTGTGATACATTCACACATGATTCACACATGTAAACACATTTCATAATTCTAAAGTACGATTCTTGGTTTCCAACATCCTTTTCCATAAGTCAGAGTCCCTAATCACTATTCATTACTCCTTACCTTATTACACATATTTATATTCGTCGACACGTCAACCTTGCGATGACACTTCAATATTTCATCATAATAAATACATAGCATAACGAAATTCCTCATATAGCACCAGCTTATTAATCATAAACATACCTCAGCAGCATAATACACATCGTCGTCGTAAAAAATATCAGTCAAATCTCAAAAACGTCGCTGCTTTCTGCAATAATTTCAAAACCTAAAAAAATTCTCTGCTCATGCCAAAAGTGTCAGCTGCCTCAAACGTACTTTAAAAATCATGATCCCATACCAAATACATCATTCAAAGCTCTCATAGTATCACAATGGCTCCGAAAAAATATGAGCATTTCACAAAGTACAGACAAAATACAATTTCATAAGTGTGAAGTTATCCAACTGTGTAATTGCGTAAACATGTGTCACTGACATAGTAAAAAGAATGTTTGTTTCTCTGTCAAATAATCAGATAGCTGTGTAATTCTGTGTTAGAGAAATATGGTACCGATGTGTAAAGTTGTATAAGCAAATACCATATTAGCTAGGGTTCCTTGTGCTTGCCAAACACATGGTACACAAAGCAAGCGTGTACCCCCCTGAGGATTAATGTAATTATACCCTCAGGTGTTACAGATTACAGCAATGGAATGAAATGTATCACGGAAAACTTTCTTTGTAATTCAAAAATCTTTAAAAATAAATGTTTTAAGTACAAAATTAATCACTCAAATGCGTGTCCTGTAGCGCTAAATGTGCGTCTTGTTGCAACATAATCTCTGTGGAAGTGTCGTAGTTATCGTCCTCCAAAAGCTAAGTTCTGCAGAAGCCAATGTACTTACCTCATGATAAACAAAAGTGAAATGCTTTGCGTATAGATATCTTAGTTATTACGCTTATTGTTGTGATGAAGAAATTACTGTGCTGTAACGTATTGTTGTGCTACGGAAAGGCTGTCTCATTGTAGCTATATCACAAAAGTTACTACTAAAACATGTTTTACTTTCCAGAATAAAACAGAAAAACTGTGCAGATATAAAACAGAAACACCGCAAAAGCAACATTGTATATTGTCACTCATTAGTAGCGTCGTGATAAAATCGTGTAGCTGTCACATAAACTAACCACTGTGTCATCTGATATCTCACAGAAAGTACTTTAAATCCAGAATATATTTTCAAGTAAACCAAAATGTTGCATTAAAATCTCATTAGCAGTACTGGTAAATGTTCTAAGTATGTAAGCCTTATAGTCGTTCCATAATCATGCAACTAACAAGCAAGAATGTACAAATACAACACTGTGTCGTCTGTTCACTATAACAATGCATTCGTAATTTCTGTTTAAAAATGTTCCCTAGGTCCTAGACTGGATATATAACTTCAAACATTGTTGTATGTTAACAGATTCTAAGTCTGACAATGCATATTAGAAATGTGAAGTGAAAAATTTTATGGCAAAGACTAAGTTAAAAAGCAGATTATCTTTCAATAAATGGTTTTACATGTGAAATGTGGTGTAAACCTTTACTCTTCCTAGTACGCAGAGTTTCAACTTCAACGCAATTATCATGTGGTATACGTCGGATTCTGTAAGGTCCATTGTAAACTAGAAAGAATTTGTGACTCAAGTGTTTCTTCTTATGTGACAATGAATGAGCTTTAATGAGAACTTTCTGACCAATATACAATTTCTTTGCATTTGCTTTACCGTGTAGTTTTCTCCTTTTGTCTGCTGCAGATTTTATATTTTTAAGAGCCAAATCAATTATGTCTTTGTGTCGAAGTTTACGTGTATTTGGGAAAGGTACAAGCTCTCTGATTCTGTTCGGTGGTTCTTCATTCTTTAGTACAAGAGTAGGTGGTAAAGCAGTGGAATCATGAGGCATTTCATTCAGCACATTTTGAAATAAGTGTAAATATCTGTCCCAATGCTGATGCTTTCTATGACAATAAAGTCTGCAAAGCTTATTGATTTCTTTCATAATCCGTTCAGACGGGTTACAATGTGGTGAGTACAATGAAATAAAAACAGGTTTGATTTTATGGTTGCGAAGCATGCGTGACCAAACAGCAGATCTGAATTGAGGTCCGTTATCTGAAATGACTTTGCTAACGTGTCCAACTTCACGTAAGAAATTTTTAACAAAGGCGTTGGATACAGATCGTCCAGTGGCTTTACGTAACGGGGTGAAAGAAACAAATTTTGAAGTAAGTTCAACAGCGACTAAAACGTACGAAAATCCATTAGATGTTCTGACAAGCGGTCCCAAGAGATCAACAGCAGCAAATTCTTTTAATTTAGAAGGAATAATAGGAAACAACAGAGCACGATGTGAGACAGTAGATGGTTTCGCCTTTTGACAAAGTTTACAAATAGACAAGACTCTTCGAATTCTTTTTTCCATATTGTTAAAATAACAAGTCGTTCGAAGAATATGATAACATTTTCGTGGACCAAAATGTGCGTAGCTGAAATGAATGTACCAAATGAGCTTATTAACAAAATCGTCAGGAATGCAAAGTACCCATAGCTTGTCATCAACAGTGCAGCGTTTGAACAGTATGTTGTTTCTAACCAAATAATAATGCCGAATCTGTGTGTGTGTCTTTTCATGCCATTTGCTCTTGATGTCTTTCCAAATCGGATCTTTATCTTGTTCATGAGCAATGTCCTTTAAAGATGTGGTGATGAAGTTTTCAAAGGCGACTTTCTGAATGTAAAGAATACTGAAATTTTTCTCGAGGTTGCCTTCTGTGGTACTTTTCTCAAGCCCAGCCGGTGCGCGTGACAGTGCGTCCGCAACAATGTTCTCCTTGCCGGGAATGTAGACTATTGTGAAGCGGAATTCTTGCAGAAACAATGCCCAACGTTTTAACCTGTCATGATTTAATTTTGAAGACATAAGAAATTGTAATGCACGATGATCACTGTATACTTTTACGTGCTTACCAGAAAGAAAGAAACGGAATTTGTTAAATGCCCAAACGATTGCTAAAGCTTCTAATTCAGTGACGGAATAATTTTTTTCAGATTTTGTTAGCACTCGGCTAGCAAAAGCAATGGTTTTCTGAACAGTAATGTCATTTTCTATGGCTTCTTGAAATAAATGAGCACCAAGACCGACTTTAGAAGAATCCGTGCTAAGGCAGAAATCTTGTGACAGATCAGGATGAGCTAGTATTGGCGCGTGAAGTAACGCTTCTTTCAAAGAATTGAATTCCAACTGTGCTTGTTCGTCCCAGTTCCAAATAATATTTTTTCCAGTGAGAGAACAAAGTTTTGGTGTAACTAGAATTTGCATATTCAGAAAACGACGGTAAAAATTTACGAGACCTAGAAAACTGCGGACTTGTCTTTTTGTGGATGGAACTGGAATGGCTCTGATTGCTTCTAACTTTTCAGGATCCGGCTGAATGCCTTCAGAAGAAATAATATGTCCCAAAAACCTCACCTTTGACCTACCGAATTCAGACTTTTCCAAGTTAACTGTAATTCCAGATTCTGCAAAAATACGTAACAAACTGTTGAGGATGCGATTATGTAGTTCCCATGAAGCTTCTGCTATTAGAATATCGTCCACATATAAGGTGATGTGACGTTTTAAGAACTCAGGTAATATGGAATTTAGCCCGCGAATGAATGCTGCTGAAGAAATGTTCAAACCAAAGGGAAATTTCCGAAACTGATAACAAACGCCGAAACAAAGGAAAGCTGTGTATTTTCTACATTCTGGATGAACTTCGATCTGATAAAAGCTGGATCTGAGATCAATGGAAGACAACACTTTTACACCATTAAAATTTTGAAGAAGTTCTTCCAACGTTTGCGGCCTGTCTGTTTCAGGAATAATGATCGTATTGATTTGTCTCGAATCTAAGACAAGCCTGATCGATCCATTTTTCTTCTCAACAACATGTAATGGATTGTTGTATGAGCTTACTGCAGGCTCAATAATGCCCTCGTCGAGCATAGATTGTATTTCTGTTCTAACACGGTCCCTATAATGTGCTGGAATTACATATGGTCTAACACAAAATTTAGTATGCTCACGAACACGAAATTGGTATTGAAATCCCTTGATTGTTCCTGTTTTGTGAGTAAAAACTGTGGAATGTGATTGTAAAATCTCAAAAAGGTCCTGCCTATCAGTGTCATTACAATTCTCAATTGTTTGAATTTTATTCTGAATTAACTTATTAGTGTCAAATGCGCCGTCGATATCATCCCTGTCAGTACTTGCAGAATGATTGTTAGCGTCAAGTTCCGTCGAAAATTCCGAACTGTTGTCTAACAGGAGGTAAAGCCGATTAATTTCTTCGTCATGGTTTGAGAGCCAATCTTCAAATTTCAAAGCTATTGACTTACCTTCTTTTTCTAAACTTATTTCAGCATCGTGAAAGCTTAAGATTGCTTTGTATTCATTCAAAAAGTCTACTCCCAGTATAATTTCCGTCGACAATAATGGAACAATAAGAAAGTTCATAGAGAAGCTGTGGCTTTGACAAAAGAATTCTAGGTTGGTTTGTTGGCGTACATCTACACTTTTTCCAAAGATTGCACCTTGTAATTTAATCTTACGTAGCGGAAGTGTGGGACAATCGTTCGATTTGTTGCATTTGCTAAACGCTGTTTCACTAATTACTGAAAAGGGGCTGCCAGAGTCAAGTACTGCCGTAAATTTTACATCATTTACTGTAATGTGAATCACAGGATATGCAATGTTGTTATGTTTTATGTCGTGTTCCTGGAGTAAGATGTCCCTAATGTCTTCCATTTTTACGTAATTACTAGCTACGGCAGCTGCGTCGTCAGTTTCATAAGTATGTTTTGTGGCTGCCAGCGGTGTGAGTCATTGCCTATTGTCTCTTTGTTGGCGCGCGTCGTTATTGGGGTTTGGAGACCTAACTTCTACAAATTCACCGTGACGAGAGGGCCCTGCTCTGTTTGAATCCCGCCAGTTCTGATGCAATTCAGGTCTGTCGTTACGATCACATCGTCTGTCGTCATGTTGGTAGTTCCTGTAGTTTCTTTCTTGTCGGTTAAGTGGTGGAGAATTTCTCCCTGAATCGTAACTGCGCGCTGGACCGTTGCGTCTCAAGTTATTCTGTCTCCCGTAATAATAATTGTTTTTGTTCCCATATTGTCTGTTTCTCTGATTGTCTCTGTGATAGTCATTACCGCGGAGAGGTGATCTTTCCCTGTAATTATTACTACTCTGCCAACGGTTGTCATACGAGTGGTGTCTGTTTTGGTCACGATTTGTGTTGTGAGAATAGCCTTGTCGCGTCCAGTTATTATTTCTTTCATCGCGGAATTGCGACGGATGTGATCTGTAATTGTTGTGCTCCTGCGTTCCGCGATTGTCAGTGTCAATTTCCAGTTCTTGTAACAGTCCCTGAAATGCTTCAATGTCGTCTTTGCAACGTCCTGCCAAAATAATATGTCGTAAATGTTCAGGCAGTTTGATTAAGCAAATGCGGATGAGTTCTGAGGGGCTGTATGGGTTTGAAAGATACTGATTCTTATGCAACATGTCTTCAAAATATTTCACAAGACTGGAAAATTCAGATTGTTCGAAACGTTTCATCATTATGATGCTATGTTTTACACGATCTTGTGTGGCTTGAGACCAATATGCTGAGATGAAGGCATGGTAAAACTCTCCTTCACTGTGGCAATCGTGAATTACCGATCGCATTCTTACAGCTGGTTCATTCTCCAAGTAGCCACACATAAATTCTAATCTGTGCTCTAATGACCAGTTGGGAGGAAAACAATGAGAGAATTGATGGAGCCATGCTTGTGGATGAATGTCGTTGCCAGAATTCTTAAATGTTTTGAATTTACGTGTAGTCATGAACAGCTTATAGTCAAAATCATCGTGTCGGCGAGTAGCATCTCGGTCATAGTTACGTCGTGTCGGCGGTTCCATCTCAAAATTCGGTGTACCTTGCCAATTTCTTTCATAATTACCGAAATGCCCTGTGTTATTATTTTGTGGCTTTTGCGTATTTCTAAGTTCCTCTTCCCGTGTTGGAGCGCGAGTGTCTTCTGAAATACGTAATTCTTGTATTACCTGTGTCAGCTGATCTTGTACTTCCCGGATTTCTCTTTGGTGTTGCGTATCAATTTGATTCAGATTTTCTTTCAGTTTCCTAATTTGTTCGCTCTGTTCTGTGTCATTAAAGACTACCGGTTTTGCGTCATTCAGATTATCATCTACCTTCGTAGATAAATTATTTAGCTGATCCGAAAGTTCAACTACTTTCTCTGATAATGAACACATTTCCTCAGTGTGTTTTTCTGAACCAAGCTTCAGACTGTCCATTTGTGTTGAAATCGAATCTACTGTGTCCTTTAAGTTTTCCTGAGTTTTTGCAAGTTGCGTAACCGAATCGGTAGATGCAACTGAGTCAAATTTAGCTTGCAAGGTCTCATGATTTTCATGAACAATAGTTTGCAGTTCTTTTATGGCTGCTTCGTGATTCCGTAATGCATTTTCATGCCGCGAAAAAATAGGTTGAAAATGCTCACAAATTTGAGTTTTTACGTCATTACAGACTTTTTGACATTTCGATTCAATGTTATGTAACTCAGTAGTTATATCTTCACGTGTTTGTTCAAGAGTTTGTTCCAATGAGTCTAACTTTTTAAGATTTTGTTCCACTGTGTCTAACTTTTGCTGTGTTTGTCTCTGATTTTGTTCCATTGTGTCTAACTTTTGAAGCTTTTGCTGCGTTTGTCCCATTTGTTGTATTAATTGTAATAACAATGCATTGGTGTCTGAAACATGTTCCTCAGTGCTTTTCGGCAGTGAATGTACACCGGAAACATTCACATTTTGACAAGCGGAAAATGTGTCTTGACTCATTTGAGAAAACGGTGAGGACGCAAAACCTGAATCTACAGTGTTTGCAAAATTGTGTCCTATCATTTCGGATTCCTGAGGCGAGCTGTTGCCGACCGATCGATCGATAATGCTTCCCTGTTCACTACCTGTTTCACTGCCTACGCCACTGTTTGACGCCCGCTCCAATTCCCTATGCACAGTTACCAAATTACTACTTTGAATATTAGTTAATTCATTACATGGTGGGGCCAACACACTGCTTTCGTCTTCACTGTCATTTCTCAGTTTACTTTGGTGCCGAGTGTTACGTTTTTCACACGCCATTATTGTCACAATATTTCACACGATAACACAGAAAAGCACAATTTGAAGAGCAAAGATAGGGGAATACATTAACATAGCACTGAAAATAATATCTAGTTAATTACCAGCGCAGCTGCGAAATACTTGGTGCAAATCTACATGCATGCCACAACTGTTTTACAGTACAACAATGAAAGACTGCAACTACAAAGGAGATTCTCTCTACAATTACGCGCTAGCAATAAACAAAAGCTACACTAAATACACAAACTACAAGAAAAAATCAGAAGATTCCAGTGAGGTATCCTAGGCTAAGGGTCGACATATGAAACGTCCCCTTTGAACATTTCTACACGAGACTGTGCTTAAACTGACACACAATATTTTGTTAGCGCAACGCAATCTGACTTTCAAAATTCCCTACAAAAGAATGGCCCTGACTAACATTAAACTATACCTTTCACAAATCACTTACCTCACAAAAATCTTCGCTGCCCAAGCTACTGCAATACAGCGAGCGCCACTACTGCCAGCTAAATAAAAGATTCAAACTATGGAAGGCACTAACTACTGATAGGGATAGTTAGCAAATGAAAGATATTAATAGAGAACAAACAATGTATTTACCTTGATATTATCATATATAAATATAGCAGTTCATGACAAATTTCAAAACTCCGCCATCTCTCTCCCCACATCCACCACTGCTGGCGGCTCACCTCCAACTGCGCAACGCTACGCGCTGTTCACAGCCAGCTGCCTAACACTACAATGGCGAGTATTACAACAATGCAAAGCAGACACAGACTGCCCACAGCACAGCCAGTGATTTTCATACAGAGGTGGCGTTACCAATAAAAAAACCTAAACAGCCTACTTACATAGAGAAAACATAAACAGCCTACTTACATAGAGAAAACATAAACAGCCTACTTACATAGAGAAAACATAAACAGCCTACTTACAGTCTTCAGCCGAGTTTTAGTTTACTGAAATTGCAAGGATTGTCTTCTTAGGCTTTAAGCCGTAAAAAAGAAAACAAAATGTTTCTTGTTTGGTATGTGGCCTTCAGGCGAGTTTAAGCCTTTCAAAATTAAAGTTGAAAATTCCTTGTGTCTAGGCGTTAAGCCATAAATTTGTTTCATGTTGGTATGTGGCCTTCAGTCTAGTTTTCAGCCTTTTGAAATCAAAAGCTGAAAAATTTTGTCTAGGCCTTAAGCCGTAAGAAATACTTTCTAGTTTGTATGTGGCCTTCAGCCGAGTTTCCCAGCTTAAATTAAAAATTTTTAATTTCTTTGCCTGGGCTTTAAGCCGTGAGATTGTTTGGGTTTCGTATGTGGCCTTCAGCCGAGTTTTATGTGAAGCATTTTAGGATAAAGCTTTTAGCCTATTTTAGTTGAAATTTAGAAGCTCTTCTCTTTAGGCCTCAAGCCGCAAAACTGTTTTCTGCATGGTGTGTGGCCTTCAGCCGAGTTTTAATCTCTCTTAAATAAAAAATTCAAAATCCTTGTCGTGCCCTTAAGTCATACTATTGTTATTATTTAGTATGAGGCCTTCAGCCGAGTTTTACACGAAATATTTTAAGATAAGGCCTTCAGCTTTCCAAATTGAAAGCTCTTCTTCCTAGGCCTTAAGCCGTTAAATTGTTTGTTGAAATGCGGCCTTCAGCCGAGTTTTCAGCCTATTTAGGTTAAACATTGAAAATCTTTGTCTCAGCCTTAAGCCGTAACACTGTTCTTGATTAATGTGAGGCCTTCAGCTGAGATCTATGGAAAAACTTAAGCTAAGGCTCTCAGCCTATTTATATTGAAGATAAAACTTTTTTCTCTAAAGAAGTGAAACCCGTAGAAGAACTCCTGTACCTCAATTTCTTGCTTAGACCTTGTGCCTTGGATTTTCGATGTGGCCTTCAGCCGATCTAAATTAAATCAAAGGATGTCTTTCGTTAAAACCTTGAGAGTTTTTGATTCTTTCTTATGTGATTGTGTGTTTTAAGAAATAAAGTTTATATGTTGAGTGCAACTGACAGTAACTTATTTTGGCCCCTTTCCACAAATATAACCGCATCCACTCTGTCCTGTTAGCCCAGGGATTTTATAATTTCTTTTCTGAAAGCGGATTAGTTTTTTCTGTCTTTCAGAATGCCATATTATTCCTCGCCCTTTTGGCTACAAAAGCTTATTATTCAACATAATCTCTGTTCAACGTGCAGGCCTTACGCCCCCTTACTGAGAGGGCTCGCAAGCTCGCATGGTACGACTATACTGAAGGAAGTCGGAGCCAACGCCTTGCTGCATCAGTAACCTCCCCTTCATGCACGTACTGCTTCCCACAGGGTACATCCTTCATTACGCCAAACAGAAGTCGGAAGGCGCGGGATGCGTGCTGGAACACAGATGAGGAGGAACAGTTCAATGAAGTTTTGTGAGCTCCTCTCGGGAGCACAGCTTCGTGCGAGGCCTTGCGTTGTCGTGGAAGAGGAGAAGTTCCTTCGCATTTTTGTGGCGACTAATACGCTGAAGTCGTTTCTTCAGTTTCCTCAGGGTGGGAGAGTACACGTGACAGCTGATGGTTGCAGCATGAGGGACATGGGAGACAATCTGAGTAGCCGTCTTAGATTGTTTGCAAATGATGCTGTCATTTGCCGTCCTGTAAAATCATCAGATGATCAAAACGACTTGGAATATGATTTAGATAAGATATCTGTATGGTGCGAAAAGTGACAATTGAACCTGAATAGGGAAAAGTGTGAAGTCACTCAGATGAGTGCTAAAAGAAATCCGCTAAATTTCAATTGCGCGATGTTGTTGTTGTTGTCTTCAGTCCTGAGACTGGTTTGATGCAGATCTCCATGCTTCTTCATCTCCTAGTACTTACTGCAACCTACATCCTTCTGATTCTGCTTAGTGTATTCATATCTTGGTCTCCCTCTACGATTTTTACCCTCCACGCTGCCCTCCAATGCTAAATTTGTGATCCCTTGATGCCTCAGAAAATGTCCTACCAACCGATCCCTTCTTCTTGTCAAGTTGTGCTACAAACTCCCCTTCTCTCCAATTCTATTCAATACCTCCTCATTAGTTACGTGATCTACCCATCTAATCTTCAGCATTCTTCTGTAGCACCACATTTCAAAAGCTTCTATTCTCTTCTCTTCCAAACTATTTACGGTCCACATTTCACTTCCATACATTGCCACACTCCATACAAATACTTTCATATACGACTTCCTGACATTTAAATCTATACTCGATGTTAACAAATTTCTCTTCTTCAGAGACGCTTTCCTTGCCATTGCCAGTCTACAATTTGTATCCTCTCTACTTCGACCATCATCAGTTAGTTTGCTCCCTAAATAGCAAAACTCATTTCCTACTTTAAGTGTCTCATTTCCTAAACTAATTCCCTCAGCATCACCTGATTTAATTCGAGTACATTACATTAACGTCGTTTTGCTTTTGTTGATGTTCATCTTATATCCTCCTTTCAAGACACTGTCCATTCCGTTCAGCTGCTCTTCCAGGTCCTTTGCTGTCTCTGACAGAATTACAATGTCATCGGCGAACCTCAACATTTTTACTGCTTCTCCATGGATTTTAATACCTACTCCGAATTTTTCTGTCGTTTCCTTTACTGCTTACTCAATATACAGATTGGATAACATCGGGGACAGGCTACAACCCTGTCTCACTCCCTTCTCAACCACTGGTTCCCTTTGATGTCTCTCGACTCTTATAACTGCCATCTGGTGTCTGTACAAATTGTAAATAGCCTTTCGCTCCCTGTATTTTACCCCTGCCATCTTTAGAATTTGAAAGACAGTATTCCAGTCAACATTGTGTAAAGCTTTCTCTAAGTCTACAAATGCTAGAAACGTAGGTTTGCCTTTCCTTAATCTATTTTCTAAGATAAGTCGTAGGGTCAGTATTGCCTCACGTGTTACAACATTTCTGCGGAATCCAAACTGATCTTCCCCGAGGTCGGCTTCTACCAGTTTTTCCATTCGTCTGTAAAGAATTCGCGTTAGTATTTTGCAGCCGTGACTTATTAAACTGATAGTTCGGTAATATTCACATCTGTCAATACCTGCTTTCTTTGGGACTGGAATTATTATATTCTTCTTGAAGTCTGAGGGTATTTCACCTGTCTCATACATCTTGCTTACCAGATGGTAGAGTTTTGTCAGGACTGGCTCTCCCAAGGCCGTCAGTAGTTCCAATGGAATGTTGTCTATTCCCGGGGCCTTGTTTCGACTCAGGTCTTTCAGTGCTCTGTCAAATTCTTCACGCAGTATCGTGTCTCCCATTTCATCTTCATCTACATCCTCTTCAATTTCCGTAATATTGTGCTCAAGTACATCACCCTTGTATAGACCCTCTATATACTCCTTCCACCTTTCTGCTTTCCCTTCTTTGCTTAGAACTGGGTTTCCATCTGAGCTCTTGATATTCATACAAGTGGCTCTCTTTTCTCCAAAGGTCTCTTTAATTTTCCTGTAGGCAGTATCTATCTTACCCCTAGTGAGATAAGCCTCTACATCCTTACATTTGTCCTCTAGCCATCCCTGCTTAGCCATTTTGCACTTCCTGTCAATCTCATTTTTGAGACGTTTGATTTCCTTTTTGCCTGCTTAATTTTCTGCGTTTTTTTATTTTCTCCTTTCGTCAATTAAATTTAATATTTCTTCTGTTACCCAAGGATTTCTACTAGTCCTTGTCTTTTTACCTACTTGATCCTCTGCCGCCTTCACTACTTCATCCCTCAGAGCTACCCTTTCTTCTTCTACTGTATTTATTTCCCTCATTCCAGTCAATTGTTCCCTTATCCTCTCCCTGAAACTCTGTACAACCTCTTGTTTAGTCAGTTTATCCAGGTCCCATCTCCTTAAATTCACACCTTTTTGCAGTTTCTTCAGTTTTAATCTACAGTTCATAACCAATAGACCCTGAATAAGGAAAAGTGTGAAGTTATTCAGATGAGTACTAAAAGAAATCCGCTAAATTTCGATTGCGCGATAAATCACACAAATCATAAGGCTGTAAATTCAACTAAATACTTAGGGATTACGATTATAAATAACCTAAATTGGAACGATCACATAGATCATATTGTGGGTAGACCAAGCCAAAGACTGCGATTCATTGGCAGAATATTTAGAAGGTGCAACAGGTCTAATAAATAGACTGCTTACATCACGCTTGTCCGCCCTATTCTGGAGTATTGCTGTGCGGTGTGGGATCCGCATCAGGTGGGACTGACGGATGACATCGAAAAAGTAAAAAGATGGGCAGCGTGTTTCCTATTATCGCGAAATAGGGGAAATAGTATCACAGACATGATACGTGAATTGGAGTGGCAATTATTAAAACAAAGGCGTTTTTCGTTGCGACGGGATCTTCTCATGAAATTTCAATCACCAGTTTTCTCCTCCGTTTGCGAAAACATTCTGTTGGCACCCACCTACGTAGGGAGAAATGATCATCACGATAACATACGAGAAATCCGGGCTCGCACAGAAAAATTTAAGTGCTCGTTTTTCCCGCGTGCCGTTCGAGAGTGGAACGGTAGAGAGACAGCTTGAAGGTGGTCATTGAACCCTCTGCCAGTCACTTTATTGTAAATAGCAGAGCAATCACATAGATGTAGATGTGGATGTAGATGTAGATGAAGGAGGACGTCAAATACAATAACACTTTCAGAGTCCCAGAATACTGTCGCCATAACTTTAACGACTGAACTTTTTCTTCGGCACTACGTAGATTGGTGTTTTCTTTCTGGTTTCAAGTGCGGAAAATATATTTTATCACCTGTGACGATGTCTGACAAAAAATGGATACTATCAGCCTCGCAACGTGCAAGCAACTGCGCGCGGATGCTCCTTCGTTGCTGTTTATAATCAGTCAGGCGACGAGGAACACACTTCTGAGTACCCCAACTGATGGACGAGTGTGTCAGTACTACCAACAAATTCGTCCACTAGAGCAGTAAGGTGTCTGATTGTGATCCGTCGATTACCTCGAATAAGAGTGTCCGCACGGTCCAAAACTGCATGAGTCACAGTTCTGCGCGGCCGGCCTTTACGCCGGAGATTGGAAAGGTTTTCGGTGACAGACGCCTCGCCCAACGAATCAGGTGCTTTTGTTCACTACCAGGTCCCCATACACATTCTGCTAGCGCTTATGAATATCTGCTATGTTCTGATTTTCCGCAAAAAGAGACTCGTTGAGAACTCTCTGCTTGGAACGCACCTCGGTTACAGATGCCAATTTGAAGGCTGCGTATCGA
Source organism: Schistocerca americana (assembly GCF_021461395.2). Lineage (NCBI taxonomy): Eukaryota > Metazoa > Arthropoda > Insecta > Orthoptera > Acrididae > Schistocerca > Schistocerca americana. The sequence continues at coordinate 223,467,973 of NC_060124.1, forward strand.
AATGTTATGAAACTACAGGAGCTTAAGCGGGAATATTTCACAATGCGCCACAGCAAATTCTTCGTCTTTCAGCCGAAACTGGCAGAAAGGAAAAGTTTTGCATTACACATTGATCACCCCTCTTAAACGTGATTTTTGGGCACAGAGGATTCCAGATCAGACTCGTTTCGTGGCCAAAGCTTCAATGTTAGTGTGCTCCTCACACCACTGTTGTGCGATTCTGGACAGTTATCCTGTTGGAAGACGCATCGCCGTCGAAGAAGATGTTTGGCATTCAGGGATGTATAAAAAAGCACTCCGTCTTTAGGCCACGAGTGGCCTGCCGAGACCATCCGACCGCCGTGTCATCCTCGGTGGAGGATGCGAGTAGGAGGGGCGTGGGGTCAGCACATCGCTCTCCCGGTCGTTATGATGGTATTCTTGACCGAAGCCGCTGCTGTTCCGTCGAGTAGCTCCTCAATTGGCATCACGAGGCTGAGCGCACCCCGAAAAATGGCAACAGTGCAAGGCGGCCTGGATGGTCATCCATCCAGGTGCCGACTACGCCCGACAGCGCTTAACTTCGGTAATCTCACGGGAACCGGTGTACAGGGATGTATGAATTCCCCTGTAATATTCACGTGGTCCACAGGTATAGTTGTGCCTTCCATTTCTACCACAGCTCTCACGGATGCCGGGGTAAACGTCCCCAAAAGCATAAAAATGTACCCACTGGCCTGTATCCGTGTGGCGGTATATGTTCGCGTAGCCGTTACAAGCGTGAAACATGTACATTGACACACTCTATGATCCCGTGGCTACTACAGTTACAATACATGTTGTCGTCGAGTCAGCGTGAGAACACGTAGTGATCATCTCCTGCGGAACCCGATGTTCCACAATGTGCGTCGAACGGTGTGCTCCGAAACAATCGTGTCTGCACCAGCATCGTACTCTGCCGTCGGATCAGCCATGAATCACCGCCTATTCTGCTTTAAAAATTGGTCAAGCCTGCGATCTCCAGTGCCTGTGACGAGGAGTGGAAGTGCATCACATTATCGCCTAGTCGTCGTTTCACCTTCCTGCTCCACTCTCCTTAGATGCTCACGAGAGCAGTAAGCGCAATGTCGATCAGCTTCTCCGTTTCCGAGACGCTCGCTCCCAGATACATGGCCGTAGGAATCTGCCTTAATGTAGGAAATTGATGTAAAATTTTTCCCATTCTATCGTGGAAGGCTCTACAGAATCGGTTTTAAAAGTGTTTCAGAACACAGACAGTCTCGACCTTAACTTTTCTCGGCGAACTAAATATTCAAATAACTTACGCGTTTGCTGCCGGGTGACGTCGTCGACCACCGCCGATATTTCGACAGGAGCACACCCTGCCATGCAGTTGTGCCTTGAGAATGTCGGCGGTGGTCGACGACGTCACCCGACGGCAAACCCGTAAGTTATTTGAGAGACAGTCTCGGTTGCGAAATTATTTAATGTCAATGACGCGTTTCGCCTTATTGGGGCATCATCAGATTGGGTAAATTGACACCATCTGATGATGCCCCGAATGGGTGAAACGCGCCGTTGACATTAAACAATTTCGCAACCGAGACTATTTTTGTTCTGAAATAGAAAAATTAATGGAGATGAGTATGAGCAACAAACCCATAATGTTCGAATACAGCATTAGTAGTGTGCTGCCTGACACAGTCCCGTCGATTAAATGCCTACACGTTTCGCTTCAAAGCAACGTGAAGTGGAATGAACATGCAAGGATTGTGGTAGGGAAGGTAAAATAGCGACTTCGGTTTATTGGGAGAATTTTAGAAAATTGTGGTTCATCTGTAAAGAAGACGATATATGAAGGGCTTATTTCAATAGTCGTACAAGTCCACTTTTATTCATTCTGAGATACAGAGCCATAAAGTTAAATGAGCGTTGAACAATCTGCAGTTGAGATACCAGAAATATTCAAGCATATGGCTTCTTGCTAGAGATGAACCTTTCTTTCTGTTAGTTTGGACCACTAATGCCAGAATCATTATAGACAGAAAAGTGGAGGTAATTGGCTTGTACCATTATGGAAATAAGTCCATGACGCTGGGCAACAGCCTTGCCGCAGTGGTTACACCGGTTCCTGTGAGATCACCGAAGTTAAGCGCTGTCGGGCGTGGCCGGCACTTGGATGGGCGCACTCAGCCTCGTGATGCCAACTGAAGAGCTACTCGACCGAATAGTAGCGGCTTCGGTCAAGAATACCATCATAACCACCGGGAGAGCGGTGTGCTGACCCCATGCCCCTCCTATCCGCATACTCCACCGAGGATGACACGGCGGACGGATGGTCCCGGTAGGCCTGAAGACGGAGTGCTTTTTATATATGACGCTAGTGCGACGGATTGTGGAGTGTATGGGATCCGCACCACGTCGGATTAAAGAAAGACATCGAATGCATTACGGAGATGGTTCTGAAACTAAAATGGGAATCACTGGAGGCAACGTGACGTTCTTTTCGAACAGTACTGTCGAGAAAATTTAGAGACCCGCCATTTGAGGTTGACTACAGAACAATTCTACTCCCGCCTGCAGAAATTTCGCATAATGATCAGGAAGGTAAAATTAGAGAGATTAGGTCTCGCATCGAGGAATGTAGACAGTCGTTTTTCGCGAGCCCTATTTGCGAGTGGAACAGGAAACGAAATGACTAGTAGTGGTACAGGTTACCCTCCACCAAGCACCATACGGTAGCTTGAGGAGTATCTATGTAGACGTAGAAGCGTTCTGTCAAAGTGAGTTTTAATTATACAATGTAGGCTTTCACGGCCTGTGTAGTCTTCAGTTAATACTTCCGGACTGAGAGGCCGTGGTCCATCTATAAAATTGTGGCCCAACGTCCCATCCACCCGTTTAATTACCGACTCATTCACGAAACTGAGTTGACCGTTGCTCTCTTTCTCCATCGTAAACCGTATCTTCGGGTTAATACTGTTCAGATGCACCAAGAAGACATCTAGCTCTTCTTCACCATGATTCCACACTACAAATGTGTCATCACAATAGCGGTACCATTTAGCTGGCTTTTTACTGGCAGTCTGCAGCGGTCGCTGTTCGAAAATCTCCATAAGTAAATTGGCAACAGTTGGGCTGAGAGGGCTTTCCATCGTCACCCCTTCGTGAGACAAGCGTTCTAGCACGAACATCCCATTATCATGAACGCATGTATAGAGAAGCAATAGAGATTCACAAACACCATAATAATTTTAGTAGAAAAGAGGAAGTTTTAAACTTGGGCAAAATATGGATGTCGACGTTGGGCCAGCAGAATGACAATCAATTACTGTTAATCGAGAATGATGACGCCTTCGAAAGATAGGCATACCGTCGGCATCACGTGACGAATGGTGGTGCCCTCTATGCGCTCTATTAATGCGAGAATACCTGGGGCCTCAGTGGCAGTAGCCTGACGACCTCAGATGATGTTTCCCGCAGATGGAGACGAAGCGTTAGGTGGAAATTTTATACATCGACCACGGCCTCTCAGTTCGGAAGGTTTAACTGAAAAAAAAGTAAGTTTTGTCGGTGGATTTCCTCATTTGCGGCCCGGGTTGTCTCTAAAATGATTCCCCATTCGTCTCTGGTCCGCTTAAATACTTTACAGTGTCACGTGCTTTCAACGACATCAGATGCCATTCAATGATGATAATAGTTTGGCTCATTAGTGTACAGACCACTAAAGCGACTCGTGAAACCAGAAGAGACATGAAAGAATTATGACAACATTTTTCGTAACAGACAACATGTAGTAATCTCATGAAAAGGAATCGAAGATCTATTCAATTACAAAAATGTTCAAATGTGTGTGACATCTTCTGGGACTTCACTGCTAAAGTCATTAGTCCCTAAGCTCACACACTACTTAACCTAAATTATCCTAAGGACAAACACACACACCCATGCCCGAGGTATTCAGTTACCTTTAACCACATAAGAAACAAGCGCCGCGTGCGGTATTGCTGAAAAACCGCTACAGTGGAGGCAGGTTCCGTTCGTTGCACAAGAGCCGGATAATTCCTCGGAAATTAAGAAATTCGGCCTTCAGTTGCAAGGTAAAATTTTATTAGTTTACCTAGGTTTCGATGCCAACAATGGTATCTTCTTCAGAACCTATAAATTATCCCATACGGATGTTACACACTGAGATACATCATCAATCTAATGACTTCATAATAAAGAAAGTCGTGGTACTTACAAAAATTAAATTATTTTGAGGGCCAAGCGTTGGTCGTGTCACAAAATAAAATTAAAACAGTAAAAGGACGCATAGTCATAAGATTATGTCTGTCAAAACTAAAACCATTAAGACAAACGTAGACGGAGTTACGCCGCTTGCGCATGCGCTTGGCTGCTGGGCGAGCCTCGCCGCGGAATTGCTCACGACGCCTAGTTTCCTAGTTACTTACGTGTGACTCTTGTTCCTGGCCGGCGTAGCTCCGTCTACGTTTGTCTTAATGGTTTTAGTTTTGACAGACATAATCTTATGACTGTGCGTCCTTATTCTGTTTTAATTTTATTCTGTGACATGGCCAACGTTTGACCCTCAAAATAATATTGTTTTTGTAAGCACCACGATTTTCTTTATTATGAGGTCATTATGTATTTCAGTGTGTAACAAATGTCCATATGGGTTAATTTATAGGTTCTGAAGAAGATACCATTATTGGTATCAAAACCTAGGTAAACTAATAAAATTTTAACTTGCAACTTATTTTATTTTTGAGCTTTTCCTCATTACAGAGGCTTATCTCCAACATAATAATTTACTTGGAAATTACAATACAAACAATAAACGTTCTTAAACTATACTCTCAAAATATTTCTCCAGGTGTTTCGATCTTGCGTGTCCTCTTCCTCTGCGCCTATTCTCCTCAGTGTGTGCTGTACATTTTGGAGCCAGGTGGTCACAGGTCGTCCTCTTCTTCTTCTCCCCTCCGGTTCCCACTCCAGTATCAATTTTGGTATTCTGGCTTCCTCCATTCGTGGTACATGGCCGTACCACTGTAATTTCTTCCCATCCATTACGTCATATATTCTTTCTTTTATTTCCATTCTCCTTATTACTTCGGTGTTCCTTATCTTTTCTTTCCTGGAGATTCTTGCCGACCTTCTCCAAAAGTCCATTTCTAGAGCTTGTAATTTTTTAATGTGCTTCATGTTAATTGTCCAGGTCTCCGTTCCATACAGAACCACACTCTCTAATATGGATTTGTATATTAATTTTTTAGTTCTGCTCATTACATTCCTGCTCCATAAGACTGAGTTAAGCATCCCAATGACCCTCCGTCCGCTACTAATTCTTTTATTGATTTCTGACTCTGATTTTCCCTCGATTTCTAAAATGGATCCCAAATAACAGAAAGTGTTTATCTTTTTGATTTTCTTTCCTTCAATGTATAGCTCATCTGAATCATTAGTCAAGTATTCTGTTTTTTGGCAATTAATCTTCAAACCACAAGTTTTGTATGCTACTGCTAGTTGATTGCACATATAGTTAGCATCCTCCCCATCTTGTGCTACGACTACTTGATCATCAGCAAATAATAAATGATGTAGGTACACTCCATCTCTTATTTCTAATCCCATACTATTACATTTACGAGACCATGTTCTAAGGCTAATATCTATATAGATTTTAAATAATGATGGTGACATGGGACAGCCCTGTAAAAGGCCTTTGCTTGTTCTAAATTTCTGTGAAAGTTTATTACCAACTTTAACTTGGCAAATGTTATCTTTGTACATCTGTTGTATTATTTTAATCAAGGAAGGGTTTATGTTTGCCATATGTAGTGCTCTCCAAGGTAATTTTCTTGGAACAGTATCATACGCTTTTTCTAGATCTATGAAAATTAATCCTATATTTTTTGATTTTTCCCTATGTTTCTCCAAAATCTGTCGTAATGTGAAAATATGGTCTACACATGATCTCCCAGCCGTGAATCCACATTGTTCTTCTTGGGTTCTAAAATTTTTTTCCAGTTTGTTTTTAATTACTTTCGCAAAAATTCTCATTAATGTGTTTGTAACACAAATTCCTCGATAGTTTGAACAAATTTTGCGATTCCCTTTCTTAAATATTGTATTAATGTAACCTAGCTTCATCTCGTTGGGTATTGAATCTCCATGTATCATTTTGTTGAAGAGCTGTGTTATCAGTTTCACAATTTTGTCACCACCATATTTCAGACACTCCAGGTTGATATTGCCTGGTCCCGGTGATTTACCATTCTTTCCTGTTCTCAACGCCTGAAGTACTTCACTTTCTAAAATCTGGATCTCATCATCTTCATGTCCTTTATCTTCCCCTGTTCCTTCTTCTAGATATTCTTCTCTGTCCTCATTTAATAATTTTTGAAATACTCTTCCCATTCCTTTTGTGTTATCAGCTGGAGATTAGATTTGCTTTTTGTATCCTGTCGAAGTCCTTTCAATACTGACCATGCTTCTTTTGCTCTCCCAAATCCTAATTTGCTATTCACCTTGGCACATGTTCTTTCCCATGCTTCATTTTTTGCCATCCTTTTTGTTTCATCACTTCATTCTTCTTTTCCTTGTATATTGACCTTGTTTCTTCTGATTTATCATTCAACCACTGAAGGAATGCATTTCGTTTTTCTCTAACGAGGACCTCTAGTTCCTCTGACCACCACTCTGCTGCACGGTTATGGTTGCTAACTTTTTTACCCACAACTCTGTTGCTATGATTTTCACATTAGCTTTTATATAGTAATATATTTCCTCTGTACTTCCTTCAAATGATTCAACCAGTTTCCTTTCCATCCTGGCCGCAAAGAGTGTTCTGATACCTTCGTCTTGTAGGCTGTCAATATTAAAAGGTAAATTTTCGTCTTTCTCGGTCTGGCTCGTTTTATTTATGTTACTTGTATCACTCCTTGCATTCTTCCATGGCCAGAAAGACTTCATTTTAACTAGATAGTGGTCTGATCCACACTGGGCTCCTCCATAAGATCTGACGTCTACTGCCTTGAAACTGCTTGTTTGCCTAATGATAATATAATTTATTATAGAACGAAGTTCTTTGGTGTTCTGTTGCCAAGTATATTTATGGATGTCCTTATGTTTGAAAAATGTGTTGGTAATTTTTAGATCACATTGTTCACAAATTACAATCAGTCATTCCCCATTGTCATTATATTCGTCCTCTCCATGTTTTCCTACTATTCTACAAGATTCTCTAATTCCTACCCTTCCATTCAGATCTCCCATGATAATCAGTTTCTTTCTTCTTGGGATTTTTTCAATAGTCTCCCTGAGGGTGTCCCAAAATGTATCTTTCTCCTTATCTTTTGTGTCGTTCGTGGGTGCATATACGCCAATAATCACAACTTCCCTAGCAAATAATGTCATTTCAACAGTTATAATACGTTGATTGATGAATGTCCAATTTGTGATTCTTTCTTTCCATGATTTCTTTATCATAATGGAGACTCCTGCTTTGGCTCTTACTGCTTTTGATACCCCACTCCAGATATGTACATAATTATCCAGTTCTTCTTCTCCTTGGCCTTTCTTCTTTGTTTCAGAGAGTACGACAACATCCATGTTGAACATGTCAAGTTCTGCAGGGAGTAAATTTATTTTAGTGGAAATATCTTGCACATTCCAGCATCCAAACATAATTTTCCGTTTCTCATTGCCAGTTCGTCGTCCAAAGTTCCAATTTTTCCGAGGCATATTATTAGGTTTTTTAGCATTTTTATGTTTTTATGTGAGTGATGAGGTGGCCCACTGCACAACCCCCAACCCGGAGGACCAGGTAATTTTTACTCAAGGTTTTCTTCCTTTAGCCTTTGATAAGCCAATATCATACTACAAATCAGCAGTTGCTAGTTTTGGTCCACCCCGGGTATTTTATTTCCCCGGTACCCACCATATCTGGTGAGCATTCCCCTATCCGCCACCTGGGGAGGCGCCCGATGGGAGACCAGCAAACTCCACACGGGAACTGCAACTGAGGGCTGAATTTCTTAATTTATGAACAATTCACGGTTGCTGAAGCGCTGCACTACGCTAAAGATTTGTAATTCCTCAGGCTTCGTTGGGTGGCATACTGAACGCAGACGAACTAGAAAAGTTAAGACCGGCCTTGAGAAGAAGTCTGAGAAAATTGTTGCGCCATTTAACTCTTCACATCGGTGTATCTGTTCGCAGGGCACCGTCGTTATTTAGTAGAGCCCCAGTTTGAGTCTGTGTACAGTTGTGTGGACATATTGTCACACTACAAATTCAAAATGGTTCAAATTGCTCTGAGCACTATGGGACTTAACATCTGAGGCCATCAGCCCCTAGAACTTAGAACTACTTAAACCTAACTAACCTAAGGATATCACACACATCCATGCCCGAGGCAGGATTCGAACCTGCGACCGTAGCGGTCGCTCGGTTCCAGACTGAAGCGCCCAAAACCGCTCGGCCACTCCGGTCGGCGTCACACTACTCTCCAGATATGTTACCTAAAGTTTTGGCCATTGTGTATATTGTAAATACGATGTATTCTGTAAATCTTTAGATACCCTAAGTTATTTGAAACATACAAGAGCTTATTGATCCCTGAGCTACGCGCGTTACGTATCAGGATGTGACACTATATTACCGTTTTCCTACCCAAAACTTTTGCGCATTATGTTTATTGCAAATATGATGTACTTGATTTATTCTGTAAATCTTTAGGAACAGTGCGTTTATTAGGAATGTGATATGTGTTTTAAACTGTATAAAGTATTTTGTATTATGATGTATCTTTTATAGATTAATACCGTTATAGAAAGTTAGAAAAAGCGATATCGTTGGTAAAGAGTAAAGACTTCTGTAAGAGCGCTGTCTCCGGACTCGAGCGCGCTGGAGACTTACTTGGTTGTGATCCGTAAGACCGGACACAAGCAGGTGACGTTCATTGTGGGGCCTATGCGAGCCGCAGTTGTTACTAACGAGGCGCCAAGAGCATAATGAACCCGAGAGGATGTAGGAGGCTCCAATAACATTAAGTGTCTGCCCCGTAATTGATCGTTACGAATCAAGGTGGGCCAACAATGGGAGCTCTGTAGATGACAACGAAGACGACGGCTTAACATCTGCAACGAACTGTAAGGCTGTTATACTTACGTCGCGTTAAAAACTTTTTGAGGGATTATACACTGACAGTCTCAGTGAATTTTATGTCAATAATAAGTGTTGTAACGAAAACGTTCAGGTACCTGATCTTGTTACCTGATCTTGTCATTATTGTCAGCCATTGTCAGCTACTTCGCGTCTCGTTCCTTTCCACTTATTGAATACCCCGAGTGCCGTTGTATAGATAGTTTAAAGAAAAGTATTAAAAGACTGTTATTGCCGGTTTTGTTTGTTTGCTTGAAGATAATTGAAAGTAATTAATAATGAAGCCTCAATAAGTTGACAGTGTTGTTCGATAACATCTTGCTAACTGAGGGAAGACAAAGTAAAGTAAAGTAACTTAAAATTAAAGTAATTCTGACAGTTGAAAATCAAAGAAAAGAATAAATCACATTTTTCATATGATGTAATAATGTTGTAGTGTACTTACTTGGTTCATGTTCCGGCAATGTCACTCTGTTGAAAACCAGCAGCTGCTTGTTTGACCTAGTAAAGTTTCGTAGTAATTACAATCTGTTCAATGTATTTAGCTTGCCATGTTCGGTAAACTAGTGCACATAAGTGAACGCTAATATGACGTTACTGTCGTAACAAAAGAGTTATCTGCAGTAAACCATTTACTTTTCAGTAACGAGTTTAAATATTTTTTCCAAATTAACATATCTGACTATTAAACATGTAAGACAATTGCTTTATTTACTGATTATTATTTCGCAACTACTGTGTAGTCAGAAACATGTGTCAACTTACTATAGCTACACCTTCAGCCAAACGATTAAGTACTCATTGCTGTCCGCTTTATTGGTTCAAATGGCTCTGAGCACTAAGGGACTTAACATCTGAGGTCATCAGCCCCTAGAACTTAGAACTACTTAAACTAACCTAATGACATCACACACACCCATGCGCGAGGCAGGATACGAACTTGCGACCGTAGCGTTGGCGCGGTTCCAGACTGTAGCGCCTAGAACCGCTCGGCCACCTCGGCCGTCGTGTCCGCTTTATTGATCAGACAGTAGACAGTGTCCAATTGGATTGGCGACCGTATTAATTAATTTCGGCATTATTTCAATTAGATATGATATGAACTCTTTGAATCATGCGGTTCCCTTTTTTGTTTCATATTTTACGTGAGTAATGGCACTGTTTAATCATTTAACCAAATCCAAATAAGTAGAAAGCACAGAATCAGAGTTAGTTGCTCTTTAGAATAACCTGTTGTACACTTCTCCCCACTAACCGATGACATTTTCTTTGGAGACGATAGCCTTGTCGAAAATCCATTTCATTAGGCATGCGCGTCACGGTCATATTATCTCATCAACCGATTAGTGAGGGCGGAGATTGCGAGATGCTACCGACACAGCAGTCTGAAGTGTTAAACGCCATGCTCTGCCTTCTTTCCAAGACAGATCCAGAATCGTCTGTTATTCTCGGACGAAGTCGACGATAACTCCACCAGCCAAAGCACTTCCACTTGTGCGAGACACAGAGACCAAACCTAAATGGTTCTGAGTCTCTGTTCGTAACTGCAGTATATCGTGTTTTAGAATACCTACCTCTCCGTCGTATCCATAAATCTTTTATAGCTAAGTATGATAAGGTTTACCGCGAAGCTTTCATGAATACTGCCAGGCCCGCTACTGTACTGCACTTCAGATATAAGACATTTCATTATAATTTATGTCTCTGTGTGTCTCTGCGATAAGGAAACACTGGAAAGAACACAACGCTTAATTTATAAGACGGCAGTGCATGGAAGAGAATTATGGGTTATAAACAAGCAACGACATAGCTACGTTCTCCATATTCATCAGGATAAAAAAATCGATTCAATAAAATAAATAAAAATCAGCAGGCTGCAAGCAGCCCCAGACCAAAGAGCGAAGTTTGAGTTAAATGAACGATGAACCCTGGCTAGATCACGAAAACCATTTGTATCGTAAATAGCAGATGCCAACGAAACACAGCGGAGAAGGAAACGAAATGAATGAGGGGAATCGTCCAGTCGAAATCGAGACCATTAGAATCGAAAGGAAAAAAAAAAACGGAAGAAAGCAATAATCACACCGGACAAAAACATTGTCACTCTCAGGGAATATCACGTTAACACTGTGTAACACTGAATCAAGACCTGATAAAGGTCCCGATTCAGCGAGGAATAGAGTCCACAAGTTTCTTCAGCCGTGCCATCTGCAGGGTGTCCATAAATTGTCTTTACAAGTTAAGACTTCAATATCTTTAAAACTACACTAGATATTAACAAATGGTTTCCAACGTGCGGTAAGTCATAAAATTTTGTTTTCTCATTAATACACATCAAGTTGTACACACTTAGTTGCACAGATAATTTCTAGTTGGAATTCTATTCCTCTCCACGTACGATTCGAGATCTCCACGGTGACTTGTTCAAATGTATTGCGAAAGTGTGCCTTAAGTCCTCTGTCTGTAACCTTCGTTCTCTACACCATATCGTTTACAAAGCCCCACAGGAATGTAGCAGTGAGAGATCAGTGGATCGTGGGGGCCATCAAATTGGACAATCTCGTCCAGTCCACCTATCCAGAAACTCCTCATTTAGAATTTGACTGACATTTAGCGGTCACTGGGGTGTTGCCCAATCCTGCTGGAATGTAACGTCAGGTTTCAGGTGTTCCAATTGTGGAACTGCAAACTCTTGTAACATGTCCAGGTAAACACCACGGTTGACTGTAGACTCGATGAAAAGGTATGGACCAATGACGCAATTGTGCTTCAGTCTGCACCAAGCATTGACACTGTGACTGTCTCTTTCACGTGCAACACCAGATGGTATGAGCCCGATACACGAAATCTATAACGATTCAATTCACCAGATACATGAAACGTTACCTATTTTTTCAAAATGTAATTACTTGCGTCAGTCTTGCCTGGCATATCCACTGAAAACTGTTCGCTGTGAGGTATGTTCGTAGGTTTCAATGCTGAAGCACCTGCACATTGTAGGGGTATAGGCGTAACCTCTTAGGTAAGACATTGTGTGCTGTGATCGTCTCATCTGCAACTCTCTGGCCACAGTACGCAATGATTTTGTCGGGCTCCTTGCAAACATCTCCATACCTTGTCCACAGTGGCCTCTGCAACAGATGGGCGACCTGCCTCCTTTTTGTGGAGAATACTACCTATTTAGATAAAAGAAGTATGCCAGGCCCGAATAGTTGGTCGGGACGGCGGTTGCTTTCCATACCACGTTCGAAAATTTCGTTGCACTTGGATATCGGACGCCATCAGTATGGACCAGGCCACACACTGAGCTTTCTTCTGTGCCGTACACACTTTATCAGGTTTTCAAGTTCAACTTTGGGTCAAAATTACGTCACCTGGAAGGTAAAAAAAAATCTACGAGTTATCACACGTTGAAAACCATATGTTAATACCTAGTACAGTTTTAAAGTCTTAAGTTGTAAGGATAATTCATGGACTACCCGCACAAATACAGCCACTCATTGTTTAGATACCGGGGTTCCATAAGCTGCTCACAAATACAGCCACTCATTGTTTAGATATCGGGGTGTTGACCTTTATGTTCCATAAGCTGCTCCAAATAGTCCTAGACATTTTCTATGATTTTAAGATCGGATAATTTAGCGAACCCGTGAGGGACATTAATGTACCTACGTATTCGTCAAAGCAGGAATGTATGGAGCTTTGGTCATCTTTGGAAACGGAAGTACCCACAGCGTATTCATCATGAATATGCAGGTTGATTCCGTAATAATGAGCGTATGGCATTGGTGGCCGGGAGCCCCCTCGCGGGGCGGTTCGGCCGCCGCTCCACAAGTTCTTTAACGCCACTACGGCGACCTGCGAGTGAATGAGGATGAAATGATGATGAAAGACACACAAGACCCAGTCATCTCTAGGCAGAGAAAATCCCTGACCCCGCCGGGAATCGAACCCGGGACCCCATGCACGGGAAGCGAGAACGCTACCGCAAGACCACGAGCAGCGGACGATTGATTCCATGGCGGTGTTAAAACTTTAAGAGATTACGGAGAAAGGTAAATGTATCAATATGAGGCCGAGAAACGATCTAGTCGGAAGGTACAAGTGAAAAATCTACTCAAGTTCTGCCTTACAAGGGAACCTCCCCATCGCACCCCCCTCAGATTTAGTTATAAGTTGGCACAGTGGACAGGCCTTGAAAAACTAAACACAGATCAATCGAGAAAACAGGAAGAAGTTGTGTTGAACTATGGAAAAAAAAGGCAAAATATGCAAACTGAGTAGTCCATGCACTGGACAAATAACATCAAAGATAGCCTGAGCTCAGGAGCGCCGTAGTCCCGTGGTTAGCGTGAGCGGCTGCCGAACGAGAGGTCCTTGGTTCAAGTCTTCCCTCGAGTGAAAAGTTTAACTTCTTCTTTTCAGACAATTATTATCAGTCCGTCCGATGCGATCACTTTTTTTTGGGATTGATTATCACGTCCACAAGAAACAAGAAAACCTAAATCGGGCAAGGTAGAAGAATCTTTTTACCCATTCGCCAAGTGTACAAGTTAGGTGGGTCGACAACATATTCCTGTCATGTGACGCACATGCCGTCACCAGCGTCGAATAGAATACATCAGACGTGTTTTCCTGTGGAGGAATCGGTTGACCTATGACCTTGCGATCAAATGTTTTCCGTTCGCATTGGAGAGGCACGTCCTTTCGTCTACTAATCGCACGGTTTTGTGGTGCGATCGCAAAACACAGACACCAAATACAGTGAAGAGAGACGTCAATGAACGAACGGACAGATAATAAAAAAAGTAAACTTTTCACTCGAGGGAAGACTTGAACCAAGTACCTCTCGTTTCGCAGCTGCTCACGCTAACCACGGGACCGCGGCGCTCCTGAGCTCAGATTAGCCTTGACGTTGCCTATCTTGCGCATGGACTACTCAGTTTGTATATTTTGCTTATTTTTTTCATAGTTCCACGCAACTTCTTCCTTTTTTCTCGATTGATCTGTGTTCAGTTTTTTAAGGTCTATCCACTGTACCAACTTATAACTAAATCTGAAGGGGGTGCGATGGGGAGGTTCCCTTGTTAGTATCGTGCAACGCTCAATCTAAGTTTCCCAACTTCCGAACCCTGATCATGACTTATAGAATTCCCGCCAAATACTCCCGAATGACCTCAGATAATTTTTCCTGTTGCTGAACTAGGAATGGCGCACTTAAACTGATGTCACGGGGACCGAAAAGTCTACGGTACGTTTATAATGAATTCCATTTGCCTGTACAAATTTCACAAGCTTGTTAAAACTGGGGGGGGGGGGGGCAGAGTCAACGCAGGCATTGCACGTCGCACGCAGTTCTGTCGTTATCTGTTCTTCATATTCCTGGTGTCGTCTGAACTGTGTCAGTTTCGACATTCATCTTGCCACACAAGACTTTCCAATTGGCTTCACCAAAGGAATTCGGGTGGGGTGAGATGAGGTGAAGCATGCTGGCCATGAAACCCACCTCTGCCTATCCATTATTCAGGGAATGTCTGATCCAGGTGTTCACAAACGCCCAATCGAAAGTGAGAGACAACATTCATTGACGAATAACAAGTGGGATGTCTTCCAGGAACCTGGATAGTATGTCTCTGATAAACACTATGTACGCTGGTACATTGAAGCAGGGAGGAAGAAAATACTACGTTTGAATATGTTTACAAAACGTACTCAGAATGCGTCATAATCAAGTTTTTGGATCAAAACCTCATGTAGAAGGTGATCGATATTTGGGGCTCTTTTTGAAAACATGGTACACTGCTACCCATTAAAATTGCTACACCACGAAGATGACTTGCTACAGACGTGAAATTTAACCGACAGGAAGAAAATGCTGTGATATGCAAATGATCAGCTTTTCAGAGCATTCACACAAGGTTGGCGCCGGTGGCGACACCTACAACGTGCTGACATGAGGAAAGTTTCCAACCGATTTCTCATACACAAACAGCAGTTGACCGGCGTTGCCTGGTGAAACGTTGTTGTGATGCCTCGCGTAAGGAGGAGAAAAGCATACCATCACGTATCCGATTTTGATAAAGGTCGGATTGTAGCCCATCGCGATTGCAGTTTATCGTATCGCGACATTGTTGCTCGCGTTGGTCGAGATGCAATGACTGTCAACAGAATATGGAATCGGTGGGTTCAGGAGGGTAATACGGAACGCCGTGCTGGATCCCAACGACCTCGTATCACTAGCAGTCGAGATGACAGGCATCTTATCCGCGTGACTGTAATGGATCGTGCGGCCACGTCTCGATCCCTGAGTCAACAGATGGGATCGTTTGCAAGACGACAACCATCTGCACGAACAGTTCGACGACGTTTGCAGCAGTATAGATTATCAGCTCGGAGACCGTGGCTGCGGTTATTCTTGACGCTGCAGCACAGACAGGAGCGCCTGCGATGGTGTACTCAACGACGAACCTGGGCAAAACTTCATTTTTTCGGATGAATCCAGGTTCTGTTTACAGCATCATGATGGTCGCATCCGTGTTTGGCGACATCGCGGTGAACGCACGTTGGAAGAGTGTATTCGTCATCGCCATACTGGCGTATCACCCGGCGTGATGGCATGGGGTGCCATTGGTTACACGTCTCGGTTACCTCTTGTCCTCATTGACGGCACTTTGAAAAGTGGACGTTACATTTCAGATGTGTTACGACCCGTGTCTCTACCCTTCATTCTATCCCTGCGAAACCCTACATTTCAGCAGGATAATGCACGACCGCATGTTGCAGGTCCTGTACGGTCCTTTCTGGATACAGAAAAAGTTCGGCTGCTGCCCTGGCCAGCACATTCACCAGATCTCTCAGCAATTGAAAACGAGTGGTCAATGGTGGCTGAGCAACTGGCTCGTCACAATACGCCAGTCTCTACTCTTGATGAGCTGTGGTATCGTGTTGAAGCTGCATGGGCAGCTGTACCTGTACACGCCGTCCAAGCTCTGTTTGACTCAACGCCCAGGCGTATCAAGGCCGTTATTACGGCCAGAGGTGGTTGATCTGGGTACTGATTTCTTAGGATCTATGCACCCAAATTGCCTGAAAATGTTATCACTTGTCAGTTCTAGTATAATATATTGGTCCGATGAATACTCGTTTATCATCTGCATTTCTTTTTGGTGTATCAATTTTAATGGCCAGTAGTGTATCATGCACTCAGAAAATAACAAAAAAATTGCATACGGCATTTACGGCCGGAAGTCCTGTTTCTGGGAGTTCAGCCGGCTGGTGCAAGTCTTTATATAATACCACTTCGGCGACTTGAATGTCAATGATAAGTTTTCTTTGAACGATGGCGAAACTGACGGTTTCGTCCACCTTCATACTGTCGATATGTAGTGTGTTCCTTTATTTTCATTAAACGTTGTCCATAAGTGATTGCCAATACATGAAATACTTGCAGGGTTTTTATTTCTTCAGAATTACGTTTGGCTGCCCTTCTGGCAATTTAACAGGCAGACAGCAGATCGAAGCAAGCTGAAGGGCACCATCAACTTACTGCAGGTTGTAAAAGGCGAAGTCGACGCCATGGAGAACAGGGTTCGCTATAGGCTGTTTATGAGCTATTGAAATGATGCCAGTCTGAGTGAATACAGCACAGACAGCAGGTAACTCCGAGGCTGCCCGAACGGCGGCAGCGCAGTCACTGGAATCCTGCATGAGATGGCAGCTGCTCCCACATTTCTAAAGCGG
Organism: Schistocerca americana; assembly: GCF_021461395.2. NCBI lineage: Eukaryota > Metazoa > Arthropoda > Insecta > Orthoptera > Acrididae > Schistocerca > Schistocerca americana. The sequence goes on from NC_060124.1 coordinate 223,484,860, forward strand.
TTTTCTGCGGTGATCCGGTGTAAAGTACAGTGAAGTTCCCAGAAATTGGGCGACAGTGAGTCTTGGATGGAGAATGCAGGAACGACGGCGCTAGTCTGCTGATAGGAGAGCATTATACCGGTGAACGCTACGCAGGCTCTGTGAAAGCTACACGTATTTATGACTTTTATGCTCTCGGCGGTACACGGTAGGCGCGGCGTGAAGATTCTATATGTGTTAGGCTGCAACTTTCTGATCCCAAAAATACCTGTAGCAGGCCCTCGTATACCGTATATAAATCAGAAAGGAAGCTTAGTAGGCTCGTAGGAAACTACATGCTAATGCGCTTCTTTGAGGTACCAACAGGACAGTGCCAAGATACGTTCATTGCTTTAGCTGTAGGCCTCTGGACGCGAAAATGTGGGAATTTCAGTGGCCAGCGTGGTCTGAAGTAGTAGGTTTGGAAAATTATTGAGAAGTGAGTGGTAGGACGCTCCAGGAGAATTGATTCTTGTCATTTGATGTTTACTCATGAGAAGTTGGAACTGGCTCCTTAAGAAGGGGTAAATTTTATGAGGGAAGATAGGAGTAACTAATGTGATACTTCTTCCGCTACTAGTGAGTAGTGACAAGTGGTCATTTCATTTTGCAGCTCCAATTGGAGCATGGTGTAAAGTAATTGTCATGTAGCTTTTCAGGATACACTGGCATCACTTGACACAGTGGCTGGTGACAGTAGCACTGGCAGACAACACAACGACACTGTTGCTGTTGTGGTCTTCGATCCAAAGAGTGGTTTGATGGAGCTCTCTGTGCTGCTATGTCCTGTGTAAGCCTCTTCATCTCCACAAACTTCAGCCCAATTCTACTCAGTACCTTCTCATCTACCCATCTAATCTTCAGAATTCTTCTGTAGCACCACATTCCCAAAGCTTCTATTCTCTTCTCGTCTAAACTGTTTATCGTCCGTGTTTCATTTCCATACATGGCTAGAGTGCACACAAATACTTAAATCTACACTCGATGTTAATAAATTGATGCCGGCCGCTGTGGCCGAGTGGTTCCAGGCGCTTCAGTCTGAAATCACGCGACCGCTGTGGTCGCAGGTTTGAATCCTGCCTCGGGCATGGATGTGTGTGATGTCCTTAGGATAGTTAGGTTAAGTAGTTCTAAGTTCTAGGGGACTGATGACCTCAGATGTTAAGTCCCATAGTGCTCAGAGCCATTTGAATAAATTTATCCGCTTCAGAAACACTTTTCTTATCATTGCCAGTCTCCATTTCATATCCTCCCTACTTCGCCCATCATCAGTTATTCTGCTTCCCAAATAGCAAAACACATTTACTACTTTAAGTGTGTCATTTCATAATCTAATTCCTTCAGTACCAACTGTCTTGATTCGACTACATTCAAGTATCCTAGTTTTTCATTATTGATCATCTTATATCCTCCTTTCAAGATACTGTACATTCTGTTCAACTGCTCTTCCAAGTCCTTTGCTGACTCTGGCAGAATTACAATGTCATCGGCAGACCTGAAAGTTTTTATTCCTTCTCTCTGAACTTCAATTCCTACTGCAAACTTTTCTTTTGTTTCCTTTACTGCTTGCTCAGTACACACATTGAATAACATTGGCGATAGGCTACAACCCTGTCTCAGTCCCTTCTCAACCACTGCTTCACTTTCATACCCCTCGATTCTTATAACAGTCCTCTGGTTCACGTACACATAGTAAATAACCTCACACTCCCTGTATTTTACCGCTGCCATCTTTGGAATTTGAAAGAGAATGTTCCACTGAACACTGTCAAAAAGAAAAAGTAAGAAAAGAAGAAAATGATAAGATTTTTAATCGGTTTAAGCATGTATAGGTCGCAAAGTACTTAGTAAACTTCAGCCTGTTAATGAGCAGGAGGAGGACGTCCTATAGGTATGCATAATTTTACGAACTCAAATTTTGACAACCATTGTTGCCAGATCGCGGTAACGGATCAGTATGCTAATAATGTACTAACCCACCTATCAGTTCTTGAGCTTGAATCTCCGCCAACGTAGTTACTTGTAACTGTTTCGTGTTCATGCGATAATTTTTTAGTGACTAAGATGTTATTGACCATGATCATCTTATACTTCATTGCAACTACTGCACTTTTTTTGTGTGAGGGCTTAAAAAACAATACAAGTTATTGTGACTTTGACTTTTGTTACATACATATCTCACCTGCTCACAAAATTAAATTACAGCGTCACTATTCCACGACTCTTTTGAAGTCTGTAGGACAATAATTAAGCGATAATAAAAAATCCTTGCTTTTACCGATACAGGTTAATTACCTGAAAGTGTAGGTTATGTGGTGAGTACATTTATTCTCTCTGTTTCAAGATGGCTTTTATCCGAATTTATTTAGGTAGTTGCGTTAAGTGCGAACAGCTCGATGTTAGAAATATTTTTTCTACTGTTAATGAACAAAAGCAGAAGAGGCTACGAACAAAAGCAGAATAACTGACTTTTGCATAGATGACTGTCAAACCGTATATGTGACATGCACAAGCATAAGAAATAGGTTTTTAGAATATTATCCTATATGCACAGCTAAGGAAATACTTGCTAAGCGAACACTTGCTTGACGTCCGTCTTGGGTTTGGCAACAGCAATAGAGACAGACCTTTTGTTTCCTCGTAAATCCAGTTCGCTGCCTCCAATGTTAGCCACAAGCAAGTTGTATTAAGCCAACCTTTTCCTTCCTCTGAAAGAAGAAATTAAATCTCATTCTCTGAGGGATTACAGGTTCCATGCATTTAAAAAAGCAATTACCTGACTCGGCTCTGCAGTGAAAATCCCGCTCCAAGCGGGGCAACCCATTGTTTGTTTACGCACTGTCGTCTCATCCTGCCTTATTGCAGAACTCGTTTCTACTAAAAGCACAGCTGGAGTTGCCCGCTCTGAGGAAATGAATTTGTCGATGTGTTATTTTCATCGTGATGTGAGCAGCTTCCATGAGAAATTTAATAAGACAGATGTGACCCTTTGGATATTGACTTACCAACTAATTTGAATTTTGTCCCTGTTCAATTTACGTATGTTTCTGTCTCGCCTTTTCTGTGTAAAACAAATCTCTGGGCTGCTCCCTGTAACAGGTAAACAGATTGCTTTCTGAATTTCTAGAACAGAACCACTACACAGATAGCAATTAATGTTATTATTTTTTCGACGTTAATTCTCTTCGTTGCGCACCGCCCTGTACGGTTCTGAAGTAAATGAGCAGCAAATATAAACAGGCAAGTTTGAGCGCTACTGTTGGTCTGTGAGCCATTGAAAAGAAACGTTCTGACCTTCTCGCGGCGTTTTACTACAGAGCATAGCCACTACTTGCAGGTGCGGACGTCAAAACGTAAAATAAAATATTTCTGCTTTAGCTTGTAATATACACTCCTGGAAATTGAAATAAGAACGCCGTGAATTCATTGTCCCAGGAAGGGGAAACTTTATTGACACATTCCTGGGGTCAGATACATCACATGATCACACTGACAGAACCACAGGCACATAGACACAGGCAACAGAGCATGCACAATGTCGGCACTAGTACAGTGTATATCCACCTTTCGCAGCAATGCAGGCTGCTATTCTCCCATGGAGACGATCGTAGAGATGCTGGATGTAGTCCTGTGGAACGGCTTGCCATGCCATTTCCACCTGGCGCTTCAGTTGGACCAGCGTTCGTGCTGGACGTGCAGACCGCGTGAGACGACGCTTCATCCAGTTCCAAACATGCTCAATGGGGGACAGATCCGGAGATCTTGCTGGCCAGGGTAGTTGACTTACACCTTCTAGAGCACGTTGGGTGGCATGGGATACATGCGGACGTGCATTGTCCTGTTGGAACAGCAAGTTCCCTTGCCGGTCTAGGAATGGTAGAACGATGGGTTCGATGACGGTTTGGATGTACCGTGCACTATTCAGTGTCCCCTCGACGATCACCAGTGGTGTACGGCCAGTGTAGGAGATCGCTCCCCACACCATGATGCCGGATGTTGGCCCTGTGTGCCTCGGTCGTATGCAGTCCTGATTGTGGCGCTCACCTGCACGGCGCCAAACACGCATACGACCATCATTGGCACCAAGGCAGAAGCGACTCTCATCGCTGAAGACGACACGTCTCCATTCGTCCCTCCATTCACGCCTGTCGCCACACCACTGGAGGCGGGCTGCACGATGTGGTGGCGTGAGCGGAAGACGGCCTAACGGTGTGCGGGACTGTAGCCCAGCTTCATGGAGACGGTTGCGAATGGTCCTCGCCGATACCCCAGGAGCAACAGTGTCCCTAATTTGCTGGGAAGTGGCGGTGCGGTCCCCTACGGCACTGCGTAGGATCCTACGGTCTTGGCGTGCATCCGTGCGTCGCTGCGGTCCGGTCCCAGGTCGACGGGCACGTGCACCTTCCGCCGACCACTGGCGACAACATCGATGTACTGTGGAGACCTCACGCCCCACGTGTTGAGCAATTCGGCGGTACGTCCACCCGACCTCCCGCATGCCCACTATACGCCCTCGCTCAAAGTCCGTCAACTGCACATACGGTTCACGTCCACGCTGTCGCGGCATGCTACCAGTGTTAAAGACTGCGATGGAGCTCCGTATGCCACGGCAAACTGGCTGACACTGACGGCGGCGGTGCACAAATGCTGCGCAGCTAGCGCCATTCGACGGCCAACACCGCGGATCCTGGTGTGTCCGCTGTGCCGTGCGTGTGATCATTGCTTGTACAGCCCTCTCGCAGTGTCCGGAGCAAGTATGGTGGGTCTGACACACCGGTGTCAATGTGTTCTTTTTTCCATTTCCAGGAGTGTATATATATATATATGTATAATGGCGGTGACTGTATAGGTAAGTTACGTATATTTGAAGAATGAGCCATGAAAAAGTGTGAAATATCTGTAATCGTATCTTTATTTCTCGCTTTGCTTTGGTATGTAAGAAGGAAGGAGGAGGGAAGATGGTACTTTGATGGTGTTAGGACAGCAACCAGCCACAAATTTACCTATGACGTGTCATAAGGAAAGCGTGTAAACCGTCTGATGATGAATCACATCGATTCGCAACCGGTAACGGTATCCTTTGAATAGAGGAACTGAAAGTAAATTTTTGGCTGGTTGCTGTCATAACACCATCAACATTTGTCTTCAAATAACAGCCGCGGTCTCCATCAAGTCATCTTATGACAAAATTGCAGATGGTACTTTAATGTCCCATCAACGTCGAGGTCACGAGAGACGGCGTTTCAAGAATGGGATAGCAAATCGGCCATGAACTTTCATAGGGAACATACCGGCATTTGCCGGGAGTGATTTATGGGAATTACGGAAAGCTTAAATTTGGATGACCAAACGCGGATCTGAACCTTCGTTCGCCCAAATGGAAGTTCTGTTTGCTAATTACTGCGCCACGTCGCTCGTATTTTCGTGTGTATTCAGCTCTATGCGCGGATGTTCTGGAACAGTTTATGTCTGTGGAAAAACTATATTTTTGACGCAATTTATTTTCATTTCTTCTATTATTTAGTGGACTTCGACGAATTAAATAAAACAGATAAGGTGAAGGATTGGTATTTTGTGGCAGCTACTTCCGTCTCCAAGAGCTGAAGCCAATTAGGTGGACGTCCGATGTAGTTGTGTTAAGCTGATGGGAAGGAATGGTCCAACCTTTGGGAAAACGTACGCATCTTACTATGTACAACACAGGGAAGTTATGTCCAGTTTTTTTTCTGCTCTGTAATTTTTGGAGTGATTAGACCTGTACACAAAGACGTAGGACTTAAACTAAAAGAAAAGAGATACTCAACGTGTTACAGAATTACGCTTTAAAAATTTCGGATACAGTAGGGCAAGAAATCGTAACGGTTTTGATATCAGGAACCTATAGCCAGAAATGTGAAAGTTTCTACAGCTACCACTAGGCTACTGAAAATGTGCAGCACTGCCTGTACGAGAAGTTACGAGTTGAGGTTCATAGTGAACATTTGGGCTGGAATTCTTGAAGATCACTCTATTGGACCACATATCTTTGAATGGTGCAGCGTGATCTTTCAATTTTCTGGAGAAAGCCTCCCTTTAACTTCGGAAGGACGTTTCCTTGCAGTTATCCGCTAGTTTTTGGTTTCATAACGCTAGTGCTCCAGTGCACTACGTGACGAGAAAAGAGAAGGGGTAGAAGAAACTAAATGAAGTTACACGAGTTGAGATGGTATGTGATGTTAAGGGGTGTGTGAAAAAAGTAATGAGATTGATTTTTTATCTGCCACAGGTTTTATCTTTTTCAAACAGCAACATTGCCCCCTTCAAAGTAGTTCCCAGTCTTGGTAGCAGCGATGAAAGGCTTCCACTAGTAGGATTTTTAACATGTCGATCACACTGTTTTGAATGTCCTTCAGCGCCCCAAAATGATGGCCTTTTAACACATTTTTCAATTTCGGGAAAGGAAAAACGCCACAATGATTCAGATCAGGTGAATAATGGGTTGTGGAGCAACAGGAATGCCTTTTGAGGTCCAAAATTCCGTGATGGAAATGGCCGTGTGGCATGGGGCACTGTCAAGATGCAGCATCCACTTGTCTGCAGTGTCCAGTCTCACTCGATTTACCGTTTTTCTAGGCCTTTCAAGGACGTCTTTGTAGAACACACGGTGACAGTTTGTCCTGGAGGAATAAATCCGGTCTGATCTCACAAGAACACGCACACATTCGACATTCTCATCATTTTTGAAACTGAAGGTCTCCCTGAGCGTGGCATCTGTTCAATTTGTTCTCAGCCTTCCAAAAATTATTTGTGCGTGCGAAAAACTTGTGCCATTGATAAGAAATGTTGCCCATAGGCCTGTCTCAACTTTTTAAAGGTCACACTGGCAGATTCCTCAAGTTTAACAGGAAACTTGATGGCTTAACGTTGCTCTAAATTCCACTGTTCCATTTTCGTAACACACCACCAAAAAAAATCTTTACTGATGGCGCTCTCAAAAATCACGTGCTGGCTGTACGGAGCTGAAACTCGCACTGAGGTCTGGAAGTCATGGCCACACCGATCTGCACAAGCAGAGCAACACAGTGTTGCCAGAGCGCTCGCAGTGTTGTTAGCCGTGTTTCTTTAGTCACACACCTCGTATGTCAGTGATCACAAATTCGAATCAAATTTACAAAGAACTTCGCAGTATGAGCCCACTTATCAGCATGGCGTTGCTCCCCATCTGACCTCGGTGCATGCACTGATTCGATTGTGGAAGGTGTCATAAAGCTGTTATATCCTCTCCTGAGGCAAGGTAGCCCACAGCTGTTGTAACTGGCCGTTGATATTCTGGATACCAGCACTGAGACCTATCCCACACACGTTCTGTTACCGACAAATATGGGCATTTAGCTGCCCATGGGAGGGGTACCTCAACATCAGGCGGCCAGTTCATCGTGGCAAGTGCCACGTGTGGACGAGAATTGTTCTATTGAAAAATGGTACCATGATACTGTCGAATTAGAGGTACCACATTAGGACGCAGGATGCCCGTGGCAGCCCAAAGTGGCAAATTCGATGTGTGGACGAGCATTGTTCTGTTGAATACTTTCGCATGAGAGATAAGAAATGAGGACGCAAGATGCCTGTGGCAGCCCAAAGTGGCAAGTTCAATGTGTGGACGAACATTGTTCTATTGAAAAATGTCAGCACATCAGCACAATACTTTCGCATGAGAGATAACACTTGAGAACGCAGAGTGCCCGTGGCGTTCTGTTGCACTGTCAGTGATCCCTCAGTTACCTCGAGTACTAGCTGTTACCTGAGGCCATACCCAGTGGCTTCCCAGAAGATGTTCCCTGGAGTAAGACACCTGTCTTCTCCAACACACTGGAGAATGTGGTCGCTTTACTCACTGACGATGGTGATTCGAGGTAGTGTAGAATCATGATCCCTTGCTGAACATAATACGTCATCCATCAACAGTTCATGCTTCCCGGTCGCGGCACCAACACAGAAGCAGCCGTTTTTGTTGCGGGACGGTGGTTGTCTGGTCCGTGTGCTGTTAGTCTTTTGCAACATGATACAGAATGTTTCAGGGAATCTGTTAGTTGTTCTGTGATGGCAGATGCAGAAGTGAAGATGCCAGGAGCACAGTACGGCGATATTTCCTTATGGCGGTCACAAGTTGTTGGCTGGAAACAGCATAGGGCTACTGGCACAATCCTAATGCTCACAGATCTGATATAGAATGACTGGATCAGCCGGTCAAAAGGAGACCATCATCGGGGCTCATTTCATGCTCTGTCAGGTGCTGATAGTAATGTCGCACGCAAGCACGCGGCATATCTGTGATCTCCACAATGATCATTCTACATGGCGCTAATCACTCTCCTTATGTACCCTACCAGGCCTGGCGACGACACTAAACACGAGCAACACTAACGGTGGCCATTCTACCTTTCACAGAGAAGTGCATTTATATATCGGCCGATCGTCTGTACACATCCGACCACTTGTTCTGGGTGCTTCACTTTTTTTGTCGGGCAGTATAATTAGCATCAGCAGAATATTTTGTCACTACCTCCTTGGCAGTGCAGTTGTTTTCGAGGTCCGGCACATTCGTATTACCATCGTTAAATTAACCCAAATAGCGCTAAATCGCAAACTATACTTATCACATAAGCACGCGTTGTCTACTCGAGGTCCACCTAAATGTAAATAAATCTTCAAGAACGTCCTAATTACAACATTAGATACAGCCTTTAAATTACTGTGACAAATGTTGCTGCTTCTTGATATGGATAGGATACGAATAGCCATTTTGGTTGACGTTTTACTGAGAGCTGAAGCCTCAGAAGACTAGAGAAAGCAACTACGAGTGCTTCGGCTGTTAATGATTCTCTTCATTTTATTACTTCATTAGTGATTCATTTAACGATGGTAATATAAATGTACCGGACTTCGAGACCAACTATATTGCCACACGGGTAATGACAAAGTCTTCTACTGACGCTATATCCACTGCGAGACAAAAGGGGAAGGAAGAAATGGGGCGTCCCTGTACAAGGTCGTACTGGGAACGCTCAGACACATCGAACTTCCTGCAGGGAAGTGCACCCGTGGGCAAGAATAATGAACGTGAAAAGTGAAGGAAGTCTCATGAGTGAAAATGAAATACTTATTTTTTGCGAATTACTAAACTGTAAGTATATTTCATGTCTCTTTTGTTATTCCATTCACGTCCATACTGTGCTAAAATGTTTCCGTTGTTTGGATTTAGAATGCTGAATTAACTACGTAAAATTCAAAGGACAACAAGAAAAATTACTTAAAGACTCAAGACACGTTCATAGGATATGTCGACCTAAAAAAAGGTGTTGGAAAGTGTAAAATGGTGCAAGGTGTTTTAAATTCTGAGAAAAGTAGGGGTGAGCTATAGGGAAAGACGGGCAATATGTAAAATGTACAAGCAGCAAGAGCGAACAATAACTGTGGGAAACAAAGAAGAAAATGCTCGGATTAGAAAGGTTGTAAGACAGGGATGTAGTCTTTCGTTCCTACTACTCAATCTATACATCGAAGAAACGATGAGTGAAAAAAAATCAGGTGACGGATTAAAAATCAGGGTGAAAGAATGTCAATGATACGATTCGCTGATGGTATTGCTATCCTCAGTGAAAATGAAGAAGATTTACGTCCGCAGCTCGTGGTCGTGCGGTAGCGTTCTCGCTTCCCACACCCTGGTTCGCGGGTTCGATTCCCGGCGGGGTCAGGGATTTTCTCTGCCTCGTGACGACTGGGTGTTGTGTGCTGTCCTTAGATTAGTTAGGTTTAAGTAGTTCTAAGTTCTAGGAGACTGATGACCATAGATGTTAAGTCCTATAGTGCTCAGAGCCATTTGAACCATTTGAAGATTTACAGAATCTGTTGAATGAAATGAATAGTCAAAAGAGTACAGAATGTGGACTGAGAGTAAATCGAAGACAGATGGAAGTAACGAGAAGTAGTAGAAATGAGAACAGTGAGAAACTTAACGACAGAATTGGGGGTCACAAAGGATTCTGCTAGCTAGGCTACCGAATAACCCATGACGGATGGAGTGAGGAGACTGAAACTGGCAAAAACGGTATCCTGCCCAAGAAAAGTCACCAAGCTTAGGCCTTGGTCTGAGGAATAAATTTGTGAGAATGTGTTTGGATCAGAACATTATACGTTTGTGGAACATGATCTGTGAGAAAACTGGATGAGAAGATAATCAAAGGATTTGAGAAGTGGTACTACACAAGAATGTTGAAAATTAGGTGGTCTAATAATGTAAGGAATGAGCAGGTTCTCCGTAGAACCGGCGACGAGAGGAATATACTGAAAAGACTGACAAGAGGAAGGAATAGGATGATAGGACACCTGTTAAGACATCAGGGAATAACTCCGGTGGTACTGGAGCGAGCTACAGAGAGTAAAATCTGTAGGGGAGTAGATCCTGCAAATAATTGAGAACGGAAGTTTCAAATATTAATCTGAGATGAAGAGGTTTGCACTGGAGAGGAATTCGATTCAAACCAGTGAGGAGAGTGATGACACAGAAAAGGACCTTACTCAAAGACCAAGGGTTCTCGCAAATAACAACCAGTACGTTAAACACTAGTAAAAATTTTTTCAGTTCTTTGCTGATAGGTACTGCCAGCTCGGAGTGCACAAACCAAAGCAGTACAAACAAGCGACGTGCCGACGCTAAAGACACATACGCTCGAGCACAAGGTAGAGGGAAACAGTAATTCTTGAAATACGGTAGGCACACTTTCCATAAGGTCGCCATCAGTACGATTATGAACCCGTCCTCAGTCCTCGGTGAGCAATCCCCGTTGCCACCCCGAGAAGAAAGAAATCACTTGCGTGCAGCTAAATCTGCTCGTGGCGTAGCTACGTTGCCTTGTCGCTGTGGCACAAAGTCCAGAGAAGCTAAATGGGCGAACAGTATCAATACTAACGCACGCACGGCTGAGAAATGTAGATAGAATAAGAGCAATCACACGCACCTGGGACGGAAAAAATTTGAGGAAAAAATAAATCTACAATAATGGAATTGTATTTTCAAGCCAGTTACGTTAACCATGTGCAGTGCAGTCGTAATTTGTGATACTTGCACAATAGGCAATTGTACTGCAAACCTTGACAAACATAACTGTTGGTTTCAAGAGGTTTGTAATGCCATTAAAAACATATATCATTCCATTAAAATAAGACAGGCAGTAGCTTCAGTATCTCGGTAGATGAAAGAGATGCAGTTGTACATTACATTACTTAGCCATTTGAGTACTTCCATTTAGAGAAAACTTTCTATCGATACTCAAGAAAGGAAAAGGAAGATTAGAGTATAAGGTCCCGTTGACAGCTCGGTCAATGGAGGCTCAGATTACCAAAGGACGGGGAGGGAAATCTGCCGTACTCTTTTCAGACGAACAATCCTGGCATTTTCCTGGAGCGATCGAGGAGAATCAAGGAAAACCTAGATCTGAATTTTCTGGCGGGGATTTCAACAGTGATCCTCCCGGTTGCGAGTCCGATATGCTAACCGTTGTGCTACCTTTCGACAACCAGATCAACTTACGAAACATTCTGTTTGTCCAAGTCATCTGGTAGGAGAAAAAATGTACGGAATGTAGCAACAGAAAGATGGGGAAGACGCATCGAAGGCAGTAGCAGTCGTACAATTTTAGAAGACGATAAAGTGGTTTGTACATCACACGTTGCTGAAAATGTCGGCTACATGCAATGTGATGGAAGGGAGATATCGCTATGTTAATCGCAAGGCTGTTGTTGTTCTAGTCTTCATTCCGAAGGCGGCACTGGTGGAGCTCAAAATGTCTGATATATCCTCTGCCAGCCTATTTATCTCTGGCAGATTAAAACTGCGTGCCGGAACGAGACTCGAGCTCGGGACCTTTGCCCTTCACTGGCAAGTGCTCTACCAACTGAGCTACCCAAGCACGGGGAGTGCCCCGTCCTCACAGCTGGCGGAAGTAAAGCTGTGAGGATGGGGTATCGTGCTTGGGTAGCTCAGTTGGTAGAGCACTTGCCAGTGAAAGGCAAAGGTCCTGAGCTCGAGTCTCGGTCCGGCACGCAGTTTTAATCTGCCAGGAAGTTTCATATCAGCGCACACTCCGCTACAGAGTGAAAATCTCATTCTGGCTCTTTATTTCTGTATAGCTACTGCAAATTAGATTTATGTGAACCCGTTTACTGTAATCTACAACTTTCACCCCTCACATTTCCTTTGTCGAAAAAGTAACGAAACGTTTTTGAACATTTCTAAACGTAACGGTGAATGGTGAACGTAGTGATGAAAACCGCAGGCAGTGAGACCAAGTCTGTTGTAGTTGTTGAAAGGAGGCTTCGGTTTGCCACTGTCGTCTTCTGTCATCTTACTGATCGTATTCAGGACCAACTGCCACCTAGTGAACTAAATACAGCAGAAGTGGCGACATCAGTTTGAAACGTGTGTGGACGTCGTTTGAAAGGCAGCCAGGAGATTTGTGAACGGAGAACAAGACAAGCAAGCAGACTGTAGGAGAGAAGAAAAGTGGTCTGAGAGGGCAGTCGGTGTGCAGCACTCCGGGATCCTCAGACCAGCGCCGAATGTGCACCGCTGGCGCTGAATGTGTGCGAAGCAAAGGAGTCTGGTCGCGGTGACTCGCCGGTATCCGCGATGAAAGCCAGATGAATGTGAGGCCGCGACAGAGACAGGGTCGGGTTAGTCGCATGACGTCACACTGTGGGAGCGACAATAACTGCGCGACATGCGAGCGGGCTTTTCAGCAGGGAGCGTCATTAAAAAGAGACGCTCTGCGTCTTTTCGTGTATACGTACTCAAGAGTGAAGGAGAAGAACGACCTCTCAGTGTTTCAGTTACAGGCGGCAACGTTTGTCTCTTTGTTCCCGTTACAAACAATGCAAAAGATCACTGAAATAAATGTGACTCATTTTTCGAAAATGAGAGACAATATGCGCCATTTTTCCTGAACAACAAGACTTTTTGCTGGACTACCATTACATCCAGTTACATTGCTATGGCACGTGCAGTAAACATAATGATAGGTATGAAACTGCTGTAGGGGCATCATTCATTATTCCTATATACAGAGTGGACAGAAACAGTCTGAAAAGCTTGAAACGGTGTTGTAAGGTAGGCTGTGCCGAGAAATAACTGATAAGAAACGAAATTCGGTACTTTGTGCCGTTTCCGACTTACTTAGCATTGAAGTTAGCCAGTCAGGCCGTTGAGCGCGCAAATTCATGCTGTTCTCCAGATACAGTTAGTGACCGCCGTTGTCATAACGTAGACGATAGCGTACCAGACTGCTCAGCCTTTTGTTTGGGTTCGTCCCATGTCCAATTTTTGTATCGTTCACTAGCTAATGTTTAGAAAACCCAAACAAAGAACAAGTTCGGCGATACTCTCTCTGGCAGACCACTTGAATATGCGTGCGCAGCTGCTTGATTGGTTAACTGAAATGCTAATTAATTCGCAAATGGCGTAACGTATCGAAATTTTAAAAAAAATTGTATCTCAGCGCAAACTGCCCTGCAGCACCCTTACAAGCTTTCCAGACCGATTCTGAGCACCCTGTATGTAACGTAGCGCAACTAAACATCATTTACTATGTGACGCACTTACAAGTTTCGTTGTAGTTGCACATTATACTTAGGGACTTTAGTTGCAGATGGCCCTCGGGATTAGCCGAGCGCCCTAGGGCGCTATAGCCATAGACTGTGCGGTTGGTCCCGGCGGAGGTTCGAGTCCTCCCTCGGGCATGGGTGTGTGTGTTCGTCGTTAGGATAATTTAGGTTAAGTCATGTGTAAGCTTAGAGACTGATGGCCTTAGCAGTTAAGTCCCATATGTTTTCACACACATTTGAACATTTTGAAGTTACAGATGTAGTCGCACGATAAGACTAGATCCCAAAAGGATGGCGCATTATCGGAAGACAGTATAACTTCAGGGTTTCCCGTAGACACAGTATTGCTGCTGCATGGATGACAAGTGCATGGACGGTATGCTGGAGCGACTATGTGATAGACTGTGTTGATAAAGATTCAGGTATGTTTCTGACTGCTCTGACTGCTATAGGACAGCAAAATATACTATGTGATCAAAAGTAGCAGGACACCTGTTTGAAAATGACTTACAAGTTAGTGGCGCCCTCCATCGGCAATGCTGGAATTCAGTATTATGTTGGCCCACCTTTAGCCTAGGTGTGTGCAAGGACTGGCAACTGAATCTCAATGTAGACAAGTGTAATGTGCTAAGAATACATAGAAAGAAAGGTCGTATTTCATTTAGCTACAATACAGCAGGTCAGCAACTGGAAGCAGTTAATTCCATAAATTATCTGGGAGTAGGCATTAGGAGTGATTTAAAATGGAATGAGCATATAAAATTAATCGTCGGTAATGTAGATGCCAGATTGAGATTCATTCGAGGAATCCTAAGGAAATGCAGTCCTAAAACAAAGGAAGTAGGTTATAGTACAATTGTTCGCCCACTGCGTGAATACTGCTGACCGTTGTGGAACCCGTACCAGATAGGGTTGATGGAAGAGATAGAGAAGATCCAACGTAGAGCAGCGCGCTTCGTTACAGCATCATTTAGTAATCGCGAAAGCATTACGGAGATGATAGATAAACTCCAGTGGAAGACTCTGCAGGAGAGACGCTCAGTAGCTCGGTATGGGCTTTTGCTGAAGCTTCGAGAACATAGCTTCACCGAGGAGTCAAGCAGTATACTGCTCCCTCCTACGTATATCTCGCAAGGAGACCATGACGATAAAATCAGAGAGAATAGAGCCCACACAGAGGCATACCGACAGTCTTCCTTTCCACTAACAATAGGAGACTGGAACAGGAGGGAGAACCGATAGAGGTGCTCAAGGTACACTCCGTCACACACCGTCAGGTGGCTTGCGGAGTATAGATGTAGATGTAGACAGCTTCCACTGGAAGGTTTCTTGGGGAATGGCAGCCCATTCTTCACGGAGTGCTGCATTGAGGAGAGGTACCCATGTCGATCGGTAAGGCCTGTCACGGCGTTCCAAAGCATCCCAAAGGTGTTCTATAGGATTCAGGGCAGGACTCTGTGCAGGTCAGTCCATGACAGGGGTGTTACTGTCGTGTAACCACTACGCCACAGGCGGTACATTATGAACAGGTGCTCAATCATGTTGAAAAATGAAACCGCCATCCCCGAATTCCTCTTCAACAGAAGCAGGTGCTTTAAACGTCAATGTAGGCCTGTACTGTGATAGTGCCACTCAAAACAACAAGGGGTGTAAGCCCTCTCCATGAAAACACGACCACACCGTAACACCGCCGCCCCCGAATTTTACTGTTGGCACTTAACACGCTGGCAGATGTCGTTCACCGGGAATTCGCCATATTCACACCCTACCATCGGATCGCCACCTTGTGTAGCGTGATTCGTCACTCCACACAACGTTTGTACACTGTTCAGTCGTCCAGTGTTTACGCTCCTTACACCACGCGAGGCGTCGTTTGGAATTTACAGGCGGGATGTCTGGATAATGAGCAGTTGCTCGACCATGAAAGCCCAGTTTTCTCACCTCCCACCTAACTGTCGTAGTTCTTGCACTGGATCCTGATGCAGTTTGGAATTCCTGTGTGATGGAATGGATAGATGTCTGCCTACTACACATTACGACCCTCTTCAACTGCCGGCGGTCTCTGTCAGTCAACAGACGAGGTCGGCCTGTACGCTTTTGTACTGTACGTGTCGCTTCACATTTCCACTTCACTATCACATGGGAAACAGTTGACCTAAGGATGTTTACGACAGTGGAAATCTCGCGTACAGACGCATGACACAGGTGACACCCAATCACCTGACCACGTTCGGAGTCCGTGAGTTCCGCGGAGTGCTCCATTCTGCTCTCTGACGATGTGTAATGACTACTGAGGTCGCTGATATGGAGTACCCAGAAGTAGGTGGCACCACAATGCACCTAATATGAAATACGTATGCTTTTGGTGGTGTCTGGATACTTTTGATCACACAGTGTATATGTAATGGGCCCAGTTACGTCCCATGTAAATAGCTCCATGCTAGCGTAATACCTCCAGGATCTCCCTTTGCAGCACATAGTCGCCAAGTGAGATGAATCACCTCGAATGGAGTTCGACGTTTTCGTACTCTTCATGTACCATGATTCATTTTTATTTTCCTTTGTGTGGCCCTAGCGTCAAACGGCATAGATCCAGCCTCATCCTAATTTCACGCTTCAAATTATTTTGAACACGCCAATAAACATTCAACAACCAAGATCGTGTAAACATATCTTGACTTAAGACAACTGGTTTCGACAGACCTTGCTGTTATCTTCAGGTCTTAAAAAATCTTTTTGTTATGAATCGTGTTCATTTTACGTTGGACCTCATGCCAAGTTGTCATGTGCAGGTCCAATGTAAAATGAACACGTTTCATAAGCAGAGTGCTTTTTAAGACTAGGGGTTGGCAGCAGATTTTGTTTTAAGTAAAGAAATATTTATGCGATCTTGGCTGTTGAATGTTTTTTAGCATGTAAAACAGATTTCTTCTTTGGCCTTCTCAAAATGAGAAAGTTCAATTATTTTGAGCACTCTGGGCCACCATTTCGAAACACTGTGTAGACTTAAAGACGCTAAGTTTAATGAGTAACTGCATATAAAACTGAATGAATCCAGTTCACTGGAAATGTTGAATAGTATGTTTTCTCTTCCTTATCAACATGGTATACTGCGAATTATACTGTACATTTCCTATTCGAGCGGCAAGTCGATTTTCACACATGAACGCTTCAGTAGAGATTTTATTTAAAACTGTGGTCACTATGCACAATCGCGTTGAATGCAAAACACAACCACTTCTGCGTGCAACGCAAACTTGTTCACGGCTTCTGCACAATCGCTATTGAACTGCGGCCGAACATCTTTACCAGCAGTTCTCTCGGATGAAGTGCGCCTGCTATGAGCATACGTTATAAGATTCTGCTCGAACTAAGTTAATCGCCATTAGCTCTTATACGTCTTATATCCATTCCAACGACATTCTCAATAAAAAAGACATATAAGGAGTAATAATCCTGCTAGGAAAACAGAAATTTAATATTATATAACCAAATACTGAAAAATAATATCAAAACTAGGTGGGCTGGATGCCCTGTGATTGTCTAGTGCTTCTCAAGAAATGCAGAAGGTGGCATCTGCCCAGTATTCGCCCTCACTTCCGATAGAGACATGGTAAAGCTCACTTATCGTGTAGGTTGAGTGGCGTTCACTTCTATTGGAGGCTTCATTGGCAGTAGGTGATATTCAGAATGATATTCAGTCTTCGTAAGTGGTAGCAGTTTCGGAACTGTTTCCTGTCCACAATTATTTAAACCCCATTTATATTTCATCTCCAGCTGTCAGATATTTATGCATCGATTTTGTATGAGACGCAAGTGTTGTTACGCACAAAGTTTGTAGTATGGGAGAGCTTTCTACCTACCTGTCCTTTACCAAGGAACACATGAAATGTATTGGTCGGTACTTCCGTCTAGTGACGGATTTCAGGTTCATATGACGCTAGAGACCGTCATTTGTACAGTTTTTGGTGTTGTTAGACGTGAGATGATGATGATCAGTTTGGCTTCAGGCAAGGCAAAGGCACCAGAGAGCCAATTCTCAGGTTGCGGTTGACAATGGAAGCAAGACTAAGGAAAATTCAAGACACGTTCGTAGCATTTGTCAACCTGGAAAGAGCGTTCGACAATGTAAAATGGTGCCAGATGTTCGAAATTTCGAGAAAAGTAGGGGTAAGCTATAGGGAGAGATGGATAATATAAGAGGGTTATTCGGAAGGTAAGGAACAATCGGTCGCGAAGTGGAAAATGCAGTGAAAATCTGATGAAACTTTGCACGGATGTATTGGGCACTGTGTCTAGCACACCCACCGATCGCATCATGTCGCTCTTTTCAGTTCTGAACTCACAGTGAGAACGTAAGGATGGCTAGAAATTAGCGTCTCCCGCCAAGTATGAGGGTCTGACGAAAGATTTCGCCTGAAGCTAGGCAATCGACATAACATAACTGTCATGCAGTTCGTTCTACACGACAATTCTCGGCCACACTCTGCAGGGGCAATGAAGTTGCTCCAGCATCGTTTTCGATGGGAAGTGTTTGATCACCCACAATACAGCCCACAATTGGCTACCCCTGAGGTTCATCTCTGTTCAGATGAATCGCTGGCTATGAAAACAATATTTTGACATAGACAACGAGCTGCAGTGCAGAGTAGAAAATTGTCGAAAAGTACTGGCGGCTGTCTTCTAAAACGAGGGAATTGAAAAGTTGGTACGACGCTACGACAGATGTCTAAGTCTAAGCTGCGACTGTGTAGAGAAGTAGCTGGAAGGTTTAGCCAACCACTGTAAATAAAACAGTTTTGATTTTCACTGCGGTTTCGATTTCGCGGCCTATTGTTCCTTACTTTCCGAATAGCCCTTGTACAATGTGTACGAGAACCAAGAGGGAATAATAAGGGTGGATGACCAAGAACGAAATGCTCAGGTTAAAAAGGGTGTAAGACAGGGATGTAGTCTTTAGCCCCTACTGTTCAATCTGTACATCGAAGAAGCAATGATGGAAGTAAAAGAAAGGTTTAGGAATGAAAGTAAAATTCACGGTGAAAGAATATCAATGATAACGATTCGCTGATGACGTTGCTATCCTGAGTGAAAGTGAAGAAAAATTACATCATCTGCTGAACGGAATGAACAATCTAATGACTGCAGAATATGAATTGAGAGTAAATCTAAGAAAGGCGGAAGTAATGAGATGCAGCAGAAATGAGAACAGCGATAAACTTAACACAAGGATTGATGGTCACGAAGCAGATGAAGTTACGGCATTCAGATACCTTTTTTTTCTCAATTACTTGCTTGACGTATTCCAACTCTGTCTTCCTCTACGGTTTTTGCCCTCTACAGCTCCCTCTAGTACCATGGAAGTCATTCCCTCATGTCTCAGCAGATGTTCTATCATCCGGTCCCTTCTCCTTATCAGTGTTTTCCACATATTCCTTTCCTCTCCGATTCTGCGTAGAACCTCCTCATTCCTTACCTTATCAGTCCACCTAATTTTCAACATTCATCTATAGCACCACATCTCAAATGCTTCGATTCTCTTCTGTTCCGGTTTTCCCACAGTCCATGTTTCACTACCATACAATGCTGTACTCCAGACGTACATCCTCAGAAATTTCTTCCTCAAATTAAGGCCGGTATTTGATATTAGTAGACTTCTCTTGGCCAGAAATGCCTTTTTGCCATAGCGAGTCTGCTTTTGATGTCCTCCTTTCTCCGTCCGTCATTGGATATTTTACTGCCTAGGTAGCAGAATTCCTTCACGTCATTGACTTCGTAACCATCAATCCTAATGTTAAGTTTTCGCTGTTCTCATTTCTACTACTTCTCATTACCTTCGTCTTTCTCCAATTTACTCTCAAACCATACTGTGCACTCATTAGACTGTTCATTCCATTCCGCAGATCATTTAATTCTTCTTCACTTTCACTCAGGATAGCAATGTCATCAGCGAATCTTGTCGTTGATATCCTTTCACATTGTATTTTAATTCCACTCCTGAACCTTTCTTTTATTTCCATCATTGCTTCCTCGATGTACAGATTGAAGAGTAGGGGCGAAAGGCTACAGCCTTGTCTTACGCCCTTCTTAATACGAGCACTTCGTTCTTGACCGTCCACTCTTATTATTCCCTCTTGGTTGTTGTACATATTGTATATGACCCGTCTCTCCCTATAGCTTACCCCTACTTTTTTCAGAATCTCGAACAGCTTGCACCATTTTATATTGTCGAATGCTTTTTCCAGGTCGACAAATCCTATGAACGTGTCTTGATTTTTCTTTAACCTTGCTTCCATTATTAGCCGTAACGTTAGAATTGCCTCTCTCGACCCTTTACTTTTCCTAAAGCCAAACTGATCGTCACCTAGCGCATTCTCAATTTTCTTTTCCATTCTTCTGTATATTATTCTTGTAAGCAGCTTCAATACATGAGCTGTTAAGCTGATTGTGCGATAATTCTCGCACTTGTCAGCTCTTGCCGTCTTCGGAATTGTGTGGATGATTCTTTTCCGAAAGTCAGATGATATGTCGCCAGACTCATATATTCTACAAATCAATGTGAATAGTCGTTTTGTTGCCACTTCCCCCAATGATTTTAGAAATTCTGATGGAATGTTATCTATCCCTTCTGCCTTATTTGACCGTAAGTCCTCCAAAGCTCTTTTAAATTCCGATTCTAATACTGGATCTCCTATCTCTTCTAAATCGACTCCTGTTTCTTCTTCTATCACATCAGACAAATCTTCACCCTCATAGAGGCTTTCAATGTATTCTTTCCACCTATCTGCTCTCTCCTCTGCATTTAACAGTGGAATTCCCGTTGCACTCTTAATGTTACCACCGTTGCTATTAATGTCACCAAAGGTTGTTTTGACTTTCCTGTATGCTGAGCCTGTCCTTCCGACAATCATATCTTTTTCGATGTCTTCATATTTTTCCTGCAGCCATTTCGTCTTAGCTTCCCTGCACTTCCTATTTATTTCATTCCTCAGCGACTTGTATTTCTGTATTCCTGATTTTCCCGGAACATGTTTGTACTTCCTCCTTTCATCAATCAACTGAAGTATTTCTTCTGTTACCCATGGTTTCTTCGCAGCTACCTTCTTTGTACCTATGTTTTCCTTCCCAACTTCTGTGATGGCCCTTTTTAGAGATGTCCATTCCTCTTTAACTGTACTGCCTACTGTGCTATTCCTTATTGCTGTATCTATAGCGTTAGAGAACTTCAAACGTATCTCGTCATTCCTTAGTACTTCCGTATCCCACTTCTTTGCGTATTGATTCTTTCTGACTAATGTCTTGAACTTCAGCCTACTCTTCATCAATACTATATTGTGATCTGAGTCTATATCTGCTCCTGGGTACGCCTTACAATCCAGTATCTGATTTCGGAATCTCTGTCTGACCATGATGTAATCTGATTGAAATCTTCCCGTATCTCCCGGCCTTTTCCAAGTATACGTCCTCCTCTTGTGTTTCTTGAACAGGGTATTCGCTATTACTAGCTGAAACTTGTTACAGAACTCAATTAGTCTTTCTACTCTTTCATTCCTTGTCCCAAGCCCATATTCTCCTGTAACCTTTTCTTCTACTCCTTCCCCTACAACTGCATTCCAGTCGCTCATGACTGTTAGATTTTCGTCCCCCTTTACATACTGCATTACCCTTTCAATATCCTCATACACTTTCTCTGTCTGTTCATCTTCAGCTTGCGACGTCGGCATGTATACCTGAACTATCGTTGTCGGTGTTGGTCTGCTGTCGATTCTGATTAGAACAACCCAGTCACTGAATTGTTCACAGTAACACACCCTCTGCCCTACCTTCCTATTCATAACGAATCCTACACCTGTTATACCATTTTCTGCTGCTGTCTATATTACCCGATACTCATCTGACCAGAAATCCTTGTCTTGCTTCCACTTCACTAACCCCCTACTATATCTAGAGTGAGCTTTTTCATTTCCCTTTTCAGATTTTCTAGTTTCCCTACCATCTTCAAGCTTCTGACATTCCACACCCCGACTCGTAGAACGTTATCCTTTCGTTGATTATTCAATCTTTTTCTCATGGTAACCTCCCCCTTGACAGTCCCCTCCCGGAGATCCGAATGGGGGACTATTCCGGAATCTTTTGCCAATGGAGAGATCATCATGAGACTTCTTCAATTACAGGCCACATGTCCTGTGGATACACGTTACGTGTCTTTAATGCAGTGGTTTCCATTGCCTTCTGCATCCTCATGTCGTTGATCATTGCTGATTCTTCAGCCTTTAGGGGCAATTTCCCACCCCTAGGACAAGAGAGTGCCCTGAACTTCTATCCGTTCCTCCACCCTCTTTGACAAGGCCGTTGGCAGAAAGAGGCTGACTTCTTATGCCGGAAGTCTTCGGCCGCCAATGCTGATTATTTATCAAAATTTAGGCAGTAGCGGTGATCGAACCCGGGACCGAAGACGTTTTGATTATGAATCAAAGACGCTACCCCTAGACCACGGGGCCTACCTAGGCAGTAAAATAACCAACTAGGGACGGATCAAGGAGAACATCGAAGCCAGACCAGCAATGGCAAAAAGTGCATTTCGGGGCAAGAAAAGTCTACTAGTATCAAACATCGGCCTTAATTTGAGGAGGAATTTCTGAGAACGTACGTCTGGAGTACAGCATTGTATGGTAGTGAAACATGGACTGCGGGAAAACCGGAGCAAAAGAGAATCGAAGCATTTGAGTTGTCGTGATGATAAGGTAAGGAACGAGGAGGTTCTATGCAGAATCGGAGAGGTAAGGAATATCTGGAAGACACTGATAAGGAGAAGGGACATGATGATACGATATCTGTAAGACATGAGGGAATGACTTCCATGGTACTATGGGGAACTATAGGGGGCAAGAACTATAGAGGAAGACAAAGACGGGAAAACATCCAACACATAATTGAGGACGAAGGTTCCAAGTGCTACTCTGATATGAAGAGGTTGGCACAGGAGAGGAATTCGTGGCGGGTAGCATTAAACCAGTCAGAAGACTGATATCCCAAAAAGAAAAAAGTACAAACTTCATTCTAGTGACAGATTTGAGATTCAGTTGAGGGAATGTATGCTAGAGACCGCCATTTTGTGCAGTTCTTGTCGTTGTTAGGTTTGAGGTTGTGTTTAACACAGGATTTGTAAGTGTAAGGGGCTATCAAAAAGTTGCGATTCGAAGGCCATTAGGTCTAGGTGGGACTGAGGCAATCATCCCACAGACGCACCAGATTGAAGATACCCGTTTGGAGAAAACAGGATCCTGCTGCTTGAAGAGGTCCGCAACTGCCTGCAGTACACACTTGCGCGACTGGAATCGTCGATCGTTCAAGGCCTCTTTAAGAGATCGAGAGCGTGATAATCGCACGAGGAGAGATCAGGTCTACAGAATGGATGCTCGAGTATGTCTCATTTGAGTTGGTGTAATTCCTGCGTTACGACATCTCCGTTATGGCGGCGTGCGTTGTCATGAAGCAGCGGTGCCCGTTGTCGCACCATTCCACAGCGTTGGTTTTCGACGGA
Source organism: Schistocerca americana (assembly GCF_021461395.2). NCBI lineage: Eukaryota > Metazoa > Arthropoda > Insecta > Orthoptera > Acrididae > Schistocerca > Schistocerca americana. The sequence continues at coordinate 223,508,060 of NC_060124.1, forward strand.
CGTGCTGCCCCATACGCATTCTTCATTCGCCGGTGGACGTCTACCAGAGCGCCAAGAGACGAATAACAGCACGGTGGTCCTGTTTGGGCACATTTGGTAATGACGTCGCCATAGTTTGAGGTTCCGCATTTACCGCACACAAGCTGGAAAGACACGAATGCCACACTAATTCCTTGCCTACATGTCAATGCTTGTAAAAAATGGTCGGAAACAGTCTGAAAAGCTTGTGAGGGCGTTGGGGAGGGTAGATTTTGTTGAGAAATAATCCTTAATAAAAATTCGACATACTGCGCTGATGCCGAGTTAATTAGTGTTGAATTTAGCCAATCGGGCCGTTGTGCGCGCAAATTCAGGAGCCGGTCAGGCAGAGTCAGCGTCAATTGTTCTGATAGTGTAGGTGACAGCGCACGGGACTGCTCAACCTTTGAATTGGATTCGATCCGTACTGCCATCTCATGTCCACTTTCAATATTGTTCCCTTGTTGGTTTTAGGAAACCGAAAGAGAATCGCGTTTGGCGACACCGTCTCTGGCGGATCGTTTGGATTTGCACGCCCAGCAGCCTCATTGACTAACTTAAATGCTGATTAGCTCGGAAACGGGGTAATGTGTCGATTTTTTTCTTAACTATCATATCTCAGCACAACGATACTGCAACACACTTACAAACTTTTCAGACTGTGTCCGATCGCTCTGTATAGCCGCACCTGCGGCACCGCCCTTAATCGGATACTTTTTGAATGTCTCTTATATTTCGAGTCTTGTGTACTATATTAAAGTTATTTGGAATATATTGTTAATTCTTCAAGTACAGAATTTCGTGGTGAGAACTGCTGATAAAACATGTGTTTAGTTAAGCCTTACTTCGTTGGCCGCGCACCATCTCGAACCTTGAAACAGAAAGAGGCCTTTTATTATGGAACATGTGATATCGGCAAATTGGCTGAGTTTTGTTATTGTCGTAACAATATTACCTGCCTTGAAAACAGAAACTTCTGTTAGTTTCCAGTATCTTCAATTTCAATATGTTTTTAACTTGGACAGCTTCTTAATAACAGTTCTGCTGTATTTAATTTAATTTATTGATTATTGCTTTGTAGTAGAGTTATAATGTAACAGAGATACGGTTGCAACGCCTTTAAATTTCAGTCGAACATTTCTTTCTAGGTACATGACCATGTTGCACCTTGGAACACGTTTCCACATTTGAAACAAATCCTTACTTTTCCGAAATAATTATTATAATTTTAGAACAAGTCTGCAGCACAAAAGAAGTGAATCATGGAACAAAAATATATTAGACTTCTATTATAGGCTGGAAGGACTGAAAAGCGTTCCAAGCCACAGAATTCTACCCAACTGTTATCCTGAAAGCGTTGGTAACGTTTCTTTAGTAAGTGCAAATGTAGCTAGCAACCTTCTGAGTGTTCATACTGCTGGTAATCACGTCAACATATACGAACATTGACATTATTGCCGTATTTGCCTCCAGCTTCCTCCAGCTGCGAGTCAGCTTTTGAGCACATGGAAAATATATATACGCAAATACAGGATGGTCCATTGATAGTGACCTGGCTAAATATCTCACGAAATAAGCATCAAACGAAAAAAATACAAATAACGAAACTCGTCTAGCTTGAAGGGGGAAACAAGATGGCGCTATGGTTGGCCCACTAGATGCCATTGCCATAGGTCAAACGGATAACAACTGGGTTTTTTAAAATAGGAACCTCCATTTTTATTACATATTCGTGTAGTACGTAAAGAAATATGAATGTTTTAGTTGGACCACTTTTTCGCTTTGTGACAGATGGCGCTGTAATAGTCACAAACGTATAAGCACATAGTATCACGTAACATTCCGCCAGTGTGGACGGTATTTGCTTAATTATACATTACCCGTGTTAAAATGGACCGTTTACCAATTGCGGAAAAGGTCGATATCGTGTTGATGTATGGCTATTGTGATCAAAATGCCCAACGGGCGTTTGCTATGTATACTGCTCGGTATCCTGGACGACATCATCCAAGTGTCCGGACCGTTCGCTGGATAGTTACGTTATTTAAGGAAACAGGAAGTGTTCAGCCACATGTGAAACGTCAACCACGACCTGCAACAAATGATGATGCCCAAGTAGGTGTTTTAGCTGCTGTCACGGCTAATCCGCACATCAGTAGCAGACAAATTGCGCGAGAATCGGGAGTCACAAAAACGTCGGTGTTGAGAATGCTACAGCAACATCGATTGCACCCGTACCATATTTCTATGCACCAGGATTTGCTTGGCGACGAATTTGAACGTCGTGTACAGTTCTGCCACTGGACACAAGAGAAATTACGGGACGATGACACAGATTTTTTGCACGCGCTGTATTTAGCGATGCAGCGTCTTTCACCAACAGCGGTAACGTAAACCGGCATAATATGCACTATTGGGCAACGGAAAATCCACGATGGTTGCGACAAGTGGAACATCAGCGACCTTGGCGGGTTAATGTAATGTGCGGCATTATGGGAGGAAGGATAATTGGCCCCCATTTTATCGATGGCAATCGAAATGGTGCAATGTATGCTGATTTCCTACGTAATGTTCTACCGGTGTTACTACAAGATGTTTTACTACATGACAGAATGACGGTGTACTTCGAACATGATGGATGTCCGGCACACAGCTCGCGTGCGGTTGAAGCGGTATTGAATAGCATATTTCATGACAGGTGGATTGATCGTCGAAGCACCATACCACGGCCCGCATGTTCACCGGGTCTGACTTTCCCTGATTTCTTTCTGTGGGAAAAGTTGAAGGACATTTTGCTATCGTCATCCATCCACAACGCCTGACAACATGCGTCAGCGCATTGTCAATGCATGTGCGAACATTACGGAAGGCGAACTACTCGCTGTTGAGAGGAATGTCGTTACACGTATTGCCAAATGCATTGAGGTTGACGGACATTATTTTGAGCATTTATTGAATTAATGTAGTATTTACAGGTAATCACGCTGTAACAGCATGCGTTCTCAGAAACGATAAGTTCACAAGGGTACATGTATCACACTAGAACAACCGTAATAAAATGTTCAAACGTACCTACGTTCTGTATTTTAATTTAAAAAACCTACCTGTTACCTTCTGTTCGTCTAAAATTGTGAGCCATATGTTTGTGACTATTACAGCGCCATCTATCACAAAGCGAAAAATGTGGTCCAACTAAAACTTTCATATTTCTTTACAACTACACCAATATGTAATAAAAATGAGGGATCCTATTTTAAAAAGTCGCAGTTGATATCCGTTTGACCTATGGCAGCGCCATACAGCGGACAACCACAGCGCCATCATGTTTCCCCCTTCAAGCTAGACAAGTTTCGTTCTTTGTAGTTTTTTCGTTTGACGCTTATTTCGTGAGATATTTTGCCTGGTCACGATCAATGGACCACCCTGTATACTCTGCCAGAGGAACGACATTTTATAAAAGGAGCAACTATAATTAGTGTACTAGAAACAGATGAGCATATCATAAGAATGCATTTTAGCCTGAGGACAACGATCCAGTCACCGAAGCTATGTAAGGCTACTGAAAATCTCAATTTAGGTGAAAACTTTCGCTAAAGATACGAAGCACCCTCCAGCACATGTGGCGAAACCAACCAACGTGCAGCTTTCGATTTTGGGTGGGTGAAGAGGAGACGTTTGGAATGCTGTAGGCTGAAGTCTGGCTAGAGCCCATACCGCTTTAGAGTTTCTCGAGTTCGCAGTGCCTTCTTGTTAGTCGTGGTGCTGCGTACTTGCGGAAAAATGTCTCGCGAATCGATTAATATCTGAACTGAGCGTGAGAGAATCTGACTGCAGAATGAAGTCGCATTTCCGCTTTGAGAATGACCACGCGACCTAGAATTTCTTAGTGAAATGTCTTAATGGTACTTTATGGCACAGAGTGCTTGGTTGTTAGTTTTAGCTGGTCGACGGAAGACAGATGAACGTATAAAATGCTATTGGTGATCGACTGTGCCACTAGCCTCATATCGGAATGTTCATTATCCCATTCAGTATGGAGCAGACACTAATTTGCGAAGAGCATTAAGTAGAAGAATGCTACCACTGCTACGTAATACACGTAATACTACGCAGCGCGAAAGTGTCATTATACAGCCGTTACCGTATCAAAAATGTTGAGTAAACAATGACTTCCATAAGGTTCGCAGAGGTGTTGTAGAACTGTTTAGCGCCAAAATAGAGCAAGAAGGAATTTTACAACCACCTGGTTTCAAACAAAGAAGCAATACCTAAGTTTGTTGTCAATGACAATGAGGCAATCCATAAATCATAGATTTTTCCAGGGTGCCTCTCACACATGTGGAGAAATTCAAGTAGCCAATACGTCCACCGTATTCCAATAGTTACAGATCGGTACTTTGTATTTCACAAGAAAATGCAGAATTTGAAAAACAATGTGAAGTATGCTCCTAGGACAAGATAAATGGAGACCAGAGGATGTGTGAATGACAGATATTTATACACGTTACGAACTCATTCACGTAAGCAGATAACGTAATCTTACACATTTCCTTTGCTTGCGTTTATTTTGTATTATCGTTGGAAGTTAAAATTGGTACACAATCCGAAAGCGTCCCTGTTGCGTTGTAAACTCTTTTCATTTTTTCCAGGTCAATTCGCTGAAGTCGACCTCGACGCTAGTCTCTGATGGCAAGCATTCCACCACCAAAGACAAGCCTCGAGTGAAAGTAGCAACACTTTAGACTCATTTTGAATTTCATGGCAATGAAATTGGCTCACAATAATTATTTATTGAACAGCGCGGGGACCACTTGCTCGCTGGGCAGTTCAAAGCAACAAAGGGCATTCGTTATCGTCCGCTGATTGGCGGTGAATTAAACATCTCAAAGTAAGAGGCTCGCACTTGCCAAGCAATCAGCCGAAGTTCAACACGGACGCCTCACAGGGCTTTGTGCCGTGCCGGCTGCAGTAACTCGCCTCCGCTGTTTCTGCCTAAAAGCAGGTCTGGGCTTCCTCTTTAAAAACAAATGAATGGCGGCTGAGAGGGAGCGATATCGATTCTTTTTGTCCTTTAATTGCCCACGGCTGTCATGTAACGAGTGAGTATTGGACACTGGAGTCAATCAATTCGCATGTAATTGCTCTCTAATGTATTAAATTGTTCGCTGCAATGATCAGTTGCGTAATTATTATCATTAAATTGCACTGTGTAACTCCGAAAGGGCAATTATTTCTCATTACAGCGGTCCCTCTTCGATTTCCGTCCACAAAGAGATAATTTGTCTTTTTATTACGGGGTTCAAATCTGCACGAGGCAGATACACGGGTGGCTGCAAATTAACTTCATGTGCACGTTTTGGGAGTTATACTCACAAAGTCATTAAAATACGTATCGAGTCATTACGCTGTGCGTGTTTCGTGATAAACTGTGGGTATCTACTTCATATTTACATAGTAATTTCGTCACACATACGTTCAGTCTGAAGTAAATGTTGATGGCCATTCACTAGTAATGTAACGTCAATTTTACTCTCGAATGAAGCAGGAGAGTTTTGTATTTCCGTAGTGTAAGCTATAGATACAAAAAGAAATTCAGCTTCCGGTTAGATAACCATAGAAATTGTTTGTGAATCATACATAGAGCCACAACCTTTTTTTACCTGAAACGGTCAATCTGTAATAGCTTTATAGCATACGAACAGTCTTTGTAACTTGCGTTCCCTTCAGAGCGTTAGAGCAGAGGCCATACAAGATTAGGAGAGGTAGCTCAACGAAACGTTCGCTAACCACCATGAATGACGTACGTTACTGCTGCGACGCAAGAATAAGCAAAAAGGTGAAAAACAGCAATTCTGAAACAAACTTCAGATTTTATACTGGAAATCATTAAGGAGAAAAAATACAACATGAAAATGTTCGTTGAACAGTGTTATACATAGGTCATAATCACAGAAAATTTACTAGGCTCCAAGGTTATCTCCATTTTCTGTCAAACACTTTAGATGATGTTTATCAGCAAATGTCTGTCCGCTGCAGCTGTAGTGACTTCGCATCCTACTCCATACCGAAATATTAGCCCTGTGTCTCATCCTTTTTGATGATGGGTCGAAGCAAACATGAATTTCAGAGAAATGAGCCATTGGAAGGTCTAACGGTGCCAATGGAAGTTCTAATGGTTCCAATGTAGTCTAATGGTCCCTGTCTATGTTGTATGCTTTGCATCAGTTAATGGCAAACAGATTTGCCAGGGACTCAAATTTTTGAATTACTCTGGGGGTGATCTATTCCCAGTTAATAAAGAATTCCACAGAATATAACCACGGGCCCTTTCAAGGCGACTTTGATGTACAAAGATTCCATCGTTCTACAGAAGAGAGCTGTTTCCGAGACAACCGTTCCAAGAGGTAAATCGATATCGGGAGAGCACCATTTTGGCACCAAATTTAACCATTCATAATCAGTTAACAGAAAGAATTGCCTATCACACTATCAACGGTGTGTCGCTTGCTCCAAAAAGTGCGCGCTTACGGTCTATCCGATGACATATGCGGTTGGATAGAAAGTTTTCTAACAGACAGAGAAAAGTATGTCGTGACTTCAACAGAAACAAGCATAACTTCAGGTGTGCCCCAGGGCAGCGTAATAGGTCCACTGCTTTTTACGATTTACATAAACGATCTGGTTGATGGTATTGACAGCGGCATTAGACTGTTTGCCGATGATGCTGTAGTTTACAGGAAAGTAGTATCACACGAAAGTTGTGAACGAATCAATGAGGATTTTCAGAAAATAAATGCGTGGTGTAATGACTGGCAGTTATCTCCCAATATTAGTAAGTGTAACTTACTGCGTATAACAAGACGAAAATCCCAATTAATGTACGAGTACAAAATAAATGCCTAGTCGTTGGAAGCGGTAACATCAGTCAAGTATCTGGGTGTGACTATTCGAAATGATCTCAAATGGAATGATCAGATTACACAAGTATCGGGCAAGGCGAACTCTAGATTGCGGTTTATTGGTAGAATCCTGAACCGATGCAGCCCTTCAACAGAGGAAATTGCTTACAGTACGTTAGTTCGTCCTGTATTAGAGTATTGTTCGTCTGTATGGGACACTAACCATTTGGGTCTCATTCAAGAGACTGAGAAGGTCCAAAGAAGAGCGGCAAGATTCGTGACTGGTACATTTAGCCATCGCGAGAGCGTTACAAATCTCTTAGAAAGTTTGAAGTGGGACACACTTTCAGATAGACGGCGCGCTAAACAGAAGGGGCTGCTCACTAAATTCCGAAATCCGATCTTCGCCGAGGGTGTGGAGCATATATTATTACCACCAACTTTCAAATCGCGCAATGATCACCATTCAAAGATAAGGGAAATAAGAGCTCGTACTGCACGAGTGGAAAAAGGAGCGGGGGGGGGGGGGGGGGGGAGGGGGGGGAATATGACTTTGGCGCAAATTGTGCCCTTTGCCACACACCGCTTGGTGGCTAGCGGAGTATATATAGATTGGTAACATTTGATGTTTCTTCCGTTCTGCAGAACAACATAGATTAAAGGCAGACAAGGAATTAATCTTTTCTTCAGCCAGCTAATAAACTTGGGTATGAAGTACTCTAATGGTCACAGTGTCCCAGGTGTTTATATGGGGTGGGTGAAGGGGAAAACATCTGGGACTACGTTACCAACATGGCAGTCATTTTTGAAGCGGAAATCCTAGATGTAATTCGTTATCTTCAAACGGGAAGGGTTTATATGACATACCAAAGAAATAGTGAATTACACGAAAATACCTATAGCATCTTTTATTTAAACATAACTTTATTCATTCACGAGTAAGTGGACAAAAACATTGAAAACACCTCGAAAAGTGTATGCTTAAAAATGAATGCAGTTGCTGGTCAAGCGTGCACGTTGTGCTGATGCATTTGTCAGAGTACGACACCTGCGCAATATCGACAAGACGCTGCAAGTTTCAGCTGTGGTCGGAACAGTGTTCTGTGTAGTTGTTGGTGCGTTATCTTGGAGCTAAGTGAACAGTGGGTGCTTACGTAGCCAAGTTAATCGACGTGTCTCGTGTTTGAAGAGGCACCGTATGCAGCTCTAGCCGCATGGAGGGAAAGCGAGGAAAACGTCATCAGCCAAGTCACAACGAGAAAGAAAGTGTGCACTGAGTGATCGTCACGAATGGTCACTGAAGAGGATCGTGACGAAAAATAACGAGACAACTGTTGCAAAATTCACAGCTCTGGGCTCTTGCTGAAGGATTATAGGACAGCGGTTGTTGTTGCCTTCATCCTTATTCCTTTCAATCGTCTAGCTATCGGTTTTGTCTGCGGCAAAGCCAGTTCAAGCCATTTGGGGGGTGGTTTCATAAATACACTGTGAGAAATGAGTGATTTGGCTGGGTGGCGTTGTTTGGTATTTTCTGCGATGAGACGGGCACTTCTGTCTTCTCATGTCAGGACGATTTCTCTGTGTTCGGCTTGTGTTAAAGGTTAAAGCCATTAGGATTTAAGCGTCGCCTGTAAGGAGGATATATATATATATATATATATATATATATATATATATATATATATATATATACATGAAAAATCACAGAACAGACACTTACAGGAACAACGGCCAAAGTGAAATTCATGGGCGAAGTATCAGAACCCTTCGAAATCAAATCTGGAGTCCGACAGGGGGACGGACTATCCCCAATCCCTTTCAATGTTGTTCTAGAAAAGATAATCAGGGAATGGGAACCTCACGTAAAGGGTACCCAAATTGGTATCAAGAAAGAGAACCGAATTAAAGTCAAGTGTCTTGCTTTCGCTGACGATATTGCAATTATCACCAATAACAGAACAGAAGCGATTCACGCAGTGGAAAAACTACTACCAAGCTACAGAAAGCCTACAAGCTAACACGGACGCATTACAACAAGAAGTGCATTTCGACAGACGCAAAATTAAGGCACTATACAACAGTGATTCTTCCAGAAGCAATCTATGCAGCTGAAACAATGGTGATTGATGGTCATTCTAAAATCAAGGAAATAGAAAAGCAGGAAAGAAAAATTCTCAGGAAGATTTACGGTCCAATCAACAAAAATGTGACCTTTCTGAAAGAAAGTCACGAATCCAGTCGCACAACTAAGGCGAAACTCCGTAGGCACGGAGTTTGGTTAGAAGACGCTTGTGAGGAACGGTGTCGAAAGCTTTCTGGAAATCTATAAATATGGAATCAATTTGACATCCCCTGTCGATAGCACTTATTAATCCATGAGTATATAGAGGTAGTTGTGTTTCACAAGAACGATATTTTCTGAATCCGTGCTGACTATGTGTCAATAAATCGTTTTGTTCGAGGTACTTCATAATGTTCGAATACAGTATATGTTCCAAAACCCTACTGCAAATCGACGTTAGTGATACAGGCCTGAAATTCAGCGGATTACTCCTACATCCCTTTTTGGGCATTGGTGTGACTTGAGCAATTTTCCACTCTTTAGGTACTGATCTTTCTGTGAGCGAGTGGTTGTATGTAATTGCTAAATATGGAGCTATTTTATCAGCATACTCTGAGAGGAACCTGACTGGTATACAAGGCCTTGCCTTTATCAAGTGAGTCAAGCTGCTTTGCTACACCGAGGATATCTACTTCTATGTTTCTCATCTTGGCAGTTGTTCTTGATTGAAATTCAGGAATATTTACTTCGCCTTCTTTGGTGAAGGAGTTTCGGAAATATCCCTACAGTTTGGTAGTGGAGTACCCCCAATTGATAATCTTTGAAAGGGGATTTCCACTAGCAGTAATCCAGTAATCTGCTGAAGTCCAAGAGAAAGCTGTCGAGAACCTTGGTCAGAATGAAGGGATGAAACTGTTTAAATTTATTTCTTGTACAATGTTGGCTGCTGTCATAAACAAACATTGAAATTGTGTGTGTGTGTGTGTGTGTGTGTGTGTGTGTGTATGTGTGTGTATAATCACGATGAGCGCCGGCCGCTGGTGGCCGAGCGGTTCTAGGCGCTTCAGTCTGGAACCGCGCAACCGCTACGGTCGCAGGTTCGAATCCTACCTCGGGCGTGGATGTGTGTGATGTCCTTAGGTTAGTTAGGTTTAAGTAGTTCTAAGTTCTAGGAGACTGATGACCTGAGATGTTAAGTCCCATAGTGCTCAGAGCCATTTGAACCATTTGAATCACGTTGAACTCTCCATTTTACATGTATTTGACTGCAAGAAACTTTTATTGTACATCTGTATGGGTCATTATTGCGTCAGGATGACGACAGAAACGCGAAACTATAGTACAATTTTCTTCACTGAAACAATCGGTTTATCAGAATAATGTTTTTTGTCTTCCGTTCCATTTCACATCTCTGTGTGCAGCTACGTGAAGATACTTCAAATGCGAACATTTTTAGGTTAGGCTTTACCGTGACTGTTACTGACATTTAATGAAACAACAAGTTCACTGTTTACAAATGTGGCAGTATACATGTGATGTGTTACGACAGCAACAGGAACCTGTGACCACTGGAGGCAGTACCACAAGTTCCTCCAAAAATCGTAACACAACACACACACAAATGTAATACTAACTAATGTAAATCCACCCGAAGATGGAGGTTTAAACCTTCGAAACGCGTCGTGGAAATAATTAAAACGGTGACTGGTGATAGTGAACTTGTTGTTTCATTTAATACGTGAAGATATTTATCCAGGGGGTTTCCTCATTTATTATATCTGGAATTAGTAGCTACATCTTCGACTAGGCACTTGAACATCGACTGACATGCAATGTACGAGGCGCTCCCTTTCAGGCACCCCAAGCCTTCATCTGAGGTATCGGGAGCTAAAGGGCGGTTATCGACGCCATCACGTAAACAGTAATTAGCGCCAGGGTGCAACGATAGCTAACGGTTACTGCCTGTGTAATTATTCTGCCTGGCAGCTTCCCATACCAGCAATCAAGCTGCATTTTTACCTGTAGTTAGTCATTCTTTAGGTACTTGGGCTACGCACGGCTGTGTTTAAAAACAATAGCTCGACATAGTCATAGGGTAATGGCGCCTACGTCTTTTCTCATGCCTCACAGCTAATTCGCTGCAAATAACAATCTGTAGCTGTGATCGTGCAGGCAAATAGTCTATGCATTGGATAGAATTTCAGATTAATAAATAACACAGAAGAAATATAAATGAATAATTTTATAAAATGGATTCTATTCTAACGTTTGTTATTGATGTAGGTGACAGAGAATTACGTGGAATAATGTCTACTCAAGAAAGGACATCTGAAATAACCGGGAAGTAGTCCTACGATATTCAGTTAAAATACAGATAGAAAATACCCTTATCAAACCTAGTAAAGTTATGTTGAGAGCGCTACGACAATGGTAGCAAAATCCCCAGACAAAATAGCCATCGAAGATACACAAAAACTAAGTCGATTCTGCAGTGACAATACACGAATTTTTCACTAGCTCAAAACAGTTCAGAATTCAACACGATGATTCGCAAATCAACGTATGCAAGAATGCGAGTCGAACTCATACTCTGTCTGCCATGTTCCGTAATAGAAGAGGAAAAAGTAAGAATTCTATATTGAGGTACATTCAGATCTGTCGAGACATGAGTCGCTTCAGAAATTAGCGTGTGGTAGCGGCTGTTGAGCGGTCAGAATGAATCACCCAGACGATCAAATCACCCACGTGACCACTGAGAGATCCAGAATAAACGTAAAAGTATCCCTTTCAATATCCAACCGAACAGTGTTCTCAGAAGTTAAAGTCTCATAGCGGCTGACCACCTCCCTCACGTATACAACTGAAACACATACGTTACAATAGGCGGGTCGGCCTTCTTTCAGTATTCGGCATCAATTGACCAGAACAACACCCTTGATCTCTTCACTCGAAAAGTCCCAGTCTCCAACTGACTCCCGTAGTGTAAGTAGGCTGTTTCGGTTTTATATTGGTAACGCCACGTAGCGCTCTGTATGAAAATCACTGGCTGTGCTGCGTGCAGTCTGTGGCTGGTTAGCATTGTTATAATATTCGCTATTGTAGTGTTGGGCAGTTGGCTGTTAACAGCGTGTAGCGTTGCGCAGTTGGAGGTGAGTCGCCAGCAGTGGTGGATGTGGGGAGAGAGATGGCGGAGTTATGAGAGCGGATGATCTGTACGTGTGTCCATCAGAAGCAGAACATTTGTAAGACTGTATGCCATGAACTGATATATGTATATATATATATATATATTATGACTTTTGAACACTGTTAAGGTAAATAAATTGTTTGTTCTCTATCAAAATCTTTCTTTTGCTAACAGTACCTATCAGTAGTTAGTGCCTTCAGTAGTTTGAATCTTTTATTTAGCTGGCAGTAGTGGCGCTCGCTGTATTGCAGTAGTTCGAGTAACGAAGATTTTTGTGAGGTAAATGATTTGTGAAACGTATAGGTTAATGTTAGTCAGGGCCTTTCTTTTGTAGGGATTTTGAAAGTCAGATTGCGTTGCGCTAAAAATATTGTGTGTCAGTCTTGTATAATTGTTCAAAGGGGACGTTTCACTATCTGATTTTATATTGGCTGAAGGTCGTCCCCACCAAAAATAAACCGTTCTGAAGCTCTACAGACATGGTTTGATTCGACATGACCACTTGCAGGACTAAACTAATACATTACAACCAAATTTAAATAAAGGAATTGTTGTGTCTAGGCAAGACAGCCTAGACACAATGAGAGGAAGCCGAAAGGCACGCGCTAAGCTCAAGCAGATGGCGTGAGGTCTGAAACAGGATACGTAATGAATGCTATAAAGAAAAGTACGTAGCTTCTGGAATACTTAACTTTAATCCATCATTTGTATATCGCTTTTGACGATACAAGTTAGACTCTTTAGATACAAGCTATGTAAGGGTAATGGCGCCTTGCTAGGTCGTAGCCATTGACTTAGCTGAAGGCTATTCTAACTATCTGCTCTGCAAATGAGCTAGGCTTCGTCAATGTGCATCGCTAGCTACGTCGTCCGTACAACTGGGGCGAGTGCTAGTCAGTCTCTCTAGACCTGCCGTGTGGTGGCGCTCGGTCTGCTATCACTGAAAGTGGCGACACGCGGGTCCGACATGTACTAATGGACCGCAGCCGATTTAAAGCTACTACCTAGCAAGTGTGGTGTCTGGCGGTGACACCACAGGAATGTCATAGATATTCGATCACACACAGATCATTCACAATCATTACAAATAAAGATTTGTTTATAAATAAGTAAACTAACATCCTTGCGCATGTGCACTCACGTTAAATGACAACGAATTTTTGTTAAGTATTGTGTAAACTACTATTCATACTTTCATGACAGAAGGATCTTTTGGGTTCTCTTTCTAAATGTGGCATCCACTAAGACATGTAACGGACCACTCTCAAATTAGCACAACTTTTTCAATAGCACATGCTGTCAGCATGTAAATAAAGTTACTGGCAAAATAGTAAACAGTTCATTAGGGACATACAGGAATATGACATAATACGAAGTATTCATCCTGCTTTCATTTGCTGTGTAGGTGTTGGAGAATACTATGTTCTGTCATTTGCGTAATAAATAGATGTAAAAGACGCAATTAGTCAAGAAATAAAGCAGATACAGATTCGAAGCTTTCAGAGGTAATGGCCATAATGCAATGCTGTAGGGGAGGTATCATTTATTGAAATAGGATGAAGCAGTTATAAGCTGTTATTTAAGAGGTTCATTGTATATTATTCACTGTGAAATATTAACTTTTGTAGTTTTAAAGATATTGAAATATTTTTCTGTCACCGCATTTAGCTGAGATCGTCAATGTATTCAGATTTGGATTAATATGTAAGTATGATTTATTGTCGAAGTTCAGAGAGCTGTAAGACTGTCTTACGTTTTCTTGGAGCACTGCCTGCCCTGCTAAGCGCGCGTCCGCCGCCAGAATTCCCTGTTCTGGGATTATCGCACATCCCGTCCTTAGCTGACGCACAACGTTCACCTGAAGCGGGCATGGCGATCCCCCCTGAGCCCTTGGCCCGCTAGCATTCAGCAGTGCATCAAATACCTCGTAGCTCTTCTGGGGAGCGGATTAGCTCGCGTTAATATACGTAAAGCAACAAGGGAGAACATTAACTGTGACAGTCGGACGTTATTTCTTTTTATGTACATCATAATCCAGAATAATGACAACATTTCTGGTCCCTTGTGTATGATGAACACGGATCTGTAGAACAGAAGCACAAAGAAATAAAAAGACTAATCCCGCTCCCACCGTGGATTACCGAGTAACGATCCTCGTTTGCGCCGGCCTCACTGCGATCTACGCAATTAAAAATAATTAGGCTTTTCTACAACGCACCCTACATCAGCAGCAAAGCGTAAGGCAGTAGGCCTACGTATCTAACGAGCAGCATTCATGGCAGTGAAGCCAACATTGTTGCAGCTGACCTCTCTCATTTTATGATTAGGCCCCTTGAACCGCTACCAGGGTCGTCATTCCCGTCAATACACGTACACGCAAAAGAGACGTACGTCTGACCTCTTGGTGTGTCAACTATTCCTTCGGTCTTGCGCCAGCTACGATAGTATGTGTCTTGCGCTGGAGTTCCTGCTGACTCTTACGTTGTTTGCAGTTGTTAAACGTTGCTAATACCCGTTTTCTGAGATGTAGTATTAAGCATTTTTGTTTATTACCTTAGAAAGTGTAAAACAATATTTGAAGCATACTTTCTGTTCAACACGTCCATAGCTAAAACGTTCTTAAGGACGTAGAAATTCTCAGAAAACAAGAGTATGTACACATATTTATAAGAAATAAAGCTGTCCTAATGTCCACGTCACAGATATTAAATGAAAACGTACTCGAGGATGAGGAACAAGTAGAAAATTCTTAAACATGTTTTCATTTAGAGGTGACATCAAAATTATCAGAAAACATTTAAATTTACAATATACCGAGGTACATATTATAGTTCACTAGTGTCGAAACTGTAATTTCTCACTTCCTTTTTCTCTTGTTCCCACCATATTTTTGCAGATTTTGAAAAGGATATCAAAAAATTAAGAGCACGAGGAATTCATTCGATTTTGTGAAGCAATTTGACTTACCTGTTTTAGTTTTCCTAATTTACTTCATTGAACAAGTATTCTACTCTGATTTTTGTCAGTGTATGCCCCAGAGATCTGTACTCATCCAGAGAGCTTGGTAATCCTCTTTTGTGTGGTATACAGTGCAGATTAAAATATACTTTGGTTATCGTGCTCTGTCATGTTGAATACTAACGTTGCGAAGATGCTGGCGTTACTGCAGGAACCTCCTTTCAGTGGCACGCTCTTGCTACAGGACTAAAAATGGTTCAAATGGCTCTGAGCACTATGGGACTTAACTTCGGAGGTCATCAGCCTCTAGAAGTTGAACTACTTAAACCTAACTAACCTAAGGACATAACACACGTCCATGCCCGAGGCAGGATTCGAACCTGCGACCGTAGCAGTCTCACGGTTGCGGACTGAAGCGCCTAGAACCGCTCGACCACCGCGGCCGGCTAACAGAACTAAAACACGAGGAAGGTTTGTACTGAAGGTGGCGACATTGACAACTTTTTGCATCGCAGTGGTAGCGGAATCCATTGTAGTTGTATGGCTACTGAGTGTTGAAAGTCACGTGTAGGAATTAAATACATATTTACATTACGATGTTTCGGCATTCTGCTCTAAACACATTTTTTGTGTTCAATACATTTAAAATCTGAATATTTTTAGCTATTATGTTGGAAATGGTAAGACAGACCTTAAAAATGATCTGCGGACTGGTGCTGCTGAACGATTCTATTGACGCCAACATAGACTGCGTGTACGGACCACCTAGATAAGATACGAGAAATTAGGCTTCATACGGAGGCATATAGACAGTCGTGCTTCCCTCGCTGTATTTGCGAGTGGAACAGAAAAGGAAATGAGTATTAGTGGTACAGGTACCCTTCGCTACGCACCCTGCAGTGGCTTGTGGAGTATCTATGTAGTTGTTGATGTAGAATTCTTAGGTTACTGCAGTCGCTTATGACCAAAGAAATCGTCAGTGTACGACCACATTAATGCCCTGGTGATTTACAGACGTCAGATGTTACGTAATATTTACATTATTCATATTATTAATAATATAGTATGTATGTCAATGTGATCTTTTAGGATAATCGTCGTTGGGGTAGATGGACTGGCCACCGATAGATCCTTTTGGCTCCTCTTAAAGTGAACTTTAGTAGTAGTTAAACATTTTATAGATGCTAGCAAATTATTGAAAACGCTACTGAATAGTGGAACTTTCCAGGACCAAAGTAACTGACTTTAAATCATTATGAAGATTATTCCTATTTGTAGCATTTAATTCCATGAACTGGCCTCTCGGTCTGAAAAACAGATATCTGTTAGTAAGAAATTTCCTTAGGGAATAAATGTATTGGGAAGCAGCAGTTACAGCAGTTGGTATCCCTAGTTTCTTGAACACGCCTCTACAGGATATTCTTGAGTTAATACCACAGGCGACTCGTATTGCACGCTTTTAGACTCAAGAAACTTTATCGAGTATTACGGAAATGGTTGGGATCAACATAATGAAAGATGTGGAAACGTGCCAACTTTCGTGAAGAACACAAAACGAGGTGATGGAGTGGTAAGACACTGGATTCGCATTTGGGATGACGATGAATCTAGTTTACATAAACGTTGATCAGGATGATATATTTTGTGGTTTTCCCAAATCATTTAAGACAAATGTCACAATGGTTGTGCTATTGGACACTTGTTGGGGGTTGTTAAGAGTAGATGAGCCCCTGAAGTAGATGAGCTCCTGGTTTGATTAGATGACATTGAATCTGATAACGTAATAGATATACTACGCATGTCTGAGAATCACATTGTGTCTGTATGGAAAAGGTAACTATCAGTGGTTATAAACTAGCTGCACATATGAGTAGAGAGGATAAGGTGAGAGGAGGAGTTGCAATATACGTCGAAAGTTATCACTGTGTAAAGAGCTTAGATACAAAAGAGTTTTGTCTAGAGCAACATATAGATGCATGTGCCTGTCAACTTAAACTGAAGGAGGGCTCTTTTATAATTGTAACAGTATATAGGTCCCCTTCAGGAAACTTTCATTTATTCGTGGAAAACTTGGATGCCTTGTTGTGCTATCTGTCAGATAGGGGAAAGCAAATTATTATTTGTGGGGAGTTCAATGTTGATTCACTGAAAGAGTATAATAGGAAGAATGACATGGAAGTCCTCCTCGGTTCTTTCAATTTGACATCTGTCATTAATTTTCCTACTCGTGTAGTAAAGGACAGCAGCACATTAATAGATAACACTATTATAGACAAATGTAAGTTTAAAAACATAAATTCTTGTCCTGTTGAGAATGGCCTTTCTGATCATGGTGCTCATCTAGTTACAGTATATGACATAGCTCCATTCAGTAATTCAAAACTACCCTCCAAAGTTGTGCATTCAATTAAAGACTCAACAATTAGAAATTTCAGAGATAATCTTCAGCAGTTAGACTGTGATGAGGCATACAAGAAACCTGATCTTAATTTAAAATATAACTTATTTAATGATACACTTGTAAGAGAATTTGAAAACTGTTTCCCTAAGAAAGTAGTTAAATCTAATTAAAGAAATCATGCAAAAAACCTTGGCTTACTAAAGGAATAAAAATATCTTGTAACCACAAAAGGGAACTGCATCTAACAACGAGAAAGAGAAACTACTGTGCTACATTAAGAAAAATTATTAAAAAGTCCAGAAGCATGTGCAACACGTCTGATATTAATAACTCTGATAACAAAATCAAAACAATTTGGAATATAATTACAAGGGAGACAGGGCAACCAAGAGTACAGGATGACGGCGTTATCATCAAAGCGAATGGAAACTTGACAAACAACAAGCCGGAAGTCTAAAACAATTTGAATAATCATTTTTTAAATGTTGTAGAGAAAATAGGATCTAAATGTTCGTTAGAAGAAGCAAGGCAGTTAATGGAAGAGGCCTTACCCACACCATTTGATACAACTTAAATTCCACCCACCTCTCCTTCTGAAATTAAGAAGATAATAAACTCTCTCAAGAATAAAAGCTCACATGGAATTGATGACAGTTCCAGCAGGATAATAAAAGCTTGTTCCCAAGAAATAAGAGGGATTCTTAGCCACGTATGTAATAGCTCTCTGAAGCAGAGTATTTTCCCAGATTGACTGAAGTATGCCATTGTTAAAGCACTGCCTAAAAAAGGGGATATGTCTGATGTCAACAACTACTGCCCAATCTCTCTTTTCGCTGCCTTATCCAAAATTATTGAAAAAGTAATGTATTGTAGAGTAGCTTCACACCTTTGTACAAATAAAGTTTTAACAAAATGTCAGTTTGGTTTCCAGAAGGGTTTTCCAACGGAAAATGCTATATATACTTTCACTAATAAAATATTAAATGCTCTGAGTAACCGGAAGTCACCCGTTGAGATTATTTGTGATCTCTCAAAGGCTCTTGATTGTGTAAATCATGGAATACTTCTTGATAAGCTCAAGTACTGTGGTATGAATGGGACACCGCTAAAATGGTTTAAATCGTACCTAACTGGAAGAGTGCAGAAAGTTGAAACAAGCAGTTCACATAATATGAAAAAAACTGGCGATTTCTCAAACTGGGGAACAATAAAGAATGGTGTGCCACAAAGTTCGGTCTTGGGTCCTCTGCTGTTCTTAATATATGTTAATGACTTGCCATTCTGTGTTCACGAGGAAGCAAAGCTGGTACTTTTTGACGATGATACAAGTATAGCTATCACATGCAACAGACAAAAACTAACTGGTGAAATTGTAAATGATGATTTTCAGAAAATCATTAAGTGGTTCTCTGCAAATGGGCTCTAATTAAACTTTGACAAAACACAGTACATACAGTTCCACACGGTAAATGAAATGACACCGTTAATAAATATGGACTTCGACCAGAAATCGGTAGCTAATATTCAAAATTTCTAGGTGTATGCACTGATGAGGGGTTGAACTGGAAAAAACACACTGAATATCTGCTGAAACGTTTGAGTTCAGCTACTTATGCTATTAGGGTCATTGCAAATTTTGGCGATATGCATCTTAGTAAATTAGCTAATCACGCCTATTTTCATTCTCTACTTTCGTATGGCATCATATTCTGGGTAACTCGTCATTGAGTAAAAGAGTGTTCATTGCACAAAAGCGTGTAATCAAAATAATTGCTAGAGCTCATCCAAGATCATCCTGCAGACACTTATTTAAAGAGCTAGGGATCTTCGCTGTAGCCTCACAATATATACACTCCTGGAAATTGAAATAAGAACACCGTGCATTCATTGTCCCAGGAAGGGGAAACTTTATTGACACATTCCTGGGGTCAGATACATCACATGATCACACTGACAGAACCACAGGCACATAGACACAGGCAACAGAGCATGCACAATGTCGGCACTAGTACAGTGTATATCCACCTTTCGCAGCAATGCAGGCTGCTATTCTCCCATGGAGACGATCGTAGAGATGATGGATGTAGTCCTGTGGAACGGCTTGCCATGCCATTTCCACCTGGCGCCTCAGTTGGACCAGTGTTCGTGCTGGACGTGCAGACCGCGTGAGACGACGCTTCATCCAGTCCCAAACATGCTCAATGGGGGACAGATCCGGAGATCTTGCTGGCCAGGGTAGTTGACTTACACCTTCTAGAGCACGTTGGGTGGCACGGGATACATGCGGACGTGCATTGTCCTGTTGGAACAGCAAGTTCCCTTGCCGGTCTAGGAATGGTAGAACGATGGGTTCGATGACGGTTTGGATGTACCGTGCACTATTCAGTGTCTCCTCGACGATCACCAGTGGTGTACGGCCAGTGTAGGAGATCGCTCCCCACACCATGATGCCGGGTGTTGGCCCTGTGTGCCTCGGTCGTATGCAGTCCTGATTGTGGCGCTCACCTGCACGGCGCCAAACACGCATACGACCATCATTGGCACCAAGGCAGAAGCGACTCTCATCGCTGAAGACGACACGTCTCCATTCGTCCCTCCATTCACGCCTGTCGCGACACCACTGGAGGCGGGCTGTACGATGTTGGGGCTTGAGCGGAAGACGGCCTAACGGTGTGCGGGACCGTAGCCCAGCTTCATGGAGACGGTTGCGAATGGTCCTCGCCGATACCCCAGGAGCAACAGTGTCCCTAATTTGCTGGGAAGTGGCGGTGCGGTCCCCTACGGCACTGCGTAGGATCCTACGGTCTTGGCGTGCTTCCGTGCGTCGCTGCGGTCCGGTCCCAGGTCGACGGGCACGTGCACCTTCCGCCGACCACTGGCGACAACGTCGATGTACTGTGGAGACCTCACGCCCCACGTGTTGAGCAATTCGGCGGTACGTCCACCCGGCCTCCCGCATGCCCACTATACGCCCTCGCTCCAAGTCCGTCAACTGCACATATGGTTCACGTCCACGCTGTCGCGGCATGCTACCAGTGTTAAAGACTGCGATGGAGCTCCGTATGCCACGGCAAACTGGCTGACACTGACGGCGGCGGTGCACAAATGCTGCGCAGTTAGCGCCATTCGACGGCCAACACCGCGGTTCCTGGTGTGTCCGCTGTGCCGTGCGTGTGATCATTGCTTGTACAGCCCTCTCGCAGTGTCCGGAGCAAGTATGGTGGGTCTGACACACCGGTGTCAATGTGTTCTTTTTTCCATTTCCAGGAGTGTATATTCACTCATGAAATTTGTTATTAACAATCCGAACGAATTCAAAAGTAATAGCAGTGTACATGGATACAACACTAGGAGAAAGGATGATCTTCGCTACTCAAGGTTAAATCTAAATTTGGCTCACAAAGGGGTAAATTATGCTGCCACAAATGTCTTGGGTTACTTACCTAATAGCAGCGCGGGATTAGCCGAGCGGTCTAGGGCGCTGCTGTCATGGACTGTGCGGATGGTCCCGGCGGAGGTCCGAGTCCTCCCTTGGGCAAGGGTGTGTGTGTTTGTCCTTAGGATGATTTTAGGTTAAGTAGTGTGTAAGCTTAGGGACTGATGACCTTAGCAGTTAATTCCCATAAGATTTCACACACATTTTAAAACACTTACGTAATAGCATCAAAAGTCTGACAGATAGCCATATAGCATTTAAAAGGAAATTAAAAGAATTTCTGAATGGTAACTTCTTCTACTGATTAGATGAATTTTTGGATACCGTAAGTGGGTAATTTCCCCAACCCCACCAAAAAAAAAATTAAAAATATTAAGTGTCATGTCATATTTTGTGTAATGTAATATCTTATATAGACACCTTTTATTAACCTGACACGTTCCACATCATTATGAAGTGTCGTATTCATGATCTATAGAACAAGTACTAATCTAATCTCATTTATGCATGAATGTGAAAGTGGGCTCTTTAACTGACATACGTTGATTAATCATCCTCCAAGACAATGAATTAGAAATCATGTAACTAGTAAATGAGTCAAGAACGACAGTGAGACAAGAATCACTATTACTCTGGTTTATTTTTCTAAAGTTATTCATAAAACAGTTGACAGACAGTGACAGTAATGTTACAATGATACCCTGGCATGTCTGATGGTAGGAAGAAAGGGTCTAATAATTGTGCAAGTGAATTGATTGTAGTTGTGAAGTGCACAGTAGTTGTTGTGATGTTGATGTTAAGGCCAGTAGCACTATAGCACAACAGACGGGAACACCTTGCATCTGTGTTGAAGTTGAAAGCAGATTGTTCACTGAATTAAAATGCAAGTCTTCAAAGCGAAACTTGAAGCACTCAGACTGTTAAAAATGACTTTAATTTTCCTACACATCATCTGTTTGCTGTGGCTCTATCTCATAACAGTACTGAAGTGCTTGTAGAATCAGTCATTGCTGCAAGTGGCAGGGTGCAAAGGAGCCTGAAATTTCTCTAAGTTCCTCGATACATCAGCTGTAGTGGTGATAGTTTGACTGTAGCTCTCAATAGTCTGAGGTGGCGATGCCGGTGAGGAAGGTGAAGCCTAAAATGATGAGATTTCTGATCGAATGTTTTTTACAAGAAAACCTTGCATTGACATTTTCCACGACTTACTGGTTCACATTGGTTGGGCTTCGGATCTTCTGAGAACCGACCAATAAGACGGCTTCTTAGAGCACGCTGGTACCGTCTTGCAGAAAAAAGTCGTGTCTCCTTCTGCGACCAATGAGGCGGTCCTCATCAGCACAGCACAGCTTTAGTCGAAACCTCTCGTTTGCTTACGTTAGACAATTCTTGCGATTCTTATATAGCGAAAATATTCAGTTTTTGTGGGGTCAACTCAGCAGCATCTAACGCCTTCAAAGGCCCAAAAACTGAGGATTCCCATTTAATTTGTGAGATGTTTATTTGTGATATTTTGTGCTTTATAGACTAAAATACAGCTTTCTGTCTTTTTTCTCGATGGTGCCTTCTGCTGAAAAGGGTTATGTTATTCTCAATCTGTTGGGTTGCAAAATGTTTTATGCAGGACGCTTGCACGAAAGTAGATCGTATCTGCATTCGTCCACGTACCTTTGGGCGACCCAGTGCGGCAATACAAAGAGCTGCCCAGTCCGTAGACTATCCCTTAGGCGTCCTTCTACGAAATGGCCTTGTGTGTGGAGGGCTACATTTATTCCCCTGGAAGCCTGTGTGTTTCAGCACCGTTCAGAGTGCTGTCAAAGTCTTTCATTTATATAAGGCATGCAAATCACAGTCCTGAAATAATGAAGAGTAGGGGTCTTTCACTGTGAATTTATGTACGTTACGTGACTTCCAGGAAAAGCGGCTGCATAACAATTGCTTTAGAAAGGAAGGATATCATTTCGCAATCTGGACCTTGATAGGACGTTTATAACAAACATCCGTCTCTTCTCCCTTCCGATGGACAGAACGTACCATCAGAAGGACTCAGAATGATAAATCTGCTGATACAAGTATTGTGAAATGGGGAAAAGAGCTACTTGAAGTAGCAATTGTTGGACCTTGCGCACCAGTCAACAAATCTGACACCCTCATAACTCCATATATTCTCACATCTAATAAAATTTTCCTTATCTTAGGACACTATTTTCGACAGGACGTTAAATCATAATCTCCCTTCGTTCCTCCTCATGAAATTTGAGGGTTGAAAACTTTTTCAGAGTAATGAAGAGATATTGCAGTCACTTAGCAGACGTTCCGCAATTACACTTTATAAGTGGAAAGTCTTTGCAGAACAAAAGCGAATGAAGGTACATACATCGTAAAAGATGTGCACTTGTATCGTAAGAAATGTAGTGTATCTCTACTAACTAGATAAATTTTCTGTACGCCACAGCAAAAAATTGATCCACTTATTACTGGTCACTTCTACTGACTCAGTAGTTGAGGACTTGCAACTGACGCTTACCTGCTTCATAGCATTGGAGTATGATTCCAATGACGACTTTTGGACTTCAGGAAAAGTAGCATACTTAAAGGACGCTATTCCATTAGCCCCCCAAATTTTTTTGGTCTGTGAAAGACGTATTTTTCACATTAAACTTGACTGGATGCACTAGGTCTAGGACTCCATAAATGTAAGTCCCTTGCTGTTTGTCTCTTTTTCTTACTGGCATCGCGGTGGTGCAGTATTCTGCTGTCGTATGTTTTGCAGCATGTGATGTCTGTTAGCTTAATGTTGAAAACAGACACCAACGTTCTAAATACTGCAGTTAGTCTGAAAATGTTTGTGAAGTTTTAGAGTAACAAGTATGTGGAACTGTGTCTTTCAGATCATAAAGCTAGCAGCATTAGCGGCTACGGATCCTGTATATCGTAGTGTAATGTATCTCCTTAAGAAATCAAGAGAGAAAATGAAATAAACTGCTAATGCTTGTACTTAATCCTTCCGAAAGCCTGTTGTTCGGAAGCGGGACACATTACAATCACAGCAGGAGGAGCGCAATAAAGAAAGACTTATCATCGGAAGCTCAATTTTGGTTGCATTCAAACCTCCTGCTTGGCCAAAGTAAAACACTTGCATTGCCTGTTTTCTTCGTATTCAGGTGCAGAGTGGTTGCTGGGGAGGAGAAAAGCTTGGTGACAGGTGACGGTATAACGTGCAATACACGAAGAAAAACAGCAATCGGACTTCGTGACAAGAAAATTACATTGCAAAGTTCATCTTATGAAATATGCAAATGTGCATACAATGGTGCGCGAATGGCATGCAATCAACAAGTCACCAAACCAACTGCTTCCCATCGTTATCAAAAACTTAAACAGGCATAAATTCTGAACTCATCATTGGTAAAAATATTTCTACTTGATTACTAAAAACATAGGAGTATAAATGAATTTAATATTATCATAATTTTTAATGATATTATAAGTAACTAAGAAATGCGTCCCTACATGAAGGATGGCGGAAGAAGGAAGGTGATAGGGAGGAGGTTATACTGACTCAATTATTTTATAAGTTGAAGAACAAAGTTACATCATCGATTTTATAACACTCATAGAGACATAAGATATAATTTGATCTTTGACTTATCACGGCAGATTAATTTATTACAATGGCTGCAGTCTTTCCCAAATTGTCGGTTCCTTCCCATGTCGCAGATATGTAGTTTCTTATATCCAGATAATTTTCCCTGCCATCATTACCGTGGCAGCTGTTTCTACCTAAACTTGCTGTATAAATATTCTGGGACAGATGGAAGGGTTACGAACAAGAAACAGCAGAATTTTAACTTGATTTGAATATAGTCTTCAGTAAGAATGAAATTTTAGACGCCTTTCTAGTTTTGGAGCCAGTAATCTTCAACACCGGATCAGTAGTGGAAATAGCTATGTCATGCACAGGAAATTTTTATGAAAGAAAGATATTAAAAATGTAGAGAAGATATAGGATGTGCGTTCCGCCTTTTTACCCAAACATGTTTCAGCACCTTTGTTCCATCGTCAGTGGGTTTTTGTTTATTGAAAACTGTGAAAAGTAATCATATTTTAGTTTGTAACTGATCTAACAAAGTGAGGACTAAAGAAAGTGTTTTGTTCGTTTTGTTTCTTACTTTGATTTTACGTTATATTGGTTTGCAGGACCAACTGTATGGTGTCCAGCACTGATAGCTCGTCAGCTGCAAACCAGACAATATAAATGTGAATTTCATCGGCGACTTAACACGTGTATTGATAAAAAAAACCTAATTCTGGTGCGTCAAAATGTTTTGCGTATATATTGTTCCTGAGAGAATTTGAATTTTGCTTACTTTTTCTCTCTCTTTCTATGTGTGTGTGTGTGTGTGTGTGTGTGTGTGTGTGTGTGCACTCGCGTAAGATCCTCTAGCTCTTTCTGTTGCCTTTTCTGTAAAGTTCCTTTAGCGTGTTAAATAATGTGCCTTTACAGAGTTTAATGTTTTTAGTTAAAACTTATTTGCCTTCTGCTATTGCCTTCTGTATGTGGAGCCAAGAGCACCACATTCACAACTTGTCAAACCAACCGCTGGCACACAAGCTAGAAAACTTCAGATTCATTCTCCACAGACTGAACAGAACATCTGTAAGCAAACAGAATGACTCACAGGAGCTAAATACAATGAAGGAGATAGCGGAAGAAAATGGTTACAAGCCCCACATTATAGAGAAATTAAACCAAAAAATTTGTAAACAGAAAAGAAACGGAAGCTGAACACACTCCCTCACACACACACACACACACACACACACACACACACACACACAAACACACACAGTAAACCTTACACAACACAGATCAACATAGCATGCAAACGATGACCACATGCAAGACACAACAGCACGCATACAAAACAAAATGGAACATACCTACAATAACAAAATTGTCCACAGAATAGGCCACATATTGAAGACACAGAGACTTCCAGGAAGATACAGGGCAGACAACACAACACAGAAAAAATTCAGAACACAGGAGATACCCACAGGTAAATTCAACAGGTCCCGAACATATGAACTCACATGCAACACTTGTCAATCAGTATACATAGGACAAACATGCAGGAAGTTTAAAAAGAGAACACCTCAGCGCCCTAAAAAATAACACCACCCAGAGCACATTCACTGACCACCTAACACCCCATAACAATCACGCAACTACAATATCAAAAGATGCAAAAATACTGAAATCCACCCACTGTCTATACCAAAAACTGACAGTAGAAGAGAACTTCCACATACAGAAGAAGGCAATAGCAGAAGGCAAACAAGTTTTAAATGAAAACTCTAAACTCTGTAATGGCACAATATCTAACACATTAAAGGAACTTTACAGAAAAGGTAACAGAAACAGCTAAAGAAACTTACACACACACACAGACAGAGTGAGAAAAGGGAAACAAAACTCAAATCCGGTGCCAAATTCTCTCGCGAACAAATGACCGCTGATGGGGTCAGGAAACGCAATAACATAATGGTCACCGCAATTTTGTGAAGTAAAAATGCGTTTATAAAGAACGAAACTACACAAAGTACATTAATATGTGTATGCAGTGTCCTCAGAACGCAGAAGAGGAAGGATCAGTTACAGCAAAACGTGAGTAGTAACAAATACATACGCAAAACATTTTGACACGCCAAAATCACGATATTTAAAAATCAAGGGATGTGTTAAGTCGCCCATGAAATTCACATTTACATCGTTTGGTTTGCAGATGACAAGCTATAAGTGTACGACACGATATAGTTGATGCTACAAAACCATATAATATAAAATCACGGTGAGAAACCAAACGAACAAAAATCTTTCTTCAGGCCTCACTTTGTTAGACCAATTGTAACCTAAAATATGTTCCGTTTTTACAGTTTTCAATGAACAGAACCCCACTGTTGATATCACAGAGGTGCTGAAACATGTTTGGGTGAAAATAAAAAAGAGTGTGTTTGCAAAAAGACGGAACCTATATCCTATAATTTAAATGCAAACTAGGAAAGAAATGACAAGAGCTGCAGATCCAAAGATGAATAGAGAAGTAAGTTTATTCCATCCAATATTGTATTAGAGTCGGAATGACAAGATGGCAGCGGCCCAATTAAGTACCATGCTTGCGTAAAAAACAAAAATGCATTGGTGGTAGGGGTGGGGGCGGGGGGTGGGGGGGAGGTGAGGGCCCGTTGGTGGGCGGCGAGTTACAGTGTGGTCTCTGCTCCATCGCCTCTCGACGCCATATCCTCGCGACGCGACCGAATTACGAGTGGTAATAAGCCTGGGCTCTGCAAGTCTGACTCTATGATAATGGAAGTGAGAGCAAGCTGTTAGCTAGCTGGGCGTGAGGCTGCTGCGCCAATGTACGCATTGACGGGGAACTATTTCGACAAATGAGATAAAACCAGTAAATGCTAAAAGCATAGCCCGCGTTGGCATCCGTATAGGGTAGCTGCACTTACATGTCTCTATTACGTCTTTATGACGGGGGGCGAGGACATTTTTAGCTCTAGGGTTGCTCTACACGTGATACCAACAGCAAGACATGGAGATCTTCTTCCATGTCCGCATGGTCCACTAACAAAAGACTACAAAAGGCTTTTCCCAACTAACGCCCCTCATAGAGGTGTATTTAATAAATTTAATTTATTGTAACCAAATAAGTGTTATGAAGGCACTGTTTGCTAGTCAAGAAGTCAAGTCCTTCCTCAAGACGGTGATAATTTCAAACTTCGTGCATAACTAATTTATTGACAGAGACTTGCATATTAAGTCAATGGATTTGCTTAATACACATATAATCCACGATTGCGGCCATTCGATTTGTAATTTCATGAGCCGTCAGAATCTACGATCAGAATTAAATAGTCAGGGTATACAAAACGATCATTTCTTGTATGGGCAGAATGTAAAGGCTGTCTTGATCTCGCCAACGAAGGTGTGAATCGCCGCGGGAAAGTGTATTATCTGCATTCCCGTTAGCAGAAAGTTGCTTCTTTTGACGATATGTATGATTTACGTTGATGCAATAAGAAACTATACATTGCTTAGACAGGGTCATTTTTTTAAATAGACATATTGCCGGTTGGAAATATGCGACCACAGTATATCATTTATTGCGACGTGACCGCTTATATTTAAAGCTTCGTACAAATATATAAAAAATACTGTTGTGCATGACGTTCAAAATGCCTAACTGTATTTATTGCATATCTATACGAAGTTTTTTAGTGGACGAAGTGCATCTGAACATGGTAACCACCTATCGAAGCCGCTCATCTGAGTATTTTGTGTATATTTAAGCGACAGTGAACCAACAAATTACTGTTCATGAATGTCAGTATTGAGCGTTGAAATGCTATGGTAGAGAAGGAAAAGAAATGAATTGATACTACTAACTTCGTGTAGGAAGTAAAGAGGAAAGAACGTATGCTTGCAAAAATCCGTAAGGTATTGCAGGAAATCAAAAGAACTACATCACTGCTAGATAAAAATGTATGGACATAGTAATGTTGCACCTAGGGTGAAACTTAGCCAGAGCATCGAAAGTGAACATACTAGTGAGTTGGCAAATTAAGAAAGAATTAGAAGAACTGGAAATACGCTTACACAAGTTAATTTGAAGGGTTGATGATCATTTAGAAGATGACAATTAAGGCTGTTAAGACCCAGGTAAGTGCAGTAGTGAACCAAACGAAAAACTATGGCTAGTCCAGAAGATACTCCATTTTCGATGGAAGAAGTAAATACGATAATGAATTGCATGAGATGGGAAGCTAGCGGGATTGTTGGCATCGAAATGAAATGAACAGTACTGTGCCGTTCAGCCAGAGGACATAATGGAGAAATCTAAAGAAATTTTCCTAGAATGTTTTGTCGGAAATACTGCAGCGGCGTACGTTCTGAAAAAAATGGTAACTTATTTACGTGGTGAGGGCATGGAAACGCCCCAAATGACGTAATCTCAAATAAATCTGCAGGAGTCG
This sequence comes from Schistocerca americana, assembly GCF_021461395.2. Taxonomy (NCBI): domain Eukaryota; kingdom Metazoa; phylum Arthropoda; class Insecta; order Orthoptera; family Acrididae; genus Schistocerca; species Schistocerca americana. The sequence continues at coordinate 223,537,067 of NC_060124.1, forward strand.
ATGAGATTTATATTTGATGTTATCTTCCTTTCTTCTGAGCTTCGTCAAATAAAACACGCATGGCAGATAATTTATTCATCCCATTTTCTGACCACCGATGGAAATTAAAGAGTTATGGCACGCAGTAAAAACTTGCCTTGTTCGCACTGTTCTTGGAATTACAAAAATTCCTTGTGAATGCCGTAACAGCTACATTGGGTAGTCTATACGTGCAATTTCAGAACGTTGCACGGAGTACAGATGAGACATTAACCATCGCCATTTTGACATATCTACTCCTGTCGAACATAGTCTGAAAAATATAAATTTTTTTTCACGAAATCCCCTGTATATATCTACAGAATAACGTCAGTGTCATGCGGGGTAGCCACGCGGTCTCAGGCGCCTTGACACGGTTCGCGCGGCTGCCCCCCCCCTCCCCCTTCCTGGGAGGTTCGAATCTTCCCTCGGGCATGGGAGTGTGTGTTGTCCTTAGCGTAAGTTAGCTTAAGTTAGCGAAAGGCTATTTACAATTTGTACAAACACCAGACGGCAGTAAGAAGAGTCGAGGGGCATGGAAGGGACGCTGTGGTTGGGAAGCGAGTGAGACAGCGTTATAGCCTATCCCCTATGTTATTCAATCTGTATATTCAGCAAGCAGTAAAGGAAGCAAATGAAAAATTTAGAGTAGGGATTAAAATCCATTGCTTTTTGGGGAGCAAAATAATTGATGATGATCGAAAAAGAGAGGATATAAAATGTAGACTAGCTATGCAAGGAAAGCTTTTCTGAAGAAGAGTAATTTGTTGACATCGAGTATCGATTTCAGTGTAAGAAGGTCTTTTCTGAAAGTATTTGTATGGAGTGTAGCCATGTATAGAAGTGAAACATGGACGATAACTAGTTGAGACAGGAAGAGAATAGAAGCTTTCGAAATGTGGTGCTACAGAAGAATTCTGAAGATTGGAGTGGTAGATCACGTAACTAATGAAGTGGTACGGAATAGAACTGGGGAGAAGAGGAATTTGTGGCACAACTTAATTAGAAGAAGTGATCGGTTGGTAGGAGACGTTCTGAGCCATCAAAGGATCACCAATCTCATATTGGAGGGCAGTGTGGAGGGTAAAAATCGCAGAGGGTGACCAAGAGATGGATACACTAAGCAGATTCAGAAGGATGTAGGTTGCAGTAGTTACTTGGAGATGAAGAAGCTTGCGCAAGATAGCGTAGCATGGAGGGCTACACAAACCAGTCTCTGGACTGAAGAGCACAATAACAAGCCTAGAGACCGATGACCTCAGCAGTTTCGTCCCACAGAAACTTACCACCTACAGCACCACCATCAACGGCAACCAGGACGGCGGCTATACCGTTAATAGTGCATGGAATCGAGCTCTCAATGCAGAAGGCTACAAAGAAATAAAAAATCTGCTATCTAACATATCAGCATCGCTACTTACATTCCTCCAGCACATATATCGACATGATCCCTAGTACCATAAGGAAATTCCGTGACTTTGTTACATCTGTATGACATCGCGTAAAGAAGAAGTCGTCGAAAGCTTGAGAAGACAGCAGTGCGCCTGTTCACACAGCTTGCATTGTCCAGGGCTGGTTTTGTCTGCACAAAGATGAATTGCCGTGTCTCCACTGGGCACACAGTCACCAGATTTCAGTATTGTTGAGCTTTTGATGTCTATTTTGGAGAGAAGGGTGCGTGATCACTACCCACCTCCATCCCGTGCCAAGTGGAAGCTGTTTTTAATGCCAACCGCTTTCTATAGGCGTATCACGCAAGGTACTACTTTGTGTTTTTGCTGTTTCCATATTTTTGTCCAAGGCCTGTAAATCTCACGCGATAAGAATAGCGAGAAAAAATAACTACTTTCTCGTTCCGTTTATAAGACTTCATTGAGACTATAATCAGAATGCTAATATGATGGGTAAGCAATAAAACCACGAGAGAAAGTGGTCGAGGGAATGAGGAATTATTGAATTCCAAAAGAGAAGACCAAAAATACTATTTGATTAAAGGAAACGTTAGAAAATACAAGAACAAACTGGATGAGTGTAGGTGAAGATATAAAACATGAAGTATGGAGGAGGCCTGTATCGATGTCTACATTGATATCTGCGCTAATTACCCTGCAATTCACACTTACCGTAAGTATGTCGCAGAGAGTTGATGGGACCACTTTCTCTACTCTTCCGCTCTGACACAATCTAGCGAAAAATGAACATTTAAATATTTCCGTCCTAAATATGAATTATTTTACGAGGGTTGTCCAGAAAGTAACGCACTGCATTTTTTTCACTGCCGAAAACAATGCTGTGAGTGTGAAATGCTACACATGTATTATTTGAAGTCTCCTGAGTGAGAACGCCAAGTTTCCGTCACTTTCGACAGATAGCGTAGCCGCAGAACAGTTTCAAATTGGTGTCTGTAGGTGATGTACGTTACAAGCAACGTGCCGTCATTGAATTTCTCACTGCGGAGAAGGAAACTACGGGCAATAATCACAAACGTTTGTGCAAAGTCTGTGGAGCATCTGCTATCGACAGAAGTCCAGTTAGTCACTGGGCACAGAGGGTGAGGTCATCAGAAGGCGGTTCGGCGGAGCTCCACGATTTGCAGCGGTCGGGGAGACCATCCACGGCTGTCACACCTGACATGTTGCAGCGAGCTGAAGTTGTCATTTTCGAGGGCAGAAGCAATACGACTCGGGATTTTGAGGACGATGAGGAGGAGATTCACGCAGTGAAGCACTGGCTCCGCCACCAACAAAAGGATTGGCTCCGACAGGGCATACATGCCCTTTTTTCGCACTGGAGGATGGCCATACAGCGGGATGGAGATTACCAGGAAAAATATGTTGTGCATATAAAACACCATTCTTCCGTGTGTGTAATTCTCATAATGTTCAACAAAGACTTGTTTAAGAAAAAATGCTATGCATTACCTTCTGGGCAACCCTTGTAGGTAGGCAGCAACAAAATCCTATAGCATTTGCAGGTGAAAGTTGATGAGTGATATTTCTTGAAAAGATCACGACTAACGACTAACGCTTTTGTTTTAATTACTGCCACCACAACTCGCTTATTATATTCTTTCCTTCTAATACAAACTTTCTTCCTTTAAACAATTTTGGATTTCCTCCATCAAACTTATCCGATAAGGAGCCTATACCACATGACAGTACTCCAAAAGAAGACGAACAACCGTATTGTAGACTGTATTTAGTGAATTTATTGCAACTTCTTATTATTCTGCCAATAAAATTCAGTTTTCGCTTCGCCTCCCTCACAAAATATTCTATGTGATGGTTCCAATTAATGTTGCTCGTAACTGTAATCCATAGGTAGTTGAAACAACGCTTAAATTTGCGTGATTTGTCGTGTACCCAAACCGTCACTTGGCGTCAAGAGGCTGGTGAGGATCAACAACGTAAGATAGTGAATAACGTAGTAGCCGTAATTTAAAATTCGTTGTCTTAACGGAACGCTAGCTCCCAAAGATAGTAGATAAGGTGCTCTGATACCGGGTACTGAATAGATAAAAGTCTTGCAGTTGGTTCCCCTGTTTTATTACATCCTCTTACCAGCGTCTGCAGCAAATTTTCATCACAAAAAAGCAGATACAATCCAATATCCTTCATTTACAGCTTGTGTAACTTAAACATATTAAATGTGTTTACATTACGTGGAGAGGAAATTAAAAACGGCAGGAAAGCCATTTACAAAATGCATTTTCATCAGGTTGTAAAGGAGCTGAACTTGGGCTTCATAAAACGTCTTTTCGTTTGCACTCGACATAGTACAGTGAGGAACTGGCATACTAACGACAGTGCCCAGCCACACTCATGCCTTCCAGGCGAAAAGACTATTTCGTGCAAAGAGCGCTATGGTATGCCTCGTCGATGCTCCACTGCAAGAAAGGAGACTGTGAAACTCTTGTTACTGGTGCTGAATCACCCGAAGACCACGCTCCTACGAGGAAGGGGCTTAGGCTGAAAAAATGAAAAACAAAATCGAATAAGAGAGAGCTTGTGGCGTAATTTAACGGCCTACAATTGCAGGGAGAAGAAAGTATCAGTGACACGTAAGGTCAACGGTTCGTCGATATCGAAGTTATTAAAGACCTGGCTGTAGTTCAGCTGAGGAAGAGCGCCAAGAAATCAGTTGGGACTTGAATAAGGAATCAGCCCGGAATAAGTCGGAACGTATTAAGGAAAACTACAGAAAATCTGAATCAGGAAGGATCAGAAGACCGCTTTGCACAATGCGAGTCCTGGATACGCATTCGCTTCTTCGATATTTTTATTTTACACTTAGTGTCTAATAATGTAGCATACTTCTGTATTTGCACGAGACAGAAACAGAACACGAGAAATACTCTAAAATGACATAAAGTTAATTAAGAAATAATGACCACAAATTTGATAAATCACGCTGCCTACTACATTCTCAAGTTCTCTACGTTTGCAATACCAAGTACGATGTGCCTGTATTTGGAAACGAATTTATCTAACACCGTAGTTTAAGTTATTTTACTTGTATGTACACAACAAAGGGTTATTTTCAAGTTTGTGTAATCTGAATGCTAGTTGAATGCATGTCGCGGGAACTGGCAATTCGGTCCATCTGCCGAATACCCTCTCATTCCAGGATTTCCTCCAATTGAACAGTTCGATGCCAATGTATATGAAAGCAGTGTCAGGTTGGAATTCAGCATTAAAACGACGCACATGGAGAAGAAGTATAGCGTCACAATAACGTTGACCAGTTGACCGTGCTATAAGATTTGAAGGGATGCGACATACGCCTGTCCACGTCATAGCACCAGGGTCCTCATGACGAACATGTTCAATAGTGTTCGTGAGGGTATTACGTGCCTTCATGTTTCGAGTGGCGGGAATACATAATGCTCCCAGGAACACTGTCTAACCTGATCGTTTTGGTGGTCCAGGTGTTATGGTGTGGATGGGCAGAATGTTTCATGGGCGTACTGACCTCCAAACATTCGAACACATTACATTCACTGGTTACAATTATTGTGACACTGTTCTCCCTCCCCACGTGCGGCTTTTGAGGGGTGCATTCGGCCGTTACTTCATTTTTATGGGTTATTATTATTATTTTCGTACCCAGGACAGTACAGCGAAATTATTTACAAAATCAAACATATCTACAATACCGGAGTCTAATGGAACAACAGGCAGAATTTCGGCCAGGAATATCATGTTGTCACCAGGTCCTCAACCTAACGCAGCACATAGACGGATACGAGAGAGAGCAAATTACAGGTGTGGCATTCGTGGACCTAACAGCAACGTGTGATACAGTAAATCACAACCAACTCATAAGGAAGATTTATACAATCACCAAGGACTATCGATTAACGCCGATCACCTAATGCTTACTTCAAAACAGGCATGTCTTCGTCATCCTGAACAAGAAGAGAAGTCGACGGAGAATACAGAAGAATGGTCACCCTCAAGTCTGTTCTTTCGGACATGTCCGAAAGAACAGACACCATATCCATATAAGTATATAGTTCTGGCAATACCGGCCATGACCTTCCCCTTCTTTGCGGATGCACACATATTACCCGAACTCTTACGAGACTTGGTAAGAAGGTCTTCCACGAGTAATGAGTTTGTTGGGTAGGGACACTACGAATGTAAATATCTTCAACATTTCGCGGCCCTGTCAGCAACTGTATAAATATTAATTTTAATTTTAATAATTAACAGCCTCAGTTGCACCCTTTACCTAGAATTTACCTAGGTTTCACTTGGGATAACGCAACCTCTTCAGAATGACAGTAACTACCGTTTGTCCACAGTGGACATCGTCAAGCTAAAACTACAAATCCATAAATTATCGTCAGACTATAAAACTTATCTTAAACTGCCTCGGCCCCACTTCGCGACCGCGATCCGGCAGCCACGACTGCTGTACTACGAATGTAGTGTGTGGGCGTATAGGATGAGAATGTGGGTCTCGCGGAAGGCGTGCGAGAGATAGTCCCTGCAGTCGCACTATCCTCTGTGCCCTCGGTGTCTTAGATGGATAGAGCGTCTGCCATGTAAACAGGAGAGCCCGGGTTCGAGTCCCGGTTGGGGCACACATTTTCACCTGTCCCCATTGATATATATCAACGCCCGTCAGCAGCTAAAGATATTAATATATAATTCTAATTACATTCGAAGAGGTGGAAATGAAACTGACTGCGGCCCTCGAACACCTGACAAAATTCTATGACAACAACCATATAAAGCCTAACCCATCCCAAACACAGGTCTGTCCGTTTCACTTGAGGAATAGACAAGCCAGAAGAAAACTGGATATAACTTGGCGGGGAATGTAATTAAAACACACATAGACCCCTACATACCTGGCGTAAAGCCTGAGCGAACCCTCACTGTCAAAGATCACTGCGAGAAAACAAAGTTCAAAGTCAGCAGCTTAAATAATAGAATACGCAAGCTCACTAATAGCTCATGGTGAGCTCAACCAAATGTCCTACGCACATCTGCCCTAGCTTTACCCTTCTCCACAACTGAATAAGCAGCAGCAGTCTGGCAGAACTCTGCACACACCAAGTATGTTGAAACCACAGTCAACGAGACAGGCCACCTCTACGACCAACTCCAATCGACAGAATCGATGACAGTGCGAGACCACAACGAAATGCGCAGGTGAAAGAAGATATTCGAAGAATGGACTTGCCTGCCCGTCACTCCTACTTAAATCCCATCCAGTCTGTGTGAGATGCAAATGGGGGAGGGGGGGACGGTGAGACCTGCTGCAGCACGTCCACATGGACCACTGCAGTGATGGTAGAGGAATGGAATGCCCTACCAGTAGAATTGCTGACCAACCTTGTGACCAGAATGGGAGCACATTGCAGAGTATACATTAGCGTCCTTTGCTGTCACACACCCTATTAAGAAACATGCCTGCAAGGGGCTTTCACTCTGCCAACCGTTCTCGCCCACAGTGGTGGACTCTGAAACACTCTTGAGGATATCTATATATCTGTGGCCTATGTTACCTCGAAAAGTCTACCTTTCTCGTGCTGTTACCGTCACTGGTTGCATCCTGTGATAGAAGTGCAACTTGTTATTATGGACTTTAAATTTTTCAGGACACAAAGATCAAGCTGTTAATGTTAATGTCTGATGGCCAATAAATGTTACAACGGCAAAAGTGTATATTTAGGTTACAGTATACACATCTTTAGCTGCGGGGTTCAACACGGCTGAGTGTCTCTCAGTGGACTGGGCTTAATTCTTGGTACTATCAGGAATTTTTCTTTGGTGGTAGGACTGGCATGGGGCAGTTCAGCCTTGTTAAGCCATCTGAGGAGCCGTTTGAATGAGAAGTAGCTAAGATAACATTGTGCTGTCCCGATAAGACACCATACCACATCGAAAAGACATCTCTGTCTGAGGATGACATGGCAGCCTGTGGTTCAAACTGGTACATCTGTGACGGCAGAGCATTTCTTCCTTTTTGTAGGTTATGGTGGTACTTAGTTATTTACATGTGTACACGTGTTTACGATTTATTTCTTTATTTATTTACACGTCTAGTTCCGTAGGGCCAAATTGAGGAGCAAATCTCCAATGTCATGGAACGTGTCAGTACATGAAATTAAAACATAAAAGTAATAACAGACAAAATGTTTATGAACCCCAAAATAGAAACTATAAGTTTAAGTAAACGCAATCAACAATGTAACATAAGAATCAGCTCAATTTTTCAAGGAACTGTTCAACAGAATAGGAGTGATGTATGAGGAAACTCTTCAGTTTCGATATGAAAGCGCGTTGGTTACTGCTAATATTTTTGAGTTCTTGTGGGAGGTTATTGAAAATGGATGCAGCAGTATACCGCAGACCTTTCTGCACAAGAGTCAACGAAGTTCGATCCAGATGCAGATTGAATTTCTGCCGAGTATTAACTGAGAGAAAGATGCTAATTCTTGGGAATAAGATGTTATAGTCAACAAGAAACGACAGTAGGGAATATATATACTGAGAAGCTAATGTCAAAATACCAAGACTAGTGAACAGGGGTCGACAAGAGGTTCGCGAACTTACACCACTTACCGCCCGAACTGCCCATTTCTGAGCCAAAAATATCCGTTTAGAATGGGAAGAGTTACCTTAAAATAAAATACCATACGACATAGGCGAATGAAAATGAGCATAGTAGGCCGCGCGGGGTAGCCGCGTGGTGTGAGGCGTCTTGTCACGGTCTGCGCGGATTTCCTTGTCGGAGGTTCGAGACCTCCCTCGAGCATGGGTGTGTGTGTATATGTCGTCCTTAGCGTAAGTTAGTGTGAGTTAGATTAAATAGTGTGTAAGCTTAGGGACCGATGACCTCAGCAGTTTGGTCCCTTAAGAACTTGAAACACCAGAGCTCCATAGCTCTACTGACATAAATTTTTCTTTTCTGTCTGTTCTTCCTTCTGTCATTAAGATACTGTAAATATTGTTTCACTGTATTGATACCACAAGACTGTTCGCTTTTTCCTTTGTAAAAACTTTGATGTCATGGTTTATTCCTATATAATGTAGTGTCTCTGTTATTTAAATTCTTTGCCTCATTTGGAGGGGGCAAAACGTAATTTTTTGTAGAAATACCAATATGTGTAACTAGTCTATTTTATTTAAAGTGACTGTTTGCTGATATGTAAATTACTCACCCTCACTAAGGGATTTTAACTATTGTATGATATAAAACATGGTGTGGTTCCCCTCCGAAACCGATGTTTGTAACGCACGCTAAATGTGGTTGGCATGTATAGAAAGGTGTACGGAAGAGTCAGTCAGGGACGAGCTACCTACCTGCCAACAGCTCATGTAAAAATTGTGTTCTGTGCTGTTGCCGAGAGAGGATTATCGTGCCGTTTTCCAATGTGCTAAAGCCTCGGATGTATGGATAAATAGCTGGAACTTTTCTGGAACAGGTATGTATCATCGCCACCATGAAATGACAAAGTCCAGCATTTCCGCCTGGAAATCCACCCACCAACATGCACTCGCCACCACGTTGTGCAATCACTCTAACGGAACGGAACCAAGGAATTGTAGAAGTGTACAGTGACGGATCAGCTCATGTGAATTATTTATTTGTTTTCAGTAATAAGGTGAACAAAAAGACTATCTATGAAAACTTACTTTGATTTAGCCTCAGTCGCATATTCACTTAGGGTCCTTCCCATGCTAAAATGCTTACCGAGTGTCCTTACTGAAAGAATATTAAAGCCCAGTGTTTCACTAATTAATGCCTCTTGAACATATTAAAAGGAAAGTTAAAGTTAATGTGGCAAAAGAGTGTGTCAAAGTAGGGAATGTTTGCTGAAAGTAATTTTGAATTAAAACTGCTTATTAAAAGTTTGTGGGCTTGCTAAAAAACCTAAAGTGAAAAACAGAATTTAAAATAATAAAGTAGCACAAACAGGTATTAAAACAGTTTGCTGTCAACTTCAAAATTAAAAGTTCTTAAAACTGAGGCTTATAAAGTTTTGCTTAGTAAATGATCGTAGTGCTGCCTGTTGTAAATTGCAAAAGGTGAGTCAGTATCTTATAAATTTGTCAACTTTGTGTCTCACTGCAGTAAAGGTTGAGAACTGTAAATGTGGGAAGTTATATACTCTTGCTTGCTGTGCTTGTTCCTCTTGTGTATTGAAAGTTTATATTAATAATGTAATAGGACCCACGGTTTGTCTATTGTGCTCACGCTAGATAACAATTAACAGAAAGACCACTACCTATGAAAACAGTAACATTTTTTTATTCAAACGTCAGTGAGAAAGTGTTTGCTAGTGAATTCCATTTAACTTTCGTGCTAAGTAGAAAAGTATTTAGGACAGAGAGACTTAATATATGCACAATACATAATTTTGCAGTGAACCATATTCACATTGCATGTCAGATAGGAATGGATTTGAAAAGTGAGACTAAATCTATGCTTGATTGTATAATCCTAAAGTGGACTTTAATGGTAATATTATTTAAGCCATTCAGTTTGACCAAGCCTTGAAGGCAAAAGTGCATGTCATTATCTGTTGTACTTATGCAAATACCTTTGTTCTTCTATAACTGTTAGCACTTTCTTTAACGTCAACATCTGCTATTGGCAATTCATTGCACTCTCGTGTGATAAAGTATAGGCCGTGTCTGTCCATTAAAGTCACTCATATCTATTTTCTTGAGCAAGAATGTTAATCATTCTCATGCCTAATTAGGCTGGCGACCGTTTTTTTTATCGTTTGGATGGCGTGGATGGGCAAAATATTGTTTGTTATTGTTTCATATTTACGTAATTCTGACTTTCACTTTCGATAAGCTACCTCTGTTAAGGTACATCACGGTCAAAACAACAAAATTCCTTTCAGAGGGTAACACAGCTCTGCTTCTTTACGCGGTAATTGCTTTAATAAAAATACTTTCATTATACGAACTGCCTTCAACTTTGAGGACATAGTATAACAGTAGTGGGGGGTAGTTTTATAACCTTATACACAAATTTCCATTTTTTTTTTTTTTGAGCGACGTATGCTAATTTTTCGTACGAACGATTGCTTACCTCATATACAGTCCGAATAGTAAAAATGGCAGCATTAAGTCTTTCAAGAAGACAGTTTCACATTTGTCTGAACACCTGGAAACTTGAACTGTACAGTTTCACTAATCATATGTCCATTCTGTGAAATTAAAATGCCGGGTTTTGTTGGACTGTGCGTTAGAAACTGTAAAAACTGAGTCTTACTATGATTTAGCGTTAGTTTATTTTCTAGAAGCCATGAACTTATTTCATAAACCGCTGTATTTGAAACAGAGCCAATCTCGCACACAACATCCTTTACTGCCAAGGTAGTGTCATCAGCGGACAGAAATATTTTAGAATCACCCGTAATTGTAGAGGGCATATCATTTATATAAATAAGGAACAGGAGTAGCCCCAACACTGATCCCTGGGGCACCCTCTATTTGACCACACCCCAAGCCGACTCCGCATCACAGCTATTCTCAACACTTTGAATGATGACATTTTGCTGTCTGTTGTTAAAGTAAGAGGTGAACCATTTGTGAGCTGCTCCTCGTATTCCATAATGGTCCAATTTTTGGAGCAGTGTTTTGTGATCAACACAATCAAACGCCTGAGTTAAATAAAAAAAAATCCGTGACGTACGAAACCTTTTGTTTAATCCATCCACTACCTCGCAGGGACAAGAGAATGTAGCATTTTCAGTTGTTAAACGAACTTCGATAGCCGAAATGTATGTTTGATAGCAAATAAGAATGAATATAAAATGATCAGTTATCCTTACATACACAGCCTTTTCAATAACTTTAGCAAACAGTGATAGCATAGAAATTAAAATTGTATAACTTATCCCTTTCTTCATTTTTATAAAGTGGCTTTACTACTGAGCAATCGTTTAGGAAACTGATCATTCTTAAAGGAAAAATTACAAATATGGCTAAGTACAGGGCTAATATGTGCATCACAGTACTTTAATATTCTGCTAGGTACTTCACCATATCCATGAGAGTCCTTAGTCTTCAGTGATTTAATTATTGAGTCAATCTCCCCCTTGTCAGTGTCACAGAGGAGTAATTCAGACATCAGTCTCGGAAAGGCATTTTCCAAGAGAGTTATATGATTCCCAGTAGAAACTTATTTTTTATTTAATTCACCAATAATGCTCAGAAAATATTGTTAAAAACTGTATACATATGTGCCTTACCGGTAACTGAAATATGTTTTACTACGAACTTACTTTATATCACCGCCTTGTGCCTCTGACCAGAGACTTTCTTCACAACTGACCATATGCTTTTATTTTTATCCAGTGAATTAGCTATTCTATTGGCGTACCACATTAACATTTTTAAGCACCTTACAATACTGTCTGTTATGGGCTACTGTAGCTTGATTATGATTACTTCCAACATTTTGATATAATTTCCGCTTTGTTCTATATGATATCCTTATCCCACAAGTCAGCTTTGATATACATGATATCCTTATCCCACTAGTCAGCCAACAGGCTGCCTTTTACTGCTAGTACCCCATTTAGAACTTTCTAATGCAGAGGTTCCCAAACTTTTGTTTGTCACGCCCCCCTTCTGCCGAAAAAAAAGACTTCTGTGCCCCCCCCCCCCTAAAAATATAGAGATTTTTATTAATTATCAAGAAACTATCGAAAAGTTTGTGATGGTGACGTCATGTAACATGGTGGGCTGTTAATGTATCGAGTCGCAGTTATTACGTTATCAGTCTAGTCTAGTGATTATAAGCCACTCCTAAAGCAAAGAAAGTCCTTGGTAAACAAGGAAAAATGGTTGCGACCTTTGCAGATTAGTGGATGCGGGCCATCATTTTAAGTTGAGTGTAGCTTATTACTTTCACTTATTATCAAAAATAGTCACTCAGTCACGGTGTTAACGAACATCACTGATTCGTACGCCTATAGCGCTCCCCATTGTCATTGCGCATAGGTTGGCATTTATGTCAACGACGACAGTTACCGAACTTTGACAAAGGCCCAGTTCCGAGAACCAGAAAAAAATAAAAAATAAGTTTTACGAAATAATTTTGCAGACTACACAGAATTTTAAAAAATATGAATAAAACAACTTCCTTACCTTGATTACATTCCCTTGCTGCACACCATTTCTTCACCAGTATACAATTTTAGGACTACTCTTCGCTTGCTATTTCTAGGATAAACTTTTGCTGTGTGTCCATCCAGAAGAAATACTATTATTAGTTGATATAACATACCACACGTAACATCAGAATCCATAAGGATCACACGCAGTATTTATATTTAAATCAGATTCACTGTGATTATTTTATATTGTTTCTTGGAAATAGTTTTTTGTAATTTTACAGTATTACCTACGTGTAAGGATAGTTAGGAGGAAAATAACATGTTCTCTTATAATGTGACGTATTTATTATACAAATATTATTTCCACACACATATGGCAAGAAATGAAACAAATAAATCAATATGAAGAATGAGCTTCCATATTTTTTACAAGATTTTGAATTCTTGGCTGAATAGTAGAAACTGCGCAACGTAAATCATTGGCAATGCTGAGTTTGCTTCTCAGCTTATTTTTTATCGCCACTACCGCTGAAAATGCTCTTTCGCACAAATAAGTGCTTGAAAATGGTAAATACAGTTTCAGTGCTTGTTCTGCTGTGCTGGGATACACCGTGAGATATTTCACCCAAAATAAAGGCTTATCCATCTTCTCAAAGTCATACTTCGCTGCAGAATCATTTTTAATTTCTAAGACTTCCTCTTGTAGTCCGTCTGGCAACACATCCACGTCAACGTGAGATGGATCCGTCGCTAGCCTATAATAAATTTTATCATCACGACTTTTAGGGAAGTATCGTTCGAATTCATCAATGAGGTGCTGCAAATGGTTCGATATTTTACTATTAGTATCAGTATCCTTAAAATCGTTTTGAAATCGGGCTTCTCCCAGGATTCCAAACAATCTGAGAAAGCAGGAATAATTGCAGGCTAAAATTTTACGTTTCCATAGTTGCAACTTATCAGTAAACGCTTTGATGGCATCCTGATGAAAAATTATGTTTGACTCTCCACCTTGTTATTTCAAATTCAATGTGTTTAAAGATTCGAAAATATCTGACAGATAAGCCAATGCAACATGAACACCGGGCTTTCTAAATTCCATATACAATTCAGTTTGTTTGTTATTTTCCAAAAACTGCATCACTTTGTCTCGAAGTTCAAATAATCTTCCTTGCATATTTCCTTTTGAGAGCCAGCGTACTTCCGTATGAAATAAGTGTTTTATACTCTGCTCTCAAGTCTTCACAAAGAGCCATAAATAACCTGGAATTTAACGCACTCTTTTTAATATGATTCACGATTTTCATGCACAATTTCAAGACATCATTGAGTTCCTTTGGAAGTGTCTCACCCGCCACTGCTTGACGGTGTATTACACAGTGGATAGCAGTAACACTGGGGTTTTTCTCTCTGACCATCTGCACGAATCCTGAGCGGCATCCAAGCATTGATGGGGCGCCGTCTGTGCATAAGCGTATCACTTTCTGCCATGATAACTCATTTTTACAAAAGAATTCAGAGACGGCTGCCGTTATATGAATTGCTTTTGAAGTTGACTTTAACTCTGTAGAAAACAGTAACTCTTCTTTAATTGCTTAATCTTCCATATAACGAACGAAAGCTAGCAGTTGGCAACAATTCGAAACAATTCGCAACATTGGTACTCTCGTCTAACTGTATTGCGAAAAACTGCGATTGTTTGATGACCGTAACTAATTGATTTTGTATGTCTTTGGCCATATCATCAATCCGACGTTCACAGTATTGTCAGAAAGCGGTATTTGTGAAAGTTTTTGTTTGCTTTCTGACCCAAGAACAATATCAGCAGCTTTCAACAAACAGGGTTTGACTAGTGTCTCTCCGATAATATGACTTTTCTTGGTCCTTGAAATAAGTAGTAATAACTCAAACGAGGCTTCCAGTACCTTTTCTGATGTATGAGTGAAGGATCCAGCAGTGTCCAACTTCATTCGTTTCAAATTATCACATTTTTCAGCAAAAAATTCCTTCAGCTTCTCTTTCAATGCATCATGCTTTGCCCACAAATGGCGTTCCAGACGAGATGGTCTCACGGAATCATTGCTAAATACCTCATAGCAAATAATACTTTGCGGCTGGTCAACACCATTTTTTTGTATAGAAGCAAAACCGTATTTGATATAATCATCATTATATTTACGTTTTTTCACGACACTCATGATGAAGTAAAAAGAAAACAAGAAGTTAACAGTATAATTTCGTAGTAACACTGATTTTACTGAGGCACAACTGTGAAAGATTCAACGCGATTTCAGCAAAATCCAATACATCAGATGTGTCAGCAACTGCAAGCAACCAGCTGAAATAAAGGAAAGCTACTGTCGTCTGTCGGCACCTCAGATGACTGCCTGTGAGGAGTGGGGTGAAGAACGGGTAAGCCCAGCCGCTGCGCAGGTAGTCAGTGCACTGCCTGTCTGCGACCTGGTGGCCGAGCAGGGCTCTTGCAGGGAGAAACGGGCTTTTGCCGGGTTAGGGCGGGAACAGCCCACAGACACCCTAAGAATTTGCTACCTGTTCTGCGGTGCTGTTCTGAGCAGTGCAGCCTGGGGTTTAATGCGAAAATCGTTTTCGTGCCCCCTATCTTTTGTTACTTATAAATGAAACGTTATAAGTTTTGAGATAATATCAATGAATTGGTTGTCAAATTTCACAATAATTAAGTAAGGTCATGGATACACCTCATACATCGCTGGAAACTGAGCACAGTGCCAAGCAGTTATGTCTGTACTCGTGCCAATAGACGACATTGTCGCAGCAGAAGAAAAATAACTGTTTTGTCAGATAAGTAATCCGAATGAAAGAGCTGTAGTAAAGAAAAAAAAAAGCCTCACTAATGATGGACTTCATTGTCTACCTAGCTGGGTTATGTTTCATTATTAGCAGTCACGACAATACAGCGTGAAGTACTCCGCCCAGAACGAACACTTGTACTCGTTTCGCATTCACGTCGTGCACATTTTTCTGGTGACAAAGGGCATAGCCCTGGCGTCCAAATTACGAACCCGCCAGTTCATTTGAAGCGTATACAGTGTATTAAAGTCACTGTAATCGCATCACATGGGGATCCGTGGGATGACAGGGTAATAAAACGGCATTTTTCCAGTTACGCAGTATAAGTGATTATTACACTGATGAACATAGCCTACTACGACTAAAAGCTATAACATGATTACGTTCAGTTCATGTGTACAAATGTACAGAATAGTTAATACCTGACTTTTCTGTTTTCCAATTGTCAAGAGTAAGTTGTTTACAAATCTGATATATTAGAATTAATGCATATCGCCTTCGTAATTTTGAGAGTTTCTGTGTGTGACATTCTAAACGTGATCTTCAAAAGCTGTATGTTCTAGGATAGGTTATTGAGATAGGATTGCGGGAAGTGGGACGCCAAACGATTGCATTTAGCACCATAATCTATCATTAATGCCTGCACATTCATTATTATTAAAATATCTATATTTAAAAGAAATATTAGGTTTATACCGCTAACTCCACCCGCGCCCCCCTTGCAACATCATCACGCCCTCCCAGGGGGGTGCGCTCCCCAGTTTGGGAACCCATGTTCTAATGGAAAGCAACACTCAAAGAGCATGAGAAATGTGTTAAGGAAAACATTATATTAGTCATCTATGTTATCGGCACTATAAACATCCTGCCACTCGTGCTCCTTAATGAGGTTTAAGAAACTCTATTGGCGTTGAATTAGCTTTCTTACATATTAGGTCAACAACTTTGCTGTCGTCGTTTTGCAATAGACGGAAGTAGCTGAAAGTCGAGTTCGTGTGGTTGGTCATAGGTGTAATACAATAATCTTAGGCATCTGTAAACATAATGCCATAAAAATATTAGTCGATTTGTGATTGCATCATAACGTTATTCTCGATTAAGTACGTCAACTTACGTACTCATTTCTCGCCATTTGCGGGAAGTTTTAATTTTCTGCTTTAACACGAAGAAATCTGCGTCTGTGGCTCTTAAAACGCTGTATACGACCAATGGTGAGTGAACTATTAGTGGAAGAACGTGCATAGAACGTTTTAAACGCCTTAAGAACGGTGATTTCGATGTCGAAGACCGGCATGGCGGTGGAAGACGGAACGTTTTCGTAGCTACTGAAACAGACGAAGACAGTCACAGGACATCATTATCGACAGCAATTGATGCGTTCTAGCCCAGCAGTGAAACACAAATGGCCACAATACAGAGAAAACACGTAAAGGTAATTTTGCAGCAGGTCAGTACTCGACCCCATGTCGCAAAATCCGTCATAATATACACGGAAACGTTGAAATGAGGAATCCTATCCCTGCCGCCGTATTCTCCATACGTTGCTCTCTGATTATCACCTTTTTAGATTAGTGGCATACAGTGTCGCTGACCAGCACTTCCGATCATATGAACAAGTGCAAAATTGAATGAATTCATGGATCCCCACAAAAAACGCCCAGTTCTTCTGCCACGGGATTCGTATGTTATCCGAAAGATGGGAGAATGTAGTTGCCAGCGATGGGCAGTACTATGAATCATAATATTTTTCACAGTAAAGCTCCGATCTTCGAGAAAAAACGGCGCAAGCAAAGTTGTAGACCTAGTACTTTGTAATTATGTGTGACATTTTTTGAGTACAAAATCCTTTTAGTGTTAAAATTGGAGCATTATGGTCTGAAAGACCATTCACTTTTTTACTAACAGAATGCCCATCTAGTAATGAAGAATGAATAAAAATATTATCCCTGCACCCTAGTTGGAAAAAAACAGAGCCTGCATCAGACCATATGAATTTAGGAGATCTACCAAATAATTTTTTCTAGCACAATTATATATAAAATTAATATTGAAGTCACCACATATAGCTAATTTTTGGTACTTCCTATAAAGTGAATCAAGAACCCTATGTAGCTTTACCGTTGTAGCGTAAACTGTAAATGCTGTAACCTTGGATTTTGGTTATGGCCCATCCACCAGCCACACAGTAGTGTACTGCGAGTTGTCAACATTGCAGTACAACGGCAACTCAACCACAGGAGATCACATCTCCAGTAGCCAGCACAGTTCCAGGCGGCGCTATGCCCATCATCCTCCACCGTTGCTATTCTCAGCACTGTCTCTCCTCTGTGAGTCTTGTGCCACTACCCCCATTTAAAGGTATCATTTTGCTGGACAGCTTTATAGCACTCTGAGCAGCTACAACTCTGGTGATTCTATAACGAGAGTTCACAGTTCATGGTGCTTTGGGTTCAATTCCGACCGCGCCAACAGGTTCTTCAAAATGGTTCAAATGGCTCTAAGCACTATGTGACTTAACATCTGAGGTCATCAGTGCCCTAGAACTTAGGACTACTTAAACCTAACTAACCTAAGGACATCACACACATCCATGCCCGAGGCAGGATTCGAACCCGCGACCGTAGCAGCAGCGCGGTTCCGGACGGAAGCGCTTATAAGCGCTCGGCCACAGCGGCCGGCTACAGGTTCTTCGACCAGAGTCCCATCGCTGAGCATGCAGTGAATTCTGGGATTTACGCCAGCCACACTGTGTACCACATTTTCAGAGATCACTGCCTCACATGTGGTGTCAACGTTGTCGGATCATCTTGAGTGCCTCAGTCATGGACTACATACATGTATTGATCTTTTGGAATTACATTTTCCTTGATACATATGAGTTTCAACTTTATCTTCAATAATGACAGAAACTGAAAAAATAAATTATGATTTGTGCCACAGTCAGGACTTGAAGCAATGTGCCCTGCTTACTGGGCAAATATGTTAACCCTTACACCACCGTAGCAGTGTAGCTGACACAGGTGCATACACTATCCTAGTCCAATGCTGTCGTTACCACAGACTTCATTTCACATCTTCTGCCTTGTTTCCCTTTCTTAAGACATCAGTATTGCCGAGGCTCTCTGGTACTGAAACAGTAACCCGGCTTCAATTTGAAACTCATAAGCCTCAATGAAAATTTAATTACTTGAGATCAATAGATCTCCTATGCCTGAAATACAGGCAGGATTTCCCATTAAGTACAAAACTGGAGTGCTATTCCAATACCGGAGAACCTCAGCAATACTGACGAATTGACAAAGGGAAACTACTCTGAAGACGTGAAGTGAAATTTGTGTTAGGGAGGGCATTGGACTACTGTAGTCCACGCAGCTTTGTTGGCTCCAGGTGAGGCAGTGGTTAGCTCGCTGGACTCGTAGTCGGGAGGACAATGCGTCAAACCTGTGTCCGGCCATCCTGATGTAGATCTCCTCTGATTTCCCTAAATGTCTGCATGGTTCCTGTGACAGGGCAAAGCCCACTTCCTTCCCCATCCTTCCCTAATCCGATGGGACTGATGACGTCGCTGTTTGGTCCCCTTCCCAGAATCGGTCAACCATGCAACCTATACTGCTACGATGGTGTAATGGTAAGGCACATATGCCCAATAAACAGTAGATCTGGGTTCAAGTCGTGACTGTGGCACAAGTTTTATTTCATTTCCTCAGCTTCTGCCATTATTGAATAGATTCACACATGTACAGCTTCCGACTATGACAGACTTGTGCGACATCAGTGAGAACGGCTAGCATTCATGTTACGGCTCATACCTTTTAAGAAGATGTTGCTGCATTTATTCAGGAAACTATAAAAGTTCTATTGATCACTTGCTGGCTAGGCACATTCATTCATTAGTAGCTTGCATCACCCACTGAGTATATACACACATCAAAAAAAGTTTTGCATCACCCCAGTTCCAAGAACTCCTGAAGATAGACGCTGACTATGGGTACCGTATCACAGACACAGTCCCTTTGACTGTTCTGAGACGTCACTAAACACGCCAAAAGATGTAAACAACCACACATGAGCTGCGTGTATTACACGGAGGGGGTCCGGCAGCCGATCATTTCGAGTCATTTCAACGGGAAGGAGATACACGGCTCGTGTTGTCTGTAGTTCAACCATGCCTTGACGGTCAATACCTCAGTTCGATCGTGTCCGCATTGTTACTTTGTGCCGGGAAGGACTCTCAACAAGGGAGGTGTCCAGACGTCTTGTAGTGAACCAAAGCGATGTTACTCGGAGGAGATACAGAGAGTCAGGAGCTGTCGATGACATGCCTCCATCAGGTTAAAAAATGGTTCAAATGGGTCGAAGCACTATGGGACTTAACATCTGAGGTCATCAGTCCCCTAGAACTTAGAACTACTTAAACCTAACTAACCTAAGGACATCACACACATCCATGCCCGAGACAGGATTCGAACCTACAACCGTAGCGGTCGCGCGGTTCCAGACTGTAGCGCCTAGAACCGCCCAAGGGCTACAGCTGCAGTGGATGACCGCTACCTACGGATTATATCTCGGAGGAACCCTGACAGCAACGCCACCATGTTGAATAATGCTTATCGTGCAGCCACTGGAAGTCGTATTACGAGTCAAAGTGGGCAATAGGCTGCATGATGCGCAACTTCACTCCCGACGTCCGTGGGGAGATCCATCTTTGCAACCACGACACCATGCAGCGCGCTACAGATGGGCTCAACAACATGCCGAGTGGACCGCTCAGGACTGGCATCACGTTCTCTTCACCAAAGACTGTCGCATATGCCTTCAACCAGACAATGGTCGGAGACGTGTCTGGAGGCAACCCAGTCAGTCCAATGCGCCAGAGAGCAACCACCCACCCACAATGTACGCGCTAAGGGGTCTTGCGGCCTTCAGTATCGTAACCACGAAAGCCTTACACACGCTATCCAGCGAGTGCAGCAAGGTGGAGGTTCCCTGCTGTTTTATGGTGACATTACGTGGGGCCGACGTACGCCGCTGGTGGTCATGGAAGGCGTACGATACGTGAATGCCATCCTCCGACCGATAGTGTAATCATATCGGCATCGTGGACGACAATTCGTGTCCCCATCGTGCACATCTTGTGAATGACTTCCTTCAGGATAATGACATCGCTCGATTAGAGTGGCCAGCATGTTTTCCAGACATGAACCCTATCGTTTGCAAGCCTGGGACGGACTGAAAAGGGCTGGTTACGGACGACGCGACCCACCAATCACTCTGCGGGATCTATGTCGAATCGCCGTTGAGGAATGGGACAATCTGCATCAACAGTGCCTTGATGAACTTCTGGGTAGTATGCCACGACGAATACAGGCGTGCATCAAGGCAAGAGGACGTGCTATGTATTAGATGTACCGGTGTGTACAGCAATCTGGACTACCACCTCCGAAGGTCTCGCTGTACGCTGGTACAACATGCAGTGTGTGGTTTTCATGAGGAATAAAAAGGGCAGAAATTATGTTTATGTTGATCTCTATTCCAGTTTCCTGTACAGCTTCCGGAGTTATCGGAACCACGCTAATGCAAAACATTTTTGGTGTATGTATATTGGTAAGACCCTTGTATGTCTAGCTAAGAAGTGTCGGAGTTCAGAGGAGGGCAGAGGGCATACCACCCCCAGTACAACCATGCGTATTTAGGTGATGTTTCAGCCAGTTTTCGAGTTGACGGCCTCTTTATGCCGTAATTCGTAAACTATACTTTGCCAAGACCACCATTCACCCCTACTATTCACTGACACGAAGTGGGGCGTCCTCTCCGGCCCAGAAGTCCCTGCAGAGGGTTATCTCAGCCCGTAGCGGAAGTTCCAGCGCGGAGCCGGGATCGTCAGCCATTCCCTCGCGGCGCGCGATAGCGCGGGAGGGCGCGCCCGCCCGCCATATTCCTCGGTGGCCATTCCGACACTGACGTGAGCCTCCACGCCGCGGCGAGGTGTGCCGACATTTGCATAATTATCGGACGGGGACGGGCCGCGGTCTCCGTGGCTGGCGCGCCAGTTGCCTGACTAAGCGACGCAGATTTTTTTCCCCTTTCTCTTTTTCTGTGCGGGGAGTCCACCTGTTTCTCTGCTCTTTTAGTTCTTTTTTTCATAACTTCTGACGACTCGGCATTTTTGCCGGCAGTGTTACCTGTCCTTTTTCTCAGTGTCATACGTCCTCAGGTCTTTTGACGTCATGTTAGAATTACGGCTTGACAGTCTGCAAAGAAGTATGAGCTGTGCTAACAAGTTATTTATACTTTTGTCGATAAGAACTGCCACGAAACGCTTGATTGTTATGTGACTGTATGCTTATGTAATGAGAACATCATATTTCATGAAAATATACAGTTAGGAGGAAAGGTACGTGCTCTGAGAGGTGATTGTATAGAATTCTCAACAAAAAAACTTCAAATGAACAAATGTCCTTTTCTTAACCGTATCCGAAACACGTCTGTTTCAAAGTCGTGAGCGTCAGTCGCACGTTCTTCTTCACTAGCACTCACACGCCAGAAAAAAAGGGACATTAGGCTACATGGTGTACGTAGTGTCGTCTTTACTGGCCATGTCAATACTGTTGCTCGCACTTTACAAGCGTATGCTCATGTAAAGGACCCTACGAATGTGCTCAGGTCAGTAATAGATCAGCTGTCTACAAGAGCTGCAAAATGCATTGCAGTTGACGGTGGACTTTTTGAATATATTTTGTGAGTAAATGTACGCAATTAAACGAAGTATTAGGTCACAATGTTCCATTTACCATCATCTGGACTTGTCCCGTTTCACATTATTTCCATCAGCTTCCTCGGAAACTTTTAAAAACAGGACTATGTCGATACGATGTACACTCCTGGAAATTGAAATAAGAACACCGTGAATTCATTGTCCCAGGAAGGGGAAACTTTATTGACACATTCCTGGGGTCAGATACATCACATGATCACACTGACAGAACCACAGGCACATAGACACAGGCAACAGAGCATGCACAATGTCGGCACTAGTACAGTGTATATCCACCTTTCGCAGCAATGCAGGCTGCTATTCTCCCATGGAGACGATCGTAGAGATGCTGGATGTAGTCCTGTGGAACGGCTTGCCATGCCATTTCCACCTGGCGCCTCAGTTGGACCAGTGTTCGTGCTGGACGTGCAGACCGCGTGAGACGACGCTTCATCCAGTCCCAAACATGCTCAATGGGGGACAGATCCGGAGATCTTGCTGGCCAGGGTAGTTGACTTACACCTTCTAGAGCACGTTGGGTGGCACGGGATACATGCGGACGTGCATTGTCCTGTTGGAACAGCAAGTTCCCTTGCCGGTCTAGGAATGGTAGAACGATGGGTTCGATGACGGTTTGGATGTACCGTGCACTGTTCAGTGTCCCCTCGACGATCACCAGTGGTGTACGGCCAGTGTAGGAGATCGCTCCCCACACCATGATGCCGGGTGTTGGCGCTGTGTGCCTCGGTCGTATGCAGTCCTGATTGTGGCGCTCACCTGCACGGCGCCAAACACGCATACGACCATCATTGGCACCAAGGCAGAAGCGGCTCTCATCGCTGAAGACGACACGTCTCCATTCGTCCCTCCATTCACGCCTGTCGCGACACCACTGGAGGCGGGCTGCACGATGTTGGGGCGTGAGCGGAAGACGGCCTAACGGTGTGCGGGACCGTAGCCCAGCTTCATGGAGACGGTTGCGAATGGTCCTCGCCGATACCCCAGGTGCAACAGTGTCCCTAATTTGCTGGAAAGTGGCGGTGCGGTCCCCTACGGCACTGCGTGGGATCCTACGGTCTTGGCGTGCATCCGTGCGTCGCTGCGGTCTGGTCCCAGGTCGACGGGCACGTGCACCTTCCGCCGACCACTGGCGACAACATCGATGTACTGTGGAGACCTCACGCCCCACGTGTTGAGCAATTCGGCGGTACGTCCACCCGGCCTCCCGCATGCCTACTATACGCCCTCGCTCAAAGTCCGTCAACTGCACATACGGTTCACGTCCACGCTGTCGCGGCATGCTACCAGTGTTAAAGACTGCGATGGAGCTCCGTATGCCACGGCAAACTGGCAGACACTGACGGCGGCGGTGCACAAATGCTGCGCAGCTAGCGCCATTCGACGGCCAACACCGCGGTTCCTGGTGTGTCCGCTGTGCCGCGCGTGTGATCATTGCTTGTACAGCCCTCTCGCAGTGTCCAGAGCAAGTATGGTGGGTCTGACACACCGGTGTCAATGTGTTCTTCTTTCCATTTCCAGGAGTGTATTTTGTTCAGCACCACTAATAATATCACCCCTCAAAGCACGCACCTTTCCCCTTGACTCATTCTGTACATTTAGGTATGTAGCTGTATATTTGTGGTTTTCGTTTTAACTTGCAGGAATGTCTATTATTGACATCAAAACCGATAGAAAACAGAAGAGGGTCCAACAAACCTCTATTTCTGTTTTATCCAGACTAATAAAAGGCTTGTGATAAGGTAGGTAGGATGTAAGTATGAACAATACTCAGTGACCAGAATGTACGCCTACATTTGTTGACTGCCTTTAAACCACTGTACGATATCAGTATAACTATACACGGCCGCCCGTTATGGCCGAGCGGTTCTAGGCGCTTCAGTCTGGAACCGCGGACGCAAGTTCGAATCCTGCCTCGGGCATGGATGTTGTGATGTCCTTAGGTTAGTTATGTTTAAGTAGTTCTAAGTTGTTGGTGATGACCTCAGATATTAAGTCCTATAGTGCTCAGAGCCATTTGAACCATTTTTCTATACACCATGGAATAAAACAACGGTGTCGTCTGGCACCAATCCTTTTTAAGATATATAACAAAGTTCTAGAACAATGAAATCCTAAAAATCCCGAGAAGATAGATCTGAGAAGGAACAAAACCATTCAATATTTAGAACATGGCTACACTACAGCAATGGTTATAGAAGACCTGGGAAGACTTCATATTAGCAGTTCATTCAGTAAAAGCTGTCTCCACACAACATTTATCGGCAACGCTCTGTATGTCCATATGTAAAAATCAAGGCCCTGATGTGACAAGCCCATGTTTCTACGGGTCTTAATTTTTACATATGGGCATCCAGACCGTTGCCGATAATTGTCATGTGGAGACAGCTTTTACTGAAAGGATTGCTAATGTGAAGCTGTGTGTCCTTCGGAAGAAGATGGGTTTAGATTCGTCGAAACCGTGATCAAGGTTATTGGAAAACCACCGTTTTTTGCAATTTGTTGGCTGTCCATTTTTCCTGCAAGCAAAATTATTAACACTATTTTATGTACAGTGACCGCAGTCGCCTAGCATACACCGAAAGGGCTTTACAAGAAAGTATGTTTCAGTTGGGAATGTTTTACAAACTTATCAAATGTTTATATCTGTAAAGAAATAAAAAAATCAGAGTGACATGCAAATTGGGGGTTAGGAGGCCCTTAAAACCAACAGGGTCTCATGTGTGCAATGGATATTCAGCAGTTACTCACTAGCACCTGTTGTTGATGTCGTAGTGGTCGATCACAGAACATTATCAAGTTTCCGTTAGCTGGAGTAAAGAAGAGAAATAATCGTAAGGCAGTTTTGGCTGGGAGACCACAGGGTGTTATGGTGTTATGCAACCGCCTAATCGGCAAGGCATTTCTTCCATGGTGCACAGTGACCACTTTCTTTCAGGTTTCTTTAAGTTTGTCTCAAGATTATTTATTGAGTACAGATGTCTGTATTGGTTGCATGCATAGTGGGGTGTCATGTTTCTTTCGTACTATGTTGAAATGGTTCAAATGGCTCTGAGCAATATGGGACTCTACTTCTGAGGTCATCAGTCCCCTAGAGCTTAGAACTACTTAAACCTAACTAACCTAAGGACACCACACACATACATGCCCGAGGCAGGATTTGAACCTGCGACCGTACGTACAATGTTGATAGAAACGAGTGACTAAACTTGGTGCCCGCATATCCCCCACTCCTCTTGAGTAATATACAGGGGGCTACCGGGATTAACTTTAGGCTACCATTCCTCCTTCCCTTGGCGTCCAAATATTGGCACTTAAAACTTCTTCCACTCACAGGATTCGAACAGTCTTACCTCCGAGCCCACCGCTGCGCATAGGCTTGCATTGGTGACCTCGGCTACGGAGGCTCGTATTGGCTGCAGTAGTTACTTCAAGGTAGCACAAAAGTTACTTTTCGCTACGCCATTATAAAACTAACAGTTAGATACAGTTTAAGCTACTGGATATGCGACCATTCGCTGGTTAATGTACACCTTTCAAGTATTCGCTCAGCCTAAATGATTTTCCGAGTTTACTATCGTAAGGCATGTAGCTTGTACGATCATCAAAAGGTGATCACCTGTTTCTAGTGTGCAAAAGGTCGGAAGGACGTTACGTTTCCAGAGAAGCTTACTATATATTGCAAATCGCACAGTCTTAAATTTTTTTCTGGCAGAAGGAGGTTCACACTTTAATGATGAAATCGAAAGCGATTCGTTGCAGTTGATGTACTTGACAAGACTGACGGTACGCAGCTACTTGGTTCGTATTGTTTGAAGACCCTTTAAATCAAGTGGCTGACATCAATACGCTCCAACAGGATTGTTCACGTTGTACTACTTTTTGCTGTAAGTTTGGGCCAACAAATGAATGTCTCTGATCGGCCATGGACCACAAACCCTTCGTGCTCTGATGCAGTAGCTTCTAGAAGCGCTGGCCTCTCCATGTAGGCCAGTTCGCTCTGATCAGCTCAAAACTGACTCTGTATAGCACTTAACGCAGTCGTCTGTGCAGCACTGCACCGTTTTCACAAAAGAACTTGTTAGCTGTAGCGTGGGATGTAAGGGAACTGGCAAAGACGTCAGTGATAGATATAAATGTACTGTACTGTACTGTAAACAACATTTAAAAGATACTGTTTGATAACGTGTACGCAATACTTTTCATTATACCCTAACGTAAAACAACCCTCCTCTGGAGTTTTACTTTTTTTTTTTTTTAAAAAAAAGAAAAGAACCTGTTTGGTTTGTATTTTGTGTCGTGTCGAAGAAGGTCGTTCTCAGTGTGCAACTAAGGTACATATTACGAAGGCTATTCAGAAAGCAGGGAACGTTTCCGTCTGACGCCACTAGGCACGCGCCAATCGCGTTTATTGTGGTATGTGCAGCCTCGGGAGCGCAGTCGGCATCCATTCGTGACAGCGGGAACGTCTCTGTGTGTCTGCTTTTTCGATATTCGAATTCGAAATGTGCGCTGCAATCGAAAATCCCGCCAGTTGTGAGGTGCGGTCTGTGATACGGTTTTTGTTGGCAAAGAACCTAAAACCTATAGAAATTTATCGTGAACTGTGCGGAGTGTATGGAAACAATGTAATGAGTGAATGTTCCGTCCAGAAATGGTGCATTCGGTTTAAAAATGGCCTAACCAACGTTCATTTTGAAGAGAAAATTGGACGCCCGAGCAATGTGACTGACAATCTTGTCGCTAAAGCTGATGAAAGGATTGGTGAAAACCGTCGCTTCACAATAGGGGAGTTTTCTCTTTCTTTTCCACAAGTTTCACGGACTCCCTTGTTTGAAATTATCACTCAAAAGCTAGGCTACTACAAATTTTGTGCACGATGGGTGCCCAGAATGTTCACAGAGCACCATGAAGAACAGCGAATGGGGGCACCGTTGACATTTCTGGAGGCCTACCACAAACATAGTGATTAATTACTGGATCGAATCGTAACCGGTGACGAGACTAGGTTGAAACACGTCAACTGCGAGAAAAAATTACAGTACATCGAGGGGGGCACACAAGGTCCCCCCCCCAGAAACCAAGAAAATGATGAAACTTCCTGTCAGATTAAAACTGTGTGCCGGGCCGAGACTCGAACTCGGGACCTTTGCCTTTCGCGGGCTAGTGCTCTAGGCAAGTGCTCTACCATCTGAGCTATCCAGGCAAGAGTCACAACCCGTCCTCACAGCTCCAGTTCTGCCAGTACCTCGTCTCCTACCTTCCAAGCTTCGCAGAAGCTCTTCTACCTAGCCGGCACGGTAGCTCAGCGTTTACGGTCAGAGGGTTAGTTGCCCTCTCTAATAAAAAACTGAGCTAACGGATCAACGATGACCTTTAACAGGCGTCATGGGACGTCCACCCTGAACATATCCAACGAACAATTACGAGCAAAATGAGATCAGCGAAACACACACAAAAAAAGATGGTAGAGCACTTGCCCGCGAAAGGCAAAGGTCCCGAGTTCGAGTTTAGGTCCGGAACACAGTTTTAATTTGCCAGGAAGTTTCATATCAGCGCACACTCCACTGCAGAGTGAAAATCTCATTCAAGAAAATGTTTACAAACCTTGTAAGCAAGGAATTTGGGATAGGCAAGGTGTGCTTCTTATTGATTTTTTCGAGCGTGGAGCAACCATAAATTATGCCCGGTACAGTCAAACTTTGCACTGCCTTAGAAGAGCAGTTTAAAACAAACGCCGAGGAAAGCTGACGTTCAAAATTTTGTTTTTTCACAACTCCCGAACTCAAATGGCAAACCGCTCTAAAGAACTCCTTCATCCATTCAAATGGGAAATTTTTCCCCATCCGCCCTACAGCCCCGATCTTGAACCAAGCGTCTTCCACTTGTTTCCCAAGATGAAGAATCGGCTTGCATCGCAGCGCTTTGATGACGATGCGAAGCTCGTTCACCTCTTTGATACGTGCTTCAATGTGTTTGGTGACTACGTGGAAAAGTAGTACGTCAGTCGCTCTTTCATATGTATATAATAAAATGTATTTCTCGTACTTAGTTTCTTTTTAATGCCAAAACGATCCCTACTTTCTGAATAGCCCTGGTAGGAAAAGCACTCTGTCAGTCACTCATTGGTGTTGGTCTGCTCGCTTTGTATCTCACGTATTCTATGTCATCTACTGAATTACCTGCAGTTCGAAATGCACTTACAAAGTGACTCTTCAAATTACACAAAAATTAGCTAACATATCAGTTATCAGAGATTAGATTTCAACAATTATGAAAAGAATTTACAATTAAATCAACACGGTGAAATGAATACTCTTAGCTGCATACATGCATTAATATACGTCAACGGGGACAGTTGAAAATGTGTGACCCGACTGGGACTCGAACCGTGGATCGCCTGCTTACATGACAGACGATCTATCCATCCTATCTTTTCTTCTTTTTTTTGCATTTTGTTCGTTGTTTGGTCGTTGCGGACGTCACACGACATACGTTCAAGTTCCTCTGTTTACCCTTCCCCTCAGGTTTTTATTACATAGGTCAACCAGCTCTCTGACCGAACACACTGAGCTACCGTACCAGCATTTGTTTTTTCCGACATACTTCGTTTTGTTTGGTCTGGGTGGACATTACGACATCCGTTCAAGTTGATCGTTGAATCTTTGTTAATTTTTTTTTTTTATTACAGAGAGCACTCAGCCCTCTGACCGATCACGCTGAGCTACCGTGCCGGCTGCCCCATCTGAGCCACTGAGGACACAGAGGATAGTACGACTGCAGGGACTTATCTCTGGCACATCTCCCGAGAGACCCACATTCCCAGCTTATTGTCCCGAACTATATTCGTAGTGTCCTCATTAATCGCGGCTTTACCGATTCTCGTAAGAGTTCGGGCAATGTGTGTGCATCCGCACAGAAGATGGTCATATGGCCGGTGAGCCTTATCTATATATATGAAGATGGTATCTGTTCTTTCGGACATTTCATATATGTAATTATGGAAAGGATTGATGCTACAGACTGTAAAGATGATACGTTGAGCTGCAGATGGGCACAGCGAAAGATTGTTACGTATTAAGCTTTCGGGCAAAGCTTTCATCAGATAAAGCCTTCATCTGATGAAGGATTTGGCCGAAAGCTTAATGTGTAACAGTCTTTTCGTCGTGCCTGTCTGCAACCCCACGTATCATCTTTACGCTGAATAGAACATCCTTTCCACAACTGTTGATATTTCAAACTGGTCTTCCCGTTGTTTAGAGATCAGATTTCGTTATGCAACACGCGATCATGTAATGGCTGATGAGTCAAAGTGATGTCAATGCTCGCTGGTATCAAGTCAGTGAACAGAATAGTTTCTATGAGAGAAAATGGTTGAGTTCCACGTTACATAATTAATTCAAAACTGAAGTAAACAAAGTAAAACATGACCTCATAATCTCACAGAGGCACGTAGCGAATGGACTAGATATGCAAACGTTGTATGAACCGATTCTTACAGACGATATAAAATTTTAATGAACTAAAATGTATGGAAGATTGAATGAGTCTGTAACGCCGGAAATGCATATCCTCCTAAAAAAATGGCTCTCAGCACTATGTGACTTAACTTCTGAGGTCATCAGTCGCCTAGAACTTAGAACTAATTAAACCTAACTAACCTAAGGACATCACACACATCCATGCCCGAGGCAGGATACGAACCTGCGACCGTAGCGGTCACGCGGTTCCAGACTGAAGCGCTTTTAACCGCACGGCCACACCGGCCGGCGCATATCCTCCTATTTACATCTATTGTACTATAGATTTTTCCTTTTTTGTTACCCGAAGATATGACATTTCTGTGTCTTTATATATTGTAATTGCAGCATCCGGGGAGCGTATCCAAACCATTAGCCGCGCCTGTGAGGGGCCGACCGGGCGTGGAGAAATTTTGGCGGCCCAATAACAATAGAAAACCGAGGTGTCGTCGTTATGAAAATTCCGTATGGACTAATCAATGGCGGGAGAGTGTACCAGTGTTAGGAGAAAGGAGAGCGCCCGCAAGTAGTAGATCAGCTGTAGACACGGCAGTAGAAAATACATTAACTGTCAGTGAGAACAATTTAAGTAGTCTTCCGGAAATCGATTATAAAGTGGCAGCTGTAACACCCACAGCGGAACTTGAGATTGAGTTTAAGAATGATTCGCAAGTGTTGAGAGAAGATCAGATGTCGGATAACACGTCCGTCATCGAGCGAGGGGATGCAGAGGGGGATGAGGTCTGGTTAAGGCAGTTCGGTCGCTTATACGACGAACTAAGAGATTATAGGGGCCTGTACGGGAGAAGTGTTTATGGGGACCGCGGGCAGGATTTGCCACGTCTTGTCCCACAGGAGGATAGTATTTGTGAAGTGATAGAAAGTTCTGGCCCTAACCGGCAGACTTTACCAGAAATAGTTGATGTTAATAAGGAGCACGAGCAAGATTCGTCGTGTTTCGTTCCGCAGGAGTTGGATGCTGAAGTAGTAACGGAAAGTTCTGGCCCTAACCGGCAGACCTTACCGAAAGTTATAGTGGTAGAAGTGGCCGACCCATCCGACGCAAAACTCCAGTTTAAAAATTGCGAAAGTATTAAGGAGAAAGATTACGAGAATTTTAGTGAATGCCGGACACGATTGGTAGAAAAGCACGTAGATTACCGCGTGTTTGAGGTTAGAGCTGACGTTATACGGTCAGACGGTAGCAGTGTGGGTTGCGCAGATCCAGAGGAAGTAATTGCAGATACTACTGGGCACATTCCTCCAGGTAGATTGGCAGATGAGATCAATCTGACCAAAGAGGAATCAACGAAGATGGCAATTAGTGAATTGATAGCAAAGCAACACTCACTAGTTGACGAGTTACTGGAAAAGGTTTAGGTATTGGAGACGAAGCTACAGACTAAGCCTCAGGACAAACGTGTTGAAATGAAAACTGTATGTGAACAGAGGCTGAAAAAGCTGCCAGATAAGCCGGATTTAGAATCAAAGCCCGATGGTTTTTTCTGGAATGACCTGGATATAGATGTGGATTTATTGTGGGAAAACAGTCGAGGACAAGTGTAGACAGATAGTAGAGTCTGTTAATATGCACGACCTACAACTAAACGTGTTGATTGACACCGGTGCAGAATTGAGTGCTGTATCTGGGAAAATGTTAGAGTTACTGAAAGACAGACCTGGTATCGTAGTTATGCCAGTAACAGAAGTGAAAATTATCGGTGCTACTGGGAAGGCCAGTAAACCGGTCACAAAACAGATTTTTGTCAACTTCGAGATATGTGGGGCACAATTTGAACAACAGTTTGTCGTCGTGCGAGATTTAAGTACGGAAGTAATTATCGGGTTAGATTGGCTATTAAAGTAGCGCGCAGTGATTAATTGCGAAAGCAAAACTTTGACATTTACGTCACAAGATGAAACAATAGTAGTTAGTTTTGACGAGGCAGGAGACGGTGTGCATAAGCAATACCAGCCTATACACATTGTTAACTGGCCGGATGCTATTGATGTAGGTATGAATTTGAACTACTGTAATGTGAGGAGTCACGGGATTGACAATAGTGTAGAAGGTGAATTGGAAAGTATTGTTGACGATGTGTCAAACGTAACACACGAACAAAAATGGGGCCTGTATGAAGTAATAATGAGGAATAAGAGTCTGTTTTCAGACAGGCCGGGACTTGTGGAAGAGATAATCAAATTCCCTCCACGGACTGACATTAGTATTGGTGTGAAAAAAGATCGTTTGCGAGATATAATGAAGCTAAATGCCGATGCTCGCATACGTCGTCATGACGCCAAAGCGCGTTTTGCTAAGTTTGCAATCGGAGACTTAGTACTTGTAAAACCGCATGAGAAATCGAGCGAGATAGACAATGGAATCTCTAAATTTAAGTTTGTTTATAATGGACCATATAAAGTCATTGGTATACCTCACACAAATGCTTATTGCTTTGAGTATCCAAGCTCTGGAAAACTATTAGGTATACGGAACATTGTAGACTTGAAATTGTACCAACCTAGGATTGATTAATACCACAGAATGGGTAATTTGTACAGTATGTAAATATAGAGTGTAAGATTTAAACGATTTGCTAGATTGCCATGCTTTTGACTGACAAAGAGGACATTAAAGAAGTTGTAATTAATAAGTAATTAATTTTTTGCTAAATGATTTAAGAGAGAGTGATTATTTATCAATTGAAAAATCCAAGCTGCTAGTTTAAGTTTTCAGCTGAGTCACAGTAGATTAAGGAATGTAAATATGATTTTGTAACTAGCTGCAAGATTTCATGAATGTTTGTTTTACTAGTCATTGCCGATGTACTTAGACGCTATTTTAAGTTTCAGGCTAGTACATGCGTGTGATGATGGACAGTGTTGAGTTATCCACTGTGATAGTGTTAATGGACACCTTGAGATTACTCGGGAGTGACTTTTCCGAAAGAATTCAGTGAAACGGACGTTCTGTAAATGCCGTTACAAGGGCGAGTGAGATCAAGCGTGCCGCACTGGCGAGGCTGAGCCGCTGTCGCTCTTGAGCCGCTGTCGGCACTCTTTGTACTTGCGGGTATGGAAGGCGGAGTTGTTTTTCTTCCCGGACAGCTGACGCGAAAGAATTCTGCTGCCAATATTTATGTTTTTGTCGATCTGCTGCATATTATTTTCTTGTCTAGCGTTAAGTGGACTCTCATGACGAGAATATTAATTATGAAAATGTTGTATAAAATGTGTATTCTATGTAATTAATTATTAATTTGCGTATTCTGATACACCTGTTTTTTATGACCATGTACTTTGTTAATTTTGTAAATAGAATTCCATTTCTAGATACTGTTAGAAACTTTGATGATTTTAGAGTAGCTAAACCATTTTCTATGTTTTCTATAATTTTAATATGTTATCAACCTGTTTTCTTTTGTGTAAGATGACAGAGTGGAATAAGATTAGGAGTGTCTCCACACAATTATTATGGTCTGAAAATTGATTTATGTTCAATTAGACGAATGCTAAATTTTGTTGATGTTTTGAGCATATGCATTTCTGCTGTTTCTTTTTTGGGACATTTTCTCAGTCTGTTTAGATTACACGAACATCCTCAGACAATGTGGGGCACGTGTAACGCCGGAAATGCATATCCTCCTATTTCCATCTATTGTACTATAGATTTTTCCTTATTTTGTTACCTGAAGATATGACGTTTCTGTGTCTTTATATATTGTAATTGTTTTACTATATATATATATATATATATATATATATATATATATATATATATTTATGCATTTATGTCGATCTATAATTGGCTTGGTTTGTGAATATTATTTGTATTTTTATGCTGGGTCTGGCCTAGGGAAAACTATGCTATCGAACGATTACATCGATAGGTCGTGTGGCGAACCAAAGTGTTTAGGATCTTGGGTAGTGTTGTAGTGTTAACTCTGCCGCGTGGAGCGCGGGCAGAGCAGAGAGAGTCTGGCTGGAGTAGTGCAGTGGAGCAGGTGTGTTGTGTGACGCTCCCGCGAGTTGCCGCGCTTTCGGGGTTTGGCAGCATGTAATTACGCTCGAATTGCTATGATAGTTTCTGACACGGTGTCGCGGACGGGAAGCATTAGATGGCGCACATCAAGAGCCCATTTCGCCTGGTGACCATGTCGAGAAGGAGGCGCGCCAACATCCAGCTTCTGCAACTGCGACGGCCGGCAATGAGTGACTGTCGCCACCTCCTCGATCGACGGCTTCAAACCTTCAATCAACCAACAAGGAAGACTGGAAGCACGTAAAGTTTTAGAACTGTATGGCAGACCTCAGCTTTTCAAACTGTTCCATTTTCATAACTAAATTACAGCAACGTAGCATGGACCTTTGTTGCTCATTGTCCCAATTGCATTGCCAAGCAGGGTCCCTTCCTTTTCTGGAATGAACCCGAGTGTCGTTGAAATTCAAACGCCAGCATTAAAGTAATATCATTCGATTTCGCTGCTTTAATTTCAAAGTTCAGTTAAGGTATTCATAGCTGGCTACAATATTTAGGTTACACAAGCAGTAATTAAGAGTGCGAGTTTTGTTACCATATTTTAGCTTACCCGTGACTGCAGCTCAGCTTGGTAAGTACTAAATTTTACTATTGTTAATTGTTCAGAATCATTTAATTCAAGTTCAAAGTTAAATCTCTTATTTCTAAATTGCGTAGATTCAAGTAGCTTTTGAAATGATTGTTGAGGTAGACCAAGACTAACCGTATTTTACTGAATTTCGATGTGCTTCAGAAACGAAGCTCACTATTAATTTCAGTCACTAAATTAACTTTCAGTTTTCCGGTTTTATTAATTCTTTTGCTAAATTAAGTCAGAGTGTAGCGAAATTTATTACTTCTGACAAACTTTCAGTTTTCACACTACACGTGTCAACCTTCAGTTGCCACGCTTCTAGTGCTAATTATATGTGTAATAACCTTTCTTTTTCAGTTACTATAGTAATTGTCCATAGAACTGGCGACCGTAATTTCCCCCAGGTCTCAAATATCTGATTACCGCTAGTTAATTGCTAACGTAATGGCCGCACATTTACTTTCTTTATTAACTTTACCCCTTTTCAAAATTAATTTCCACCAGTTTCATTTGCATTTTTCCTTTCATTTAGATGTAACCCTTTCCTCCCTCTTTACCGACAGATTAACTTCGGTGACGATTGCTTTTCCCAAATTTCCATTAGGTACACGCGGTTAAATATTTCACTGTCATTAAGGTCGATAAGTGAGGGGGAGGTTACAAGTCGACTGAACTTCTCTTCGGATTAAATAACTGAATTCGTATTCTGTACCAAATCTCCTGGCTACTGATGTCATAAGACAGAGACGTAGCAACGACGAGTGGAGCCAGAATTCGCTTACTACATAAATTAGCAAAAATTTACGCGGGGTATGCAAATTATCACGAACGATTAATAAATTCTCTTTACCCATAAGTAATACCTTCACATAAGGTGAATAACGAAAGACAGCTCACCAAATATCAAAAGGAGCGACCGGCTCCATTCAACTCAGCACTTCCCCTCCTCAGGGATCAGCATAAGACAGACAGATTGAACACTTCCCCTCTCGGCGGGTAGGACTGCGATTGGCTCATTGAACCATATCCAAACGCACGACTTCTTGAGATCTTCAGAGCTTGCACGAACTAACCAAGTCGTCTGCAGTGATTCTTGAAGCAAGATACCAATTTTGTGTTACCTTACGGATGACTGATTCGCGCAGTACGGTAATAACACAACTAGAAATTTAAAGTGGTTATTTAATAGATATCTTGCAAAGCCAGTAATCTCAGGAAAAGAGATACTGTACATTGACAGGCTAACTACGAAACAAGATCCTGGAGTTATACAACATGATTCACAGCATGTCGTACGGCGCCAATCCGACACCACTAGCGAAGGTGAATATTTCGATCTCCTTTGAAACTAAAAGTACATCAGAACTACAGTTTCTAAACCTACATCTATAGTCCACAAGTCACCTTAGGATTTGAGGTGGTGGTGGGGTTATTTCTGTTTCTACTATCTTCCATATCCCCCCCCACCCTTTTGCCACCCACACCCAACTGACAGTGTGTGGTGAAGTCTCTGCTTCCACTACCTTCACCCCAATCCCCTTCCCCACTTATCCATGTTCCGTACACGAATAATGGTAGGGAGACTTTCAGTGAAGGTCCGTATGAGATCAAACTTCTCTGATTCTCTGATTTTCTGATCACGATCACTTCGCGAGACGTGTATGGATCGATTCATCTGCAAAGGTATGCTCTCGATGTTTCCTATCGAAATCTCTCCTTTATGCACAATGACTGTGTTTTAACTAGAGCCACTGGAGTTTGTTGAGCACTTCGGTAACGATCTCTTACCGACTATACGACCCCGTAACGAAACGCGCCGCTTTTCGTTGGATATTTCTCTCTCTTCTGTTTATCCTACTTGATAATAGTCCCAGGCTGATGAACAATACACAGAAATAGGCTGAACAAGTCTTCTGGCGTTGCTGTCTATCTATATACGACAAGATCGTCTGCGAACTGTCTCATGGACCATCTCATGGTATTAACTAGATCATTTGTGTGTTTCGTAAACAATAACGGCCGTATCACACTTCCTTGGGATACTCCAGAAAAACCTTTGCCTCCTTCGTTTTCTTTCCTGTTAAGAACAATACGTTGTGTTATATCTGCAAGGAAGTCCTGAACCAGTCATAGATCTTGTCGGATATTCTGTAAGCTCGAAATCTTAATCAGTAAACGGCAGACCGGAACAATACCGAATGCCTTCCGGATGTCAAGGAATAGGGACTCAACTTGTTTACGACGCTCTAGACCTCACGGAAAAAGAGAGCGAACTGAGTTTCGCAGTTTTTCATGTGATTACTTGAAGGGAAAGGGCTCTGGGAGTAGCGTTTGGTTGTGTGTCTCGAAATACAGACAGTAATTACAGCAACACCGAGAACAGGATTAACGATGGACTTTATTATCTGACGGCGACTTATGAAATATTGAATGACTATTTTGCGATGAAGGAAGGGCTGGGTGGAATGCGCTAGGGTGTTTGTGATTAGCGGGTAACATTTTTTAGAGAAGTAAGCTTTCATAAGGTCGTTGATCTAGGTTTTCGGGACTGTTACCGGTAAGAGGAAGAATATTCTCAGCCTGATTCCCTTGATTGCACTGTCTACCTAAGAACTTGATGGTTTTCAACACAAGTGGCCAGTTGATTTACATATTTGCGTGGATTGCATAATAATTTCAAGAGACACTCGTTATCTTCAAGGCGTTAGGTTCGTAGGCCCAAATCTGATTATGAGCGAGCCCTTACTTGACTCCCACCAGAGATAGAGAACCGATTACTAAACATTCTTTAGGGTATTAAAAAACTAAAAACCCGCCTCGATTGCGAAAAAAGCGCCTAGTGTTAAGTGTTAACCCAGGTTTCGGGCCGGCCGGTGAGGCCGTGCGGTTCTAGGCACTTCAGTCTGCAACCGCGTGACCGCTACGGTCGCCGGTTCGAATCCTGCCTCGGGCATGGGTGTGTGTGATGTCCTTAGGTTAGTAAGGTTTAAGTAGTTCTAAGTTCTAGGGGACTGATGACCACAGATGTTAAGTCCCATAGTGCTCAGAGCCATTTTGAACCAGGTTTCGGCGTAGATAACTACACCTTCTTCAGAACAACAATAAAACCCCCAAGTGCCTAAGAAGACCTTTTTCAATTTATTTATTTATTTATTTATTGTTCCGTGGGACCAAATTAAGGAGAAGTCTCCATGGTCATGGAACGTGTCAATACATGAAATTATAACACGATATTAGAAACAGATAAAATGACTCCCCATCAGCTCTGGTACAAACTAAGAATCGGGGGGAATAACTGCACTGCCATCCTGAGACTTACGTTCCTCCCACGGTGTGGCCAGGGAGGGGAACGTTTTCGGATCGTACTTCTGAGCGTTAACTTGAGCCCGAGAACGCTTAGAGACTGCTGGCGGCTGGCCACCAGCGGGAGACGATGTACCACGCTTCATTGCGGGTCATCCGCCCTGATGCCACCTACTCCGACCAAGGGCCCTCCCCACGGGCGCCACCCAGCCACAGCAAAGGCCACCTGGCAGGATGGCCATTGCCGGGAGTCCCGATGCCCCAGGGAGATGGGCATCTACTCCTTGGCATACGTGGGGAGTTAACGGCGCAGGCATCAGTAGAGCGATCCCTGTGTTGTCAGGGGGCTACAACCAACAGGGTACATGGCGGCCCCACCACAACGGACTGGCTACCGTGCTGGATGTTAGGTGACATGTGGTCCATGGTCGCCGTCAGTGCAGAAATGAGTAAAAGAACACCATAGCTATACAATTATAAACGAAAAAGAAAAGGAAAACACAAACAGTATATATGTACAAAATCAAAACTCCACCGGCCTATGTTCGATGGGCCATGACCCTCCATAAACTGCAGCTACAAATGGTCGCTCACTTACAAGCCTGACCCGCTACCTATGCACAAGCCCAAGACAAGGGAAGTTACTTGAATGCGCATGCGCATACGAATACGAGCAAGTTTATACATGGGTCGGGGCTAAATAGCCCATATATTCCCAACCGTAGATCAACGTATGTCAAAAAATGGAATGGACAGAACAAGAGACGAGCTAAATGGGAGATGAAACCTAAAAAGAACCCCACACGGTTGCTTATGCTAGTAAAGAAACTTATGTATGAAGCTACCTATGACAGCAGGAGGAACTCTTAAAAACTATATCTAAAGCCAGTAGTCAGACTGGGGGAGGGGCTGAGGGGACGTAATCTAAAGACGTCGTGGT
Source organism: Schistocerca americana (assembly GCF_021461395.2). Taxonomy (NCBI): domain Eukaryota; kingdom Metazoa; phylum Arthropoda; class Insecta; order Orthoptera; family Acrididae; genus Schistocerca; species Schistocerca americana. The sequence goes on from NC_060124.1 coordinate 223,575,660, forward strand.
AATATAGATATAGGGATAAAACGTGAGGTGTTCAACGGGCTAAAATCACCTTCATCGTAAAAGGAAGATGAACAGCTTGACCAACCGCGCTCGCCAAGCAGCGCACACATATGAAAATCCCCAGATCATCAGATTTACAAGTATGAAGAACAAAGTAAAAGCGCGAAACCTTCAAAAAATTTCTATTTCTTAGTAGGAGTTGGTCATTAAGGAAATTGTCTTTAGCATGTTGCAGATGCTTAAAGATCTGTATTTCTTCCAAAACATCCAGTTTTAAGCCCTTAACCTCGGCATGAAGTAACTCGATATTAACTGGAGGGCTCTGCGCATGAGCCGTTTGCACAAGGTGATCCGCATAAGTAGAGCACTTAGTACCGTTACCGCTTCTAGCAGGAATATGCTCTTTATATCTGAGACCCAGAGCTCGTCCCGTTTGCCCGATGTAAAATTTTGGACAATCCCCACATGTAATTTTATATACTCCTGGTTGGGAAAATTTATCGCTCTTACTCTGCAAATAGTGAATTAAATTCCTATGTAAACTATTATTAGTAGAATAGGCGACTCTGAACACTAGATGCTTTTTTCGCAGTCGTGGAGAGTTTTTAGTTTTTTAATATATTAACGAACGATTGCTGACGCGCTGCGATGTTGAAGGTTCTTAAATTCTTTAGGGTACTGAAAAATGGCTCTGAGCACTATGGGACTCAACATCTGCGGTCATAAGTCCCCTAGAACTTAGAACTACTTAAACCTAACTAACATAAGGACATCACATACATCCATGCCCGAGGCAGGATTCGAACCTGCGACCATAGCAGTCGCGCGGTTCCTGACTGAGCGCCTAGAACCGCTAGACCACCGCGGCCGGCTAGGGTACTGATAAACCCTTTGTATTGATTCATTAACACGTAACCCACCTGAATTTTCTATTTTCTTTTGTATGCAGTAGCTTCGAATTCATCTGCAAGCTTTGGTGTTTGATGTTGTCAGCAACAGTGAGTCCTAGGAAGTAAATTGCTGAAAGATTAAGTTATTCCAGGCATTTTACTACTTTCGTTAAGTTGAAAATATTTTCACAGCTTTCCAGCGTCCTTAGCACTTTTTGCCTAGTATTGGATTCAGTGTTACCGTGTTCACTCTTTCGTCGCAATAAAGAACAAACAGCCGAACAATGGAACAAGTGTCTCTGCTTGATCGCACGCAAGACGACATAACACTCGCAGTAAGGGTGCCTTCATGTTTGGATGCCAGCCAGCTGTTGCGACCTGCGGACAGCCTTCGCCACCTGTGGCACCTGTCTTTCCCTCGTGGCTCTCCAGACAGGTCTAAGGAACACCAAGCGCCACCTAACACGTGTCACGTATCACCTCTCGCCGCTGTCATCTGTCCACGTCAGGCGAGGGGAAATATTCACCTCTTCGCCCTTCGCTTTTAGCTTCCTTTGTCTCCTGGCTCCGAGAGCTGAATAAATGTATTCCTGATATGTGGTCAGCTAAAAGCGGTTCTGTGCCGCATTATCTTATAATCTTGATCGTTGACTTCCTTGTGCTTGATTCTGTTCATACAAACATATGTTCAGTAAATATTGCGTACATGCTTTGCTATCAGTCGTAAATACGTTGTCACGTTGGTACTTTTTATGAAATCTCTCTGGTTATCTTTTGGTATTATAATCTCATGCAAAACATTTGTAGTGAACTAAATTAGATTAGATCAGATTAGATAGATCATGAATACGACACTTAGTAACGATGTGGAACGTGTCAGGTTAATAAAAGGTGTCTATACAAGACATTACATTAGACAAAATATTACATGACACTCAATATTTTTAATTTTTTTTGTGGGGTTGGGAAATTACCCACTTACTATACCCAAAAATTCATCTAATGAGTAGAAGGAGATGCCTTTAATAAATTCTTTTAATTTCCTTTTAAATGCTATATGGATATCTGTCAGACTTTTGATGCTATTAGGTAAGTGACCAAAGACTTTTGTGGCAGCATAATTTACCCCCTTCTGAGCCAAAGTTAGATTTAACCTTGAATAGTGAAGACCATCCTTGCTCCTAGTGTTGTAGCCATGTACACTGCTATTACTTTTGAATTCGTTCGGATTGAGCAGCTTTTTGCATGTCACTATCTCCTTGAAACGCCCAATTCTGAAAGCTAGTTCGTAACTAGGCATCTGTACCTGACAGATATATCATACTGTCCAGCTAGAGAAAATAATTTACATTGGTTACCGTTATTAACTATCAAACTATGAAGTTCTTAAGTTACATGGAGTAGCACCAATAGTAGATAATAAGAGAGAAAGCTATCTACGACGGTACGGGCACGTTCTTAGAGCAGACGCAGCAGCAGTGGCAAAGGCTGGTTTTACTTTGAGAGTAAACGGTGAACAGCCAATAGGACAACATACGCAGTGATGATTTGACTCCCTGCACAAAGATCTCAAGATCTAAGGCCTGCAACATGATTATGGAGGACATCGGATAAAATGGCGGCAGAGAGCCAAAATAGCACACCCCGCCTCGGATACGAGACAAACGTTAAGGAAGAAGAAGAGTAAGATACTTTTTAACTATCAAAATGGCATTGGGGATTTTTCAGCCACTATTAGATACATGCATTTCATGCACCTACCTTTTGAACTGATTTGAGTTATTCTTTGCAAAAACTTATTTTAAACGATTAACATTTTTGCTACGCCAACTTCAGAGTAATTTCTTGAGTGTTAGTTATTAATTTAAAAAAAAGGCGAATGGAACATTGGTAGGTAGGTTTGGGAGCGCTGTAGGCATTTCCATATCAGCTAGTGTGTTGCATCGAGTGAATGATGAGACATCATTTTGCGGCCGACAGCTTTTACATGCAGTGTTGTTGGTGGGTTAAACTGCGTCGGTTGTCTACTGGCCTCCATGGTAATAATAGTTTACACTCATAACTGCAGTCTCGACACTCCACCGACCTCCAAAGTGCCTCACTCCAGGACTTAAAGTAAAGTCTCTCACAACGACCTGACTTTGTAGCGAGGTCCCTATTCGGGGACCGAGACGTGGCCCTGGACTTATAGGTAGCCGGTTCGCATCCTGGCGGTAGAAAAAATTTACGCCAACAAAATTTGATTCTCTGCGTCCCGCTCCGCATTAGATGCTGAAGTTGAGTCACATGACTGAAGCTGTGTCACTTGACCCACAGTAGATTTGGGCCCTTTAAAGTTAAATGGGCTAGTGTAGAGCCAAAGAAAATAAATGAAATGAAATACGCTAAAGGTGATAAAATTTCTCTTGTGACGGAACCCGTCATCAGTAGAACCTAGACATGTTGAAATGCTGGCTCATACCACAGTTCATGGAGTAGCGTTTGTTTATCGATATCCTACTAAGCCATGTAGGACATACCTTCGAGTTAATTTACTTAGTCACATATCTGCCCCAAATTGTATGTTTATTTGCTGGACACGCCATTCGCCAGTCTTATTATATCCAATTTTTTTTCTGTTGTATTTCATTATATTTAAATGTCAGTGAATTAAAGCGAGAACACAGTTTTTGCTTCTGGTTTATTCCCCAAACATGTTCTGTCTCAATTATGACATCCTCACTCGTAATTTTCCTTTCATTGTTTCTGAAATATGTATATACAAAGTTTTTGTAGGTTAAGAATATGTTGACATTAGATTTAGTTGTTATTTAGACTGCACATGTACTTTACCTTCCTTGACGTTATGTGTGCCCTGTTGCTAACAGTAGAAATCAGTCACATATCTAAATGTATACAACAGCCAGGCGCATACTGACTAAACTGTTTATGGGCAGAAACGTAGCAGAAACAAAACGGGTCGCAAGGGGCAGGCGGCAAAAGACTATTGTTGCGAGGAACGTCTGGCGCTAAAATTCCAGGAAAATGACCGGAAGCGATGGGCAGTTAAAATAAGCCAGACATTTTGCTGCGGGGCGGGGTCGTTTCGTCCCTCGCACGGCTCGTGTTATACTGTCCACCTACCTCAGTACGGCTTCCGCTCGACATCACTTCACTCTGCAACGTAGGTACTTACTAGGCAGCGAAAAAGCAGCGCTGAAGAAAAATGCCACCTAATACCTACCTTGCTGAGGCCGAGTAACTCTTGTACTGAAAAACAGTTCCTGAAGTTCATATTTAACAAAATTTCGGGCGGTAATTTGGCGTATTTTTGACTGAAATAAGCGTCCGAAAATTCCAAGATCAGTATGTTTATTGTTTAGAAAACAGAGGAAAATAGCTACCAAGTCCTTATTTAGTGATATACTTCTCTATCAGTCACAATTCACAGTCACAACTACAGATTTCACACGCAAAAGCAGCCAGATTCTATACAAGTCCGATCCGACTGAATACACGATCTCCCACTCACTACTCAACTATTATAAGTGAGTTTCACATTCGGTTTTATCAGTGGGCTTTTATAAAAGAAATACTCACCAAATATTCCATAATGAAATGCGGAATATGCCACGCAGAATTTTTAATAGGGTCCGAAATCTCACACGCTCATAACTCTTCAACCAATAGACTCAAACACATCAAACTTTACTCAAATTGTTCGTAAATGAAATCTCCCGCGTTATGACTAGTCCTAAATGCCACTAACTCAACAATTCTTCATTTTGTACATACTTTTCACCGTCACATCTAACATGACCTCTGCTAAGGAGACTGCCTACACTACGCTTGTCCGCCCTCTTTTAGAATACTTCTGTGCAGTGTGGGATCCTTACCAGTTAGTACTGACGGAGTACATTGAAAAAGTTCAAAGAAGGGCAGCACGTTTTGTATTATCGCGAAATATGGGAGAGAGTGTCATAGAAATGATACCGGATTTGGGCTAGACATCATTAAAAGAAAGGCTTTTTCGTTGCGACGGAATCTTCTCACGAAATTCAAATCACCAACTTTCTCCTCTGAATGCGAAAATATTTTGTTGACACCGACCTACATAGGGAGAAACGATCACCACGATAAAATAAGGGAAATCAGAGCTTGTACGGAAAGATATAGGTGTTAATTTTTTCCCCGCGCTGTACTAGATTTGAATATTAAATAATTGTGAAGGTGGTTCGAGGAACCCTTTGCCAGGCACTTAAATTTGATTTGCAGAATATCCATGTAGATGCAGATGTAGATGTAGAGTAGACCTTTTACATACGATGGCTAACGAGCGACTCTCTTGATGCTACCCCACTCTCTACCTATCTACTTTCAGTACGCGGGAACCTCTTAATTCTGATTGGCTGATCAGTCTGACTGACCAATCGGAATAATCCTTCTAGATCATTCTCGGGGCAAAACTTGCCTAAGCCAATTCACTCTTCAGAACGTAATTTACGTCATTTCAAAATGCAAATATTAATATAATGTTTAACAAAAAAGATCGAAATGAAAAATAATCTTTAAATTAATTTAGAAACCGTTTACACTTCCAACTGATATTCTGTCTGCTCTTTTACAAAAGCAGACACACCTCGACATATGTCATCAGCAACGTGGGTACAATGCTTCTTTCCCACGGTCCAGCTTCGACAAGTTTCACAAAAAATAATACTGAATTTTAACGTATGTCCAACATACACACTCTCATTCATTCCCATTTATTCACACAACAACATAATAACCAAATACTAATTTTTCATGAATTTTATGCTACGAAATGAAAAGTAATTAAAGTGTTTGAAAAGAAACAAGTCCTATTAAATTATTTTACTTCCTGAAAATTCTGGTAATGACTTCAAATGATAACGAAAGACCAAATGTCATTATTCCTACAAAAGTTTTGTAAACTGAGTGTCGGTTTTATGACTTTTAGGTAATTTTTTTCAGTCTCCGAAACTGTAACAGATAAAACGTTGAAATTTCAATGAGATCTTCTACTGAATAACAAAAAGTAGTATACCAAGTTTGAAACCAATTGGATAATATTTACTATAGTTTATTTAGATTCGCAGGAGGTATGAATATACGTTTCTACTAGATGACACGGTAGCCCGTTCTCATGCTGGCTCGCAGCGACAGTTCTGCTATGAGTCATCGCTAAGACACAATTCTGCAGCCTCCTTTCAGCCACCGGCTCCACGTCTGCGTATCTTACTGCAATAAATGTTATCCCGTAATAATTTGCTAGGTTACAATTCTACAAAATACAACGGTGCGACCGGTTGAGGATTAACAGTGAGCTGAGAGCCTTCTCCGTCTCCGATTACTATTTTCATTAAGGCTGTATCTCTCCACGCTCCCGCAAGTGTTCCTTGGTGTTACCACCATCAAAGTTTCAAAACCTGCTCCTGTATCGACGGCTGCTGTGAGAAAATCAGATTTTACAGGCAGCACTGATCTTGTTGCAAGTGAGAGTCAGCTAAATGGGCTTTCTCGTTTGCTTGCGCTCTGAGACGCCTCTGATCGACTTGCAATCCTGTTACGCAGCAAATGAGCTCCTGCCGCACATCGACGGTGCCTGTTGAGGGTCGTGTCGAGAATGAGATCATTTCGAGCTCCAGTGTCTCGGCGTTCTTTTATGTCAGTTTTTTAATTCAGCAGCCTTACAACTGGTTTGATTCATTTTCTCGTTCCTCCTGTCTTGTGAAGCTCTTCTCATATCTGCATGCTTGCTACTCACAACATTATGTATATTACTAGGGTGAGTCAAACGAAAACTTTAAAAATATTTTTTTAAAATATTATTTATTGTGCAGAAGTGGTACAAAGCTGCATCAATTTTCAACATAATCTCCCCCACGCTTAATGCAAGTCCTCCAGCGCTTACAAAGTGCATAAATTCCTTTAGAAAAAAATTCTTTTGGTAGCCCGCGCAACCACTCATGCATCGCGTGGCGTACCTCTTCATCAGAACGGAACTTATTTCCTCCCATTGCGTCTTTCAGTGGTCCAAACATATGGAAATCACTTGGGGCAAGGTCTGGTGAGTATGATGGATGAGGAAGACACTCAAAATACAGGTCTGTGATTGTTGCAACTGTTGTACGGGCAGTGTGGGGCCTTGCATTATCATGTTGCAAAAGGACACCTGCTGACAGCAATCCACGTCGCTTTGATTTGATTGCAGGCCGCAGATAATTTTTTAGGAGATCTGTGTATGATGCACTCATGACAGTGGTCCCTCTAGGCATGTAATGCTCCAAAATGACGTCTTTTTCGTCCCAAAAGAAAGTCAGCATAGCTTTCCCAGCTGATGGTTCTGTTCGAAACTTCTTTGGTTTTGGTGATGAGGAATGGCGCCATTCCTTGCTCGCTCTCTTCGTTTCCGGTTGGTGAAAGTGAACCCAGGTTTCGTCCCCAGTATCGATTCTTGCAAGGAAGCCATCATCTTCTCGTTCAAAGCACCGAAGAAGTTTTACACAAGCATCAACACGTCGTTCTCTCATTTCAGGAGTCAGCTGCCGTGGCACCCATCCTGCAGACACTTTGTGAAACTGGAGCATATCATGCACAATGTGCGTGACTAATCTGTAAACATGCTGCAATGTCATTCAGTGTCACTCGGTGGTTTTCCTTCACTATGGCTTCAACTGCTGCAATGTTCTGTGGCGTCACAACTCGTTGTGCCTGACCTGGACGAGGAGCAACTTCCACTGAAGTCACACCGTTTGCGAACCTTCTAGTCCATTCTTAGACTAACTGTGACAAACGTGCATCACCATACTGAACCTTCATGTGTTGATGAATTTCAATAGGTTTCACACCTTCACTACGCAAAAACCGAATAACAGAACGGTGTTGTGCGAGTCGCAAGTGGGGCGGCCATCTTTATACTGATACTGCGATGCGATGTGTGCATCTGCACTATGCTGCCACTTACAGGCCATTCTGCACGCTGTTTGTAGCACGCTTACCAACTTACTGGATAACGGCGCGAAATTTCGGTTTGTTATTACAAATTTAAGGTTTTCATTTGACTCGCCCTCGTTTGATTTGTTAGCGATGATAAGTTATGTCCTTCACAGCTTCCTTCAATGGTAAGTTGGTTTATATTTTCCTGAATGAAAGGTCTATACGAGTCACCTTTCCGTGTTTTGGGGAAGATACTTGTGACACTAGTACGATTTACTTCCTCTCCTGCTTCAGTCACGAAAATGCTCTGGATGAGTGATTGCTAATAAACATCCACATGAGATTGAATTTCTCTAATTTTCCTGTAATGGTTCTTTCTCGAGGTGTACTTGGATGGAAGACATATTTTCGGGTACCGTAAAGTAAGGTAAAGTTAACAATTTTGGACTTTGAACAAAAATATTTCTGAAACCAATAGAACTAACAATTTTTTTCAGAGCATGCGTATTGAGATGTAGTTAATAAATTTTTATGCTTTATAACCTTTTGCTCCAACAGAAATTAAAAAAAAGAAAAAAACGTCGGTCCACTTCATCCGGCCTGGGGATGAGTTTGAGTGTTTATCTGCTATGAGATAATTGTGCACTGTTTAACACTCTATGGTGGCTATGAACATTCTGGAACTTTACCGATGATTGAGAACTACATGCAACATAATAATTATATTTTAAAACTAACTTCAAAGTAGGACAGAAATTTCAAGAACAGAAAAAAGTGACCACAAATTGCTTTTGAAGTTCTCTGTACATTGTAGCCCTGACTAGTCAACTTCAAAAGAAAAATTCCTTCCTTCTTATGTCAAATGGATTTGGGAAATTTTTTTACGATATCCGAAACATTTTCTTAACTTTTATGTCAAGTTCACCCCAGCAGTCAATTTCATCCCATTTGACGGTAACATCTAAAAATAAATATCCGCGCTGAATTTCTTGATTTCACTCGATTCACCTTTGTAGACACGCGGTCTTTTCGCACTGACAAATCTTATGATCTCAACTGTATGATGCAACAAACAGAACTGCGGCTTACACGACAGTTTCATAAGTTAACACAAAACACTACACAGACACTCCATCACTAGACTCATACAGTCAATTGCTGCTACATACACTGTGTCACAGTGTCGCTACGTTCATTAGGTCACATTGTTGTCGCATTCTTGAATTTTTTTTCAGAAACGAACCACTCCAGAAAAGGAGGTATGCTTCGCCCTTAGTTCACCCCGATTCCACCAAGAATTTGCAAAGTTTTATTAATGTGTCTGAGATTAAGTATAATAGATAAACTTTTGTTATTGCTCAAGTCATCGATGTGAATAATCAGCTGCAGGCTTACAACAGATCTAGACACATTAGTTGTTTTGTGTAAGCTACATGAATAACAATTTCAGTTACTTAAAAAATTAAAAAATCAATCCTGAAAACAATTAGTACTCAGACAGAGGTTCGGAATACCGTATATTTGGCTACTGTCACGCCTTAAGAACTTTCTAACAATAAATGTGATGAAACTTCCTGGCAGATTAAAACTGTGTGCCCGACCGAGACTCGAACTCGGGACCTTTTCCTTTCACGGGCAAGTGCTCTACCAACTGAGCTACCGAAGCACGACTCACGCCCGGTACTCACAGCTTTACTTCTGCCAGTACCTCGTCTCCTACCTTCCAAACTTTACAGAAGCTCTCCTGCGAACCTTGCAGAACTAGCACTCCTGAAAGAAAGGATATTGCGGAGACATGGCTTAGCCACAGCCTGGGGGATGTTTCCAGAATGAGATTTTCACTCTGCACTCGGTAGCTCAGTTGGTAGAGCACTTGCCCGCGAAAGGCAAAGGTCCCGAGTTCGAGTCTCGGTCGGGCACACAGTTTTAATCTGCCAGGAAGTTTCATATCAGCGCACACTCCGCTGCAGAGTGAAAATCTCATTCTGGAAACATCCCCCAGGCTGTGGCTAAGCCATGTCTCCGCAATATCCTTTCTTTCAGGAGTGCTAGTTCTGCAAGGTTCGCAGGAGAGCTTCTGTAAAGTTTGGAAGGTAGGAGACGAGGTACTGCAGAAGTAAAGCTGTGAGTACCGGGCGTGAGTCGTGCTTCGGTAGCTCAGTTGGTAGAGCACTTGCCCGCGAAAGGCAAAGGTCCCGAGTTCGAGTCTCGGTCGGGCACACAGTTTTAATCTGCCAGGAAGTTTCATATCAGCGCACACTCCGCTGCAGAGTGAAAATCTCATTCTGGAAACATCCCCCAGGCTGTGGCTAAGCCATGTCTCCGCAATATCCTTTCTTTCAGGAGTGCTAGTTCTGCAAGGTTCGCAGGAGAGCTTCTGTAAAGTTTGGAAGGTAGGAGACGAGGTACTGGCAGAAGTAAAGCTGTGAGTACCGGGCGTGAGTCGTGCTTCGGTAGCTCAGTTGGTAGAGCACTTGCCCGCGAAAGGCAAAGGTCCCGAGTTCGAGTCTCGGTCGGGCACACAGTTTTAATCTGCCAGGAAGTTTCATATCAGCGCACACTCCGCTGCAGAGTGAAAATCTCATTCTGGAAACATCCCCCAGGCTGTGGCTAAGCCATGTCTCCGCAATATCCTTTCTTTCAGGAGTGCTAGTTCTGCAAGGTTCGCAGGAGAGCTTCTGTAAAGTTTGGAAGGTAGGAGACGAGGTACTGGCAGAAGTAAAGCTGTGAGTACCGGGCGTGAGTCGTGCTTCGGTAGCTCAGTTGGTAGAGCACTTGCCCGCGAAAGGCAAAGGTCCCGAGTTCGAGTCTCGGTCGGGCACACAGTTTTAATCTGCCAGGAAGTTTCATATCAGCGCACACTCCGCTGCAGAGTGAAAATCTCATTCTGGAAACATCCCCCAGGCTGTGGCTAAGCCATGTCTCCGCAATATCCTTTCTTTCAGGAGTGCTAGTTCTGCAAGGTTCGCAGGAGAGCTTCTGTAAAGTTTGGAAGGTAGGAGACGAGGTACTGGCAGAAGTAAAGCTGTGAGTAGCGGGCGTGAGTCGTGCTTCGGTAGCTCAGTTGGTAGAGCACTTGCCCGCGAAAGGCAAAGGTCCCGAGTCCGAGTCTCGGTCGGGCACAAAGTTTTAATCTGCCAGGAAGTTTCATATCAGCGCACACTCCGCTGCAGAGTGAAAATCTCATTCTGGAAACATCCCCCCGGCTGTGGCTAAGCCATGTCTCCGCAATATCCTTTCTTTCAGGAGTGCTAGTTCTGCAAGGTTCGCAGGAGAGCTTCTGTAAAGTTTGGAAGGTAGGAGACGAGGTACTGGCAGAAGTAAAGCTGTGAGTACCGGGCGTGAGTCGTGCTTCGGTAGCTCAGTTGGTAGAGCACTTGCCCGCGAAAGGCAAAGGTCCCGAGTTCGAGTCTCGGTCGGGCACACAGTTTTAATCTGCCAGGAAGTTTCATATCAGCGCACACTCCGCTGCAGAGTGAAAATCTCATTCTGGAATAAATGTGATAGTTAAAATAAAAGAATTTTGATCACCAACATGTAGTTATTGAATGTAAAATGCTTTTTGAACTTTTCAGTCAGCTTCACTCCAGTGATCAACTTCACCCCATTTGTGGCTGAACTTCTTGAAATCTATGCACTGGAAAGTTTAATACTAAGCCTTTCTGTGATACGCAAAGCCTCTTTCGCATCGTCTGCTATTAAAAGTTCTTGCTAGATCTTATCTGTCTCCTCTATTTTTATGGGTCCCAATTTGACGATCAGTATTGAAGAATTAGTCCAAAGAGGGTTTGGTATCTTTCGTACGTGAATTTCATTTCCATAGGTGAATATCAGCCTGTCATCCCGTACTTCCGATGACTAGTTTAATGTGGTCTTTCCATTTATATCATTACTAACCACAACTGTAAAATATTTTACATTTGTTATTATTTACTGTGATTTCTCGGCAATAGCGTAATAAAAATAATCGATTCATCTACTTACACACGAAAAGTTACATTCATTTGTACTGATGGTCAACAACCAGCTACTGCATCAAACGTCTATCATCCGCAAGCCTTCTTGCATTCAGCTACAGTTTTCTCTTGTTGAGTTACTGTCAGTCTAGATACACGTGTCACAGGTATTTTTCAAGTTACTTTTAATAAGGAAAGTCAGTTATAGCGATTATTTTAGATAAGAACGAAAGATTGTGAGGAACTGTAGAAGGGAAATTCTGGAAATAGTACTGTTGAAACAGAATAGTACAATGCGATATTATCTTAAAAAATTTCCAGTTTATGGAAGTTGAGCTCCTGTTGATTCCCCTAAACGATCAGATTTTCGTCATTTGACTTTTTAATACAATATTCCAATTTCAGTCATAAACCCATTTTAAATTTGAAAATTACTAGCAGGTGAATTTGCAATATCGTCTAAAAATAAATAATAGAAGAATCAGATAACAAAAGTGTTATCATTTAGGCAAATTGTTTTTACCTAATTGTCCTAGCAACAAGTAATAAAATAATAGGTGAGCCGATACATTAGTTTCTTTTAATATTTTTCCCATAAATCGTGGCCGGAGTTGCTGTAAATTTCTTAAATTCCACAATGAAGCGATGAACTGTTGAAATTTAGTTTACTTTTGACTACTGCGTAATTTAACCTTTAAGACATTTTCAAGCTCGCTATTAACAAGATTTTGCATAAACAATGGTGGACCTTAGTATATTGTTTATAATTAATATTTCAACTTCAGCTTGATCTACAATTTACCGAAAATAGAAAAATAATGCCAGTTTTAACTTTAATTTAGACTACGAATAACGTATTGAAGATCGAACATTGTTTCAACAGGACGAAATTGGGCAACAGTGCGCAAATAAACAAAAATTCAACGCCGAAGGCCTCATAGGGTCATTTGAGAATAATATGATTGAGATGGACGAAGCAAAGGCATACAGCTTTTGGAAAGGTTTTGTGTATTACAAATACCCGTTCTGGCTATCAGCATACATATTATCACAACAATGGCGACGATTTCTCATTTTTTAAGAAACATATAAAATGAGGTGGCTTGTTGTTGTTGTTGTTGTGGTCTTCAGTCCAGAGACTGGTTTCATCCAACTCTCCATGCTACTCTATCCTGTGCAAGCTTCTTCATCTCCCACTACCTACTGCAACCTATATCCTTCTGAATCTGTTTAGTGTATTCATCTCTTGCTCTCCCTCTACGATTTTTACCCTCCACGTTGCCCTCCAATACTAAATTGGTGATCCCTTGATGCCTCAGAATATGTCCTACCAAGCGATCCCTTCTGTTAGTCAAGTTGTGCCACAAATTTCTCTCCTCCACAATTATATTCAATACCTCCTCATTAGTTATGTGGTCTACGCATCTAATCTTCAGCATTCTTCTGTAGCTCCACATTTCGAAAGCTTCTATTCTCTTCTCTTCCAAACTAATTACGGTCCACATTTCACTTCCATACATTGCCACACTCCATACAAATACTTTCATATACGACTTCCTGACATTTAAATCTATACTCGATGTTAACAAATTTCTCTTCTTCAGAGACGCTTTCCTTGCCATTGCCAGTCTACAATTTGTATCCTCTCTACTTCGACCATCATCAGTTAGTTTGCTCCCTAAATAGCAAAACTCATTTCCTACTTTAAGTGTCTCATTTCCTAAACTAATTCCCTCAGCATCACCTGATTTAATTCGAGTACATTACATTAACGTCGTTTTGCTTTTGTTGATGTTCATCTTATATCCTCCTTTCAAGACACTGTCCATTCCGTTCAGCTGCTCTTCCAGGTCCTTTGCTGTCTCTGACAGAATTACAATGTCATCTTCTCCATGGATTTTAATTCCTACTCCGAATTTTTCTTTTCTTTCCTTTACTGCTAGCTCAATATTACAAGCGAATAAAATCGACCAGATACAGCTAATATAGTCAAAAGAAAAAAGACGACACCTGAAAACGGTCCCTCTTATTGCTTCGTTTGACTTTTGAAATCTATCTTCCAAATATATCAGAAGTATTACGATGGAAATTGGTGGAGTGCATCTTTACTAACGTGGCTAAAATGCTAGAGATACATGTTTAATGAACATAAGGGATAGGCCCCTATGACATCACGTCTTAGTTTAGGACTATATGAGTTTATTAAAGAGATATTTGTAGCCATGTTGCACAAAATATTCTCATAGGCTTTTCTCTATTTTTCTTCACCCAAATTGTTTTCCTATTTGTTCGGTGTGAGGAAATAATCAAACAACGCGCCAGTTTTTTTTTCAAGTACTCCTTATGTGCTTAACAGGGAGCAGTATTAGAAAACGTTATTTTTAAAATAACGCTGTGGCCATCGAAGTGTTGCTATATGAAACATGTCTCTTAGTTGCGGCGGCTTTGGCAATGTTATATAAGTCAGAGGTCGCCCAGAAATTTCCGCTTACTTTTTCATCTCGGTGTCTGTGGGATGCGTGGGAAATCCTGAGCCTTCGTGAAAAATGGAGCACCCGAGGCGTTAGTGCGTCGCTGATGTCTGACCCTCGGACACCGAAGCATAGAGGGCGATGAAACAGCGCACAGCGGACCCCGATAAATTATTCATGAGAGCAGATTCAGTCGCGTCGTCTGAGAGAAATTCAAGACGCTGCAAATCCTGGTCCTACTCTGGTGGTGACGGCGAAGTCTGCCGGCACAATATGGCAAGCGGTGGTCTTAGACCGAGAAGCCCACCATTCATGGTGGTGGGAGTCTCTGAGGTTGTGAGGTTGTGGTAGTGGAAAATCCTTCGTCTGCTAGCGTGTGCCATGTGACTCGAGCTAGCTTTCCATTATCATCATCACGCCTAATGTTAACTAATTCCTTGGTGAGCATAATTTAATAGCATTAACTTTCCTATAGCGCTCGTAATCACACCTCTCTTGCTTACTAAGAATAAATATTTGGTGTTTTATGTCGACAGTTGGTAATGATAACGCAATTGTTGACTCCCTCTCTCCTGATTTCAGTATATGCTCCATCTTTCTGTTGAGGAGAATTCTACTTGTAGGTGGGAGAGAAAGACTGCGGAGACACTTCCAAGAATCATAAAATAACACACGTGAAGCTTAATGCTCGTATTTTATTATTAATTACAATTGTATCTTACTCACACTACATGAAATGCCCTCAGGCCCGTGCTGGTTCTGTTTACTACCCATTTCTCAGTACTAAAGCTGTGGCAATAAAGCGTCAGAAATTTCTCCTTAACTTTTTAAGATTTTCTCGTGAACCTGTGAATATGCACTTACTTATCTGCCTACAAAATTTTTCTATTGTGTAATACCCAGCAAGTCAATGGAAATATTTCTGTGGTGGATGTAACACTTAAAACGTGATAGACAGTTGAGTTCAAATAGCGACCAACAGAATCGTTCTCAAGAGGTGCTGACAGGTGAGAATATTACAGAAACATCCGCTTGATAAATCATGGTTACAATATACTAACACAAATTACTTACAGAAGGCTGTAACCTCACTACTAAATATTACACCTAGCATTCTCTATTAACTTAACATATCCGTTATTCATGATGATCAAATGTTAACTCACACAGTACAGGACGATAAGCTTCAAAAGCCATAAAATGCATTGCTACTAAACAAATTAATTTTCTGACTTAGGTAATAAGCCATCGGAATATACTTATAAAGGCTACTCATAAGATAATAATGAATGACCAAGTACCTAAGTAAGGGTGACGCTGCGTCGGATTTGAATATTTCTACGTCACTAATGTATGATCGGTGAATGATTATTTGAAAGAGCAGCGAGCGGGGGATATATCGATGAGACAAAATATGAATGGTAGGACCCAAACAGTTCATCATTTTATGGCGGCACATAGCGGACAAATTACACTACTGGCCATTAAAATTGCTACAAGAAGAAATGCGGATGATAAACGGGTATTCATTGGACAAATATATTAAACTAGAACTGATATGTGATTACATTTTCACGCAATTTGGGTGCATAGATCCTGAGAAATCAGTAGCCAGAACAACCACCTCTGGCCGTAATAACGACCTTGATACGCCTGGGCATTGAGTCAAACAGAGCTTGGATGGCGTGTACAGGTACAGCTGCCCATGCAGCTTCAACACGATACCACAGTTTATCAAGAGTAGTGATTGGCGTATTGTGACGAGCCAGTTGCTCGGCTACCATTGACCAGACGTTTTCAGTTGGTGAGATATCTGGAGAATGTGCTGGCCAGGGCAGCAGTCCAACAATTTCTGTATCCAGAAAAGCCCGTACACGACCTGCAACATGCGGTCATGCATTATCCTGCTGAAATGTAGGGTTTCGCAGGGATCGAATGAAGGGTAGAGCCACGGGTCGTAACTCATCTGAAATGTAACGTCCACTGTTCAAAGTGCCGTCAATGCGAACAAGAGGTGACCGAGACGTGTAACCAATGACATCCCATCACGCTGGATGATACGCCAGTATGGCGACAAATACACTCTTCAAATGTGCGTTCACGACGATGTCGCCAAACACGTATGCGACCATCATGATGCTGTAAACAGAACTTGGATTCATCCGAAAAAATGACATTTTGCCATTCGTGCACCCAGGTTCGCCGTTGAGTACACCATCGCAGGCGCTCCTGTCTGTGATGCAGCGTCAAGGGTAAACGCAGCCATGGTCTCCGAGCTGATAGTATATGCTGCTGCAAACGTCGTCGAACTGTTCGTGCAGATGGTTGTGTCTTGCAAACGTCCCCATCTGTTGACTCAGGGATCGAGACGTGGCTGCACGATCCGTTACACCCATGCGGAAAAGATGCCTATCTCTTCGACTGCTAGTGATACGAGGCCGTTGGTATCCAGTACGGCCTTCCGTATTACCCTCCTGAAACCATCGTTTCCATATTCTGCTAACAATCATTGGATCTCGACCAACGCGAGCAGCAATGGCGCGATACGATAAACCGCAATCGCGAAAGGCTACAATCCGACCTTTATCAAAGTCGGAAACGTGATGATACGCATTTCTCCTCCTTACACGAGGCATCACAACAACGTTTCACCAGGCAACGCCGGTCAACTGCTGTTTGTGTATGAGAAATCGGTTGGAAACTTTCCTCATGTCAGCACGTTGTAGGTGTCGCCACCGGCGCCAACCTTGTGTGAATGCTCTGAAAAGCTAATCATTTGCATATCACACCATCCTCTTCCTGTCGCTTAAATTTCACGTCTGTAGCACGTCATCTTCGTGGTGTAGCAATTGTAATGGCCAGTAGTGTAAGTACAGAATGGAAACAACGTATAAGATTAACTGAACTTTTGCTATGGACTTACAGTTTACTTAATATGAGAACGGTGGTAGGACTGTTAGTAAAATTTGTAGTGGAAAAGTGTAGTCTTTTGTAGTCTTCAGTCCGAAGACTGGTTTGATGCAAGTCTCCACACTATCCCGTGTAAGCCTTTTTCTCTCAGTATAACTGCTAAACATCGGTTTCATCCTTCCTGCTATATTCGAGTCTTGATCCTCTTCTACAATTTTTACCCTCCATACTGCCCTCCATTAGCATTTTGACGATATCTTGGTGCCTCAGAGTGTGTGCTATGGACCAAACCATTCGTTTAGTCAGGTTATGCCTAAAATTTGTAATTCTCCCATTTCGATTAGTACCTCTTCAATAGTTTTCGACTTACCTACTTAATCTTCAATATTTTTCTGTATCAGCAAATTTCAAAAGCTCCTACTATCCTCTTGTTGAACTACTTATGTCCACTTTTCGCTTCTGTACGAGGCAACACTCAAAACAATTACCTTCAGAAAAACTCTCTAATATTTAATCTTTTCTTCTTCAAAAATATTTCCCTTACTATTACCAGTCTCCATTCTACATCGTCTCTACTTTGTTCATCGTTGATTATTTTGCCACACATACAGCAAGACTCATCAACTACTTTTAATGTCTCATCTCCTAGTCTAGCTCACTCAGAAATTCCAGATTTAGTTCTACTATAGTCCATTTGATTTAGGATTTTTCGTCCATCTTATTACAACTTTTCGAGGCACTATTAATTTTGTTCACCTGTTCTTCCAAATCCTTTGTTCTCTTTGACAGAATTACAGTGTCCTCAGTAAAACTTAAAGTTCGCATTTTTCTTCCATCAGCTTTAATTCCCTTTCGGAATTTCTCCTTGTTTTCTATACTGCTTGATCAGTGTGTGACTTAACGAGCATTTCGCTCTCATTTAAGTATATGGCCGAAAGAGTCAGCCTTCAGGAATTGTGAAACGAACCCTCTCGTCCAGAGCCGCGTGCCACAAAGAGCACAGATTCACCACGAGAGGGGGAAACAGGCGTCTATTGTCTATTGAGGCCTACGCGCTGTATTGTGCAAGTGAGACAGACGAGAACCTACGTCTTAGGAAATCCCAGTAGAAGCCGTTTGTGGCCAAGGAGAAATAGCAGTGTTAAATATGGCGGACCTAAGATCGGCCATAAAGGAAAACATGTATGGAAACTATTTAATAGCGTAGTAATGCAGGGAATGAATTCCACAGTAATATTAATGTACCATCCTTCATAAATTATCATGGTGATCCAAATAAAACTGATCGTATCTATAATAGTTTAGAATTAATTGATAAAGTGAAATTCACAAGTTTTGTAACAAATACCTGAATGCTAAAATCTGAACGCTTTAGTCGAGCTTAGCCATCGACATTTCATATAGAAGCACCTCATTAAAATGACAAATACTGTAAATATCAACTCTATAACTTTATGTGTTTGAAAGATGTAGTAAATTTAAGTTATCAGTATTTTCATTTGAGCATCAGATCAGCATTTCCTCCACACAAAACCCACTGAACGGTGACAGCATGACACCTTATTGAATCACTAGGTAACAGAACAATAAATGAAAAGCAAACTCGTGTTTTTCATTCATTATAAGATTGTTCTACCAAGAGCCGACGGAAGATTCTGTTAACAAGGTAACAGAATATTTGTTGTAAAGTTTATTTATTTATCAGGAAGCACATTGGTACAAGGCTACTGGCAATGACATTCAAAGTTAAGAAGGAAATTGTGATGTCAGCGTTATAACCACGCTAGAGGTTGCGATAATCGATAACGGTCCAGCACTTGCAACCTCTCTGGAATCGCTGGCCCTTGCAGCGCCGCCGTATGGCACGGACAGAGACTTGCAGATCTCCTCGGCCGAGTCATCTACAGGTCGTGAGCGAAGTCATATTAGAATAGCTTCCAGGTTGCTAGGTTCTCAGCCTCTAGTTCGCGCATGTATTACGCACGTGATACCAGAATTGTGTTATTTTACTTGTTGTATAATCCAGTTAATGTTTGTTAATGAGTCACTTGTATTCAAGAAAGATAGTTGTTATTAGTTATGTTCCTGGAGTGCAGTAGCAGGACAACGTTAAGTAGAGGTTATTTACTAAAGTATTCCAGTACTAATTATTATAGAATGTTCCTGATTCTTACAACCCCCCACTCGTGCTAGCCTCTATCATCCCATTGGAAATCCCAGGGGTACCGATTGAAAAGCATCCTGCATTTGTGTGAGGTCATGACATGCTGCCATCGACCTCTGCCATCGACCTTCACATCAGAAATTGTATTGGTTTTGTGTAAAAGAATTTAACATTTATTAGGTAGTGGATATTATTGTTACTTTATTTAGAACGTGAAAGTGGTCATGCTTTGATTATTTAAATACGTTAAAATGTAAAATAATGTAGAATAAGCTGTAGCCAATCAGATGGACGGCCTCAGGAAAGGGAACTGCACTTGTCAGTTGAGCGAGGGTATTCGGCGTGCGGGAAACGCGGCCGGGGACGGACAGAGAGACAGTGCTGGTGCAGACGTGAGAGAGGGCAGATCGGCTGGAGACACCAAAGGTTACAGTTCGGATGCAGACGCGAAAGTAGACGTTCGGTCTTTAGGCAGCTAGCAAGTGAAACGAATTAGAAAATTTCGCGTTTTGTGGTATCGTGGGACTGAGCGGTGAGCAGCCACGCGCCTGGTGTGAACTCTTAACTTTTCGCGTAGTTAACGAGGTTGAGTGTTGGACTTTTAATTCACGATGACAATGTGAATGATCGAACTGTGTCAAATGGATATGCGCGCGAGTGTAATAGTAATTCTAAATACGACCACTTTTGCTAATATAAATGATAATTAATTGAAACCCTCAGCTGCCGATAGGTGTTGTTGATATACCTCGATGAGGACAGCTGAAAATGTGTGCCCCGACCGGGACTCGAACCCGGCATCTCCTGCTTAGATGGCAGACGTTCCATCCATCTGAGCCACCGAGGACACAGATGAATAGCGCGACTGCAGGGACTTATCCCTTGCACGCTTCCCGTGAGACTCACATTCCCAACTGTCCACAATCTACATACGTAATGTACTTAATAGATATTTGCCCATCCACTCATTAACTCGGGAACAATTACTATCTCCATATATATAGGTAAAGGCTACCAGCCATTGACCTTCGCCTGTGCGTATGCGCACAGGTTGCCCGAACTCTTACGGGAATCGTCACCTTAGTGTGGGCGAGTAATGAGTGGATGGGCAAATACCTATTAAGTACATTACGTATGTAGATTGTGGACAGTTGGGAATGTGGGTCTCACGGGAAGCGTGCAAGGAATAAGTCCCTGCAGTCGCGCTATACATCTGTGTCCTCGGTGGCTCAGATGGGTGGAGCGTCTACCATGTAAGCAGGAAATCCCGGGTTCGAGTCCCGGTCGGGGCACACATCTTCAGTTCTCCCCATTGACGTATATCTACAACAACCGCCCGCAGCTGAGGGCTTCAATTAATTATCATTTGTTCTCGAGAAGTTACACGGTCATCAATGGTATCTGTTCTTTCGAGAATAGTTTCTATCTTTATACTGTCGCTATTAGTTTGCTTTCTGAATAAACATTATTCTAACCAAAGCGCAACTGTATGGCCTACATAATTTATGGGTCGTTCATTTAGTTCCCGATATTGTTATTACTGTTATTATACGTTATATTAACTGTGGCTTTCTCAAACTTACCATCAGCCAGACAATTTAACGAAAGGTTCACAAGTGTCTAATTTACGGTGTGTAATGCGACGCATGCAGTTCAACCCCTAGACGTGTTTGAGCCAAGTAATTTCGACGAAGAGGAACCGCATGTGAGCCCGAACATCTTAGCTCGCAATTGGGGGCTCGTCCGGGATAGGAATTTGGAAAGTGTTAGTTGGGGGATAAGAATGTTGCAAAGTGTTGGAACAGAATTGGATTTTGGAAAGTGTTAGTTGCGGAATGTGAACTCTGGAAAGTTTAGAATTCGATGTGAATTCTGCAAAGTGTTTCCAAAACTATTTTCTGAACTTCGATAGGCGGGACCTCTCACTAAAGTTAAATGTGACACATGTTCAGGACTGAATATTAGGTTTCTTTAATAGTTGTGAAATTACAATTGTAATTCTCACAGTTGATGACATTCTGTGACCTAGGTCCAAAGTCTGTGGCAGTTTAGGCAATTTGCGTGCGGGCTCTGAGCTACGAATTTTGCAACAATTGTGTGCACCGAGTTTTACCAGTGGCTAGGAGTGATAAAAAAGAAACGCAGAAGAAGACACGACATCGAAAGCACGTGGCTCCAGCCAGCAGCGGTATCTTCAAGGGCGATTCATCGCGTAGCGGCGGTTGCAATATCACAGACTACGAGACCTTCAGCCTCGGCTTCAACTACAACATCGGCAGCAATACCAAGGCAGAAGGATCCAGCACGACAAAGCTAAGTACCTGCGCTGATAGCGAGATTATGCATGATTCTGTGGTTCCATTGCCAATAACAGACGTCGCTAATATTAAACAGTCGGCCTGTTTGTGTGGGTCCGAAAATACTAGCGAGCCGCTTATACCGAAGTCGAAACGGGAGAGCGTGATCGGCGGTGAATTTAGTAGGGCAAATAGTCCGAAATCATGCAAGGGAGATGAATTTGGGGGAGACATGATGTCGCAGGTAATGCAAATGATAAGAGGACTGGGATCCAAAATTGATTATGTTAAAACCGATATGGGATCCAAAATTGATTCTGTTAGAACCTATATGGGTGACGTAAATTTAAAAATTGACCCTGTTAAAACCGATATGGTTGACATAAATTTAAAAATTGATTAAGTTCAATCGGAAATAGCTTCGGTTGTGAAAGACTAAGTAGGTAAAATGGCTAGAGGAATCGAGGAATTGATAGACGAGAAATTAAAAACCAGTCGGGATGAAATGGGCAATGATAAGGTGGAGAAGTTGCAGGCAGATTTGGGAGGCAACGTAAGAAATTGTATGAGTAGCCAAGATGCTCTAATGACTGAGACGACAGAGGTTATTAGCAGCTTATCCGTTCGAATAGGTAAAGGGGAGAAAGAAGTAGATAAAATAAAGGAACAAGTAGATTCTGGCATTAAAATTGAAAACAGTGAAATTATAAAGCAAATCAATGTAATAAAAAGCGAATTGAATTCTTTAATGCACATAAAACCTCTACAGCGATCAGTGTTCCGCGGATGAACTCAGGATTAGTCCAATGTTTTGGAGAGGACGGGAAATACCACCCAGTAAATTTTCTAGTAGCATGCAGGGATTGTTTTATATGGGGAATGGCCGACGAGGCGAAGATAAAAATTCGTGAAAAGACATTTGGAAGGCGAGCCACAAACGTGGGCTAATATACACAGTGATTCGTTCACTATCAACGAAATATTTCAAACCAGCTTCCTGAACAAGTTCTGGACTGAACCGAAGCAAACACGACTCCAAAATGAGTTTCTGAACGGGCCAACTTTTAAATATGGGAACGGGTCGATGCGAGAATTTTGTAAACGTGAACTTGAGATATCAATGCATGTGAAAAGTCCATTGGGAATGCTTACTGAAATTACGACGCTGAAAAGGTGGATACCGGAAAATTTGCAGTGGGATCTAGTGCACAGTCCTAGCAACTCAGTAGAGGAATTTTTGGACTTTGTAGAAAAATTAGAATGGGCGTTGAAATTTAAACGCAAAGTAAGCAGGCAAATAGTTTCCAGAGTGGAAATTATAACTACAGTCCGAGTAACTACTATGAAAAACATCCGGGAAGTTATCAAAGAAACGCAAACAACAGTTTTGATAAGGGAAACGTAACATGAACACATTCAACGATAAATTTCAAAGGAGTAATGGGAACGGATACTTCGGTGACAGGTACCGACACCAAGAACGTAGAGTTTAGGGACCGGCACCTGGCGAAATGAGCGAGCGTAATGGGAGATCGGGAAACTTAAGTTTAGCCGCATCTCAGGTCCGGAGACAGCAAAATGAACCGGCGATGAATAGGACGCGAGTGAACGGAAACGTTATAGGTGGTAATAAATCGGCAGAAAGGCGTCAGAATATTGAAATGATATTATTAAGAGACGAGAATCAAATAGGTAAATTTTCAACTCAGATCGTACATAAAAGACGTGATCCTAAGATAATGAAAGGTAACTATAAAGGCGATGACGACGATTTAGGGCTAAATGATTAGTTTTATGAATGTGAGACGATAAAGCGTGTGAATATTAATGCAATGAAAGATTCTGTGTGCCAAAAGGAGGCTGAGGTGGAGCTGAATTTGCTGGAGATAGATGGTATAGAAAATTGTAAAGAGGTACTAACCAGGAGTTACGATTATAGTAATGAAGGTGATGATGTTTCAGGTGATATTGTGGCGGCGAAAGTTCTTAAGGAGGTTAATAAGGGCTGCGAAGCATTAGTCTCGTCAGCTGTAGATGAATTTGTGTGTGTATCGGTGGATACTGGTGAATTATTGTTGAAGGAAGGTAGTAATGATGTTTTATGTGCTGAAGTTACGAAAATTGAAGCTGCTGGTATTGATACTTCAGAAGAAGAAAGGTGCGCATATCTTTCTACTAATGGAGGTGAACCCGAAATTGTGGATGGATCTGTGGATCTTGAATGTTTGTTTCTGAATGAATGTGGATCTGAATTTGATACGCGATCTGAAATTAATGTAGTGCAGGAGCGTGTAGGAGAGGAAAAGATATTATGCTCAGGTTTAAATCAAAATGCAGCGGAATTTAATGATACTGCTGATTCTGAAATTGCACGACGCTGTACCTACAATTTATATGGTGTAACGGCAGAGGATGGTGAAACTATGAACGTTTCTTACATTGGTGATTTGTCGATGGAGGTAAATGAGGCTTTATGTAGTGAGTTGTACGATGCATCAGCAGCTGTTGAAAGTGCTCTTTGTGAAGGTGTTTGTAGTGTCGTGGAAGTAAAAAGTAATGCTTTATTTCATGATAATGATGTTGTAGCTACTAATGTCGATAATTTTAAGGGAGAATACAGTGAATTCGATTCTAATATAGAAAGTGATATTTGGCCAGAATGGTATCTTAAGGATGAATGTGATTTTACTGTAACTGATAGGCGATGGTATGGTAGAACATTACGATCGTTATTGCCTCATTTGTGGACTAGAGAGAAGTTTAAGATAGCGAGAGATCTAGAAGGGAGAAAAAATGAAATTCGGTCGAAAGAAGCATTTAACGAGTTATTTTGGGATGAGTACGAAATTGAGGGGTGGATAGAACAGGATAGAAATGGAAGAGAAGGGACGAGACGTAGAGAATGATTTATTGAGGGAACAGTGTCTGGAGCGGAAAGAAATGATTAATGTTCAGCCTATCGTTGGAATTAAAGTAAATAATGAGAAAGTAGACGCACTGCTCGATTCTGGAAGTAGTGTGTCGGCAGTTTCGGAAGGTTTTGCACGTAGGGTAAAGAATAAGAAATTAGTATTACTACCTGCAAATAGTGTAAAAATTAAAATCGCAGTTGGAAGTTTAAGTAAATCGATAAGGCAAGAAGTGCTCTTGGAATTCAAGTGCGAGGAGAATCATTTTAGTATAGGATGCTTTGTAGTGAATGGACTTGTAAATGATGTGGTGCTGGGAACAGATTTCGTATGTAAATATAAAACTTTGCTTCACACTGTAGGAAGATGCTTGGATATTGAAATTGAGGGTGAAAAAAAGAAAGTAATATTTAAGAATGTTTTGACAGGGGAGAATCACATTGCGCCATCATAATTACCCGTGGTTGTGATGTGTGACAAGTTTGAAGGAATAATTTGCAATGTTTTATTTTATGATTTATTGTAGCTTGTTTGTTGCTTAGTCCCATAAGGATTTTTTATGGGCGCAAGGTGCATGGAATTATAAAGAGATAGTTTAGATGCACATTTGGGTGTGAGGAGGTTGGAGAACTCAATTATTTGCTGAACGGTATAAGGTCAAGAATCAGTGCACAATATGCATATAAATTAGGTTTTTGAGGGAATGTAAGGGATTTATTTATGTGTTAGGCTTAAGTTTTTGGATGGTTTTATGTCTGTTGTAATTTCCAAATTATAAGTTATGGTCACGGCAACTTGAGTGCATGGAGGTCGGAGAATTTTGGAAAAATGAAAATCAATTAGGCTTACCTACGACGACAGATGTATGTTTATCTACTTATCTAAGAATATTTTGGGGGAAAATTTATTGCTGTATCGAGTAACGTTTTATATACGTAGCTACACTGCACGGAATTAAACGAGGGGCGAGATTTGTTCACATTTGTTGTTAGTTTTGAGTATAGTTACTTAAAATATCAGTTCACCGATGTCGTCGATTGGGAATCTGTCACGAGATGCTTGTCTCTAGTGGGACTTGAATAACGTGTCAGAATCATTGAAGAATTTACGAATATCCTGGAAACGCTGTAAATCAATTGTTTACTGTGTAATTGAGATCTGTTTGTATCGAGTCTACTGGGGGAAGCGTTCATTGTAGATCCTGGATGGTTTCGGAAAGTGTTTGTTTTCTGGTATATACACCCGATTCGAATTTTGCCAGATTTGTTCCCGAAAATCCTTGGCGATGGAATGCAGAGCCATACAGAATTTCGACGGGGTACTCGGCACTGAATTTGTGGAGCACCACTGGAGACTTCATTGTGGCAAGAAGGTTCTGTGAAAGTGAGCACGGTGGCGCGGCATGCGATTTAAACTATTTAAATTATGATCTAACTGGCAGCCATTAAACGGCTGCATCACGTGTTTATTTAAGAAAAGTTAGGGAGAAGAACGTTGTTCACTGTTATTCACAGGTACCACAGTTCATCCTTATCCATCTTCGACGACATAAAGAGTTATTTGACCGAGAGACTGACTTCGAATGAGAGAATGTTGACTTGTCAATTTGTAAAACTGTAGTCTGCTTCCGGCCGCGGTGGTCCAGCGGTTCTAGGCGCTCAGTCCGGAACCGCGCGACAGCTACGGCCGCAGGTTCGAATCCTGCCTTGGGCATGGATGTGTGTGATGTCCTTAGGTTAGTTAGGTTTAAGTAGTTCTAAGATCTAGGGGACTGATGACCATGGATGTTAAGTCCCATAGTGCTCAGAGCCATTTCTTGTAGTCTGCTTGGGGAATAAAGATATTACAGTGATGTATGCGTGGAAAAGTAATGTGTTGTTCCCTGTATCGATTTCCTATATTCAAAAAGGTTTAGAGGGTATAGCAGAGACATTAAACTGTTAAGCAGTTGGACATTCGGACACTGCTGGTCGAAATCTCTAGTTCTCAATAAGGGACAAACCTGCAGGAAGCGAAAAGCTTTGGGGAATATGCCACTGAGCTCCACACCACCTTCAATAACAGCAGGGATCTGATGGACATTCCCAATGTGGAATCCAAAGACAGTGGGCTCAAGAAGACATAGTCGACGTGCAAAAAATCGTGAAGAAGGTGGATGGGTATCTCCTTTACCCTGACGTTCAATAGCACGAAACTTTCAGAGCTTCTCAAGGCAGGCTTCCTTCGTCTATGCATGCGGCCTTGTGTCCCCAACCCGACGTGCTGTTTCGAATTCCAGTATTTTGGGCATACTACTCATGGGTGTAAGGGAGAAGCTCATGGGTGTAAGGGAGAAGCCATTTGTGACAAATGTTATAGCTCCGCCCATTAAGGAGTACCTGTTCATCTCCGTTGAAGTTTGTGATCTGGGCTCGTCCTGTTTGGAGCAGGGCTGCAGCGCACATTTTCAAGAATGGAAGATACGAAATTAAAGCTATGAAGCGCATCTCGTGTGGTGAGGCCAGAAACATATATAAAGCCATGCTGCTCCCCACGATCGCTATCTCCTTTGCTGTTGAGAAACATGATGCTGCTACTCATACGGAAGTTGCCAATTCCAACACTAACACATGCGTTTGTCGATACCCTTGTGCTGTTGCAGTTATATTGAACCCTATATTATCCCCCCCCCCCCCCTAGAACATCAGAAAAGACATTGAGGAGCTTCCTGTCCGTTCTAAATTTCCGTCTTGTCCACTGTCAAGTGCTGCTATACTGTTTTCATAATTGTTGGATGTGAGATCCGCCAGTTACGCAAAACACCGTTTTTTTCAGTACCAAAACATGTTCCGGCACCACTGTGCCATCATCAGTTGGTTTTCGTTTTTATTTATTCTGTAATGTGAACACTTTTGTTAAATGATTATAAAATTATGTGGCTGTTTAGTCCAAGAAGTAGATCGTTCCTTTTTGTAAATACCTTTATATTTGGTGTGCATGAATTTTCCGGATCACTTGTGTGTTAATTACTACAGGTGGCTTGTCATTTGCAATCAAACCATGTTGATGAAAAAGCTTTCTGCTGGGAGTTAAACTATCTTCTAGAATGTAATTTAGTTTATCACGATGTTATCGCGCCTATATTCGTTTTTACTTTCGTTTTCGTGTGGCAAGCAGTTTCATTCACCGCATCGTGGTGAGGTGTTGTGATGCACACGTAACTATAACAAGTATTTTCCACAAATAACCTAGTAAAACACTTTTCACTTCACCAAAACACAGTATGATTGTGGTTTGTTGAGTGTCCCAGCCCAGTCAGTGTTCATTTGTTCACCAGAGTTCGGCGCCAAAAATGCAAACAAAATTCGAATTGCCCATCCAGGCAAAAAAAAATAAAAATAAAAAAACAAAGTCCACATCATCCTCTTTGTTGTCTCTCTCTAATCTTCTTCATAGCTGAAGAGCCTCGATGTCAGGCTGGGATAATCGTCTTTCCCCATGACTGTGACTGAGTGTCCACGCACTGTGGACTCCACTTGCTGGCAAAAAGACAGGGTGAAAGTGCTATCCCCATAATTGATGGTTCCCATACGTTAATGGAACGTTAATCGGTTCAGGAAACATGTGGAGGAACTGAGATTCCTAGCACAGGAACGCCCCCTGTGCTTGTGTTTGCAGGCAGCGCATTTTAAAGTGTCTGATTTCCCTTAACTACGGGGCCATATGCTCCATTGTAAGGATGACCTGATTAGGGAAGGGCCAAGAGAGGAGTCGGACACCATTCCTCTGCTCTCCCCAAAGCTACTGTCCTGCAGGCAGTTTCAGGTGAAGTTTACTCAATGTATTTATCTTTGCAACATGCGATTGACGCTGAGGCTGTAACAGATTCTATGGAACAACTTCCCCTACCATTTCTCCCACTGGGAAACTTCCCGTCATATATTGTGAGGCTCGACCTCTACTAGCCCTTGGTGTTGGGTTTTGGAGAGCCATATGACATCTCACAAGCTGTACATCCTCAACACAAGTACTCTCACTCATTTCTGTGCTGCTCTCTTTCTGCTGTCCAGCCCTCATAGACTCTGGTCAGTGGGAAATTATTCACCTACTGGAAGGGGCTCCTTCCGAAAGGATGTAAGCTTGATAGATGATCAGCAGAGCCAAATGGGCGCTGCTCAACCAGCTACCTGTATTTGAACGCCACAACAGCATCCAGTAGTGGGTGGACCATATTTTACGAAAGATCCCTCATGGTGCTGCCCTCACTCCCGAAGTACTCAGGTCATCCTAGCAGGCAACTTGTCCCTTAGTGGCCTATTGACTGCTGATCAGTAATCTGGATCAGGCGTGAAGCTCTGTGACGGTTTATATGCCGATCAACAGCAGAAATCCTCACAGCCTTTCGGTTAGCGATGCCCAAGGATCAACACACCATCGAGGAGAGCAAGAATAGGTACTGGACTCCATCAACCATTCCATTTGTTCTATAACAGTAAGGGAAGCCATCCAGAGAATTTTCAGTAGAGGCAGTCAGTTCCCTACAGCAGCATTCTTGTAACAATGGACACACTGTGCATACGATGGCAGAGCATTTTGAGATGAGTACTGCTGATGCCAGACAGGATCTAATGTTCCGTCTTTACTGTGCCACCATGGAGAGGATCGAGTTGGCCCAACGAGCATTTATTTTTCCGTAAGTCCTGTGTAGATTGCTGTCTTGTCCCATCCAACTGAGTTATCCAATCTCTGTCAATATGTGTTGTACCATGTTAAAAAACCGATGGTTTCCTTATTTTCTGCATTGCTTGTGATCGAACTAATTCTATAATAATTTGTTATTAATGTACTCTTATGTCAGTATTGAAATTTGTAATTAATAGGTATCAGTGGTAGGTGGATGCCCCGTTTGTTATCTTTTGTGACGTACAGCATTCGTGTTTCTTGTTTGCTGAGGCCAACCTTCCTTGTTAATTATCCATTGCGCCACGCATTTTATATTAAATTCATGTGAGCACAAGGGTAGCGATCTATCGGCCAGTTGAACCAATGCTTGTCATTCTGACGTCCACAGGAATATGTCGAAGGTTCACCAGTACCCTCACAAAACGTTGAAGCGCATGGTTCCCAAACCCATAACGGATCACAATTTGCACCATCTTTGGCAAGCCAAGACCCGCCTTCCTTGTCACACACGGTGTTCCACCACTGTGTTGTACAGTGATCATTGAAGCGTGCCCAGAGCTTACAGTGACAGAGGAATGGTGACTCTTACCAATTTCCAGCTCAGAAACCCCACGGCAGCCAAATGCATACTCACCAAAGGAGTGGAGAGGTGTGGAAGGCCATTCAGTCTCTGAGGGATACATTACACTGGCGGCACTGTAACTTGACATCATATAATTTTTATGTGTGTGATATGTAAACTTCGTTAATGTAACATTGTTAGAATGAACAACAAAAAATTATTTATAACTAAAGGAAATAATATGATAACGCACGAGGACTCTGAGCAAGATACCAAAATTACTATTGTAAATAACCAAAAATGTATAACTAGAAGAATTAGAAATTTTTTATAAGTAATGGACATCTGCTGTCTATCCTATCTTGAAAAAGAAAGGATAAGGGCCACATTGTCTATTTACCTTTGCCTGTAGAGTGAATTCACATATCACTGGTACCCATTCAAAGCAAGATTTTGCGTAGTGCATTAAAGTTTGAAATTTCTGTAGTAATTAACTTCTACAAGAGTAAAAATTTGATTTGTAGAAGAGCGAGAAATCGTCATGACAAATGATAACTTGCTTTTTCATGTGAGTAACGTCGTATTTCAGAAATATGAATCAGTTTTCTGCTGATATTAATTTGGATTACGTGATTTCACTTACGTGTTATGGTAAAAATTGGGAAATTTACCAAAATGGAACTCTAAACGCTACATAAGATAGAAATGAATGCTGATAAAATCAAATTCACAGACGTGGCTATTGAGGGTGTAGACTCTTCAGTAGGTGACTCGTGGGCTGAAAGTGTTGTAATTAGTGCTATGACTGTCACCCATATAGCAGGTCCAAATATCACAACGATGAGTAGTTTAGTGGATACGATGCAGGAAATGTCAATTAAAAATAGGTATTATCATAATGAAATGTCAACAAAACTGAATGATATATCAACTCTTCAACTCTGTGTAATGAGATGTCAACTAAGCATTATGAAATATCTTCTCAGGTAACATACCTAATCACCACTATATCAGATTCAACAATGCTGCAAATGCTATGATAAGTGGCATAACAAGTTTGTTATTACAGAGCAGCACATTAGCTACTGAAATTACAGCACTGAAAACTGCCTATCAGGATCCACCTGATGCAGTAACGTAGTTGTCTGATGAACAAAAACAAATCCAATAGTTCGCTCATCAATGTTTGGAAGTAAAGAATTGCTCTGCAGAACAGGCCAATAAGATTAAACTTCAATTTGAAACACAAAGAGAGAGTTTAAAACTTTGAACATAGCTGCTAAGGTTCAGTGACCATGTCAGAATTATATTAGAACAAATAAGCCCTTGATCACAAATATTAAGTCAAAATTGACCAGGTTTCGACGCTGCTATGAGCGTCGTCTTCAGAATTAGACTAACAGTTCTAAAACATATTAATTATATAATATATTAATAAAATTAAAGATTTTACTGACTGGAAAAAAATGCAGCACTTACAAGTCACATATTAAAAAAGATCTAAGCCGGAAAGGCGACCTCATGAATAGTTGTAAGTAAGATGGCGAGCCGCTAAGGGCTGCTCGTACTTTAGTGAACAAGGGTTGCAACAAGACTGAGGTGTCCACGTTAGAAATTGTGGGCAAGTAAACATAGTGTTGCTACGAGTGCCATCTAGTAGCCGCAGAAACAACTAGGCTACTGTACATTCAAAATTAGACACATGAAATTGTGATGCAGGTGATTCAGGCATAATGTAAGCACTAATAATAATAGGACGAAGTTACATATTTATCTGCTTTAAACAGAGACACATTTTGTAACGTAAAAAAACGTTAGTTGTGACATACAAGAAAACAGCAAAGATGTAACAGGAAAACATCATTTCGGTAAATTGCATGAGGAAATCTGAATCAAAGATGAAGCAATGGCTTTATACAGTCGAAAAAGTTTTTATTTCGCAGCTGCAGCTGTTTGTTGAGAATGAGGCCACCATGACGAGAAAGATGTTTGAAAATCTCCAGTTCCCCTAAAACATCTTTTCAGTATGCAGAATATTGTTATCGCCTATGGCTTTAGGCACGTGTCCAGTAGATAAGAGATGATCGGCAAAGGATGAATTTAGGGGACTGGTGCCGTTCTTTCTCAAAAGATGTTCTTTATATCTGATGGTTAAAACACGCCCAGTTTGCAGTCTGATGGTGAAAGCACGTCCAGTTTGCACATCTCTTATCTACTGGACACGTGACTAAAGCCATAGGCGATAACAATATTCTGCATACCGGAAAGAAGGGGCGTAGGTGAGATGTTTTACAGGAACTGGAGATTTTGAAACATCTCTCTCGTCATGATGGCCTCATTCTCAACGAACAGCTGCAGCTGCGAAATAAAAACTTTTTCGACTGTATAAAGCCATTGCTTCATCTTTGTTTCAGATTTCCCCATGCAATTTACCGAAATGTTGTTTTCCTGTTACATCTTTGCTGTTTTCTTGTATGTCACAACTAATGTTTTTTTTTACGTTACAAAATGTGTCTCTGTTTAAAGCAGATAAATATGTAACTTCGTCCTATTATTATTAGTGCTTACATTATGCCTGAATCACCTGCATCACAATTTCATGTGTCTAATTTTGAATGTGCAGTAGCCTAGTTGTTTCTGCGGCTACTAGATTGCACTCGTAGCAACACTATGTTTACTTGCCCACAATTTCTAACGTGGACACCTCAGTCTTGTTGCAACCCTTGTTCACTAAAGTACGAGCAGCCCTTAGCGGCTGGCCATCTTACTTACAACTATTCATGACGTCCCCTTTCCGGCTTAGATCTTTTTTAATATGTGACTTGTAAGTACTGCATTTGTTTCCAGTCAGTACAAACATTAATTTTATTAATGTATTATATACTTAATATGTTTCAGAACAGTTAGTCTAATTCTGAAGACGACGCTCATAGTAGCGTCGAAACCTGGTCAATTTTGACTTAATATTTGTGACCAAGGGCTTATTTGTTCTAATACAAAGAGAAAGGTTTGAGAAAGATTATTCTATCTAGATTTCTAATCGCGAAACCCATATTAATGAAATATTGTATTCAGAATTGTTTTTCAGCAGACACTTAACAAGTAGCAAAAATAATGGAGAGGATACGGGCAAGAAGAGAGAGAGAAAAAGTGTAAGTGCAGTTAGAACAGGAGCAGTATGGCTTTCGTCATGGTAGATCAACAGTGGACCCAATCTTTAGTATGAGACAGTTGATGGAAAGACACTGGGAGTATGGGGAAGATCTGATGATGACATTTCTCGACCTAGTGAAAGCGTATGACAGTGTTCCCAGGGAAAAGGTATGGCAACCTTGAAGGGAAAGGGAGTTGGGAAGCAAACACTTCAAGCCATACAGGCAATGTACGAAAAAAGCACTAGTTGTGTGCAGACACCAGTTAGAAGAACTGAATGGTTTAAGAATGTTATCGGACTAAGACAAGGAAGTGCGATGTCACCACTACTGGTTATAATGGTGACGGATGGAACAGTCAAAGAGACGAAAGAAGGGGAACGAAGCTGTTACTATTTGCTGATGATTTTGTGGTGTGGGAAACAAGGAGTAAGGAGGTAAAAAAAATTAGACATCCTAAAAGATAAGGTCGAGAAACATGGAATGAAATTTCGTGTCGAGAAAAGCAAGACCATGGTCGTAACCAGAGGGGATAGAGAGGGCAAGGGACAAATTCATATTAAGGAACGGGATATTGAAATAGTGGACAACTTTAAATATTTAGGACACGTATTAATGGGGAGTGCTCTTCTGGAGACAGAAATTAGCAAAAGAATACAACAGAGTAGTACATTTTACCAGTGTGTGAGGAGCTTAGTGTGGAGAAGGGAAGTGACAATGAGGTGCAAGCTGATACAAGACTTACTTCACACCCATACTAATTTACGGCTCAGAGACTTCGACTATGACGGGAAGAGAGGAGAGTAGGATACAATCCAGTGAAATGAAGTTTCTAAGACGTATGCTAGGGAAGATGAGGAGAGACAGAGTGAAAAATGAAGATGTTAGGAAGGAAATTGGAATGGAGAAGTTGACTGAGAAAATTGAAAAGGATAGATTAAAATAGTTTGGGCATGTGAAGAGGATGGGAGAGGGAAGAATACCAAGAAGAATGATGGAGTTCAAGAATGAGGGCAAGAGGCCAAGAGTAAGACCGAGAACAAGATGGATAGATGCAATAAAGATGAGTTTAAGGCGGAGAAACATGCTACGGGACCAAATTGTGGAAGAAGATTGGTGGAAAGACAGAGTAAAGTGGCGAAGTACCATTGATACCCCAACCCGACCAGATGTTGGATGGGAAACGAAGATGATGATGATGAAGTTAACGAGGTGTTATCTCAGGTAGGCACTTCAGCAGAAGTAGGCTCTAATTAACGCAGAGGTAACTGGAATGAAGACTGCGCTAGATGAGGATTTACTGAATTGACAAGAAAATGCTGTGCCGCTAACCTGTGACATCCAACAGGAGTTACTGGTTATGCAAAGTTAAATGACTCCCCACCCTTCGTTATTAGAGTAAACGACGAAAATATTGGTCCTATGATATATGAACGAAGGCACAGTAATGATTTCAGACACACTGGTATGTCACCTAACCCTGTAGTGCATGGGATGGGGGCAGCACCGCTATTCTCATCAGTTCTGTTGGATGAAAGCCTACTAAAGCACAGACAATTTCAAGTGTTCATTTGGGATAAAACAGTATTCACCCTGTTGTCTTAAGTTCTTTAAAGGTGTGTTACCGAGATTGTGGACTAGTCAACAAAGAAATCACTCATTCGGAGGTTTCATTTAGAGAGAGGCCACCATTTTGGCCACTGGGACTGTACAGAATTGTCAATATGTATTTGAGAGAGCAAGCTTGCCAAGTACTGGTCAAAGTGTGATTTGAAAAGCCTCTGAAAGTAGGTATTTAACACAGAACTGATTAATATTAAGGAGGGTAGGCTCTGCAAATACTCTGAAAAGTGCCTAAATAGATCAAGATACTGGCAGAACCCTTATCTAATTGGGATATTCTAAGAGTACTGCCGGCCGAAGTGGCCGTGCGGTTAAAGGCGCTGCAGTCTGGAACCGCAAGACCGCTACGGTCGCAGGTTCGAATCCTGCCTCGGGCATGGATGTTTGTGATGTGCTTAGGTTAGTTAGGTTTAACTAGTTCTAAGTTCTAGGGGACTAATGACGTCAGCAGTTGAGTCCCATAGTGCTCAGAGCCATTTTTTTAAGAGTACTAAAAGCTAAACTGCTGCTGGATCTTGAGAACAAGTTAATTCATGTATTTAAAAACCGATCTTGAACATTTCATGTCTGCACTGGACTCACTTGACCTTATACAAGAAGATTTGAAATCGAATAACCATAACAATGACAATAAAGAAAATCTTCTTCAGTAGTACAACCACAGATGGACAAAAGAGCTGGGTAAACTACATGAAGCAGCTGGGACCAACTCTCATGTCTAACCGATAGCAGATTGATTACGGTCCACCAAACGTTAATAAAAAAAAGAACTGATAACCACTATCATCCAGATTGTTATGGTAACGGTAATGGGCACTGTCAGGACCATAATAAAAACCACAACAAACACAGATGGAATTCTCAGATAGGAAATGACAACCAACCACCCATGCATAAGAGTAATAACATGCGTGAGGGACCAGTACAAAACTGTACTTTTGAAGGGGATTGGTAAACACAAACCCGTGGTGTGAACATCACTGAAGTAGCGTAAGAGTAACAGTACACTAAGTCCAGATCAACAAACTGTTTTCTCGCCCACTGTGCTCACAGATGTTGACAGGGTAAGAGGTAGCATAAATAAAACAGTAAATATGTTATGTTAGAATGATGAAAAGGACATTACAGAAGAACTACTACAGATTATCTCAAATGGCTTTTTCAGAGGGAAGATATCTTCCTAACCACTATACACGCTGTAGTGGGAAATATACTGAATACAATTGAAATAGACACAGGTACTATGGTGAGTATTGTGCTAACCAATTCGTTCAATATGATTTGTGAGGTTACAAAAGTACCATAAATCATAAAGCTACTGTAGTTAAATTGCACAATGTCAAGATGCAAAAAATATTAAAGATAAAATAGGAAATTGAGTCACAAATTGCCTACTTCTAGTTAGAAGTGGACCGATAGTAGAATGCATGTTAGACATTGATTTCCGAAGCGAGTAGGATGCAGTAGTCAACTTCTCTTTAGGCAAATGCTTTCTACATTTCGATAGCCAGAGGACTGTAGTTGATGTAGTGAAATCAGGATTGAAGTATGGTAAATACTACCTGGGCTTAAGGGTAAAGTTACTTGAGGAAAAGACTGTATACACCGGTAGTACACCTTCACTCTGTAGTCAGACTGACGATACTGAGAACCAAGGGTGACAGAGGTGATGACCGCCCTAACACCACGCTGACGGGTGCAGTGGGATAGTGGGCTCGAAGTGGCCCACTCAAACACTGCTGACAACAAACAATGTCTTCAGTATATGTTACTTTGGGCTCAGTCAGTCAAACAGGCTTTTCCTTGTTGTACCTGGCGGGCAGCGACGTATGTGTGGTGTCATTCATCTGGGATGGCGTGTCAGCGCCCAGTAATGAAGACAGAAGGCCTGTGAATGGCAGGCAGCCTACTAAATGACGGCTATGACATCTGTGGCACATTGGTTCTCTCGACAATGGCAGTAGCCCATCTGGATGGCCCTCTCTGGCCCACACCTCTTCGCCACAGTGGAGAATGGAGACTGCTCTGTTTGGGGTTCCACCTGCTGCTCCTTAACTTTTTGTAGATATTAGTACGTAATTTCACTATAACGTAGGTTTAAGAAGTTGATTTCGGTATTAGTGCTGTTGAAAGTCATATAAATATTAGCCTTCGAAATGCAAGCCGGCTTTGAATGAACTCACTTTTCATAGCCCATCGTGAAATATAGGTATGTGTACTGCTCAGCTTTGAGGATACGTTTTTGTGCTTTCAGTTTGCTTTTTCGAGCTCCTCGTGTGGATCTGGTTTAACACTCTTTGGAATGGTTCTGGTTTTGTCCTGTTAGTAGACTGTTGTCTTAGCCTGCAAAATGTGATTCTTATACAGAGTAGAATTACATAAAGTCAGGCGATAGTTGCGATACGAAAGATATTTAATGATAGTAAGCCTATTTCTGTTGGAATGTATGGAAATATTTCCTGCAGAGAGATATACACTTTTGTTTTGTAAACATGTTATCTGCCTATGTTTTACTATTAGCACTTGACATAAGTGGGAGAGACGCAAATACATGGACGGTAAATACTAAACTAATGAACTGGAACACTGGAAAATTTCTAAAGTAAAGATTACTGTGTTAGTGAATACACTGACAGGCCAAACATTATGACCACTGTTCACTGCAAGGCTGGATGTCTCCCGGTGGAATTGCGGGCACGTAACACAGTGAGAAAAGTATGTAAACCGAGCAGAGACGGATGGGGTATTACCTATGCGCTGCAAGTAGGGAAATCCACTGATATAAACGACTATGCTAAAGGGCAGATCATTATTATGCAGAGCCTGTGAACGAGTATCTCGAAAACGGGGAGCTGGTCGAATGTTCACGTGCTACTGTCGTGAGCATCTACAGAAAGTGGATGAAGGGCAGTGAAACTACCACTAGGCGCAAAGTGGTTGGACGTCCACGACTCTTCACAGATCGTAGGGTTTGGAGGCCTGTGTACTCTGTAAAGTACGATAGATGGCGA
The DNA here is from genome assembly GCF_021461395.2 of Schistocerca americana. Taxonomy (NCBI): domain Eukaryota; kingdom Metazoa; phylum Arthropoda; class Insecta; order Orthoptera; family Acrididae; genus Schistocerca; species Schistocerca americana. The sequence goes on from NC_060124.1 coordinate 223,613,206, forward strand.
TTTGTGGTACATCTGGCGAAATAATGACGTCGTATGAATGACGTTTTCACTACACCAGGTCGATTGTCGTCTCGACGAACGACGTCATCCAGGCTAACGCCTGCTCGAAACGTGCACCGTGCAATGGAGCGGGCTAGTGGGAGCAATATTATGATATGACATACTCTTGCGCTTGCATGCGACCTGTGGTAGTAATCGAAGACACCACGTCAGCTGCGGACCATTTGCATCCCTTCATACTTGATGTTTTCCCTGACGACGATGTCATCTTTCAGCAGCATAACTGTCCGCGTCTCGAAGCCAGATTCGTGCCACAGTGGTTCGAGAAGTATGATAGTGAAATCACGTTAATGTCTTGGCCACCAGTTTCACGTGATGCCAAAGCGATGGTTCCCATAGCGGTCGCTACTGAGCACCATCGCCGCGTACACAAACCAGCGGCAATTTATTTACTGGAATTACATGACTTGTGCGTAGGCATCTGGTGCCACATAGCTCCACAAATCTACCAAAGAACTGTAGAATCGATGGTACGCAGAATCGGAGATGTATTGCGTTACAAAGGTGGCTCAATGGGCTATTGAGCAGGTAGTCATCATGTTTTGGCTCGTCAGTGTAGCCAGCCGCTGTGGCCGAGCGGTTCTGGACACTTCAGTCCGGAACCACGGTCGCAGGTTCGAATCCTGCCTTGGACCTGGATGTGTGTCAAGTCCTTAGGTTAGTTAAGTTTAAGTAGTTCTAAGTCTAGGGGACTGATGACCTCAGATGTTACGTCCCATAGTGCTCAGAGCCATTTGAACCATTCGTCATTGCATGTGATGAGCATATGGGACAGTGACTAAGACACACCGCGAATAGTTACGTAATAATCAAATGAACACTATGTTAGGGCGCGTTGTCGTGGATAACAAAAAGTAAAACCTGGTGCACTGTCTACGATGAATTTTGCGCTTACCTTGGGATCAACTCATATGCTATGCGCTCCCTGCTGTAGTGCAGCATGATGAAGTTTTCCGAGTGCGAGATGCGACATCTGTTCGCACACATCCGAACATCACGCTAGAGAATTTACAGTTTCGACGCGCAAGAATCATCACGCTCTGGCATGCTCCAACCGTCCTGCGAGGTGATACGAGAGTCCTGACTTACGTTGCGAATGCTCGGCCCTACGTCATTATTGAGTTGAACTATGTGTTTAGAAGTATAACATTTCCCGAGAACAGACGCTGTCATTGTGCGTGTTGTGGATATTAATTACAAACGCGGTTTCGATTTAATACCTCGCTCATCATAAATTTTAGAATTTTAAGTCATTGTGGAATGGACAATGACTGATAATTTACAAATGAAACATGAAAAAATCCGCCCCTTCCCCTATGCCATGTCCATTTAGTATATTACAATTATATCCTGTTATTTAAATCATTGTAAAATTTGGTTCGTGTCTCAAAAAGATTTCTTTCAGTGTAATCTGTATGGGTCATATACCATGTAATAGTACTAATTCAGCAGTACCACTGTTCCATGTAACCTGGTAATGCTGAACTAACGGAGGCAACCTTGAGATGCAAGTAGAGCTGAGTGAATTTTGCTCGCTTACCGTCCGATCGATGACCTTTCTGTCCAGAAACTGACCATTAGGATGAATCCTATCACAGCCAAAGATGTCGCATGCACCTTACACTTTAATCCATCGCACCTGGTCAATGCTTACCGCAACATCTAATCAATTCCTTTCTTGTTGTGACATCTTTGTGTATCACGACCCAGTGACTTTTTTATTTACGGAAATGGTTAACTCACAAATACTCTTAGTCATAACAAAGGGCGTAAAACATTTATAGTAAACGCAGATTTACCGCAAGGACTTAAGCTGCTAAAGTGCAGTACGTTAATTTATGTCAGTATTCGTAAATTGCATATTAGATCAACTTGTCTTTCAAATATTAACGTAAAGAGTTTTGTGCTCAGTCAAAATTCCGGCCTTTCATACTAAGCCGTCATGCCTAATTTTCTACTAACGAGATGTTAAGCAAACCATAACGATTAGCTTGTTTTACCAAAGGCCACGGTAGGAGAATCACATCTTCAGCATTAACTGTCTGAAAATTTTTGCGTAAAAGAGAAAACTGTTATGTGACAACTTCCAAACATTTGATGATGGAGCGACTTCATAAATATAACTATTTCATTACTACTACTATGCCCCAAAACGATAATTAAACAGAAGCCCCCCAGTAATGCAGTTGAATGGCTCTTTCAAAATATGTAAAGGACACTATCTTAGCCATTCAGGGAGGCATTACAACAAATTAATGTACCTTGCTATGCCAGAGATCAAACTATAACCAGCGTCGTTGCAAAGATTAGTATCGCTTCTGTAATTTCGCGTTTCATATGTTTTCGAAATAACTGAGGTACTTAAATTCTCCTTCTTATTACCTTTTGTCTCACGCTGTTTTCACGTAAGGATGCAGTTCCGTATTCTCTGTAGTTCTGGTTATGATGATAATGTTATGGGAGTTAATTAATGTTTTTTTTTCGTAGCAGTTGGTCCATATTCATTTCATATATTTAACCACGTTGGCAAGCTATTGCTTTGTTGACGTGTCGACTGTGCGCCATCACACACACATTTTCATTTTTACAAATCGAATCTTGCAATCTACGTTTCTCATACGGAGTCCGATTACCGTTTTTGCGGAATGCAAATTGTTTGTTTCATTATTCTTCATATCATCAAGTTCGGCAGTAACCAAGATTTTCCGCTGCACAAGTACAAATCTGCACCTGACTCTGAAAGTTATCAGAAAACAGAAGGCAGTGGAAACATCTTCGGTCAAGTAGGTGTTTTATACCTTATTAACATTAAAATTCTGATTATCCATGTTTTTTAATGTTCTCCTGCTGTGTTCATGTTATGTGGCCCATCTTCGTATAGTAATTGTCTTTCAGAGGATTAAATTTCAGTCATTTCATTACACAGCCCTCCTTTGATTAATACATTTTAGTATTTAGCACCAGATGTCTATGCATAAATCATGCAATACAAATAAAATACGGGCTACTGGCTTGCGGCCCCGGTGCTGTCCACTGATAGCGTCCCAGATGTCTTCCATTCAGCTCAGGCGAACCTGTTGGCCAAAATATCAAAATGAGTTCGCCATCACGCTTCTGAAATCACTACAGTACGTTTCTGGCATTCTCACAAGGGCTGTTAGTCTGCTAGAGCATTCAGTCACTGTCAAAGAAGACATCATGCGTCAAAGGATGGAGAGCGTCTGCAATAATGTACACGAAGTCCACAACTGCCATTGCACCTCACAATGAAGATGATGTCCATCACAGCACGATACGGCCTTCATTGGCCCCCGTCCGTTCTGTGCTACATGCTTTCAGAGGCTGATCGCCTAGATATTGGCATATACGGACACAGCCATCCAATTGTTGAAACAAGAAATGTTTCCATTCATCCACAGTCCAACTTCGATGATTCTGTGCCCTCTGAAATCATAACTGATGATGTCACTGTCAACACAATAACACATAGTGGTCACCTAGTGCTTAGTACCAAGCATGAGAATCGGTATTACTAAATGGATGTAACGGTGAATGGCAGCAATGGCAAGCTGACAGACTAACTGCTTACAGATGCAAAGGAAATTTTGTTTTAAATATTTCGTACATTAATTGACTCAATTTAAAAATTTAAAATGCTGCCATATTCTACTCATTAAGTGGAATAAACCTACGTAACAGATGTAACACAAAAGTTACAGTGTTAACATCAGAAAGGGAGAACTTTATGGAGAGGAAGAAGGTGCGGAGAGAAAATATGGTGATGAGGAAAACGTAAATAAGAACTTAGGAGTGAAATGAGGAAGAGAAAAGGAATAAGGAGGAGGAGGAAAGGAGTGAATGAGGTAAACGATCAGCAGAGCAATTTGTGAGAAGGAATGATGGTTTGGAAGGGAGGAAGACGATAGAAGAGGGAAGTGAAGGAGTAGAGGAAGGGAATGGAGGAGATAGGTGTGACCATTGGAAAGAGGACTGGTGGGAATATTGACAGATGAAGAACAAAGGGAAACTGAAGTGAAGGTAAGGAAGGGTAGTGAAGGAAGAGGAAGAGTGAGGAGGAAGGAGGAAGAGAGAGGGAGAGAGAGAGAGAGAGAGAGAGACAGACAGTAAGGAGAAGGAATGGGTGCGGAGAGGGAGGCTGAATAGAGGGAGGGAAGCTGTGAAAATGGTTATAACCATTCTTTCTCGTTTTTATTCGTTATTGAGCCGGAAGCAATGACTGAAATTGAAGGAAGACTACACTGGTCTTGTAGTTTGAGAGGCTGCAGGTGACTGTCAATTTACACCCTGAGAGCAATTGTTTTAACTTGTAAGCCTTCCACTCGTCTACGTGGCCATGCATCTTCTGAACTGATTCTGCCTTCTGGCAGTGGTTGTTATTGCTAGCCTGCATTGGAAGTTATCACTTTTTTCAAGACCTTAAATGGAACTAGAATGCTGGGAAGCAATAAAGAAAATATGGTCCTGTTATTATTATCGTCAATTAATATATCGATATATGATTACACTTTTCCAAAAAGAGTGGCAAGAGTTTATTAATCATAAAATAGGGCAAATAACACAACCTAAGCGAGATGACAAATAAATCATGAACTGTTGATAACACAAATAGAATTAGCACTCCACTGTGTGTTCTTTGGTTGGCAAAGAATAAGGTTTATCTGTTTAATCTATTTATCATGGCTGAAAACATAGATAATGGAATTTGAAATTATATAATACTGAACAGACGTTGATGCATTGATTCTACACAGAAGTAACACTATGTTCGTGCAGCAGAGAACAAGTGGCGAGACTGCGATTTTGTTTGTCCCAAGAAGCTTTGGCAGCAATACTATACCCCATTCTCGATGTGTAGCGTTGTCTCACGTGACGGTCGTGGTGCAAGCGTCGTCAGAGTGATGATGTGCGGCGCCTGTAATTTGTTTCGTGGGCAAAAAGTATGCAAAGACATGAGTAGGCCATCTGTCAAGCAGATGACGATTACTCTCTAACAGAACCCTGAAATCTTGGCAGATTCCAGCGTGTGACATTCCCATTCGTTGGTTTCACCACTGAACAATTTGACTCACTAAGATCAAACGTCAAGGTGGCAGACCTGATACAAATAAGGTCATCCTCAGCACTGCGAGATGTCCAAAATGATTGAGATGGGAACTGTCGGTACAGCTAAACCTTACCACAGGCTCTCCAGTGAAGGCCAGCGCCAGCGCAAACTCATACTTAGGATGCGTGTCTCAAGTGAAATCCACTCATGTCAACAGTCAAGACCAGAATCTCCTCTGCAGGCTGGAGTCTGAATCCGACGAAGCATTTCTCTGCTCGTCCCATTTCATCAAGACTCGATAAACTCCAAAAGTGCACCAACACAACCGCCACATACGAATTTTGCGCTTATCACAAGACTCCATGAGCACCATGTCTTCCCTACTGCTCGTTCCTCTACCTAGCCAAAGTTAATAATATTATTTACCCGCTGGGGAAGCAGCCAAACCCTGACTCGTAAATTTTCATGCGGGGAGGAGGAGATGCTACACTGCCGATTTGCTTTTCCCATGGCCACTTTAGGCACTGCGTTTTGAGAGTTTTCGGTTAGGCCCAAAGTGAACAACACATTTAGCTAAGAGATCGTTATCTCGACGGGCCAAACGTTACAGCATGTCCAACCAGGTGCCTTGACTAAACTAAGAGAAGCGATTTTGTGTCCCAACATATACCATTTCAGAGCCACCATAAATGCTACATTCTGTCGTAAAATTCTCCCGAAGGCCTGAGGCTTCCCGAAAACACAGCAGGCAGAGGGAGAACACCAGCTGATGGCTCTGTCTACGGCGTCCAGTCCAAGGCGAATACGAAAACTTGCGGAGTTTTAAGAACGCCAGGTCTTCACACAATGGGCGTTTAACACAATGTCTAAACACCTTTCCCAGGCGACCTACTTTCCCTCCTACGCTTCAGTCCCTGCTGTGGGCAGAAATCCCTAACAGGTAGATCCAGGCAGGCAGTTCTTCGCCTCTTCATGGGTTTTAATATTCGAGGTGAAAGGATATCAGTGATAAGATTCGCTGGTGACATTGCTGCTTCGGTGAAAGTGAAGAAGAATTACAGGATCTGTTGGGTGGTATGAACAGTCAAATAAGTACAGTATATGGACTGAGAGAAAATCGAAGAAATGCGGAAATAATGAGGAGTAGCAGAAATGAGAATAGCGATAAACTTAACATCAGGGTTGGTGATGGCAAAGTAGACGAGGTTAAAGGAATTCCTGGCCAAGATAAGTCTACTAGTATCAAATATAGATATTAATTTGAGGAAGAATTTCTGAAAATGTGCATTTAGAATACAGTATCGTATAGTTGTGAAACATGGTTCATGGCGAAAGCAGAACAGAAGAGGTTCGAGGGATTTGAGATATGGTGCTATAGAAGAATGTTGAAAATTAGGTGGACTGATAAGGTAATGAACGAAAAGGTTCTCTGCAGAATCGACGAAGAAAGGAATGTATTGCAAACACTGACAAGAAGAAGGGACAGCATGACAGGACATCTGTCCCTTGTAAACTTTGATACAGGAAGACAACAGAAGTGGGAAACGAAAGCCTAAAAGAAAGGAATGGAAGAGATGGTTATGATTGTTGGAAGGAGAGCCAGAGAATGGAAGTGGAAAACAAATGAAGCTGAGGAAGGTCAGTGATTAACAGGAGAGAAGAAATGTGTGAGAAGAATGAGAGAGGAACGGGAGAAGGAATGGAAGGACATGGAGAGAGAGAAAGACTGAGTAGGGTGAGGGAGGCTGTGAAGATGGATGTATTCTTTTTTCTCCTATTTTCATATGTTGTTGTGCAATGTAAACTTCGATATACGCCCTGAGAGGTGGCACACCATTATCTCACTTAAACAACATTGGCAGTCAGATTAATATTCATATTTTAGGTAATGTTCTCTGTGTTCCCCAGTACTACATTTGGTATGTGTGGCTTATAACTTCTTTCCATTAGGAAATTTTGGGCAGAATGTTCTTACAACTGCATGCGTAGCCCGCAAGGAAACTTTACCCAAGGGGCTGAAGTGGAGGCGACGGAGAGCAGGGAGAGAGATGGATTGGGGGCCATAAATTCCGCGAGCAGCGATCAGGCTGCGTGAGTGATTCTTGGAAGCAGCGCTCAGGTGACCGTTCCTGCAGAGGGACCTTTCGTCGTAGTACTCTCCTCCTTAGACTTAGCGTCAGACAGGAATCAGCACCAGCTGGCAAAACAGTTTACCTGGGGTGGGTGGCAGTCCATGACAAAGGCGGACAGTTAGCAGAGGAAGCCATTTAAGAAAGACTACTGTAAACTGAGCCCTTGTGCAAATGATGGGAAAGTCATAAAACTCCCTGCATTCTACTGTTAGAAGCTGGGATTATACGGACAGAGTGCCCAGCGCACGTGTTTACTGCAGGCAAGACGGTAACTCCCCTGACACAAAGAAGTCACCATGTTTTTCTAGCGAGCAGGTAAAACATATGTATTTCAGGTGCATCACTGTCTGGCAAGCGTAACAGCCATCTTTCAGAAATTGTAAATGGTCGGCCTGGAAAGATTAGATCTTTCGCACTTCTTAGCAACCAATAATCCTGTGTTAATAACGAGCATCAAAACCGAATCAGGGATTAGTGAACACAGGGTTGTCGTAACGAGATTGAATATTGTAATCCCCAAATCCTCGAAAAATAAGCGAAAAATATACCTATTCAAAAAAGCAGATAAAAATTCACTTGACGCCTTCTTGAGAGACAATCTCCACTCATTCCAAGTTAATAATATAAGTGTAGACCAGATGTGACTTAAATTCAAAGAAATAGTATCGGCAGCAATTGAGAGATTTATACCATATAAATTAACAAACGACGGAGCTGATCCTCCTTGGTGCACAAAACTGGTTAGAACACTGTTGCTGAAACAACGAAACAAGCATGACAAATTTAAACAGACGCAAAATCCCCAAGATTGGCGATCTTTTAGAGAAGCTCCAAATTTAGCGCGGACTTCAATGCGAGATGCCTATAACTCGTATGTAAAGTATGTTAGCGGCAAGAAACAATCACTGCCTTCTCCGCACGATAGCAATGCTGATACTATCGAAGACAGTGCTGCAAAAGCAGAGTTACTAAACGCAGCCTTCCGAAATACCTTCACAAAAGAACACGAAGTAAATATTCCAGAATTCGAATCGAGAACAGCTGCCAACATGAGTAACGTAGAAGTAAATAACCTCGGAGTAGTGAAGCAATTTAAATCACTACACAAAAGCAAGTCTTCTGGTCCAGACTGTATACCAATTAGGTTCCTTTCGGAGTATGCTCACGCATTAGCTCCATACTCATCATATACAACCTTTAGCTCGACGAAAGATCCTTACACAAAGACTGGAAAGTTGGACAGGTCACACCAATATTCAAGAAAGGTAGTAGGAGTAATCCACTAAATTACAGGCCCATATCGTTAACGTCGATATGCGGCAGGATTAGAGATCATATATTGTGTTCGAACACTATGAATTACCTCGAAGAAAACGGTTTATTGCCGCGCGGGATTAGCCGAGCAGTCTAAGGCGGTGCAGTCGTGGACTGTGCGGCTGGTCCCGGCGAAGGCTCGAGTCCTCCCTCGGGCGTGTGTGTGTGTGTGTGTGTTTGTCATTAGTATAATTTAGGTTAAGTAGTGTGTAAGCTTAGGGACTGATGACCTTAGCAGTTAAGTCCCATAAGATTGCACACACAGAAAACGGTTTGTTGACACACAGTCAACACGGGTTTAGAAAACATCGTTCCTGTGAAACACAACTAGCTCTTTATTCACATGAAGTGTTGAATGCTATTGACAAAGGATTTCATATCGATTCCGTATTTCTGGATTTCCGGAAGTCTTTTGACACGGTACCACACAAGCGGCTCGTAGTGAAATTGCGTGATTATGGAATATCATCTCAGTTATGTGACTGGATTTGTGATTTCCTATCAGAGAGGTCACTGTTCGTAGTAATTGACGGACAGTAGTCATCGAGTAAAACAGAAGTGATTTCTGGCGTTCCCCAAGTTAGTGTTACATGTCCTTTGCTGTTCCTTATGTATATAAACGATTTGGGAGACAATCTGAGCAGCCGTATTAGGTTATTTGCAGATGACGCTGTCGTTTATCGACTAATAAAGTCACCCGAAGATCAAAACAAACTGCAAAACGATTTAGAACAAATATCTGAATGGTGCGAAAAGTGACAGTTGACCTTAAATAACGAAAAGTGTGAGGTCATCCACATGAGTTGTAAAAGGAATACGTTAAACTTCGGTTACACGGTAAATCAGTATAATTTAAAAACCGTAAATTCAACTAAATACCCAGGTATTACAATTACGAACAACTTAAATTGGAAGGAACGCATAGAAAATGTTGTGTGGAAGGCTAGCCAAAGACTGCGTTTTATTGGCAGGACACTTAGAAAATGTAGCAGACCTATTAAGGAGACTACCTACACTACGCTTGTCCGTCCTCTTCTAGAATACTGCTACTCGGTGTGGGATTCTTACCAGTCATATCTGACTGACGGTCTACATAGAAAAAGTTCAAAGGAAGGCAGCACGTTTTGTATTATCGTGAAATATGGGAGAGAGTGTCACAGAAATATACAGGATTTGGGCTGGAAATCATTAAAAGAAAGTCGTTTTTCGTTGAGACAGAATCTTCTCATGAAATTCTAATCACCAATTTTCTCCTTCGAATGCGAAAATATTTTGTTGACACCGACCTACATAGGGAGGAACGATCACCTCGATAAAATAAGGGAAATCAGAGCTCGTACGGAAAGATAAAGGTCTTCATTCTTCCCGCGCACCATACGAGATTGGAATAATAGAGAATTGTGAAGGTGGTTCGATGAATCCTCTGCCAGGCACTTAAATGTGATTTGCAGAGTATCCATGTAGATGTAGATGTTCTGTAAATGAGGGACTGTGGTCCCATCTAGGTAGATGTTTCTGTTTTGTCCAGACATGGCCATGCTTGCCGTGAGAATGACACCCCCTCCCCCCTAGTCTGAAATCTTATTTTTTCAGTCACTGATTGGCGCCTCTCAGGATATGCAAAGTAGAGTGTTGCTCCTCCATTGTGGTAACCACGGTACTGTATCTGGATTGGCTACCAAGCCAACATAACAATCAAGAGGGTAGATTCAATGAGTAGAGGGTAGTTCGAAAGTTTGTGCAATGCGGGGGCGGTTTAGTTTTTGATAATTCGGCTTCCATTCCGGGGGCTGGTGGCAAATGGTGGTTTTTCTTTGCCCGCTTCGTTTTCTGGTCCTCCACTGGTGAATAACTTCACGTCTCTCCCTAGTGCGAGTGCATATTCCAACTGTGTCAACAGTGGAGCTGCATATTATCTTGGACATATCGTGTGCCACGAGGGTGAAGTTATTCGTCCTAATTTTGTAGGAAGCACATTGTGCTCATGCGAGAGTGATCTAGATGCTTGTAAAACAATAAACTGGTAGCCAAGATCGCAGGAATTCTTTTTATTCCATGATTACCGGTTTCGGCGAAACTAAAGCCGCCATCATCGGCTCTTGGGGCACATACAGGTTACAACATCAAGGCAAACAATGGTGATATTAATAGTTGCCTACAACACGCAGGCCTTACAAAATTGTCGTAAGTAGCACACAGGCGTCCAAGAGAGATGACATTATAAATGTTAAGTGTGTCCATCACATACCAGCGCAAGCTAGGTACTACCGCAACTCCGGCTCTGTTCCTACACTACAGGCCGCGTCGCGAGAGGCGCCAATGAGTCACAGCTCGCGTCATAATAGGCTTGCGCTTGTATGTGATGGACAAACTTAACATTTATAATGTCATCTCTCTTGGCGCATATGTGCTACTTACGACAATTTTGTAAGGGCTGCGTGTTATAGGCAACTATTAATACACTCCTGGAAACTGAAATAAGAACACCGTGAATTCATTGTCCCAGGAAGGGGAAACTTTATTGACACATTCCTGGGGTCAGATACATCACATGATCACACTGACAGAACCACAGGCACATAGACACAGGCAACAGAGCATGCACAATGTCGGCACTAGTACAGTGTATATCCACCTTTCGCAGCAATGCAGGCTGCTATTCTCCCATGGAGACGATCGTAGAGATGTTGGATGTAGTCCTGTGGAACGGCTTGCCATGCCATTTCCACTTGGCGCCTCAGTTGGACCAGCGTTCGTGCTGGACGTGCAGACCGCGTGAGACGACGCTTCATCCAGTCCCAAACATGCTCAATGGGGGACAGATCCGGAGATCTTGCTGGCCAGGGTAGTTGACTTACACCTTCTAGAGCACGTTGGGTGGCACGGGATACATGCGGACGTGCATTGTCCTGTTGGAACAGCAAGTTCCCTTGCCGGTCTAGGAATGGTAGAACGATGGGTTCGATGACGGTTTGGATGTACCGTGCACTATTCAGTGTCCCCTCGACGATCACCAGTGGTGTACGGCCAGTGTAGGAGATCGCTCCCCACACCATGATGCCGGGTGTTGGCCCTGTGTGCCTCGGTCGTATGCAGTCCTGATTGTGGCGCTCACCTGCACGGCGCCAAACACGCATACGACCATCATTGGCACCAAGGCAGAAGCGACTCTCATCGCTGAAGACGACACGTCTCCATTCGTCCCTCCATTCACGCCTGTCGCGACACCACTGGAGGCGGGCTGCACGATGTTGGGGCGTGAGCGGAAGACGGCCTAACGGTGTGCGGGACCGTAGCCCAGCTTCATGGAGACGGTTGCGAATGGTCCTCGCCGATACCCCAGGAGCAACAGTGTCCCTAATTTGCTGGGAAGTGGCGGTGCGGTCCCCTACGGCACTGCGTAGGATCCTACGGTCTTGGCGTGCATCCGTGCGTCGCTGCGGTCCGGTCTCAGGTCGACGGGCACGTGCACCTTCCGCCGACCACTGGCGACAACATCGATGTACTGTGGAGACCTCACGCCCCACGTGTTGAGCAATTCGGCGGTACGTCCACCCGGCCTCCCGCATGCCCACTATACGCCCTCGCTCAAAGTCCGTCAACTGCACATACGGTTCACGTCCACGCTGTCGCGGCATGCTACCAGTGTTAAAGACTGCGATGGAGCTCCGTATGCCACGGCAAACTGGCTGACACTGACGGCGGCAGTGCACAAATGCTGCGCAGCTAGCGCCATTCGACGGCCAACACCGCGGTTCCTGGTATGTCCGCTGTGCTGTGCGTGTGATCATTGCTTGTACAGCCCTCTCGCAGTGTCAGGAGCAAGTATGGTGGGTCTGGCACACCGGTGTCAATGTGTTTTTTTTTCCATTTCCAGGAGTGTATCACCATTGTCGCCTTGATGTTGTAACCAGTATGTGTCCTAAGATCCGATGTTGGCGGCTTTAGTTTCGCCGAAACCGGTAATCATGGAATAAAAAAAATTCCTGCGATCTTGGCTACCAGTTTATTGTTTTATTCGTCCTAGGTCGGCTGGCTAACGTTTGACAATTCCAGCATGCACCGTCGTGCCTGTGAGTCAAATTGGCTTGGCGAATTCAGCGAGCGGGTGCACCTCTCACTGAAATCTACTGGGATTTCAGGGCTCCGACAGGGAAGTTTCTCGCGTTCTGATAATCACAACGCCAGACCACATAGTCTGCAAATTTTCGTGGGCGCGTCAGAACATTACAACTGCCGCAACTCGCTGATCCTCGCCCACACCGCGCCATTTTCTGCTGCCGCCTGAATCAAGGTCAAAGGTAAAGTATTGCTGCAGCGGCATATGGTTGTTAAAATCATATTCAAGGATTCCTGTTCTCAGGTGAACCATAATTTGTGGTATACTTTGTCATAGTTGATTCCATTTGAACAGAACTGAGCCTCACATTGGGCTCACGTAAACATATTTTGTTGTGAAAGGGATCAGTTCAGGAGAGAATTTGTATATCTTCCAGCCCAGTGTATTCTTTTCCAACTGAACACCATCTCATTTCTGATTTGTGTTTGTCATTCTTTATGTAAGATTTATCAGCTCGTTGTAGTTATAAAACTTGTCTTTATTTTGTGAACTTAAACACGCCACAGTTGTCATTCGTACTCCCTCGACTACTCACTGTTTTTATTTTATTGTGGTGGTACACGAGCAATTTAAGGCTCAATCTTATTAAATTAATTAATTGACTAATTTGAGTTCTGAAAGTGACCACAGGCATAGGCAACAAAGTGTCGTGAGTAAATTCACTAATTTTGCCCATAAAAATTAAGTGTGTATCTCACAATTTGAAGGTTATTGAGAAGATAATACTTTTCCTTATGTAAAGATAATAACATTTAGCACTACTCAGACATACGAGGGTGAGCCAAATGAAAACCTTAAATTTGTAATAATAAATCGAAATTTCGCGCCGTTATCCTGTAAGTTGGTAAGCGTGCTACAAACAGCGTGCAGAATGGCCTGTAGGTGGCAGCATAGTGCAGATGCACATATACCGTCGCAGTAACAGTATAAAAGTGGCCGCCCCACTTGCGACTTGCACCAGGGAAGAACAGCGTTCTGTTGTTCGGTTTTTGCGTAGTGAAGGTGTGAAACCTATAGAAATTCATCCAAGAATGAAGGTTCAGCACGGTGATGCATATTTGTCACAGTAGCAAGTCTAAGAATGGAGTAGGAAGTTCGCAAATGGTGTGACTTCAGTGGAAGATGCTCCTCGTCCAGGTCAGGCACAACGAGTTGTGACTCCACAGAACATTGCAATAGTTGAAGCCATAGTGAAGGAAAACCGCCGAGTAACACTGAATGGCATTGCAGCATGTTGACAGATTAGTCATGGGTCAGCAAAACACATTGTGTATGATGTGCTTCAGTTTCACACAGTGTTTGCAAGATGGGTGCCACGGCAGCTGACTCCTGAAATGTGAGAACGACTTGTTGATCCTTGTGAAGAACTACTTCGGCGCTTTGAGTGAGAAGGTGATGGCTTTCTGGCAAGTATTGTTACTGGAGACGAAACATGGGTTCACTTTCACCAACCGGAAACGAAGAGAGCGAGCAAGGAATGGCGCCATTCCTCGTCTCCAAAACAAAAGAAGTTTCGAACAGAACCGTCAGCAAGGAAGGTTATGTTGACTCTCTTTTCGGATGAAAAAATCGTCATTTTGGACCATTACATGCCTAGAGGGTCCACTGTCACCAGTGCATCATACACAGATCTCGTAAAAAATCATCTGCGGCCTGCAATCAAATCAAAGCGACGTGGATTGCTGTCAGCAGGTGTCCTTTGGCAACATGACAATGCATGACCTACACTGTCCGTACAACAGTTGCAACAATCACAGACCTGCATTTTGAGTGACTTCCTCATCCACCATACTCTCCAGACCTTGCCCCAAATGATTTCCATATGTCTGGACCATTCAAAGACGCAATGGAGGAAAGAAGTTCCGTTCTGATGAAGAAGTACGCCACGCGGTGCATGAGTGGTTGCGCGGACTACCAAAAGAATTTCATTCTAAAGGAATTTATGCACTTTGTAAGTGCTGGAGGATTGCATTGAGCGCGGGGGAGATTATGTTGAAAAGTGATACAGCCTTGTACCACTTCTGCACAATAAATAATATTTAAAAATATATTTAAGGTTTTCATTTGAATCACCCTCGTATATTTATGATTAAATGAAGTAACGGATTGCAACCTTATACGGTTATCTTCATGGTATGTCGTTGAGCGCTCACGAGTTTGTTTCCGGAGCTGTGAAAAATGTGTACATGGCAGTAGTCACAAATGCCTTGCCCAAAATACGGTGGCCTAATTTTGCTTCAGGTAACTCACTCTTTATAAAAGCCAAGGGCCACGCTGAAGTGTTCGCGGCACAAGGGAGGAGGCCGTCTGTTTAAGTCAGCCCGCTGACTAATCTTGAAGGACGGCGACTAATGGCTACAGCAACAGGCGCGCCTGTCGCGCTCCACCAGAGACAGCGCCGGCAGTCTGCAGCGCCCAACCGCCGCCGCCACTTGCTGGTCCGCGGGATTTCATTAAACTGTCAGCCACAGGAGGCCAACTTCCGCGCCCGCGGTTTTGCATTATGGCTATTACGGATTAATCACTTCTCTCGCACGGCGCCATATTGCAAAGTATGGCCGGCGAAGTTTCTCGCCTCTGGCATTAACAAATGACTGCGCCGGAGCCGAGCCGACTGCCGAAATGAAGGTTTTGCGGAACAAATGGCCCTGCTCGGTAAGCCTGTGGCCACGTGTTCGGGAACATTTAGCGAAACCGTCAGTACTTGGCTGCGCTTTCTGAGTCGGAGAGTGTCGTAGCGACAGCCTAGCAAGTAGGTACCAGCTGCTCCGCTAGCAGGTGCGCCGGATTTATGTGCGGGGAAGCGCTACGTAATATACAGGGTGTCTCAAAAAGCATGAACGCGTTTCGAACGTATGTATTTATTAGACTGTAGTACATACAGCTACGAATTTGGAACACATATTTACGAACCTCTCAAGTTCAGAATGAGATTTTCACTCTGTAGCGCAGTGTGCGGTGATATGAAACTTCCTGGCACATTCAAATTCTGTGCAGAACCGAGACTCGAACTCGGTACCTTTGCCTGTCACGGGCAAGTGTTCTACCATCTAAGCTACCCAAGCATCAGAGTGAAAATCTCATGCTGGAAACATCCCCCAGGCTGTGGCTAAGCCATGTCAAAAATGGTTCAAATGGCTCTGAGCACTATGCGACTTAACTTCTGAGGTCATCAGTCGCCTAGAACTTAGAAGTAATTAAACCTAACTAACCTAAGGACATCACACACATCCATGCCTGACGTTGGATTCGAACCTGCGACCGTAGCGGTCGCTCGGTTCCAGCCTGCAGCCCGTAGAACCGCAAGGTCACTCTGGCCGGCTAAGACATGTCACCGCAGTATCCTTTCTTTCAGGAGTGCTAGTTCTGCAAGGTTCGCAGGAGAGCGTCTGTAAAGTTTGGAAGGTAGGAGACGAGATACTGGCAGAAGTAAAGCTGTGAGGACGGGGCGTGAGTCGTGCTTGGGTAGCTCAGATGGTAGAGCGCTTGCCCGCGAAGGGTAAAGTTCCCGATTTCGTGTCTCGGTCCGTCACACAGTTTTAATCTGCCACGAAGTCTCTCAAGTTCAGATTACAGGTGCCCAGTGTGTCCTCCTTCAGCGACACGAACAATATCTCATTGATACTCGAATTCCTTCCATACTCGGGTAAGCATGTCATCGTTTCTGATGTTATGGCATGACGGATCCTGTTCTTCATCTGTTCTAGGTTTCGTGGTAATATTTGTTCAAAAACGTTGGCCTTAATGAAACCCTACAGCAAGAAGCCACAGGAGGTAGAATCCATGACCGTGGAGGCCTGGTGAGAAGTCTTAAGTCTCCGGCTGTTTGACGAGCAATCCAGCTGGTCGGTGAAGTTTCGTTCAGGTATTCACGCACTTGGAGACTTGTCGAAAAATGTTTTCCTCGTTCAGTCTCGGACATAAATAGCTTTGAAACACAGCAAGATGCTGCTGAGCGTTAACCGTATTTCCAGCAAAGAAGAATGGGCTGTAAACAGATGAGTGGGATACCGCAAAAAATACCCCGACATTGGGTGAATCTCGTAAGTGTTCAGCGAGTACGCCTGTAGGTCCCAAATTCTGACGTTGACCTTCCCACTAAGGTGGAAAGTCGTTTCATCCCTGAACACGATGCGTTTTGTG
The DNA here is from genome assembly GCF_021461395.2 of Schistocerca americana. Classification (NCBI taxonomy): domain Eukaryota; kingdom Metazoa; phylum Arthropoda; class Insecta; order Orthoptera; family Acrididae; genus Schistocerca; species Schistocerca americana. The sequence goes on from NC_060124.1 coordinate 223,630,040, forward strand.
CAAGTATTATGATTGTCAAAAGCATTTTGAAATGCCACACGCTTGCCTTTGTCATCATGACGTAGAGTTTATAACAGAAATTATACAGCTTCATAACCAATCGAGACTCAAAACAAGCCAAATTGTTATTGGAGGCAGTTGTAACTCACGATTGGCGCGACTTGTTGATTATGTAGGACTGCTTTGGAAAGCGGTTTGAATTCGTGCGATGTTTTCATCGGGCACAGGAAGGCGGCCGGTACTCTTTCCTTTACATTCATATCCTGCGTCTACAAATTGTCGATACCTTCTGCGAATGTTCCATCCATTCGGAGGATCAGTGTGATACGTCTGTCTGAGACGTCTGTTGCACATTGGCATGATTAAAAATTCATTAATGCGATGGAAAACAACGTTTTTAAAAGTCTGTAATCACGGCATTACACTTCGCAAACTCATGACCACAAAATGATTTCTGCTGCCGAGTAGCCATTTTGCAACACGTGACGGTAGTCAAGCGAATAGAAGGCAACCGATATCTAACGGCACTGAATATAAAGTGGACAATGTATCCGTTTCTGCCGTGGTGCAGCGATCGATAGTTTTGACAACATAATACTCTGTAATACATATATCGTTTTTGAAACATACTGTGCAGGTGAACACCATTTGTCTGCCACCTCTAACTTTCAAATTACTGTATACGAACTACTTGCGTAATTCAGACAAGAACAACCGAAAACTTTAGAATTGAAGTAAATAGACAGATTGTTTCAACAAGAAAGTGAGAAAGGGTTTTATTCCTAAACTATTTTCTGTTTACTTGGGTCCACAATTTGCAGTACTTCAGAGACTATAACATTTTCCGCCTGAACTGTCGGTACTGTCGGTACACAACTTTTTGCCGTTTTTGTAATTCCATGATTGATTTTATTAGCACAAAATACGTTACATTACAATATAATACAAAATGAAAAGACTGATTCACAACGCATTCACTCAATGAAGGAATCGTCATGGTTGTCAATGGACGCCTGCCAATGTTAATGCTGGAGTTCTGTGCCTCTCTTGTAGTACTGTCGTGGTTTCGAGTTGAAGTAATCTGTTAACCAGTTGCTAAGAGAAGCTTCAGCATGAACACTTCTCCCTGAATGTTTTTTGAAAGACATCATGTTTACGCCAGTGACTGTTAAACTTTTTATTTCCACTCGCGGCGGCGGCAGCTCGATTTCAGCGACGGTCGGCGCGAGGGGGCGCGATGGGCAGTATGGCGGATGGAGTGATTGATACAAGGCAATGATGTGGAGTGGCTCTGGTGGGACGGAAGTGACAGCGTGATCTGTTTTTGTATGCATGTGTGTGTGTGTGTGTGTGTGTGTGTGTGTGTGTGTGTGTGTGTGTGTGTGTGTGTCCGTTCTGGTGTGAGATGCTTCACAAATACTTCAAAAATTACATTCGATCTTTGGCAGTAACATCCGACAGTCGGCAACACAAACCAAAACATCGCATCAAAAGAAGCGTTCAGTTCGGTGTGTTGTTACATGTGGAAAAAACGCCAAGTGGCTACTATAAGAAGAGGAACAGCACTAAAACTGGATCAGATACGTAATATGTAGAAAATCGTCTGCGCAACCTGTAAGTAGAATTTGTAACATTACTACATCATAACAAAAACCAACCACCTGAACTGTTTATAATCTACAGGTACATTTCCCCAAAATGTAAACTAAATAGTATACAATATGTACATATTCCAGGCCACTGAAGATGCCTTGCAGAGAATAAAGGCGAAACGCGTATGTCACGAAAATTGTGTTTCATTCAGTTGTAGTCAGACGGTCCAAAAAATAGAAATTATCAATATAAAGTAATATTACACGCAACTGTGGAAGACAGGAGCACAAAAGTTGAAGATTTGAAATGACAATACTTAACTTGCGTATGTACAAGGTGGTGTCGCAAGCAATTGTCGACATGCAAATAATCAGTGTCCTACGATATATACAATTTCTATGCAAGCTAGTAACACAAGTTCATTATTCACGGCTCTTCTAGTGCCCGGTTTCCAGTGCGGCCTGGGCTAGGCGTCGCGTCGCTTTGTTCTCTTCGTGTAGAGGCCGCTCCTGTCGTGGTGACGCCGTAGTCGCCGTGACGTCGTCTCACAGCCTTCTCTGCTGTATCGTTCTTGAGCTTCGTGCCGGCGCTTGTCGTTACGCCGGAACAAATATCGTAAGAGTTGTCGGTGTAAAAATGCCACTTGTGTACAGCGTGTGAATTGAAGACATGTAGCCTGGATATGTTAGAACCGTATCTCACAGAAATTAACAAAGCTAGCCGAGTGAATAAAATTAGCAAAAGGACCCCGATAAACAGGATTCATGGTCATCATGTAAAACATAAGGCGGTCATCCAGAAAAACTACAGTCTAAATAAAATTGTAATGTTAGTGGAGTCGGCTATTAGTTGCTAAATAGATATTATTATAGAATACTGCCGAGCACCGCGAGTTGCACGAATATTTGATTTGGGTCACAGTTTGACGAACGCTGATATACAGAGTCACCTGCTGTTTTGCCTTTTACGACCTGACAGCATTTCACCTGCAGAACAGTTGGAAATAGTGTTTTTCTTGCCCAAAAAGTGTTTTCGTATAATCTGTTAACGTATTTTAAACAAAAAAGAAAAAAAAATATTTAATTTGCGAAGGCGGAAGAACCAGCAAAAGAAGCTTTTAACATCAGGAACATAGTGCATTTCCTAAATCAGAGAACCAATATTAAAGACATATACAACGCTGACCAGTTCCTCCTTTTTCGTTTAAAGGCAAAGTAGTGCCTAGTACTTTAGTCCAGATCACGACGCATTTTATTTAAATGAAAATTAACGTGATGCTTAACAGAAACAACAAGTGCTATACATGAACTTCGACTGTTTTAACACTAGATTTAAGTGATGCTTTATGACAGGAATCAAGAGTAGTGTGATAACTGACAAGTAATTGGTTTATTAATTAAAACTCATGAGCTGTTTACTGCTCAAATTACACAGCTACTCAAGGAAATAGGAAGCTATGGATCTCTGCTGATGGACAAACATGTGGTTGGTACATAGTTTTAATTTTGACTACAGAACAACTTTCCTTATTACAAAATTACCGAATCAAAAAAATGGCAACATACAAATTTAATTCGGACATACTGGTACAACACACAAATTTATTTTCACAGACTGAATTACATTAAACACAATTAAGATTCTAATTAAACAATTAATTTGAATACTGAACCATAATTAGCGATGGCAGAAAATGTCAATTATACCTCGCACGCATTCATTCTTTGCATGACCACAAGATAACATATTAATGATACAACCTTCAAGCCAAATTTAAACAGCCATAAAATTACCAAAACTTGATGGGCACAAGAGAGAATTAAAATTTAATAAAACTGAACAGGCCACATAATAGTCCACAGTCGAAAAATTCTTATGCTAAATTCAAGGGGGCCATAGAAGAAGAACCCGGAGTTAAAAACCTCACCAAACAGGAATGATAACAAGGGTTACAGCGTTCCCCAACAACATGCAAATAAGGAAAATTTACATTAAGTAAGAGTGACGGTTGTTATCTCAACCAGTAGTATAATGTTTAAATAACTTCCAGGAGCAATAAGGTTATAAAAGGGTAGTCTCTCTTAATATAACAAATGGAATGACTCAAAATCGTTCTAAAATTGCAACTTAACTTTAAACAACAGATTTAAAGGCCATAGCGGCGCTTGGAAAAAATAACACTGCGGAAGACAGAGAGCGCGAGCATTCGCTGCCCAACACTGGTGTACAGGATCGCATGAACTGGCGGATGTGTAATCCGACTGGTCCCAACATAAGTAGCCCTGACAAGGATTTGTAAACAGCACCGACCCCGGCGCACAAGTAGTCTTATCAAAATTCCCTCCAGCACAAATAAATTCCAATAAGTGCAAGCTCCAGTCACAGCCAAGATTATAATTAGTGGAAAATGGAAACGAGCGTTTGCCGTCATTGGCCGGGAGGCCCCTTGCGGGGAAGGTCCACCACCTTGGTGCAGGTCTTATTGCATTCGACGCCACACTGGGCGACCTGCGCGCCGGATGGGGATCAAATGATGAAGACAACACAACACCCAGTCCCTGAGCGAAGAAAATCCCCGATCCATCCGGGAATCGATCCCGGGCCCCTAGGACGGCAATGCGCTACGCTGACCACTGAGCTATTTTTTTTATCTCATTTTGTTCGCTTTTGTTCGTTGCTTCTGCTCGGGGCGGACGTCGTAAGACATACGTTGAAGTTCGCTGTTGGTCGATTAACTCATTTTGTTTTATTACAGTGGGCAGGTATCCCTCTGACCGAACACGCTGAGCTACCGTGCCGGCAGCTATCGGGGTGGACATTATAATTAATAATAATTATGCCCCCAAGAGTTAATGCAAATTCTTACGGAGTGATCCTGGAAAATTAACAGTTAGTAACATTTTAAGACACCACTTACAGTAGGCTTAAGGAAATTCCCGCATTAAATAATTATACCAAATCCTGCTGGAACAACCCAGAGCCAATTGTGTTTTACGGCTGCTGGACACGTACACAGTCCCGGCCAGGCTCAGACCGGGCAGTGTGTCCTGAAACAGACTAAAATTTCCATACAAACCACTTCAGATAACACACACTGTACATGCCCTGAAGTAGAATAAGCAGTACATTAGCCTCATTGAATAGGACACTGTGGAACCAAGTTCAGAACTATCTTTAACTCATTTCCGGCAGATGCCACCATAAGTCTCACACATCTTCACCGGTTAACATCAGAATATGAATCATACGTAACTTAATGCTTCCAGAAGATGTCCAGCATGAGACGACGAACCCGCCACCGTTTCGTACGCAAAGGCCCCGGCTGATCAGCACCATACATCCCGCGCGGCCAAACGACAAGGACGGCGAGAACGGCGAGGCTCAAGCACCGCGGATGGAGACGAAGGCTTCCGTTCAAAACAATGCTGCCTCGTTGAAGGCCGACCGGAGAGAGACCCGGCCACACGCCAAGCCGGAAAACCATAGGCTGAACAGTGAGAGATACAAGACCAGACGTGTATTGATATCATCTACCCAAGTGGAACATAACTAGCGCCAGTCGCCATGGCTCAACTTACTTATTCCTCATTAAACTGTTAATATTTGTAGAGTATCCATTCCCAGAAGAGTTAACTACGGAGATTGACCTGCACCACTCGCGACCAGAACTAGGAACGAGGAAAGTGAAAGTGTTATGTGAAGTATTCTGCCCAGCCCACCACAGGTGGGGTTGGGGAGTGTTGATGTATTTGCAGACGTAGTAATTATAGATACTCAAGGAAATCAGTGTATTAAAATTGTCAGATCTTCATATGTTTTACGTACTAAAGCGATGATTTATTGGTGTTCGATGCATGTGGGTATTGAAATTAGCTACTTTGTGAATGAGAAGTTCTTATATGAATTTGTTGGTGTCTGATGATTGTATCGGATTCGACACCACTCCCCCTGCATAATTCTTTCTGCTGGTTTTATTTTTTATTTATTTTTAGATTCTGAACTACGTAATGCCTTGCTTTGCTTATCATTTCCGGAAGACAAGAGTAGTCTTTAACACCAAATTGTCCTCCACCTTCCTGCCACTCACACCGCTCTATTTTTAATAGTTTGTAAGTTTTATATGTTTTATGTGCTATTAATTCGTACGTGCTTCATTTCAAGGAGTGGGAGTCTGACGTAATTTTTCCACCTTCAGTCGTCAAGGGACGAGTTCCCGGTGTCCCTTGACGTCACATGCGCGAGGCATGGCAGCGGCGATACGGCTGCCCACGCGGCCACGTGGAGCCCCTTAATGGTACAGTACGCCCACTTGCTGCTCTATAAAACACAGTGGCAACCGAACTCCAAAGCGGTACGGCCGACTTGGCTTAAGTATTCATATCTTCGCAACAGAACTTTGCCAACTGCTAAAGTACATAAAAATGTGTGTGTTGAGTCCTACTTAACACAGACCGTCGACGCTGTAGACGTAAGTTATACATAGAGGAAATAACACGACGTGTGCTAACGTTAAAAAAAAAGTATCTTCCGTATCTTGCGTTTTACCATAAGCGTTTACGTATGAAAGAGTATTAATTTCCTCCGATGCCGAATTGATATAAAGCGTAGTTGACTTTGAATTACTTTCCTTTCAATCACATGTGGTAATTCTCAAATGTTAGCAGGTAAAAGTGTGCCACCCTCCGAATAATTAACCGTGAATTTTATGCACAATTATGATAAATCAAGTTCTAGCAGACTGTAACAGAAACTCTAACGACAAATTTCTCTTTATACACGGGCAGTAGTATCATTGTTGTCTACGCTGGTAGTATGCACTCATAATCTAGGGGTAGCTCACGTGTTTTTTTTTTTTTATAAAAGTGTCCTCAATTCCAAGAACGAAGCCCGCCACTGCTTAAGTTTTGAATAAAAAGCATCAGCAATGGAGGCCGAAAACTTCCTGCTTAGGAAGTCACCCCTCTTTCGGCCAACGGCCGCTGTCAAAGAGGGTGGAAGGCCAGAGAGACATTCAGGGCGCTGTCTTGCCCTTGGGATTGGGAACCGCCCCTAAAAATTGGAGGAATCAGCAATGATCAGCGACATGAGGGTGCAGAAGGCAATGGAAACAACTACATTAGACATATGTAATTTGTATCCACACGACATTGACCTGTAATTAAAAAGTGTCATGATGATCTCTCCATTGACAAAAGATTCCGAACTAGTCCCCCATTCGGATCTCCGCGAGGAGACTGCCACAGGGAGGTCACCTTGAGGAAAAGATTGAATAACCATCGAAAGGGTAACGCTCTACCAGTCGTGGTGTGGAGTGTAAGAAGTATCAACACAGAAGGTCTGATGTAAGGAAATATTGTTATTATTAAGCATCAGATTGAGAAGGGGAAGCAACATGTACTTGCGTGGCTCCCTTTCCCGTTTAGAAAGTGCCGCGTACCATTATGGAACAGTGAGGCTTTGTGCGAGCGATGTACGATTTGAGATGTGAAGTTTGCTAAGAAATTCCCGGAAGTCACTCGCACTGAAAATATACCTAAGGGCCAGTTTACAACAGAGTTTGAAAAATATTACAGGGGGGGGGGGGGATAAAAGTAGTATGTCGACGTCGGGCTCGACTGTTCTGTATACAAAATGACACGTCGGACACGGTTGGATGTGTGAAAAAAAAAAAATATTTGGCACATAGAAAGTAAATGATGAAGGTTGTCCAAGAACTAAAGCAAACACAAATTTACAGTAATTGACACTATAATTAAGAGCTTGGATTTGAAACACATATAACATGTCAACACTTACGTCAATAACAATGACAGAGCCTGAGTGGTTTGTTATGTTCATAAAAGTTTATAAATCACGTAGAAATGTCTATTCATTACCCACTCTCTGTTTTTCACACAAACTAGTCTCACACGCAACAAAATAACAGTCTTTCTCAATAGACTTAAACAAATTACAAATCTTATAGTGATGCCTATGTAATGGTGCGTCCGTATTATACAGGAGATAAAAAGAGAGTGATATAGTCCGTCATTGGACGATGGGTTGCGCGCTTGTTTTTTGTAATATTCAAATTTCTTCAGAGTCTGTCTGTAATATCGATGTTTCTACATGTGCGCTGAATTAGTCTACAGTCTCTTAGGCACGTCAGTGGCGCTAGATTCATATCTCCTTGTAAATCGTCAAAATACATAATTACAATGCGTAGTTAAATACACTCCTGGAAATTGAAATAAGAACACCGTGAATTCATTGTCCCAGGAAGGGGAAACTTTATTGACACATTCCTGGGGTCAGATACATCACATGATCACACTGACAGAACCACAGGCACATAGACACAGGCAACAGAGCATGCACAATGTCGGCACTAGTACAGTGTATATCCACCTTTCGCACCAATGCAGGCTGCTATTCTCCCATGGAGACGATCGTAGAGATGCTGGATGTAGTCCTGTGGAACGGCTTGCCGTGCGATTTCCACCTGGCGCCTCAGTTGGACCAGCGTTCGTGCTGGACGTGTAGACCGCGTGAGACGACGCTTCATCCAGTCCCAAACATGCTCAATGGGGGACAGATCCGGAGATCTTGCTGGCCAGGGTAGTTGACTTACACCTTCTAGAGCACGTTGGGTGGTACGGGATACATGCCGACGTGCATTGTCCTGTTGGAACAGCAAGTTTCCTTGCCGGTCTAGGAATGGTAGAACGATGGGTTCGATGACGGTTTGGATGTACCGTGCACTATTCAGTGTCCGCTCGACGATCACCAGTGGTGTACGGCCAGTGTAGGAGATCGCTCCCCACACCATGATGCCGGGTGTTGGCCCTGTGTGCCTCGGTCGTATGCAGTCCTGATTGTGGCGCTCACCTGCACGGCGCCAAACACGCATACGACCATCATTGGCACCAAGGCAGAAGCGACTCTCATCGCTGAAGACGACACGTCTCCATTCGTCCCTCCATTCACGCCTGTCGCGACACCACTGGAGGCGGGCTGCACGATGTTGGGGCGTGAGCGGAAGACGGCCTAACGGTGTGCGGGACCGTAGCCCAGCTTCATGGAGACGGTTGCGAATGGTCCTCGCCGATACCCCAGGAGCAACAGTGTCCCTAATTTGCTGGGAAGTGGCGGTGCGGTCCCCTACGGCACTGCGTAGGATCCTATGGTCTTGGCGTGCATCCGTGCATCGCTGCGGTCCGGTCCCAGGTCGACGGGCAAGTACACCTTCCGCCGACCACTGGCGACAACATCGATGTACTGTGGAGACCTCACGCCCCACGTGTTGAGCAATTCGGCGGTACGTCCACCCGGCCTCCCGCATGCCCACTATACGCCCTCGCTCAAAGTCCGTCAACTGCACATACGGTTCACGTCCACGCTGTCGCGGCATGCTACCAGTGTTAAAGACTGCGATGGAGCTCCGTATGCCACGGCAAACTGGCTGACACTGACGGCGGCGGTGCACAAATGCTGCGCAGCTAGCGCCATTCGATGGCCAACACCGCGGTTCCTGGTGTGTCCGCTGTGCCGTGCGTGTGATCATTGCTTGTACAGCCCTCTCGCAGTGTCCGGAGCAAGTATGGTGGGTCTGACACACCGGTGTCAATGTGTTCTTTTTTTCATTTCCAGGAGTGTATTATACATTGGCAAATAAATGGCTCTTGGCCTCTTTCGTTGCTCAAATCAGTGTTTTATGTGACGAGATGTGGCGGTGTGAAAATAAAACATCTGAAAGGGAAACTAGGAAATCTGAATAGGGAATTAAGAGCCAGACTAAACACAGTGAGGGTCAGTGAAGTGAAACGGAAAAAAGACAAGGATTTTTGTTCTGATGAGAATAGGGTAATATCAGAAACAGCAGAAAATGGTATAAACGATGTAGGATTCGTTATAAATAGGAGGTGAGTGAACTATCGTGAACAGTTCAGTGACAGGTTTGTTCTCATCAGTATCGACAGGAAACCACAATAACAGTTCAGGAATTCATGCCGACGTCGCAAGCAAATGATTCAAATGGCTCTGAGCACTATGGGACTTAACATCTGAGGCCATCAGTCCCCTAGAACTTAGAACTACTTAAACCTAACTATCCTAAGGGCATCACACACATCCATGCCCGAGGCAGGATTCGAACCTGCGACCGTAGCGGTCGTGCGGCTCCATACTGAAGCACCTAGAACCGCTCGGCCACACTGGCCGGCCGTCGCAAGCAGAAGATGAAGAGTTCGAGGAAATATATGAGCGTATTGAAAGTGTAATTTAATACGTTTGGGGAGATGAAAAAGTTATAGAGAGCAGGACTGCAATGCGTTTGTAATGGAAGGAGGAGGAGAAAGGCTTACCAAATAATATGAGCCTGGTAGTAGAAATGACAGAGAAAGTCTAATTTAGTTCTGCAAAAATCTCAGATGGTAATAGCGAATACTCTGTCCAAGTCTCTCAAGAGGATATACACTGGAAAAGAAGGGAGATACGGGAAGATTTCAGTTAAATCACATCGTTTTCAGGCAGAGATTTCGCAGTCGGATATTGGTTTAAAATGAAATGAATATCCCTAGCTGCATACAGGCGTTGATATAAGTCATCGGGGACAGTTGAAAATGTGTGCTCCGGCCGGCACTCGAACACGGGATCTCTTGTTTACATGGCAGACGATCTATCCATCTGTGCCACCGATGACACAGACAATAGTGCGAATGCAGGGACTTATCTCTCGCATGCCTCCCGTGAGACCCACACTCCCAACTTACTGTCCCGCACTACATTCATAGTGTCCCTCATTACTCGTGACTTTTTTGCCGATTCCCGTAAGAGTTCGGCCACTGTTTGAGCATTCGCACAGAAGACGATGGTCAAATGGCCGGTGAGCATTACATATATACAGGGAGGTCCATTGATAGCGACCGGACAAAATATCTCACGAAATAAGCACCAAACGAAAAAACTACAAAGAACGAAACTCGTCTAGCTTGAAGGGGGAAACCAGATGGCGCTATGGTTGGCCCGCTAGATGGCGTTGCCATAGGTCAAACGGATATCAACTGCGTTTTTCTAAAATAGGAACCCCAATTTTTTAGCACATATTCGTGTAGTACGTAAAGAAATATGAATGTTTTAGTTGGACCACTTTTTTCGCTTTGTGATAGATGGCGCTGTAATAGTCACAAACGTATAAGTACGTGGTATCACGTAATATTCCGTCAGTGCGGACGGTATTTGCTTCGTGATACATTACCCGTGTTAAAATGGACCGTTTACCAATTGCGGAAGAGGTCGACATCGTGTTGATGTATCGCTATTGCGATCAAAATCCTCAACAGGCGTGTGTTATGTATGCTGCTCGGTATCTTGGACGACATCATCCTAGTGTCGGGACTGTTCGCTGGATAGTTACGTTATTTAAGGTAATAGGAAGTTTTCAGCCACATGTGAAACGTCAACCACGACCTGCGACAAATGATGATGTCCAAGTAGGTGTTTTAGCTGCTGTCGCGGCTAATCCGCACATCAGTAGCAGACAAACTGCGCGAGAATCGTGAATCTCAAAAACGTTGGTGATGAGAATGCTACATCAACATCGATTGCACCCGTACCATACTTCTATGCACCAGGCATTGCATGCCGACGACTTTGAATAGTGTACAGTTCTGGAACTGGGCACAATAGAAATTACAGGACGATGACAGATTTTTTGCACACGTTCTATTTAGCGACGAAGTGTCATTCACCAACAGCGTTAACGTAAACCGGCACAATATGCACTATTGGGCAACGGAAAATCCACGATTGCTGCGACAAGTGGATCATCAGTGACCTTGGCGGGTTAATGTATGGTGCGGCATTGTGGGAGGTAGGATAATTGGCCCCTATTTTATCGATGGCAATCTAAATGGTGCAATGTATGCTGATTTCCTACGTAATGTTCTACCGATGTTACTACAAGATGTTTCACTGCATGACAGAATGGCAATGTACTTCCAACATGATGTGTGTCCGGCACATAACTCGCGTGCGGTTGAAGTTGTATTGAATAGCATATTTCATGACAGGTGGATTGGTCATCGAGGCACCATACCATGGCCCGCACGTTCACCGGATCTGACGTCCCCGGATTTCTTTATGTGGAGAAAGTTGAAGAATATTTCCTATATATCGTGGTCCACTGACAACGCCTGACAACATGCGTCAGCGCATTGTCAATGCATGTGCGAACATTATGGAAGGCAATCTACTCGCTGTTGAGAGGAATATTGTTACACGTATTGTCAAATGCATTGAGGTTGACGGACATCATTTTGAGCATTTATTGGATTAATGTGGTATTTACAGGTAATCACGCTGTAACAGCATGCGTACTCAGAAATGATAAGTACACAAAGGTAAAAGTATCACATTGGAACGACCGAAATAAAATATTCAAGCGTACCTACGTTGTGTATTTTAATTTAAAAAACCTACTTGTTACCAACTGTTCGTCTAAAATTGAGTGCCATATGTTTGTTACTATTATAGCGCCATCTATCACAAAGCGAAAAAAGTGATCCAACTAAAACATTCATATTTCTTTACGTACTACACGAATATGCAATAAAAAATGGGATTTCCTATTTTAAAAAAAACGCAGTTGATATCCGTTTGACAAATGGCAGCGCCATCTAGTGGGTCAACCATAGCGCCATCTTGTTTCCCCCTTCAAGCTAGACAAGTATCGTCTTTGTAGTTTTTTCGTTTGACGCTTATTTCGTGAGATATTTGGCCCAGTCACGATCAATGGACCACCCTGTATAAGAAAATGGTGTCTGTTCTTTCGGACATGTCCGAAACAAGAGATCCCATCTTCATATATATATATATATATATATATATATATATATATATATATATATATATATATATATATTTGTAAGGCGTACCCGTGGATAAATAGGAAATCCATGGAAGTTAAGGTGAAATGGTACATGAAGAATGTGAAAAAATTGAAAAATAAATGATTATCAGTAGGACTGACTCAGCACACAGAAAAGTCGGAACAACGTCGGAGAAATTATAAGCAAGGGCGGAAACATTAAGAGTGCAATGGGAATCCCAAATGCAGACAAGGGTAGTCTACTATTATCAATTTGAGAAAGGAATTTCTTAAAATATATGTTTGGAGTACTGCATTGTGTGGTAGTGAAACATAGACGATAGGAAAACCTGAACGCCGTCCGCTGTGACCGAGGGGTTCTAGGCGCTTCAGTCCTGAACCGCGCTGCTGCTGCGTTCGCAGGTTCGAATCGTGCCTCGGGCATAGATGTGTGTAATGTCCTTAGGCTAGTTAGGTTTAAGTAGTTTTAAGTCTAGGGGACTGATGACCTCATATGTTAAGTCCAATAGTGCTTAAAGCCATTTTAATCATTTGAAAACCTGAACAGATGAGAATCGAAGCATTTGATATGTGATGCTGCAGAAGAAAGTCGAACTGATAAGGTAAGAAATGAGGAGGTTGTCCGCAGAATCAGAGAGGAAAGAAAAATACTAACAAGAAGAAGGGCCAAGATAGTAAGACATCTGCCAGGACATCGGGAAATAGCATCCATGGTACTAAACGGAGATGTAGAGGGTGAAAACAGTGTAAAGAAAAAGGAAGGTTAAGTTCTTATATTGCGTAGTAGGTGATGGCAGGGAAAAATTTCTGTACTGTACCCATAGTCGGTTGTAGATTCGACAACATTTCATCTGTAAGTGAAGAGGCAGAGATATAACTACTAATTTGAAGAATGGAAAATCCAGGTAAGTATATAAACAATGTAGAAATAGACAGGCTGCTACTTATCGTAAAAAAGAAACGTCAAGCTGCAGAGAGGCACAATTAAAAGACACTCACATATATCTTTTGGCCACAGCTTTCGTCAGTAAAAGTGAAACACACATGGACCATTCACACACACACATACACACACACACGCACACACACACACACACACACACACACACACATGCACACACGAACATACAAAGAAGCACACGACCGCCAATTCCAGCATCTCGGGCCAGAATACATGACATGGAATGCAGTCAGCGATCTGGAGAGGGTGGGGGAAGGGGAGGAGAAGAGATGGTAGAGTAGGATGGGGAGATACGAAGGCTGTCTCATGGGGTGTGCAGGCACAACGCTGCTAACAGGTGCAGTGTCTAGAGGTTGTGTGGCATTGAGGTGGGGGAAAAAGGAGCACAAAAAAAGGGAAGAACAGGGAAAGACAGGCAGATGTGTTGGCAGAGGGCTGCAAATAAACAGCGTGGGAGATGAAATTACGGAGGAGGTGATAGAACAGAGATGGTGGAAACTTTTGGGTGGAGGGTGAGGGGACAGCATCTTACTGTAGGTTGAGGCCGGGATAATTACAGGAGCAGAGAACATTTTGTAAGGACAACTCCCATCTGTGTAATACAGAGAAACTATTGGGGAGAGAGACGAATGCTGCCTGGTGGAGTGTGCAGGAACCAGACAGCCAACAGGTGGACCACAGGATGCTTTTTTCCCTGGCTAAAACCCAGTCCCACATCCTGCTACTCAAATGCTGCTTAAACCTTGGAATTTTCCCAAACAGCCTAACTTTAAAGATTCCTTTCTCTGGATCCATCCCTCCTTTCAAAATGATGTACACCTTTTCAGATTCCACCAATTCTTGGCTCTCACAAACTTAGTACTGCAAAAACACCTCGCTTCACAATGACCTACACCTTTTCAGATTCTGCCAATCCCTGGCACTCACAAACTTGGTACTGCAAAAACACTGGTATCCCAGAACCACCTCTGCTCCCTCTGCAAGATACTACTACTCTGCAATCCCTACTCCACAGATCACATCTCTGAAACTGAATCCCTTGCTCTCCAGCACGTGGAGGAGTATTGCAAACACCAGCTGCTGACATCCTATTGCCGCCTCAGGCCATTGCTATTCAACTACTATTGTACCCACAGTGTTCCTCCTCGTCCACCCCTCTTAGCAGCTAAACCCTTTCTAGCTGACTTTTTCAACTTGCCAAATACCTCTAAACACCCTACCAACCCTCCACCAAATCCAAATCCTGAGCCAAAACATTCCTGTTGTTAATCTTCCCACGAAACCCATAAGCTCCACTGAAGTTTCAGTCCTATTTGAAGGCATCACCTTTAGCCCTACACCTAAATTCATCTATGCTGGACTTGTCAAAGACCTACTCTCCTTCTCCTGATCCCTACAATGCAAGCACTTCTTTGCCACCAACCCCTCCAATCCAAACCACCCTACCTGCAACACTGAACCCTGCCTCTTCCAGTTCATATGAGCACCTAACTGTGATCCTGTCCCCATCCCATCTAACCATCTACTGGTCATCTTCCATGAATTTCTTACCTCCAACTTACCCTCACTGTCCTTCCCAGGCCCTTCCTCAGAACACCAACCTTTAAATAGAAGAGAGAACAACCATGCACAACTTCAAAACAAATCCTGAGCTAATCATCCTATCTGGAGACGAATGTTTCACCACTGTTGTTATGAAGCGGAGTGACTACCTGATAGAAGGCCCCCGCCAGTAGTCTGCCTCTTCCACCTATAAACTCTGTCAGAGTGATCCCATCCCAGAAGTCAAACACAAACTCCAATCCCTGCTTAAAGCCTTAGGCTCCTCCCAGTACATCTCCCCTGAATCAGATCCCTTCTCACTCCTATGACACCATTGCACATCCACGTTCTACCTACTCCCCAAAATCCACAAACCCAACAATCCTGGATGCCCATTGTGGCTGATTATTGTGCCCCCAGTGAGAGAATTGACCATCTCCAACTAATTGCCCATAATCTAGCCTCCTATGTCAAAGACACCAACTACTTCTTTCCCCACCACTTTACCTCCCCAGACCCCTTTGTCACTGTTGATGCCATCTACCTATATACCAACATCCATCATGCACATGGTCTTACGAACATTACATTTCCCAACGTGCTTCAGACTACAAACCCACTATCTCATTCGTTATACCTTACTAACTTTGCCCTAACCCACAACTACTTCTCATTTCAAGGGAAATTACATAAACAAATCCGTGGCACAGCCGTGGGGACCCATATGGCAAAATCCTATGCCAACCCTTTTATGGGCCATGTAGAGGAGACCTTCCCAGCCTCCTGAAACACCAAATCCTAGTCTGGTTCAGGTTCACTGATGATATCTTCATGATATGGACTCAGAGCCAAGACACTTTATCTTTGTTCCTTCACAGCCTCAACACCTTCTCTCCTACATGCTTCGTGTGGTCCTCCTCAACCCAGCGTGCCACTTTCCTAGATGTTGACCACCTCCTCTCTGGTGGCTCCATCCACACCTCTGTTCACATTAAACCCACCAACCATGAACAGTACCTGCAGTTCGACAGCTGTCATCCCTTCCACACCAAAAAATCACTCCCATACAGCCTTGCTACCCGGGTATGGCATATCTGCAGAGACGAAAACTCCCTTGCTCAGTATGCTGAGAGTCTCATCAAGGCCTTCACAGACACACACTATCCCTCAGACCTAGCTGACAAACGTAGCTCCCTAGCCATTTCTCCTCACACCCCCAATCCCCTCATCACCCCCAAGGACCAAGAAGTGTCCTTTTCATCACACAGAACCTCCCCCCCCCCCCCCCCCCAAACTGGAACAACTGAGCCACATCGTTTGACAGAGCTTTGATTAACTATCATTGTTCCCTGAAATGAGGGACATCCTACCCAAGAAACTTCCCAACCCGCCTTCCGCCTCAAGTGGTGTTCCATTGCCCACACAACCTCCACAACATCCCGGTCCATACCTATTCTACTCCCAATCCCAATCCCTTGCCACAGGGATCATATCCCTGTGGAAGACCTAGGTGCAAAACCTGCCTAATCCACCCAACCAGCACTTCCTATTCCGGTCCTGTCACAGATTTATCCTAACCCATCAAGGGCCAGGCCACCTGTGAAGCAGCCATTGCAGCATTGCTGAGCATCTACTGAGCGAAGGCCACAGCTGTCAGTCACTGCACAAATGTCCACCACTTAGCAAGCAAAGGCGAAAAAAGTTAACCTGCTGGAACTACTGCGTGTTTCTGGACTGTTTCCTTTATAAATGTCTTTTACCGTGTTTTTGTAGCATATTGTCGTTCTGTAACAACTTTGTCAATGTCGTTGGTCAGTATTGTACCCTATTTGACGACGATAGTCATTTAATGTTTGAAAATGGTCTCGTAAGCCGGTTAATTAAATAAACTAATTCTGTTCAACATACACATTACTCTTTTTTCATTTATAATTGTAAGTGTGAACGTTTTCGAAGACTGAAGGAAGACTGATGTTGCAGTATGTTCTCGGCAGATGACGACAGTCGTTTCGTATGTTGCCGATTTGCTACAATAAATACAGTTTCATGTCAGTTACTTCTTGTTTTCCTAAGTTACTGCTGTTTTTTGTGATTTTTCACTAGAGCATAAAACCCAATGCAGTTATTAATGGCGAGTGCAGTGGCCACGCGGTTTGAGGCACCATGACACGGATTGAGCGGCCCCTCCAGCAACAGGTTCGAGTCCTCCCTCGGCCATGTGTGTGTGTGTTGTTATTAGCATAAGTTAGTTTAAGTAGTGTTTAAGTCTAAAGACCGATGACCTCAGCAGTTTGGTCCCTTAGGAATTCACACACATTGAAGCATTGCAGCAGTTATTAATTGTTAAGAGATTTTTATTGAAAAATAGCTTAATTCCACAATTTTAATTTCTCCCCAAATTTCTAACAAATTATTAGGTGCAGTAAACCCAGCTTCATGTCAATTATTTCACGTTTTTCTAACTTACTCCTGTTTTATGTGATTTTTCCTTAGGGTGTGATATTCAATGGAGTTATTAATTGTTAAGAGATTATTGTTTGAAATAGCTTGCTTTCACATTACATTCTACTCAAATTTTTAACAAATTGTTTGGTGTAATGAACATATTATTTCACATATTCCTAACTTAGTGCTGTTTTATGTGATTTTTCCCTGGTGTATGAAATCGAATGCAGTTATTAATTGTTAAGATATTATTGTTTCAAAGAGCTTTATTTCACAATGCTAATTTCTCCTCAAATTCTTAACAAATTATATGGTACGAATTCCATTTTGTACTTGGGTTTGATTGCAACCATAGTCATTGCTACACACGAGCAGCTTACTTGGCAATACGCCATTCTGAAGTGCTTACTCATAACCCTGTAATTTTACAGTTAACCTATACGGGTGTGTACAACGTATGTCTGTAATTTAAATACGTAACTGCTGTATAAATCTACACACGGTGAGGTGTAAAATTACATGGTATGAGTAAGCATCTGAGGATGGTATATCGCCTAAAAAAGATGATCACGTGAAGTAAACTATTGTGTATGTGCCAAGCAAGATCGTAAGAGATGGAAAAGAGCCACCGTGGTACAACAACCGAGTTAGAAAACTGCGGCGGAAGCAAAGGGAACTTCACAGCAAACACAAACATAGCCAAAGCCTTGCAGACTAACAAAAATTACGCGAAGCGATGTAATGTGAGGAGGGCTATGCGAGGGGCGTTGAATGAATTCGAAGGTAAAGTTCTATGTACTGACTTGACAGAAAATCCTAAGAAATTTTGGTCTTATGTCAAAGCGGTAGGTGGATCAAAACAAAATGTCCAGACACTCTGTTACGAAAATGGTACTGAAACAGAGGATGACAGACTAAACGCCGAAATACTAAATGTCTTTTTCCAAAGCTGTTTCACAGAGGAAGACTGCACTGTAGTTCCTTCTCTAGATTGTCGCACAGATGACAAAATGGTAGGTATCGAAATAGACGACAGAGGGATAGAGAAACAATTAAAATCGCTCAAAAGAGGAAAGGCCGCTGGACCTGATGGGATACCAGTTCGATTTTACACAGAGTACGCGAAGGAATTTGCCCCCCTTCTTGCAGCGGTGTACCGTAAGCCTCTAGAAGAGCGTAGCGTTCCAAAGGATTGGAAAAGGGCACAGGTCATCCCCGTTTTTTAAGAAGGGACGTCGAACATATGTGCAGAACTATAGACCTATATCTCTAACGTCGATCAGTTGTAGAATTTTGGAACACGTATAACGTTCGAGTATGATGACTTTTCTGGAAACTAGAATTCTCCTGTAGGAATCAGCATAGGTTTCGAAACAGACGATCATGTGAAACCCAGCTTGCGCTATTCGTCCACGACACTCAGAGGGCCATAGACACGGGTTCCCAGGTAGTTTCCCTGTTTCTTGACTTCCGCAAGGCGTTTGATACAGTCCCTCACAGTCATTTAATGAACAAAGTAAGAGCATATGGACTATCAGATCAATTGTGTGATTGGATTGAAGAGTTCCTAGATAACAGAACGCAGCATGTCATTCTCAATGGAGAGAAGTCTTCCGAAGTAAGAGTGATTTCAGGTGTGCCGCAGGGGAATGTCGTAGGATGGAAAATTGTACTGAAATGCTGGTGGATCTGCAACGAATTGACGCATGGTGCAGGGAATGGCAATTGAATCTCAATGTTTGTAATGTGCTGCGAATACATAGAAAGGAAGATCCTTTATCATTTAGCTACAATATAGCAGGTCAGCAACTGGAAACAGTTAATTCGATAAATTATCTGGAGTAGGCATTAGGAGTGATTTAAAATGGAATTATCGTATAAAGTTGATCGTCGGTAAATCAGATGCCAGACTGAGATTCATTGGAAGAATCATAAGGAAATGCAATACGAAAACAAAGGAATTAGGTTACAGTACACTTGTTCGCCCACTGCTTGGATATTGATCAGCAGTGTAGGATCCGTAACAGACAGGGTTGATAGAAGAGATAGAGTAGATCCAACGGAGAGTAGCGCGCTTCGTTACAGGATCATTTAGTAATCGCGAAAGCGTTACGGAGATGATAGATAAACTCCAGTGGAAGACTTTGCAGGAGAGACGCTCAGTAGCTCGGTAAGGGCTTTTGTTGAAGTTTCGAGAACATATCTTCACCGAGGAGTGAAGCAGTATATTGCTCCCTCCTACGTATATCTCGCGAAGAGACCATGAGGATAATATCAGACAGATTAGAGCCCACACAGAGGCATACCGACAATCTTTCTTTCCACGAACAATACGAGACTGGAATAGAAGGGAGAACCAATAGAGGTACACAGAGTACCCTCCGCCACACACCGTCAGGTGGCTTGCTGAGTATGGATGTAGATGTGGATGTAGATGTAGATCGCTGTAATATAACAGAGGAGAAAGACTTATAGCTTTATTACTCGATATCAAGAAAAAACTTTACATCTGGATGGGAGAAAGTTTTCGCCACTAGTACTGTGTCTGTTGAGTGTCGAATGTTGATCAGCCGCGAATAGGGTCGTAGGCATAGCACAGACAGGATGTGTGTTTTCCCAGCGATGAGTGAGAAAACAAATGTGAGCTATTGCTCGTTAGCTGACACGTGCAAAGTGCATGTAGGTGAGTCACGCACCGCCTGGCGCCCCGCCAAATAAAGTATGCCCGGCACGGAAGCCCTGTTTGCACGCAAACACGTAAACAGTAAACAGGCAGGGCAGTTGACGCGGTCGGTATGCTCGCACGCTCTGCGCGTGGAAATTAGAAGCTTTACTGCTGGCGCTACTGGCGAGGATGGACGTGCAACGAAGTACACGTAGACCAGTGTGTTGATGTAGCACTTCCACAGGCAAACGACTTCTCGTGCCTCTTCACGAGCGATGGGCATATTACCTCACATTCTCTAGATTACACTTCTGGCAGTTTCGTGCAGCAACTAAACCTCTAAGCACATTACACGTAAGTTATTGGGAGTGGCAGAGAATTTATACGCTAACTGCAGACATAGGGGCTGAATACAAAAGCTGAATGAGTTATAGTCTGTTCTACAGCAGTTGTACCGAGTCAAGTATCACAATGTGTAAGGTACTCGATCCACTGTCGGCAGGATCGGTATTCAAATCTGTAGATGTTCCGCAGTTGTGTTGAATTATAAAACGCAGTCGACAGGTAAGTATTAATTCGTAACATTCAACCACTTTAACTGTAAAGAGTTTTGTGCCTGGAGGATAGTATACCTAGGTTCAAATGGCTATAGGCACTATGGGACATAACATCTGAAGTCATCAGTCTCCTAGAACTACTTAAACCTAACTAACCTAAGGACACCACACACGTCCATACCCGAGGCAGGATTCGAACCTGCGACCGTAGTAGCAGGGCGGTGCCAGACTGAAGCGCCTAGAACCTCTCGGCCACAGCGGATGGCTATTGTACCTATTAACAAAAGATGTTTCGTGGTAGGTGTTTCAGACTAGTGACCGATTTTAGAATCTCACGAAGAAACGCGCACTAGAGACCGTCACAAGTAGTTTTCACCATCCTCTACTGTTTTTGTTGCTGTGAGACATGAGGTCGTGCTTCGAGTTCTAGATGCTTATAACGTATCAATCCTGTTTTGAGGACAATGTTAATTCTTCAGTGACAGTGTCTTACAGTGAATAAAAATGCATATATTTTGAACTCAGGTGACGAAAGCCATGTGATACCTCCTAATATCGTATCGAACCCCTTCTTATCCGACGTAATCCAGCAACTCGATGTGGCATGGACCCAGCAAGTCGTTGGAAGTCCCCTGCAGAAATACTGAGCCACGCTGCCTCTATAGCCGTCCGTATCAGCTGTGCTCTGTTATGTCCCACGATTTTCGATGGGATTCATATATGGGGAGCGGAGTGGCCAAATCATTCACTCGAATTGGTCAGAATATTCTTCAAACCAGCTGCGAACAATTGTGACCGAGTGACATGGCGCACTGCCATTCGTAAAAACGGGATCGTTGTTTGTCAACATGATGTCCACGAATAACAGCATATTGTCTCCAAGTAGCCGAACATAACCATTCAAATCAAAGATCGGTTCAGTTGGACCAGAGGACTCAGTCCATTCCACGTAACCACAGCCCACACCATTGTGAAGGCACTGTCAGTCTCCCTAGTACCTTGCTGGCAAACTGGGACCATGGCCTTGTGGTGTCCGCACTACACTAGAACCCTACCATCACCCCATACCAACTGAGATCGCGCCTCATTGCACCTGGCCACGGTGTTTCAGTCGTCTAGGATCCAACCGATACGGTCACGAGCCCAGCAGAAGCGCCGTAGTCGATGCCGTGCTGTTAGCAAACGCACTCGCGTCGGTCGTCTGCTGCCATAGCCCATTAACGCCAAATATCGCCGTACTGTACTAACGGATACGTTCGTCGGACGCCACAAATTGATTTCTGCGGTTATTTCACGCAGTGCTGTTTGTTTGTTAGCACTCAAAACAGTACGCAAGCGCCGCTGCTCTCGGTCGTTCAGTGAATGCCGTCTGGCACTGCGTTGTCCGTGGTGAGAGGGAATGCCTGAAATTTGGTATTCTCGGCATACACTACGCATCTTATATTGAATTCCCTAACGATTTGTGAAATGCAATGTCTCAAGCGTCTAGCTCCAACTGCTAGTCGGCATCCAAAGCCTGTTAATTCCCGTCGTGCAGTGATAATCAGGCTGGAAACCTTTCGTATGAATCACCCGAGCAAAAATAACAGCTCCGCCAGTGCACTGTCCTTTTACACCTTGTATACGCCATACTACAACCATCGTTATATGTGCGTATAGCTATACCATGACTTCTCACGCCGGCCGCGGTGGTCTCGCGGTTCTAGGCGCGCAGTCCGGAACCGCGCGACTGCTACGGTCGCAGGTTCGAATCCTGCCTTGGGCATGGATGTGTCTGATGTCATTAGGTTAGTTAGGTCTAAGTAGTTCTAAGTTCTAGGGGACTGATGACCACAGCTGTTAAGTCCCATAGTGCTCAGAGCCACTTGAACCATTTTTTGACTTCTCACTTCAGCGTAGAATTAATTACATAACGTGTTGTTGGGCAGGCCACATTTCGTTAGTCGTGCCTTGCAACTCATGATATTTGCGAACAAACTGAGTGTGTTTATTGTTTTCACGGTTTTCCCTCTCCCGAAAAAGGCAATTTGTGTTAGTTGCCCATAGGTTGTATTTCAAAAAGTTTTTAACTTATAACTGTGTTTCGTAATTGTTTGTTATGGTCTTCAGTCCAGAGACTGCTTTGATGCGGCTCTCCATGCTACTCTATCCTGTGCAAATCTCTTCATCTTCGAGTAACTACTGCAACCTACATCGTTCTGAATCTGCATCCTTCTGAATCTCCTGGACTCCCTTACGATTTTTACCACCCACGCTTCCCTGCAATACTAAATTGGCGATCCCTTCATAACTCAGAATGTGTCTTATCAACCGATCCCTTCTTTTAGTAAGGTTGTGCCACAAATTTCTCTTCTCCCTAATTCTATTCAGTACGTTCTCATTACTTACTTGATTACCCATCTAATCTTCAGCATTCTTCTGTAGCACTACATTTCGAAAGCTTCTATTCTCTTCTTGGCTAAAATATTCATCATCCATGTTTCGCTTAAGTTCATTGCTACTCTCGATGCAAATACTTCCAGAAAAGACTCCATGGCACTTAAATCTATACTCGATGTTAACACATTTCTCTTCTTCAGAAAGGCTTTGTTTGCTATAACCAGTCTACATTTTATATCCTCTCTATTTCTACCATCATGTTACCTTGCAGCCCAAGTAGCAAAGCTCATCTACTACTTTAAGTGTCTCATTTCCTGATGGAATTCCCTCAGCATCACCTGATTTAATTCGACTACATTCCATTATCCTCGTTTTGTTTTTGTTGGTGTTAATCTTGTATCCTCCTTTCAAGACACTGTCCATTCCGTTCAACTGCTCTTCCAAGTCCTTTGCTGTCTGTGACAGAATTACAATGTCTTCAGGAAACCTCAAAGTTTTTATTTCTTCTCCATGGATTTTAATTCCTACTCAAAATTTTTCTTGTGTTTCCCTTACTGCTTGCTCAATATACAGATCGAATAACATCGGGGATAGGCTACAACCATGTCTCACTCCCTTCCCAACCACTGCTTCCCTTTCATGCCCCTCGACTCTTATGACTGTCATCTGGTTTCTGTACAAATTGTAAATAGCCTTTCGCTCCCTGTGTTTTACCCCTGCCACCTTCAGAATTTGAAAGAGAGTATTCCAGTCAATGTTGTCGAAACCTTTCTCCAAGTCTACAAATGCTAGAAATGTAGGTTTGCCTTTCCTTAATCTATCTTCTAAGATAAGTCTTAGCGTCAGTATTGCCTCACATGTTCCAACATATCTACGGAATCCAAACTGATATTCCCCGAGGTCGTGTGAGTATTTTGTAGGCATGACTTATTAAACTCATAGTTCGGTAGTTTTCACACCTGTTGGCCCCTGTTTTCTTTGAACTGGAATTATTAAACCCTTCTTGAAGTCTGAGGGTATTTCGCCTGTCCTATAGACCTTGCTCACCAGATGGTAGAGTCTTGCCATGGCTGGCTGTCCCAAGGCTATCAGTAGTTCTAATGGAATGTTGTCTACTCGAGCCTTTTTTTGAATTAAGTCTTTCAGTGCTCTGTCAAATTATTCACGCAGTATCATCTCTCCCATTTCATCTTCATCTACGTCCTCCTCTATTTTCATAATATTGCCCTTAAGTACATCGCCCTTGTATGGACCCTGCTTCCACCTTTCTGCTTTCCCTCCTTTGTTAGGACTGGTTTTCCATTTGAGCTCTTGATATTCACATAGGTGGTACTCTTTTCTGCAAAGGTCTCTTTAATTTTTCTGTAGGCAATATTTGTCTTACCCTTAGTGATATAGCCTCTACATCCTTACATTTGTCCTTTAGCCATCCTTGCTTAGACATTTTGCACTTCCTGTCGATGTCATATTTGTATTCCTTTTCGACTGCTTCATTAACTGCATTTTACATTTTCTCCCTTCATGAATTAAATTCAATATCTTCTCTGTTAACCAAGGGTTTCTACTAGAACTCATCTTTCTACCTACTTGATCCTCTGCTGCCTTCACTATTTCATCTCTCAAAATTACCCATTCTTCGTTTAATGTATTTTCTTCCTCTGTATTTGCTCTCTCTGAAACTCTCTACAACCTCTGGTTCTTTCAGGTTATACAGGTCCCATCTCCTTCAATTTCTACCTTTTTGCAAAAAAAAAAAATGGCTCTGAGCACTATGGGACTCAACTGCTGAGGTCATTAGTCCCCTAGAACTTAGAACTAGTTAAACCTAACTAACCTAAGGACATCACAAACATCCATGCCCGAGGCAGGATTCGAACCTGCGACCGTAGCAGTCTTACGGTTCCAGACTGCAGCGCCTTTAACCGCACGGCCACTTCGGCCGGCACCTTTTTGCAGTTTATTCAGTTTTAATCTACTGTTCATAGCCAATAAATTGTGGCCAGATTCCCCATCTGCCCCTGGAAATATCTTACATTTTAAAACCTGGTTTCTAAATCTCTGTCTTACCATTATATAATCTAACTGAAATCTGTCTCCAGGCCTCTTCCACGCGTACAACCTTCTTTCATGATTCTTAAACCAAGTGTTAGTATGATTATGTTATGCTTTGTGGAAAATCCTACAAGGCGGCTTCCTCTTTCATTAATTGCCCTCCAATCCATATTCACCTACTACTTTTCCTACTCTTACTTTTCCTACAATCGAATTCCAGTCCCCCCATGACTATAAAATTTTCGTCTCCCTTATCTGAATAATTTCTCTTATCGTATGATACATTTTTTGAATCTCTTCATCATCTACACAGATAAACTTGTACTACCGTGATAGGCGTGCGCTTCGTGTCTGTCTTGGCTACAATAATGCGTTCACTGTGGTGTTCGTAGTAGCTCACCAGGCTCCAATTTTCTTATTCATTAGTAAACTTACTCGTGCATTAACCCTACTTGATTTTGTATTTATAACCCTGTGTTCACGTGACCACAAGTCTTGTTCCTCTATCCAGAAAACTTCACTATTTCGCACTATATCTAACTTTAACCTATCGATTTCCATTTTTAAATTTTCTAGCATATCTGCCCGATTAAGGGATCTGACATTCCACGCTCCGATCTGCAGAACGCCAGTTTTCTTTCTCCTGGTAACGTCGTTCTCCTGAGTAGTCCCATCCCGGAGATCCGAATGGGGGACTACTGTACCCCCGTAATATTTTATCCAAGAGAACACCACCATCATTTAACCATACAGTAAAGCTACATGCCCTCGGGAAAAATTACGGTTGTTGTTTCCCCTTGTTTTCAGCCATTCGCAGTACCAGCACGGTAAGGCCGTTTTGGTTAGTGTTACAAGGCCAGGTCAGTCAATCACACAGACTGTTGCCCCTGTAACTACTGAAAAGCTGTTGCCCCTTTTCAGGAACCACACATTTCTTTGGCCTCTCAACAGATATCCCTCCATTGTGGTTGCACCTGCGGTACGGCTATCTGCATCGCTGAGCCTCAAAAGCCTCCCCACGAACGGCATGGTCCATATTTCATCTTAATTTAATTTCACTTATTGATTATTAGTATATAGTAGAGTAATAGCGTAACACATTGACTATTCAATGCAGCATTGATACGATTTTATTTACTGAAACAGTTTGAATTTAAATACAATATTTATTCCTAGACTCATTTTATTGTTGAAGGCAAATGAGTTATCCACTACTGGCCTGCTCTGCCAATCGTAGCTTTACTAGAATCCCGTTGGCTTTCAATTTCTGATTCCTGTACAGCCTTTGAAGCTACAATAACTGTTTCTGGGAAGAATGGAGGAGGTTGAAAAAGACCTTAGTCAAGGCAACAGAAGAAACATGTGGAAGGACATCAACAAAGTTAAACGCAAGGAAACTCCATTGTGTGATGAGGGAACTATAGAGGCAGTCAAGAAGAAGAATAACTCATGGAGAGAATGGTTCAAAAATAGAAAGGAACATAATAGAGACAAATGGAAACGACCAAGCAGAGCAGCAAACGATAGAACTGACTAAAAAGACATCTTGAGAAAAATTCAGGAAAGAAATAGAACGGAATTTTAAGGATGACGCGAAGATAATATGTCGCTTATTATAACAGAAGGAAGGAAAGAGAAATTACTTCAAAAGTCATCCACAAGGAAGGAAAATCCGAATGGGAGAAAGAATTTTTAGAGAGTACGGGAAGAATATTTCCAAAAATTCTGTGAAGTTCAGGATGAAACAAATACACGTGAGAGATAAAGGGAGATTAAAGAAGTAACTGTAGTGTTGGCAGAAGTGCCAACACCGTGTTGCTAAAGGAGGACGAAATGCACGCTTTAACTCACGCAGACTGGCGTGAGGTCTGGAACAGTTAAGAGAATTAATAGTAGCAAATAAAGTACGTAGTTGATGTAATACTTAACTTTAATCCACAATTGGTGTACATCGCTCTTGACGGTACATTAACAATAAGCTCAATATAACTGGTAATGGCGCCTTGCTAGGTCGTAGCAAATGACGTAGCTGAAGGCTATGCCAACTATCGTCTCGGCAAATGAGAGCGTATTTGTCAGTGAACCTTTTCTAGCTAAGTCGGCTGTACAACTGGGGCGAGTGCTAGGAAGTCTCTCTAGACCTGCCGTGTGGTGGCGCTCGGTCTGCAATCACTGACAGTGGCGACACACGGGTCCGACGTATACTAACGGACCGCGGCCGATTTAAAGGCTACCACCTAGCAAGTGTGGTGTCTGGCGGTGACACCACAGCAACTTCATTACAGAGAAAATTCGAAGAGGAAATCTATAGATGCTGGATGTAGAGATATATGTATTAGAAATGAAAAGTTGCAAAGCAGCTGGAGTAGATGGCTGCAGGGCCTATCGGAGTTCAGTGGCTGTATAGAATAATGTGGATAGCGTGGACATATGGAAAGATTCTTGATGGTTGGACAAAGGGATCAGTGTATTTGTCTTTAAGAAGGGCAACAAGGCGCTCTATCACAGTCACAGAGGAATAGCATAAGAAAAGATATCTTTAAGGAAACATAATATTACAGAAGATCAAAATTAAAAGAAGAATAATAGTAGTTCGATCTGAAAGACCGACCATATACATCATATTTTCAGCCAGACTGGTTGTGGAAAACAAATGGAAATTCTGGAAGTACATAGTAGTTGCATACAGAGATGTAAAAAGGACTATTAGAAGGGAAGAGATATGGCAAGGGAATGGAACTGAGAACCATGGACACTTACAACAGATGCCTGAACTGTTTTATAATAGACGAGAAAAAATCAGAATGGTTGAGAACGGACGGATGGGTTCATCAAAAACTATGCTCTCACCAGCGCACTTTAATATAGTCATGTCCCACATACAAGAAAAGGTCACCAGGGGTCAACAGCAGTCCATATGAAAATCGTAGCATATGCAAACGATGTGATGATTTCGGAACAAGTGTCTGGCGCACTTGTTAGATCAGTTACTGCTGCTACAATGGCAGTTATCAAGATTTAAGTGCGTTGGAACGTGGTGTTATAGTCGGCACACCAGCGATGAGACGAAGCATTTCCGACATAGCGATGAAGTGGGGATCTTCCCGTACGACCATTTCACGACTGTACCTTGAATGTCAGGAATCCGGTAAAACACCAAATCTCCGACATCACTGCGGCCGGTAAGAGATCCTGCAAGGACGGGACCAACGAAGACTGAAGAGAATCGTTCAGTGTGACGGAAGTGCAGTCCTTCCGCAAATTACTGCTGATTTCAGTGCTGGGCCATGAACAAGTGTCAGCGTGCAAACCGTTCAACGAAACATCATCGATACGGGATTTTGGAGCCCACTCGTGTACCCCTGATGACCACACGACACAAGGCTTTACGCCATGTCTGGGCCCGTCAACACCGAGACTGGACTGTTGATGACTGGAAATTTGTTGCTTCGTCGGACGAGTCTCATTCGAAATTGTATCGAACGGACGGATGTGTGCGGGTATGGAGATAACCTCATGAATCCATGGATCCTGCATGTCAGCAGGGGACTGTTCAACCTGGTGGAGGCTTTGTAACGGTATGGGGCGTGTGTGGTTAGAGTAATATGGGAACCCTGATACTTTTAGATACAACGCTGACAGGTGACACCTACGTAAGCATAGTGTCTGATCACCTTCAACCATTTATGTCCAAGTGCATTCAGACGGATTTGGGCAATTCCAGCAGGACAGTGCGACACCCCACCCATCCGGAATTGTTACAGAGTGGTTCCAGGAACACTCTTCTAAGTTTCACCACTTCCGTTGGCCTCCATACTCCCCAGGCATGAACATTATTGAGCGTAACTGTGATGCCTTTCAATGTGCTGTTCAGAAGAGATCTTCACCCCCTCGTACTCTTATGGATTTAGAGAGCCCTGCAGGATTCATGGTGTCAGTTCCCTCCAGCACTACTTCAGACATTAGTCGAGTGCATGCCACGTCGAGTTGCAGCACTTCTGCTTGTTCGCAGAGGCCCTTCACGCTATTAGGCACGTGTACCAGTTTCTTAGAAGAAAGATTAAGGAAAGGAAAAACCTATGTTTCTAGCATTTGTAGACTTAGAGAAAGCTTTTGAGAATGTTGATTGGAATGCTCTCTTTCAGATTCTGAAGGTGGCAGGGGTAAAATACAGGGAGCGAAAGGCTATTTACAATTTGTACAGAAACCGGATGGCAGTTATAAGAGTCGAGGGGTATGAAAGGGAAGAAGTGGTTGGGAAGGGTGTGAGAGAGGGTTGTAGCCTATCCCCGATGTTATTCAATCTGTATATTGAGCAAGTAATAAAGGAAACAAAAGAAAAGTTCGGAGTAGGTATTAAAATCCATGGAGAAGAAATAAAAACTTTGAGGTTCGCCGATGACATTGTAATTCTGTCAGAGACAGCAAAGGACTAGGAAGAGCAGTTGAACGGAATGGACAGTGTCTTGAAAGGAGGGTATAAGATGAACACCAACAAAAGCAAAACGAGGTTAATGGAATGTAATCGAATTAAGTCGGATGATGCTGAGGGAATTAGATTAGGTAATGAGACACTTAAAGTAGTAAATGAGTTTTGCTATTTGGGGAGCAAAATAACTGATGATGGTCGAAGTAGAGAGGATATAAAATGTAGACTGGCAATGGCAAGGAAAGCGGTTCTGAAGAAGAGAAATTTGTTAATATCGAGTGTAGATTTAAGTGTGAGGAAGTCGTTTCTGAAAGTATTTGTATGGAGTGTAGCCATGTATGGAAGTGAAACGTGGACGATAAATAGTTTAGCCAAGAAGAGAATAGAAGCTTTTGAAATGTGGTGCTACAGAAGAATGCTGAAGATTAGATGGGTAGATCACATAACTAATGAGGAGGTATTGAATAGAATTGGGGAGAAGAGGAGCTTGTGGCACAACTTAAGAAGGGATCGGTTGGTAGGACATGTTCTGAGACATCGAGGGATCACCAATTTAGTATTGGAGGGCAGCGTGGAGCGTAAAAATCGTAGAGGGAGACCAAGAGATGAATACACTAAGCAGATTCTGAAGGATGTAGCCTGCAGTAGGTAGTGGGAGATGATGAAGCTTGCACAGGATAGAGTAGCATGGAGAGCTGCATCAAACCAGTCTCAGGAATGAAGACCACAACAACAACAACCAGTTTCTCTTGCTCTTCAGTGTATAAAGCTTTTTCACGTGTTAGGCGTTGGTTGGTCGTTGCCGTATACATTAAGGAGAGTAAGGGTCACAACAACTCATTGGGACAAGCAGTTCTGTTAGTTTAGTCAGAGACTTTGTTTTCCTGGAAAGTACCTGAAGGTGTTTCATGGGCAACGTCAGAAAACACTCCATACGCCGAACATAGGGTCTTACCGGGACTCTTTGCTGTTTTACTTACACGTGTACCACTGTTGCACCCCAGCCCTGCCCCCTCCACCTTCATGGCACCACAGGAGACTCGAAACAAGAAGGCTGAAAAATCCTTAACACATTTTACTGCTAGTGCATTCGTTCTCAACCTTTCTTAGACCATTACCGCTGAGTCCAATCAGACATTAGCTAGTATCCCCGCTCCCGCTCGCTTCCTTCTGCTGCCCTCCACCACATTATCGCCAACTTTAGCAGCTAAATAAACTGTAGAATGAAAGTCTTTAGTTTGTGTGTGTGTGTGATTGTGTCAGAATGAACGACGATTGAATTCATGGTGCATCGCAAGTACTACCCGCAACTGCTTCTCAGAGAAGAAAGCTAACTAGCCATAGTGAGGGTAGACACTTGTTAGAAAACGTACTTCCCCTGCATAACTCCTCTCCATTGCGGCACTTGCTTGAACTGCACACTGCAACTCTATTTAAAATCATCGAAGTTAAAATGTGTGCACTATGCTTACTTTCCGTAAATCACTTGTGTGCTGCACTCCTTATTTATGAACCGGCAGAAATCGGAAGACTTCCGGATGTTAATGCTTTAAGTGTGACACGGCCACTAACAGCAGTAATAATAATAATAATAATAGTAATACCGCGTACATCACGATTATAGCCCTTATGTAGTTAATACTGTGTCGTGGTGTAAATTAATACTTTTATCTGTCTCGAAGCGAGTAATGATGCAATTTCTGGGCTTCTGCAGTCTTTCGCTTACGTCTCACTTCCATCATCAGCGATGCAGGAGACAAAACACGACAACTCTGTACAGCGGGCGGACAATGGGAGAAATCTGTAATCTCCACCGCATCAATGCTGCTAATTGGGAAAAAAATAATTATTGGTAAATTATGTGAGGGTCACTCCAAAACAAATCCACACTATTGTTTTTTAAATACATCTTTTTTTCTACATGTTCGACAGTTTTACAATGTGCGGATACATCCTTTAGGAACAATATTCTCATTTCTCCACATAATTTTCATCCCTCTCAACTGCCTTACGCCATCTTGGAACCAGCGCCTGTATACCCGCACGGTAAAATTCTGGACCAACCTGTTCGAGCCACTGTTTGGTAGCGTACACAAGAGAGTCATCATTTTCAAACCTTGTTCCACAAAGAGAGTCTTTCAGTTTCCCAAAGAGATGATAGTCACATGGAGCCAGGCCAGGACTGTAAGGCGGGTGTTTCAGTGTTGTCAATCCGAGTTTTGTGATCGCTTCCATGGTTTTCTAACTAACATGTGGCCGTGCATTGTCGTGCATCAGCAAAACATCCTGCTTTTGCCGATGTGGTCAAACACGACTCAGTCGAGCTTGAAGTTTCTTCAGTGTCTTCACATATGCATCAGAATTTATGGTGGTTCCACTTGGCATGATGTCCACAAGCAACAGTCCTTTGGAATCGAAAAACAACCTAGTCATAACTTTTCCACCAGAAGGTGTGGTTTTGAATTTTTTGTTCTTGGTTGAATTTGCATGATGCCACTACACTGATTGCCTCTTCGTCTCTGGAAAAATGATGGAGCCATGTTTCATCACCTATCACAATTCTTGCAAGAAAATCATCTCCACCATTCTCGCACTGTTCCAAAAGTTCGGTGCATACCGTTTTTTTTGTTTCTTTGTGAGCCACTGTCAACATCCTGGGAACCCACCTAACACAAACCTTTTTTAATGCCAACACTTTCAGTATTCTGCAAACACTTCCTTCCCCTGTCCCAATGTAGCGTAACAATTCGTTCACTGTGATGCGTCTGTCAACAGTCACCAGTTCGTTAACTCTCTGCACATCGTCAGGAGTGTGTGCAGTACGCGGCCTGCCGCTGCGTGGCCAATCCTCAATATTGCCGTGAGCACTTTCATCACGTAACCTGCTTGCCCACCGACTAACTGTACTGCGATCGACAGCAGCATCTCCATACACCTTTTTCAACCTCTTGTGGATGTTTTGCACTGTCTCATTTTCACAGCACAGGAATTCTATGACAGCACGTTGCTTCTGACGAACGTCAAGTGTAGCAGGCATCTTGAAGACATGCTGTGACGGGTCCACTCACGGGACAGGTTGAACTAAGTTTGAAAACAAACGGGAAGGATGTATCTACACACTGTAAAACTTTCACACATGCAGAATGAAAACTGTATTTTTACCAAAGTAGTTTCCTTTTCTTTTGGAGTGACCCTCGTATATTCAGCATTAGAGTGTTACAAAACTGTGATAATAGTAATGATCTTCTGAAAATAATTTAGTTTCGTTACTGAAGTAGAATCGAATCGTCTAGTTTTTACCCCTTATAAAACTTCATTTTACCTCTCAGGGGGTAATTACCCCCAGTTTTGGAACCACTTCCCTAGTGGGTCCACCCTGAGAGCGAGAGCAGAATGTGTTGTGCCGTTACACTTTAAAGGCGTGAGATCGCAGGCAATGATGTTGCAGGCCAATGATGTCTTCAGAGAGGGTGGAATAGTTCGGCCAGGTGTCAACAGAGTTGAAGGTTGTCAACAACGTCATAATGTTGCGGACTGTCGTTTTCGACCACGAATTATGCGCTAATCAACGCCATAAATATAATTCCATTGACCCCCCTTTATCCAAGCCACCGAGACTTTCTTGTGTCGATATTAAGCGGCGGCGTGTCTGAACTCTTTTTTCCTCGATCAACCATAAGAAAACTGCGTCATTTCAACGTAGGGCGTCGCGGTTCTGACCTCCGTCGAACAGGCGTGTAGAGAACAGGTGAAATATAGGTAAGAGTGCGTGTGTGTGTGTATGTGCGCATGTGTGAGTGAGTGAGTGAGTGAGAGAGAGAGAGAGAGAGAGAGAGAGAGAAACGACCTTCCCATCTTGTGACGCGTTCACGTTGGTATTGGGTAGAATTTTGGGGAATTTTGGTGACGCCATTTTCCCAACTGACACCTTCCATGAACTTCTGAGCTTCAGTCTTTTTTTCGCATGTTTCGACACAATTACCTTTGAAGCGTCGCCGACCCCGAGGATGACGTCACAGGCCGCGAAGCCTTTGCGCCTAAGGAACGTTATCGTTATCTTTGAGCCAAAGTTCAAAGTTCTGCATTGCAATGGGAGACAATTACGGGCTTTCGAAAAAGTAATCCTTTAATGGTGTTCTGTAGTGTAGTAGGAATATTTGCAGGAACAGAAAACGTAATAAATTAAATAGTCGTAATACGGCTAATTACAATTAATTTCGTAACTTGCTGAAATTCTTAGTTATAGGGCATGAACTAAAGAAAATTTTTGAATTATGCTGCAGGTTACTAAAGTTAGTCTTTTGGGTTGTTAGTCGTTAGGCTGCGTCAAAATGGTTCAAATGGCTCTGAGCACTATGGGACTTAACTTCTGAGGTCATCAGTCCCCTAGAACTTAGAACTACTTAAACCTAAGTAACCTAAGGACATCACACACATCCATGCCCGAGGCAGGATTCGAACCTGGGACCGTAGCGGTCGCGCGGTTCCAGACTGAAGCTCCTAGAACCGCTCGGCCACACCGACCGCCCTTAGGCTGCGTCATATTTCCTTCTAAAATAATCGACGTTTCGACCCCTCTGGTGGGATCTTCTTCAGGATGTATCGGTGTCCACCATTGCTAGAACACTGACAGAGACCAGTGTCGCGTTCTCTTATGAAGGGGAATTTTCCTGCATTTGTGCTGGAGAAGAGGGAGTATCGGCTAAAATTCTTGTGGCTACCATTGGTAGGCCATCGTCATAGGCTTATATTTCCGCGCTGATGCAGAAGAGGGGGCGTTATTGGCTGAACTCTTATGAGGACTAACAACCCAGAAGATCTTAACTTTAGTGACCACGGCCACGAAAGCCTGCAGGCTTACATATCCCGCAGGTTGTTGTAGCGCATGTAGCAATGAATTCGATAGCTTGCGGTAGTGACAAAAATCTAACGCAGGTCATTTGCCATTATTTTCAACAAATATGTGTCACAATACTTCCTGGGTACTGTGGATGTCTGTAATGAGTGCATGAGTTGTACAAACCTGCGTTCGTATGCCTACACAAATAAACAGATATACCGAAAGCGAAAAGGTGAAACCCGTCTTTTCATTAAACTTCAAAGAAGCTTTAGCTTCACATCCGACGAACGGATTACAATCAGCGACGCCTTACGATTCCGCGCCGTTGGGTAGCGGAGAGAGGCTTGCAATTTACTCCGGGAGTCTGACGCACAAGACCGAGCTAGAACGGAAGAGTTGCTACTGCACCTCCACACTCTCACAGTAAAAGTTTCCACCAGGGCCAGCCCTTCAACCGCTTACCTCCGGATTTAGTGCCATCACCTCGTTACGAAGTTCTGTTCTCGGCTAACGACGCGAATCAGTTTGGCGTATATGGGTTAGACGCTGTGTGTCCTGACAGGATTTCTGCTCTTATAGTACTCAAAGTAGTTACTGAATAATCCTGCAAGTAAACGGCAAGGATCTAGATACACAGTATAATTTTACGTCGACTATTAATTTCTATGGATGGCTTATAGTGTACTACAGGTGTCGGTAACATCAAACCGAATACATGAGTTCCGTGAACAGTAAACTGTCAAGTGACTTCAGTATAACCTGGTTT
Source organism: Schistocerca americana (assembly GCF_021461395.2). Taxonomy (NCBI): domain Eukaryota; kingdom Metazoa; phylum Arthropoda; class Insecta; order Orthoptera; family Acrididae; genus Schistocerca; species Schistocerca americana. Next base: position 223,665,136 of record NC_060124.1, read on the forward strand.
GCGTTTTCCGCTAATCTATAAAATTTAATATTATGCGTATGCGTCTAGTTTTTCACATTAGTATGCTGGAGTAGCAATGGTGAATAATTGTTGCTGGCACAGATGCAAATCGAAACACCTGAATAGAGCAACAATTACATTTCATGGTTGCCTACCACGAAGTCAAGTGAGTTTGGAGGCTGAGTATATTGGTGACAAAAATTTTAATCTGTATCTACATCCGTACTCTCCAAACCACTGTGAAACCTTTGGAAGAGGGCACATCCCGCTGTATGAGTTACTGAGGCGTCTTCTCTTTCCATTCACGTATGGAGCGCAGAGGGAAAGAATGTTCACACGTCTGTGATTAGTCTAGCCAGGGGATCCGCGCGAAGCTTCGGCATTTCATAGTTGTTTAGGTAATGACAGTATCTGAAATAAGTGTAGTCGTGGGGAGAAGGGCGGTTGCGGGAATTAAGAGAAAACATCTTTAAAAATGAACCGACCAACACGAAATACTTATCATGAACTTATGATAAATTCTTGTATGTACATAATTTTGAAATAAATTCCTTACAGACATTACAATACTCCACTGTAAACAATATTTGCCAAAAGAATGTAATCTCCGTGAACTTTCTGTTTTTCATTTTCTTTAAGAAAAACAAAGATGTTGGTTTATTTAGTAGCCTTGATAAGGCTAATTCGAATTGTTCGTCAGTAAAGACTGGAATTGGTAAATAGAAAACCTGCTCTTTTAACCATTTGTCCCTACGAAATGCACAAGTTATAACGTAGTGTTCGTTTTTACCCGGTATAGATGTAATGCAACATAATATGAACTGTATATTGAGATCTTAATAGCACTTCGTACTTTTTGTTATAGTAGCATTACATAACTGCCCTCTAGAAGCAGCAGTTACAAATATGTATTTGTGTCGAAAACTTTGTGCAAAAGTATGTTTTGCATCTGGAATGTTTATCCCGGCTTGTACAACTGGAAGAGATCAGGGATTATCAATAGGGCCACGTAACCTATAACTTTAACTTGACAAACATTTTCATTTACAGAAAGCACGTTAGGCCGTAGTAGAAATCCCAGTTCAAAGCGATAATAACAAATACGTTTCGGAAAGTATATTCGTTCAGACCTCCCCCCATGAACCATAGACCTTGCCGTTGGTGGGGAGGCTTGCGTGCCTCAGCGATACAGATAGCCGTACCGTAGGTGCAACCACAACGGAGGGGTATCTGTTGAGAGGCCAGACAAACCTATGGTTCCTCAAGAAGAGCAGCATGCATTTCAGTAGTTGCAAGGGCAACAGTCTCGATGACTGAATGATCTGGCCTTGTAACACTAACCAAAACGGCCTTTCTGTGCTGGTACTGCGAACGGCTGAAAGCAAGGGGAAACTACAGCCGTAATTTTTCCCGAGGGCGTGGAGATTTACTGTATGGATAAATGATGATGGCGTCCTCTTGGGTAAAATATTCCGGAGGTAAAATAGTCCCCCATTCGGATCTCCGGGCGCGGACTACTCAGGAGGACGTCGTTATCAGGAGAAAGAAAACTGACGTTCTACGGATCGGAGCGTAAAATGTAAGATCCCTTAATCGGACAGGTAGGTTAGAAAATTTAAAAAGGGAAATGGATAGGTTAAAGTTAAATATAGTGGGAATTAGTGAAGTTCAGTGGCAGGAGGAACAAGACTTTTGGTCAGGTGAATACAGGGTTATAAACACAAAATCAAATAGGGGTAATGCAGGAGTTGGTTTAATAATGAATAAAAAAATAGGAGTGCGGGTAATCTACTACAAATAGCATAGTGAATGCATTATTGTGGCCAAGATAGACATGAAGCCCACGCCTACTACAGTAGTACAAGTTTGTATGCCAACTAGCTCTGCAGATGATGAAGAAATGTATGATGAAATAAAAGAAATTATTCAGATAGTGAAGGGAGACGAAAATTTAATGGTCATGGGTGACTGGAATTCGGTAGTAGGAAAAGGGAGAGAAGGAAACGTAGTAGGTGAATATCGATTGCGGGTAAGACATGAAAGACGAAGCCGCCTGGTGGAATTTTGCACAGAGCACAACTTAATCATAGCTAACACTTGGTTCAAGAATCATAAAAGAAGGTTGTACACATGGAAGATGCCTGGAGATACTAAAAGGTATCAGATAGATTATATAATGGTAAGACAGAGATTTAGGAACCAGGTTTTAAATTGTAAGACATTTCCAGGGGCAGATGTGGACTCTGACCACAATCTATTGGTTGTGAACTGTAGATTAAAACTGAAGAAACTGCAAAAAGGTGGGAATTTAAGGAGACGGGACCTGGATAAACTGACTAAACCAGAGGTTGTACAGAGTTTCAGGGTGAGCATAAGGGAACGATTGACAGGAATGGGTGAGAGAAATACAGTAGAAGAAGAATGGGTAGCTTTGAGGGATGAAGTAGTAAAGGCAGCAGAGGATCAAGTAGGTAAAAAGACGAGGGCTAGTAGAAATCCTTGGGTAACAGAAGAAATATTGAATTTAATTGACGAAAGGAGAAAATATAAAAATGCAGTAAATTAAGCAGGCAAAAAGGAATACAAACGTCTCAAAAATGAGATCGACAGGAAGTGCAAAATGGCTTAGCAGTTATGGCTAGAGGACAAATGTAAGGATGTAGAGGCTTATCTCACTAGGGGTGAGATAGATACTGCCTACAGGAAAATTAAAGAGACCTTTGGAGAAAAGAGAACGACTTGTATGAATATCAAGAGCTCAGATGGGAACCCAGTTCTAAGCAAAGAAGGGAAAGCAGAAAGGTGGAAGGAGTATATAGAGGGTCTATACAAGGGCGATGTACTTGAGGGCAATGTTATAGAAATGGAAGAGGATGTTGATGAAGATGAAATGGGAGATATGATACTCCGAGAAGAGTTTGATAGAGCACTGAGAGACCTAAGTCGTAACAAGGCCCCGGGAGTAGACAACATTCCATCAGAACTACTGACAGCCTCGGGAGAGCCAGTCCTGACAAAACTCTACCATCTGGTGAGCAAAATGTATGAGACAGGCGAAAATCCCTCAGACTTCAAGAAGAATATAATCATTCCAATCCCAAAGAATGCAAGCGTTGACAGAGGTGAAAATTACCGAACTATCAGTTTAATAAGTTACGGCTGCAAAATACTAACGCGAATTCTTTACAGACGAATGGAAAAACTGGTAGAAGCCGACCTTGCGACCCTACGACTTATTTTAGAAGCTAGATTAAGAAAAGGCAAACCTACGTTTCTAGCATTTGTAGACTTAGAGAAAGCTTTTGACAATGTTGACTGGAATACTCTCTTTCAAATTCTGAAGGTGGCAGGGGTAAAATACAGGGAGCGAAAGGCTATTTACAATTTGTATAGAAACCAGATGGCAGTTATAAGAGTCGAGGGACATGAAAGGGAAGCAGTGGTTGGGAAGGGAGTGAGACAGGGTTGTAGCCTCTCCCCGATGTTTTTCAATCTGTATATTGAGCAAGCAGTAAAGGAAACAAAAGAAAAATTCGGAGTAGGTATTAAAATCCATGGAGAAGAAATAAAAACTTTGAGGTTCGCCGATGACATTGTAATTCTGTCAGAGACAGCAAAGGACTCGGAAGAGCAGTTGAAAGGAATGGACAGTGTCTTGAAACGAGGATGTAATATGAACATCAACAAAAGCAAAACGAGGATAATGGAATGCAGCGGAATTAAGTCGGGTGATACTGAGGGATTTAGAGTAGGACATGAGACACTTAAAGTAGTAGATGAGTTTTGCTATTTGGGGAGCAAAATAACTGATGATGGTCGAAGTAGAGAGGATATGAAATGTAGATTGGCAATGGGAAGGAAAGCGTTTCTGAAGAAGAGAAATTTGTTAATATCGAGTATAGATTTAAGTGTAAGGAAGTCGTTTCTGTAAGTAGATGTATGGAGTGTAGCCACGTATGGAAGTGAAACATGGATGATAACTAGTTTGGACAAGAAGAGAATGGAAGCTTTCGAAATGTGGTGCTACAGAAGAATGCTGAACATTAGATGGGTAGATCACATAACTAATGGGGAGGTACTGAATAGGATTGGGGAGAAGAGGAGCTTGTGGCACAACTTGACTAGAAGAAGGGATCGGTTGGTAGGACATGTTCTAAGGCATCAAGGGATCACCAATTTCGTATTGAAGGGCAGCGTGGAGGGTAAAAATCGTAGAGGAAGACCAAGAGATGAATATACTAAGCATATTCAGGGGGATGTAGGCTGCAGTACGTACTGGGAGATGAAGAAGCTTGCACAGGATAGAGTAGCGTGGAGAGTTGCATCAAACCAGTCTTAGGACTGAAGACCACAACAACAACAATTCGTTCAGAACAGTCAGCTTGTATGACGGGTGCGATAATTTATGATACATCCTTGTATGTACATTTACAAGCACATAATTGTGAATAAAATTCCTTACAGATATTACAACACTCTGGTGTAAACGATATTTGATATAAGAATGTAATCTTCGTGAACTTTTTGTTTTTCATTTTCTTTAAGAAATTAAAAAAAAAGTTAGTTTATTTAGTACCCTTGAAAAGGTTCGTGAGAAAGGACGTGATTTGGTAAACACAGTCCTGCTCTTTGAAGCTTTGATCCCTGCGGAATGTAGAGGTTATAACATAGTGTTCCCTTTTTACCTGGGATATATGTATGACCTCTACCGCAGTGGTCACGGTACACAAATTATACAATTCGTAAGTACTTTCAAACAAAGAAAGTGCTATTTGTAATACGATAATACGAAAAGAGAGTCTGGTATTCGTAATTAAAAAGTTAGCTTCCTAAAATACAGGTGAAACTAGTCATTCATGATGCCCTTTTGTCTATGGAAGTTAAATATCTCTGTCACGTTAAAATTCTCACAAACAGTAAGTTTCAGCGCAGTATCGGTATGCAATATCGGAAGCAGGTTAAAAATACTGTTTAACAACCCTTATTCAACCCCTGCACAATCAGTATGCGTTAAGAAAAAGAATTGTTGACTTAAATAAAAAGTTGTACTTGCGATACCTATGGGAGCGATATATAGTCTAGTATATTCCTAGATTCATTAATCACAGATGGTTCTTGAAAACTTGTAAGATGGCTTTCTTAGAATAGATTGCGTCTATCTTCAAGTTTCTGCCAGTTCAGTCTCTTCGCCATCTCCGTGACATTCTCCCATGGGAGACCATTCACGCTGCCCTTCTCTTTATAGTTCAATACCTTTTGTTAGTCTTGTTTGGAGTAGGTCTCACGCATTGGAGAAATATTCTAGACTGGATCGCAAGAGCGTTCTGTAAGCAATCTCCTTTGTAGACTAATTGCAGTTCCTTAATATTCTACACAAAAAACGATGCACTAAGAAAGAGATGTACGAATGAGATGCTAATCGATAGATTTAGAGACAAACAAATGATTGCAGTCTCAGAAAAATTGGATGATTTAATCAAGAGAAAGAGCTAGAACAGTTGAACAAAACAATAACACTTTGGTCCACCTCTGGCTCTTATGTAAGCAGTTATTGGGCTTGACACTGACTGATGGAGTTGATGGATGAACCCTAAGGGAAATCGTGTGAAATTCTGTCCAGTGCCCGCGTTAGATCGTCAAAATACCGCGCTGATAGGAGGACGCTGCCTATAATGCTCCAAACATGTTCGGTTGGGGAGAGACTCGGCAACTTTGGTGACTAAGGTAGGCTTGGTAATCACGGAGACAAGAAGTAGAAACTCTCGACAAGTGCGGGCAGGCATTATTTTGCTGAAATACGAGACCAGGATGGCTTGCCATGAAGGGCAACAAACGGGGCGTAGAATATTGTTGACGTGTCACTGTGTTATAAAGGTGGTGCGGATGACAGTTCAAGGGGTCCCGCTATGAAAAGGCACACTTGATTGTCGGGCCTCACGGCGAACGAAAGTCAGGGTGATATCCCACCGCTGTCTGGGGCGTCTCGAGACATGTCATCGGTGGTCATCAGGACTCAATAAGAAGCAGAATATCACTGAAGACAATTATACTGCAGTCAATGAGATTCCAAGCCGAAGACGCGTATGGAGATATAAACCTGACTGCCACCGCCATAGGGCTCCACAGTGTGGAGTTATGGTCTGGGGTGTCTTTTCTTTTCAGACCCCTTTAGTTGCCATACGCGGCACAATTACAGTACAGCGGTACGTCGACGGTATTCTACGCCCCGTGTTGTTACTCTTCATTGCAAGCCATGCTAGGCTTACATTTGAGGAACGTAATGCCCATCTCTTCCCGCACATGGTGAGAGTTTCTACTGCTTGTCCCCGTGCTTGCCCAACTATGCCTTCGCCAGGAAGGTCTCCGGATCTCTACCCAATTGAGAATGGTTGGGGCATTATGGGCAGAGCCCTTCAACCATCTTGGGATTTTGACCATCTGAGGAGATAACTGGACAGAGTTTGTTGTGATATTACTTAGGAGGACATCCAAATACTCTATCCTGTCAGTTAATACCACTTACATAAGGGCACACCGGGTAATTGACTTGGTCAGTTTGTGAAGCTCTTTTTATTGTATATATCATCCAATTTTTGTGAAATTGTCTTTACGTGGACATCACACACCGATTTACGTCCCGTTTGGATAACTCCTTAGTGGTACGCCGTTTTATATTACTTTAGTTTTATTTTTTCTTATAGAGTACTAACGTACTAAACTCTGCCACCTTCCTTACTTACGACTGAGCCTATGTTATGCTTCCGTTTCATATCCATATAGATTAATACACCCAAGTATTTGGTAACGTTGGCGATCCGAATCGCGACTCGTTGCTATGGAAGTCATTGGATACTACGTTCTTGTCGTTTTGTAAAGTGCTCAGTTTTACACTTCTGCACATTACACCAAGTTGCGAATCTTTACATCGTTCTTAAACCTTATCAAGATATTTAAGCAGATTTTTCCAGGCATACTTAATTGTAAAACTGATGATACTATTAATGTTGTGTGAAATATCATTAATATAAATTCTGCATATCTGTGTGATCCCTACATAGGCAGTTTTACTCTATGGAATTTCGCAGAATTTTGATGTCCTCTGACCAGAGAAGAAACTCCATGTGTCGTTGTTGGTCCACTTACGCTTTACATTTTTCGGTACTCAACAAGTGAGTGGCGAATGTACACTGTGTACGTTGATGTGCGGTGAAATTCGAGGGTTGTCATGAAAGTAAGTTCAAATCGGTCTCTAACTGGAAACCACAGCGATAATCAGAAACCGAGCGAGGTGATGTAGTTGTCAGCACACTGGACTCGCTTTCGGGAGGACGACGGTTCAACCCCGCGTTCAGCAATTCTGATCTAGATTTTCCGTGATTTCCCTAAATCACTTCAGGCAAATACTGGGATCGTTCCTTTCAAAGGACACGGCGGACTTCATTCACCATCCTTCCCTAATCCGACGAGACCGATGACCTCGTTGTTTGGTCTCTTCCACCAAATCAGTCCAGTCTGAAAGTCAGAAATATTTTATTCGCAACAGTTAGTTACATCTTGCAGCTACTGCTCTACATAGTCGCTACTCCGATTTAGACATTGGTCATTGTGTTGTATCAACCTTCCAATACCCTCGTCATAGAAAGCTGCTGCCTGTACTTACCACCAGTTCTCTACTATGGTCTGCAGCTCGTTGTCTGTATTCTTTAGGCTCACGTCCGGGCTGTAAGGTGAGTAATCAAAGACTCTCACCGATAAAGTTGCGGGAGGGTCTTCATTGCCGCTGCAGTATGCAGCGGAGAATTGTTATGAAGAAGGAAATGTGTGACATTGACGCTATGCGCGGTTGCACGAAATTAGGCGAAATCTCCCAGCAGTCACCCATACTCGGCGTGAGGCCCCAATTTATAAGCGTCTTTACGACCTTAGTGTGCGCTCAGAACTGAAAAGAACTACGTGGCTTGATCGACACTGCCCGACACATCTGCAGGAACCATCTTAATAACGCCATTAAGAGATGTGAAAGTGGCAAATATTTACTGAAACCAGTACAAACGACTGTATAGAGCATAGGCGAAAGTACTGCGTAGTATTATTAGCGAACCACTGTCCTGTGTGATTCACGCTTGGAGCAAGGAAAAATGTGTATCTACAAGTAGAATTCAGTGGCATTTCGGGTTGGGAATGGGCTCTGGCCATTCCCCTGACCTCGGCAGGTGGTAGATGCATGACAATATATTGCGACCCCCCACTCTCTGGAGACATACCTAACTTTCCTTCCTCGTTACTATAGGTGTGGATCTTAAGAAGAAGTAGAAACATGTAATCGGGAGAGTACAAAACGTGTGTAGCTCTCTGATTGGCCTGTTTCCAAGTAAGTGGCGTTGCGTAGGAGGAGAGGGAAGGAATGGGAGAGAGAGAGAGAGAGAGAGAGAGAGAGAGGACCTGGGTTAAGAGTTGTATAAGGCAATGATGTCGTCATACATTTGCCATATGCGAAAGTCAGAGAAACGGCCAGAGCACATTCTTAACAGAAAATCGTCACTGCATTCCCACTTCCATATGCCATGGCACGTGCCTTAGTCACTCCTACCCTTCTTAAGCAAGGTGTACAATGTGGATGGCATAAATGTTGCACACCCTTCCTCAAGTACTGGTTCTCTAAGTTTATCCAATGGGCTTTCGTGGGAATAATGTTGCCATTCTTTCAAACATTTACAATGAAGTTCCTCGAGCAAACTACAAAGTTTTTGCATTGGTTATACTGGTCTGCTATGGCCTTAGCGATTCGTCTCTGAATTAATTCGATATCTGTCACCATGTGTGTCGAAAGAAAGCAACGGCGGATGCTTAACGCGGGAACTGCAGTTTCAAACGTGTCGCTGGCCTCTCGCACTACCTGACGTCACTCGGTCCTGCGGCGGACTGGAGGTGCTATGAGCTGCCCAACTCGCCTTCTGCGAGAATAAGTGGAAAATCGTCTCTGGTCGAACATGGGGATTAGACCCCTCCACTATCCTACATACCTATAAGTCCCATATCTGCTCCATCCTATGTTATGCCCACCCCACTTGGACCTCCGACTCCCCCTCCCACCAACCTACTACAAATCTCTCCATATCCTTGAGTGCCATGCACTCCACCTCACTTATCGCATCTGTCTCCCATCCCCAATACTGAACCTTTATGATCTGATTCCCTTCCCCCATCTCCTCCTATTCCTAGAACGAATACGGATCCTATATGTCTCATGCAAACTGGATCTCCCCCATCTGTTGGTTTCCCCCATTCTCTCCTACCCTAGCCCGCTGCTGCTCCTGTACCACAGTGTCCTGCCTGGTTTCCATCTCCACACGCACCATACCCTTGCCCAATGTGGCTTCCACCAACTCCCCCTCTCAGATGATGTCCTCATGCCTTCCATCTACCCCTCCTACCAGATCTAACCCCTCCTTCTTGCCCCCCCTCTCAGGGCTCCCTCTCTCCCTCCCTCCCCCTTCCCTTCTTCCTCCTGTTCCCCTATCAAACACCTTCTTTTTCTTTTTCACCCCTCCCGGGTTTACAGCTCCTTTCCTTCTCCCATCCACTGCCCTCTCCTACCACCCTCCTGGTTTCCCACTGCTTTCTGTCCCCCCTTTTCTTCCCCCCCTCCTCCCTTCACCCAGTGGCAGGTCCCCCTTGGTGCAGTGATTTTTAATGTTTTCGTTGTGCTGTCAGTGTTACTCCAGTGCTGTGTGCAGTGCTATGTTCCACCAGCACCAGCAGTGTCGCCAGTGTGATTCATTTGTGTTCCCACTGTGGTGTTTCTTTGTTTTTGTCCCTACTCACAGTGTTCATTCTCTGCATTTGTGTATGGCTCTAGTCTATGTTGTTTTTAAATCTACCGTTTCTACTCATCTATTTTGTTCTTGTTAATTCATCATTTTATACCATTCTGTGTTATATTTTCTCATTTGCCTATGTTCTCTCTGTAACTCTCTTGGCTGAAGGGTGGCGTATTTGTCACCGCCAGCCCACCCCTTTTTGGGGAGTGAAATGACAATAAAGGAAAAAAAAATGAAAATCGTGACATCCCCAGCAGTCAATAGTTTTACTCCCGACGACGGAGCTAGCCATCGAAAGCTCAAGAATTATATTCGAACTGATGCGGCTTGGAAACTGAGAAGATTTTATTCACAGTCTGATTCACTCAGCATCAGGTGAATTCATTTGACTCCACTCCAGTACTCTTGCTTCCTTTTGTAAGCGTTTACCTAGTAACTTCTCTTCAAGGCACTATAATTTCCGTTAAAGTGAGCTCCCAAATCCTTCTCCGTGTTTCACAGATTTAACACATCAGTGGCTAAACTTATAGCTTCTATTTCATCTCCCTGGATAATAAATGATGTTCTGAATTTCTCTTAGGTTTGCTGTACTAATTGCTTTACGGACAAATTCGGTAACATGGGCGATAGGCTACAAACTTGTCTCAGCTATTTCTTCTCTTACATGTCCATCAATTCTTGTTTCCGCTGTTTTCTGTGCTAGTTGTAAATATAATTTCTTTCGGTATTTTATAGGAGAAAACTTCTCCTGCCGGCCGGTACGGCCGTACGGTTCTAGGCGCTTGTCTGCAACTGCGAGACCGCTACGGTCGCAGGTTCAAATCCTGCCTCGGGGCTAGATGTGTGTGATGTCCTTAGGTTAGTTAGGTTTACGTAGTTCTGAGTTCTAGGGGACTGATGAACACAGATGTTAAGTCCCATAGTGCTCAGAGGCATTTGAACCATTTGAACCAAAACTTCTCCACATCATCATCTTTCTCCAGGTCTTTATCCCATATCTTCATGGGGTCACCATGTTAATCTGTATTATGTGGCCGGACTCTCTCTCCTTCTCCCCCTTCCCCCTCCCCCACCCCCCTCTCATCACGCTCAGAAAGAAACTGTGAGTCCCATCTGTTTACGTGTAGCGTAATGAATGTTTCAGCAAAACCAAAAGAATATTATGTATCTGTGTGAACGTGTGAAAGCGTTTTCGAAATGTCTGAAAAGCGTGTAACTGAGGCGGTAGTTGGATACCAGCCCGGAATTCACCTAGTCACATTTGGGAAAACGCCTAATATCATCATCAAGGATGACCTGCCATGTTCCATACACCGTGTCTTGTACTCGATCCGGAATCCCGAAAATGGTGTGTTTATCGGCAGTTAACCAGGCAGGTCATACCTGCAAAATTCTGACCATCTTAATTAATACCACCAACAATATGGACTGTGTTGCTGATCGTGGAACTCACATTCTATGCTGGGATCACTGGTGCTAGTACACCAGAATCACACACTGAAGCGGCAAAGAAACTGCTATAGGCATGCGTATTCAAATACAGAGATATGTAAACAGGCAGAAGACTGCGCTGTGCTCGGCAGCGCCTATATAAGACGACAAGTGTCTGGCGCAGTTGTTAGATCGGTTACTGCTGCTACAACGCCAAGTTATCAATATTTAAGTGAGATTGAACATGGTGTTATCGTCGGCACACGAGCGATGGGGCACAACATCTCCGTGTAGCGGTAAGTGGGGATTTTGCCGTACGACCATTTTATGGGTGTACCGTGAATATCAGGAATCCAGTAAAACATCAAACCTCCGACATCGCTGCGATCGGAAAGAGATCTTGCAAGAACGGGACCAACGACGACCGAAGACAATCGTTCCACGTGACAGAAATACAACCCTTCCGCAAATTTCTGGAGATTTCAATGATGGGCCATCAACAAGTGTCAGCGTGCGAACCATTTAACGAAACATCATCGATATGGGCTTTCGGAGCCGTAGATTGATGACTGCACGACACAAACCTTTATGCCGTGCCTAGGCCAGTCGATACCGACATTGGACTGTTGATGACTGGAAACATATTGCCTGGTCGGACGAGTTTCGTTTCAAATTGTATCGAATGGATGGACGTGTACGACAGACAGCCTCATGAATCCATGGACCCTGCATGTCAGCAGAGGATTATTGAAGCCGCTGGAGGTTCTGTAATGGTGTGAAGTTGGAGTGATATGACTCTGACAGGTGACATGTACGTAAGCTTCCTGTCTAATCACCTGCATCCATTCATGTGCATTGTTCATTCCGACTGACTTAGGAAATTCTAGCAGGCCATTGCTACACTCCACACGTCCAGAATTGCTACAGAGCGGCTCCAGGAACACTCTTATGAATTTAAACAGTTCCACTGACACCAAACGTCCCAGACATGAACATTATTGAGCATATCTGGGATGCCTTTCAATGTGCTGTTCAGAAGAGATCTCCTCCCCCTCGTGCTTTTATGGATAACCCTACAGGATTTATGGTGTGAGTTCCCTCCAGCACTACATCAGATATTAGTCGAGTCCATGCCAAGTCGTATTGCGACACTTCTGCGTGCTCACGGGGCCCTACACGGTATTAGGCAGGTGTACCAGTTTCTTTGGCTAGTCAGTGTATAATACGTAGTCGCTCATTGACAACATGGTCTAAGCTCGAAAGTAAGTTGTCTAGAATGGTATTTGTCTTCTCATTTGTGTTGCGTGATATGATTATGGTTCGCTTTGTGTTCATCACATTTGGCATATAACTGTCATTACATTCATCAGTTTACTGTTGTATTACATGCGATTTGTGAAGGTGAGATTTTTTGCAAAAGTATTACTGAACGGTTTTGGAGCGAAGCAGAGGACAATGTTCACAATTTTATTTTTCAGAAGCAGATGTGAGATATTCAAGTAAAACAACTCATTCGTGACGTATTCGAGGCGTCAAAGCTGTCCTGAATAGACAGCGGCTCATAACGCTACCAACATTAGCCCTAGAGGGTACATTGTCAAGGCAACGCCCATTCGGCAGTTACAGGTATGTGTTTGCTGCAGGGAACGTTAAAACACGCAAAGGAAGGTACGTACCAGAAAGTCTTCTTGTGATTCGAACCACGACAGTCACAGACGGTAACGTTACTGGTCGCACAAAAAAACACTATATTTCTTTACACAGGGTCAGGCATCGTTTCTGGGTTAGGTAAATGGCAATATCGATCATCTCAGTTGCACAAGAATGAGGTCACATCAGGTGTGGTGCTGAGAGGCCCTGTTCAGATTTAAATATTTTGGTGGAAACTGTTGTGCAACAACATATTTATAATTACGTGTGTTTCTGAGTTGATGAATCGATTGTTATTGTAGTATTATGTGTGGAGGCCGCACATAAAGGAAACTGTACAAAAACTGTGGGCAACTTAAGACATTGTTCGATAGATGGAGGAACCTTAAAAATGTTTACGAAAAAGCAGAACTAACGAACTATAAGCCTCTTAGAAAAACAAATCAGAAAGTAATGCAGGGAATATAAAGCAAGAAGTTTGCAGGAAAAATTGGAAGGAACCGAAAGGGAAACACTCGTCAACATGATAATTTGAGCATACAAGAAATTCACAATAAACTTTCGTAAAACCTGAAATAAAATGCGTCTTCATTAAGAGCGCAAAAGTGTTACGCTGCTAAACGCTGAGGAGATATTGCATAGGTGAGGAGAATATACCGGTATGTGTGTCTTGTACAAAGGAGTGGAACTGCCTGATAGTGTGATATTAGTTGAAATAGTTATCTGTAAGGAGGGTCCAGTGTTAGAATTAGAGTTTGGCAGACCATTCATACATGGCAGAGGGGATGGATAATATTCTTTTGTTGTAAATGGTAACCAAACAATTATGCAATTTAATGGATGGATGATAGGAAACTAGAGATACAGCATCGATCTGACAGTATACAATACGTGCAAGAATAGGAGTAATCTATCAGAATTGCTCGGTCTAAAAAGAGAATAGGACATGCATCTAATTGTTTTCACCTTCCGTTATACCTGTGCATCGATCAAGTACTAACGGAAATTAAAGAAACGTTGAGGAAGGAGATTCAAATTGAGGTGAAGAATATCAAGATTGGCTGGTTAGTTCAAATGACTCTGAGCACTATGCACTATGGGACTTAACATCTGTGGTCATCAGTCCCCTAGAACTTAGAACTACTTAAACCTAACTAACCTAAGGACATCACACACATCCATGCCCGAGGCAGGATCCGAACCTGCGACCGTAGCGGTTACGCGGTTCCAGACTGAAGCGCCTAGAACCACACGGCCACACCGGCCGGCCAAGATTAGCTGATGGCATTTCTGTCCCCAGCGAAACTAAGGAATAGTTGCAGAAGATATGAAAGGGAATGAACTGTCTAATGAGCACACAATATGAGTTTAGAGTAAACCAAACAAAGTCAAAGGTAATGACGAGAAGGAGAAAAAGAAGAAGAAGAAGAGGGTGCGATAACAGCAATAATATTGATCAGCATTGAGGACAGGGCAATGGATGTAGGTACGGGATTATGCTACTTGCAAGCAAAATAACCCATGACGGACGAAGCGAGAGAAATATAAGAAGCAAATCAGTGCAGGAGAAGAGGGTATTCCTCCCTAAAAGAAATCTGCTAGTATGTAACATGAGGAATAAATTTCTTACGACTGGAGCACAGCGTTATATAAAAGCGAACTATGATTTGCAGCACAATCATAAAAGTAGAGACTCGAATCGTGTGAGAAGGGGTGTTATTGAAGGATACTGAAAATAGAGTGGGCTGGTAAAATAAGGCATGAGGGAATTCTCCCCAGAACCTTCGAGGAATGGAATGTGTAGAAAACTCTGGTTAGAATAAGGGATAGAAGAATAGGATATACGCTGATGAGCTAAATTACCTTAGAGCGGAGCATTTGCTACAGTTCGGTGTGACAAGGATTCAACCAGTCCTGACTAGGGTGGCGCAGGTATATGCCTCCACATGTTAACAGAGAGATCAAGTAATGCTTGTAAATTATGGGCTAGTAGTTTGTGGATGCGGAATTGGAGCCCATTAGCGTCTCAGTTGTTTTCCATCTAATTCACATCAGATGAATCTGATGGCCAAGGCATCAATAGGAGTCCACCATCACGTCCTCAGACAAATGCATCTCTATTCTGGTCTTGCGAAATGGACAGTTATCCTGCTCGAAGAGGACGACACCGTCAGGAACACATCAAACTTAGAGGGATGCAGGTGATGCGCAGTAAAGTTCACGTAGCTCACAGGTGCTTTCGATTACTATCAGTCCCATGGAATTCCAGGAGGATGTCCCCCATACCATAACACTGCTCCCAACAACTGCGTCAGTGGCTTGGTACATGTTTCGATGAACTGTTCTCCTAGATGATGGCAATCCGCTTAAATCAATTCTTGATTCATCCAACCACGCGACTTGTTTCCTTCGTTCCATGGTCCTATCTGCATGACCCCGTATCCACTACAGTCACAACTGACGATGTCGTTGGGTCAGCAAGCGAACACGGAGGGGTCTTTTGTTGCGGAGTCCCAAGTTGAATAATGTGAACGTGTCGTCCGATAAACGTTGTAGTTTGTCGTCAGATCTAACACAAATCGCCGCCATTCTAATTTACAAAGTGAGTAATCTCCACGTTCGGTGATGAGGCGTGGACGGTCAACAACTTGATGCCTACTTGTGGTTTCACTGGTCTTGAGACCCTATCGTTATTGTAAAATTCCCGACTACCCATTCTGATTTAACTTTTACGTGATTTCCCGAAATAGCGAAGGAAAATGCCGGGATGGTAGTTTTGAAAGGGCAGTGCCGATTTCCTACGTTCCTTAATCCGAGCTTGTGCTCCGTCTTTCATGACGTTAAACACTAATAGTTCCTCTCCTTTCGTATCGTTACTAGAACGTTTCCCCATTCGTTTCTGCTCCTCGCAAAGGCGTCATCCCACAACGCCACCAGACGTCATTCAGTGACGCAATGAGCAATGGTCGTAACATTTCAGCTCGTCAGTGTATGCTAAGACACCTAGATACAGTTACCATGGTGCAAGAGGAAGCTGAAGTTGTCAAGACTGAAACGGAAAGAAATACAACAAATACTTTAACATGGTGTGTATACTGTTATGAGATGAAAGGATGTGCACAGGAGAGGAAGTCGTGGCAACAGGCTAATGAGCCTAAAAAAATTGGCGATACCAGTGGTAGCGTCCTTTTGGTTTCATAATGCCGAAAGAATAGACACACAATTATATAACTGTGATAAGTGTTTGTGAAGTGTAGTGTTTGTATTGTTAAGGAAGGAGAGAGGGAACAGAGCAATTCCCAATGCCTGTAAAAAACCATGTTCTCACGAAAAACCACAGAGGGCTTTGTCGAGCTCAGTGTCCCTGCAGGATAGACGCATTAACTTCAATAGTCTCACATGCTCTCACTCTCTGAATCGCTGTGGAGAGGTCTGGAGTTGATCGCAGAACGTTGGCGCTTAGGCTGGTGGTCAGTAACTTCTATAAAAATTACTTACACTACCAATATTGGGCTGAATTTTGATTACATATCTGGCACAAGGACGGTGGCATTTGCAGGTGACTTGATCGTGTTCACCAAAGCAAACAATGTTATCATTGCTGATGAGCACTAACAGAGAAATGGAAAGAAATCACAGCTCCGCCCCAAAACAAAAAAGCCCAATTTAATGCCGAAAAGTAGAAAGTAATGCTAACAACGAGGAGAAGGCAAAAACACATAGCAACAACTAGTATACTTCTAAACAATAATTCTTTGAGGGAAGTTGAACAATTAAAATGCTTGGGTACAATTGTTGATTCTAAATTTATTTTTAATGAGCCCATACATAACGTGATTGAGAAATGCACGAAACTAATTCATTATTTGTTTAAATCGATAAATCTCAACTGGGGAGTTGGTTAAGAAGCAATGAAAATAAATTACTTGCAAAGGAGCTATAATACCTATATTGGCATATACAGCCCCCATTTGGCATATACACCTCCCATTCTTCGGAAATAAGGAAGTCCAACGTTTCCATAGACACTATGAAACAATCCTACTAATTGTCAACTGCGTCATTACATTGAAACAATCCTACTCTAATCGCCTAATTTCCGAGACTGTAATAGAAAGAGAGTGGGCAAAGCGGTGATAATTATTAGAAACAAATGAGAAAGATCGATGTATGAGGATTTCCCAATCCATCCTTCCCATTTTAAGGTAGAGTGTTTTCCTTGCGTAGGCAGAGTATCAACAGTATTTTTTATTACTCACAAAGAAACATCACCAACTCGACCTAATATTTTAAGGAGGAAAAATCAAGCTTGCAAGATACTAGTCGCAGCAATCGATCGCACGTGAAATTTTGGGCCATAATTATCACGGTATGCACTCACGACCTTCCAAATGCAAGTTTCTACATTTAACTCTCACCGTTTGGTTCTCACACGCTCCGCTCAATTGCAACCCGTTATTGTCCGAACGGGTAGTACTGTACAGTGAAGGGAGTTATTCTCATTCTGTAGGTAGTACTTACTTCGTCCTTATCGTTTGTTAGAGTTTAACCAATAGCTCCTCCCCAGTCAGAACAGATAGTGACCCTGCCAGGATATTCATATACCATCCTCTTTCCCCAATGCGTAACACACATCATAACTATGCACCATGAATAATCGTCTGGATGCCACTTCCTCCACTAATTTTAGCAATTCCGAAGTAATTGTGTATATCCGATCTTTGCTTATCTGCCATCTTCCGCAAAAAGTGTATAAATATTTGTGTTTAAGTTAAAAAGAAAACGAATATTTATCTATTTGTTCTATTTTGTTTATTTGCAATTCTTCAAAAGTTCTGTCGGTCTTTAATACTGGATGACAAACGTTTTCCAGGTCGATGTCCATTTCACCCTCTGTCACATCAGCAGTCAGTTCCTCCATTTATAGACGCCATCATACTACACTTTCAAGCTATCCGCCCTCTTCATTGTGTTTAACAATCTAAATCATAATGCACTCGCAATATAGCCGGCTGTAAAGAGTACTCCAGCGTTCTACCATTTTTATAGATCGAAGCAACGTATATTTTTAAGCTGCTACATTACCTTTATGTGATCATTAAGCAACGTTTTGGTTAATACGTAAACGTTTCTGAATGAATTTTATGAAGTTCAGGTTTCATAGGTGATGAGCTTGTCAGTCATACCGCATGATCTCATCGCATTCGACCTCAGTGATTTAGGATTTCCACGGATTCCTTACGTAGCCTCAACCGAATATCGGAATAGTACCTCCAAAACGGATGAAAGCGGCTTCTAATTTAACACGGTCATGTACGCTGTCCCACGCGTTGTCAACGATATGCCTAGACCTCAATTCCTAAAACTTCTCTTCTTACGTTCTAGAATAGAGCTGCTGTCGTAAAACCTCATTTTTATTGGCACACTGGGGAATTTCACACGAAACGTCATAGCAAGCTTTATGGAACTGTAAATCACATTAAAGCTATAAAAGTCATTGCACATAAAAACGATATTAACTCACAGTGGAGCAGCAAGAGCTACGTGGGAGACATTTACTGGAAATAACAAGGGGATGAAAGCAATATTACTGGTTTATGATTTGTCGAAATGATGTAAGGAAATCTCGTAAAACCTGGATCGGAATGTCCAGACAAGAAACTGAAACCTATTTCTTCCGTGTTCGAGGACATTGCCGTTAACACTATGCCACGCATCCCATAGCAGCTCGGTGCTGAACTCCAAACTGTAGCGATACAATCGTTTATTACAGATTTTTTTTTGTCATCAGTCTACTGACTGATTTGATGCGGCCCGCCACGAATTCCTTTCCTGTGCTAACCTCTTCATCTCAGAGTAGCACTTGCAACCTACGTCCTCAATTATTTGCTTGACGTATTCCAATCTCTGTCATCCTCTACAGTTTTTGCCCTCTACAGCTCCCTCTAGTACCATGGAAATCATTCCCTCGTGTCTTAGCAGACGTCCTATCATCCGGTCCCTTCTCCTTATCAGTGTTTTACACATATTCCTTTCCTCTCCGATTCTGCGCAGAACCCCCTCATTCCTCACCTTATCAGTCCACCTAATTTTCAACATTCGTCTATAGCACCACATCTCAAATGCTTCGATTCTCTTCTGTTCCGGTTTTCCCACAGTCCATGTTTCACTACCATACAATGCTGTACTCCAGACGTACATCCTCAGAAATTTCTTCCTCAAATTATGGCCGGTATTTGATAGTAGTAGACTTCTCTTGGCCAGAAATGCCTTTTTTGCCATAGCGAGTCTGCTTTTGATGTCCTCCTTGCTCCGTCCGTCATTGGTTATTTTACTGCCTGGGTAGCAGAATTCCTTAACTTCATTGACTTCGTGACCATCAATCCTGATGTTAAGTTTCTCGCTGTTCTCGTTTCTACTACTTCTCATTACCCTCGTCTTTCTCCGATTTACTCTCAAACTATACTGTGTACTCATTAGACTGTTCGTTCCATTCAGCAGATCATTTAATTCTTCTTCACTTTCACTCAGGATAGCAATGTCATCAGCGAATCGTATCATTGATATCCTTTCACCTTGTATTTTAATTCCAGTCCTGAACCTTTCTTGTATTTCCATCATTGCTTCCTCGATGTACAGATTGAAGAGTAGGGGCGAAAGCTACAGCCTTGTCTTACACCCTTCTTAATACGAGCACTTCGTTCTTGATCGTCCACTCTTATTATTCCCTCTTGGTTGTTGTACATATTGTATATGACCCGTCTCTCCCTATAGCTTACCCCTACTTTTTTCAGAATCTCGAACAGCTTGCACCATTTTATATTGTCGAATGCTTTTTCCAGGTCGACAAATCCCATGAATGTGTCTTGATTTTTCTTTAGCCTTGCTTCCATTATTAGCTGTAACGTCAGAATTGCCTCTCTCGTCCCTTTACTTTTCCTAAAGCCAAACTGATCTTCACCTAGCGCATTCTCAATTTTCTTTCCATTCTTCTGTATATTATTCTTGTAAGCAGCTTCGATGCATGAGCTGTTAAGCTGATTGTGCGATAATTCTCGCACTTGTCAGCTCTTGCCGTCTTCGGAATTGTGTGGATGATGCTTTTCCGAAAGTCGGATGGTATGTCGCCAGACTCATATATTCTACACACCAACGTGAATAGTCGTTTTGTTGTCACTTCCCCCAATGATTTTAGAAATTCTGATGGAATGTTATCTATCCCTTCTGTCTTATTTGACCGCAAGTCCTCCAAAGCTCTTTTAAATTCCGATTCTAATTCTGGATCCCCTATCTCTTCTAAATCGACTCCTGTTTCTTCTTCTATCACATCAGACAAATCTTCACCCTCATAGAGGCTTTCAATGTATTCTTTCCACCTATCTGCTCTCTCCTCTGCATTTAACAGTGGAATTCCCGTTGCACTCTTAATGTTACCACCGTTGCTTTTAATGTCACCAAAGGTTGTTATTACTTTCCTGTATGCTGAGTCTGTCCTTCCGACAATGGTATCTTTTTCGATGTCTACACATTTTTCCTGCAGCCATTTCGTCTTAGCTTCCCTGCACTTCCTATTTATTTCATTCCTCAGCGACTTGTATTTCTGTATTCCTGATTTTCCCGGAACATGTTTGTACTTCCTCCTCTCATCAATCAACTGAAGTATTTCTTCTGTTACCCATGGTTTCTTCGCAGCTACCTTCTTTATACCTATGTTTTCCTTCCCAACTTCTATGATGGCCCTTTTTTAGAGATGTCCATTCCTCTTCAACTGTACTGCCTACTGTGGTATTCCTTATTGCTGACCGAGCGAGGTGGCGCAGTAGTTAGACACTGGACTCGCATTCGGGAGGACGACGGTTCAATCCCGCGTCCGGCCATCCTGATTTAGGTTTTCCGTGATTTCCCTAAATCACTCCAGGCAAATGTCGGGATGGTTCCTCTGAAAGGGCACGGCCGACATCCTTCCCCATCCTCCCCTAATCCGATGAGACCGATGACCACGCTGTCTGGTCTCCTTCCCCAAACAACCAAACCAAACCTTATTGCTGTATCTATAGCGCTAGAGAACTTCAAACGTATCTCGTCATTCCTTAGTACTTCCGTATCCCACTTCTTTGCGTATTGATGCTTCCTGACTAATGTATTGAACTTCAGCCTACTCTTCATGACTACTATATTGTGATCTGAGTCTATATCTGCTCCTGTGTACGCCTTACAATCCAGTATCTGATTTCGGAATCTCTGTCTGACCATGATGTAATCTAATTGAAATCTTCCCGTATCTCCCGGCCTTTTCCAAGTATACCTCCTCCTCTTGTGATTCTTGAACAGGGTATTCGCTATTACTAGCTGAAACTTGTTACAGAACTCAATTAGTCTTTCTCCTCTTTCATTCCTTGTCCCAAGCCCATATTCTCCTGTAACCTTTTCTTCTACTCCTTCCCCTACAACTGCATTCCAGTCGCCCATGACTATTAGATATTCGTCCCCCTTTACATACTGCATTACCCTTTCAATATCCTCATACACTTTCTCTCTCTGTTCATCTTCAGCTTGCGACGGCGGCATGTATATCTGAACTATCGTTGTCGGTGTTGGTCTGCTGTCGATTCTGATTAGAACAACCCGGTCACTGAACTGTTGACAGTAACACACCCTCTGCCCTACCTTCTTATTCATAACGAATCCTACACCTGTTATACCATTTTCTGCTGCTGTTGATATCACCCGATACTCATCTGACCAGAAATCCATGTCTTCTTTCCACTTCACTTCACTGACCCCTACTATATCTAGATTGAGCCTTTGCATTTCCCTTTTCAGATTTTCAAGTTTCCCTACCACGTTCAAGCTTCTGACATTCCACGCCCCGACTCGTAGAACGTTATCCTTTCGTTGATTAATCAATCTTTTTCTCATGGTAACCTTCCCCTTGGCAGTCCCCTCCCGGAGATCCGAATGGGGGACTATTCCGGAATCTTTTGGCAATGGAGAGATCATCATGATACTTCTTCAATTACAGGCCACATGTCCTGTGGATACACGTTACGTGTCTTTAATGCAGTGGTTTCCATAGCCTTCTGCATCCTCATGTCGTTGATCATTGCTGATTCTTCCGCCTTTAGGGGCAATTTCCCAACCCTAGGACAAGAGAGTGCCCTGAACCTCTATCCGCTCCTCCGCCCTCTTTGACAAGGCCGTTGGCAGAATGAGGCTGACTTCTTATGCCGGAAGTCTTCGGCCGCCAATGCTGATTATTTACCAAAATTTAGGCAGTGGCGGGGATCGAACCCGGGACCGAAGACGTTTTTGATTATGAAAGACGCTACCCCTAGACCACGGGTCCATTACAGATATTGAACATAAAATGAAGGTGCTGATGTCTCTATCTGGTGGGCGAGGCAGCTGCGGAGAGGGGGAGGTACCTCTTGCAGTTCAGATATTGCTGATTCTGTGGTGCTAACAGCCCATGAAAGCAGAATATTTGTACTGCGTTCCTGCCTACAGTATTGCTAACCCAGACTGCTGCTGCTTCAGCAAATCAGAAAACAAAGATAGTTCGAGCGACACATTAACAATTACTGTAGAAGCTTATAAGGGGGAGACAGTAGATTAATACGGGGACAAAGTTGATCGACACAAGGAAACAGATATTTAATATAAGCTAATATTGAAAAGTAATATCAAAATTACTGCCTAGTGAGGAGTAGTCATTCTGTCGGAGACTTAGTGGCACTCACACAATGTGATGGTTCACATGGCTCTGAGCACTACGGGACTCAACACCTGAGGTGATCAGTCCTCTAGAACTTAGAACTACTTAAACCTAACTAACCTAAGGACATCACACACATCCATGCCCGAGGCAGGATTCGAACCTGCGACCGTAGCGGTCACGCGGTTCCAGACTGAAGCGCCTAGAACCGCACGGCCACACCGGCCGGCACACAGTATATGATCAAAAGTATCCGGACACCGGCCTGAAAATGACTTACAAGTTCGTGGCACCCTCCATCGGTAATGCTGGAATTCAGTAAGGTGTTGGCCCACCCTTAGTCTTGATGACAGCTTCCGCTCTCGCAGGCATACGTTCAGTCCGGTGTTCGAAGGTTTCTTGGGGTGTGACAGCCCATTCTTCATGGAGTACTGCAATGAGGAGAGGTATCGATGTCCGTCGGTCAGGTCTGGCACTAAGTCGGCGTTCCAAAATATCTCAAAGGTGTTCTATAGGATTCAGGTCATGACTCTGTCCAGGCCAGTCCATTACAGGTACGTTATTGTCCTGTAACCACTCCGCCACAGGACGTGCATTATGAACAAGTGCTCGATTGTGTTGAAAGAAGCAATCGCCAACCCCGAGTTGCTCTTCGACAGTGGGAAGCAAGAAGGTGCTTAAAACATCAGTGTAGGTGTGTGCTGTGAAAGTACCACGCAAAACAACAAGGGGTGCAAGTTCCCTCCATGAAAAACACGACCACACCATAACACCACCGCCTCCGAATTTTACAGTTGGCACTGTACACACTGGGAGATGACCTTCCCCTGGCATTCGGCATACCCATACCCTGGCATCGGATCGACACGTTGTGTACCGTGATTCGTAACTCCACACAACGTTTTCCACTGTTCAATCGTCCAATGTTTACGCTCCTTACACCAAACGAGGCGTCGTTTGGCATTTACCGGCGTGATGTGTGGCTTATGAGCAGCCACTCGACCTTGAAATCCAAGTTTTCTCACCTCCCGCATAACTGTCATAGTACTTGTAGTGGATCCTGACGCAGTTTGGAATTCCTGTGTGATGGTCTGGATAGATGTCTGCCTGTTACACATTACGACCCTCTTCAACTGTCGGCAGCCTCTGACAGTCAACAGACGAGGTCGGCCTGTGCGCTTTTGTGCTATACGTGTCCCTTCAGGTTTCCACTTCACTATCACATCGGAAACAGTGGACCTAGGGATGTTTAGGAGTGTGGAAATGTCGCGTACAGACGTATGACGCAAGTGACACCCAATTACCTGATCACTTTCGAAGTCCGTGAGTTCGGCGGAACGCCGCATTCTGCTGTCTCATGATGTCTAATGACTAAGGAGGTCGCTGATATGGAGTACCTGGCAGCAGGTAGCAGCACAATGCACCTAATATGAAAAACGTATGTGTTTGAAGGTGTCCGGATACTTTTCATCACATAGTGTACCTCCACTAGAGACGCGGTAAAGCTTACTCCTCATTTATTCTTGATGGACTGCACATGAGATGAACAGGTGAGTTTGTATGCCACATTGGTAAACGTCAACGGAGATGGGACTCGTTTCCAATGATTTAACAAAAATAAAATATCTGCCACAGTTGTGAGACAGTTCTGCATAGACTTACAAAGAGACAAATGGGTTGTATCATTTAAAAGGGTTGAAGTTCCTAATTAAAGCGCTTATCTTCTACTAAAAGCGTTGGTAACAAATATTTAATAAAGTTAAATGTATACAATCACATAGTTTATTGGAATGCTAACACTCCTGGTGACCAGGTGATAGTTATATGAATACTAGCCGAATATCTGACGTTACCTGGATATGAATTTATTCCAATCATCTATTAGTCTTGTGACTTACTCTGAGGATGGACTGACGATACGTGGCCGAAATATCAGTGCAGGAAATTCTATTTGCACGGGTACATGCCCGAAATTTAATGTACCGTCTATTAGTCTGTCTGCTCCTTTCCCCCTCTCTGATCAGCTCCTCGTATCGCTTATCTCTGTATACCCCTTCACCTCCACTCTCCACCTGCATCTTTCTCTGTCCATTTGCCTCTCGCCTCTCTCCTTTCATCTGCTCCTTCCTCCTCTCTGTCAGTCAGCTCCTCTCCCGTCTCTCTGTCCGTTTCCTCATCGTCTCCTCTATCTCCTCCTCCCTCAATTCTCTTTCCATCTACTTCTCTCCCTCTACGTCCATACCCTCTTCTCCATTCTTCTCCTCCTCGCGTCTCTCTGTCCATTTTCTCCTCACCCCATCTCTCCTCTTTCCTTTCTCTGTCCATATGCGCCTCCCCTTCTCCGTTCATCTCCTCCTCTTCCCCTTTTCCTTCCATTCTCTTTCACCCTCCATTTCCCCTTTCCTGCTATCTGTGTACATCTCCTCCTTTCCCCATTCTGTCTGGCCATCTTCTCTTTCTTCCTTCTCTCTTCATCTTCACGCTTTCATCCCCATCGCAGTAGGAAGCTCATGGTTCTCACCACACAATATTTCTTTCTGGATAGTAAGCAACGTGTGTACCAATTTTAGTTGAAATCACCCCAGGCGTTTAGGAGGAGCGGTTTAGCTGCGGCTTTGCTCAGTTTCAGGCATGCCGCATTTATTTCACTCACATTTAACACGCATTACACGTATTTCCATTCATATTTCACCTTAATTTCTAGGGAATTGATCTGTAAAGGTTAATTTCCACACAGCAGAATGTTTACGACATCATATTTGCTGAAGTATTATATGGTACAAAGATTTAATTTTTCGTGTAAATTCATTGGTGTATGTAGATATTTCCTGCGATATGTGTTGCGAATAGAGTTATTAATAGAGAAATAATAAATTAAAACGTCATGCATATTGCTGCAGTTTTCACGCTACTCAGTGTTTAAATTTGCAGGTGAATTCAATGATATATGTGAATACTGTCTGAAAATATGTTGTGAACAGAGATAGCAGTAAAGAAATAGTAAATTAAAACGTCATGTCTGTTGTGGCAGTTTTGCTTACTGCGTAAACAGCGAAGATTTATTAAGCAACAAACTTCTATTCCTTTGATCATAATGTGGGAATGCCGAAAAAAGAAGTCTCGTGGAAGTCTGAAATTATGTCTAAAGTTTGTTGCAAGTAACGAAGTGCTCTCATCCTCAAGTATTGGATGAATATAGTCTGAGAAATTTGCGCATCGTGAGCTACGCTTTGTTTTCAACCCCACGTCCCCCCCTCCGAGAGGTAGGTGGTCCTGGCTGCTATAGCGGTTCTTTCCAAGCAGTAAGTTATATGTGTACCAAGTTTGGTTGAAACCAGTCTAGTGGTTTAGGGGGAGATGTCGACCGGACAATCATACATACAGTTTCGTACTACGTATGGATTGATGTAGCTGCAGCACTTTTCGCCACCTCCCTCTCTTTGAATGTTGGTTCTGCGGACAGTGTGCAGTTGACTTTTCTCGCGAATGCTACGATAATTCAGGGAATAATGTCCTAGAGATAAATATAAAATAAAATGCTGATGAATCTAATGACGACTTATATGTAGATACAGTATACCGTTCTCAGTCCGTAGGATGCTTTGTACACCGAGACAATGCTAGATTAACAATCACGTGCATCAAAAAGTCGAGAAAAAAGTTGAGCGAGACATTTCCCAACAGAAATGTCTATTTTTTTGTGAAAATTGTTTGAACGAGATAACGGGCGGTTGAGGAAGAAGCAAGGGCCAATAATAGCTGCTCAAATATGAAGCAAACTTTTTAGAAGCTCTGAACAAATGAAGTTTCTCATGAAAGACAGGAAGCAATGTAGGAAACTGGATAAATGTTTGCTAAGTAGATATTTGAAGTTAAAAGGTAAACGGCGGTGGGGAATAATACATACCCGAATGAGCGTAGTTCTGTATTCTTCCATAAATAGCCGGTAACCAGTCTTTAGCCGAAATCCATGCAAACAGTCACCCAGTATTGTGCTCACTAAATTGTTCGTTGACATACGGGGGGAAGACTCCAGAAGTTCAGATGGCGCGAGGTCTCTTGTAATGGCAACGTCGTAACGCTAAGAACGGAGTTCCGAGTGTATTCAAGTACGTCGACGTTCGACTTTAGTTACAGAGAGATATGAAGACAGAGAGAAGAAGAGAGAAACAGGGAAGAAAGAGAAACAGGGAGAAAGCGCGCGCGAGAGACAGAGAGAGAGAGACATAGAATCAAAGAGGAAGCAGACGAGGCAGAAGGCAAGTCACACGGGACGTTAACTCCCAGTTGGTCCTTACTTTGCGGAATGTCTGCGTTTCTCCTTTGACGTTACACAAGTAACAAAGGCAGTTGTGCTATCAAAACTCAGCTCGTTATTTTTATCTTGTTGCTAATTAACTGCGTAACGCTGGCTCTTCATTCATATTTAACGACAGTCAGTTTGAGTTGACACAGATAACCATCTACGTATTGAACGCCAGGTGCTTACACAGAAATTAAGGGAGAACATTAACATGCTGATGTTATTGTTACGTCTGCATCTTAATAGTAGCTGTAAGACTGGGACATCCAGGGACTGTGTTACTACCAGCAGTAGGAAACTCGCATGTTGGGCGTGTAATGGGACCCCTTGGCGGTATGGCTGCCAAGGATCGAAAGAAGTCCTGTTTGCTTTCTGTGTGTATACCGAGGGGAGTCATCTCAAACGTGGAACTGCTCCTTTCGGATCCCATGAAGAGCACAGCTTGTAACCAACTGCAGGTGTTGGCTGACGCGGGTACTAATTATGTGTGTCATTTTGGGACAGAAGAGATTCTCTTTGGTTTCCGGCAGCTTTTTTAAGTGGTAAAGGCTCCCAGTCGTGCTTACAAGATGCAGACCTCACCATGCGCAGCAGCATCGACAGGACCGGTTGCAGACCTTTCTGTAGAGGCGAGTGAAGGGTCTGAACCAGAGGCTTAGATGTTTCTGTGAACATGTAGACTACAGATTCCTTGACTTGCGCAATAGGGTGGGGGGGTATCGGGTTCCACTTAATGGATCAAGGATCAATTAAAAGCTATAAACGCCTACAAAAGTAGCGGGCCATGTGTGGAATGGACTTGGTTGTTTTTTTAGATTAGAGGGTTTCGAGAAAGAACAAAAAAGACTTCAGTCTCAAAGGCTTCAGTGCGAACACAGGACGAGGGTAGACTTGCGAACAGTAGGTATTACAGTAGTAAATTCAATCTGTGCCGGGAAAGAAGCGGAACTGTAAGTGCATGTATGAAGCACTTAAGCTCAAATCGATGTAGGTACTGAAAGTTGGGTATAGCCGGAGATACATCAGCCAACATTTTTACAAAAGACCTAAAAATGATCAGGAGGGATAGGTTAAATGCAATTTCTGGCTGCGTGTTCGTTTCTTTTAGAAATAGTTTATCTTGTAGCGAAATTCAATTAGATACTTCCGTTGAGTTAGTATGAGTAGAGGCTATACTTGATAAGGGGAAAAATGAAGTTCGTTTGCGTGGCCATCCTCCGCAGCAAACACAAAAATACTTGTTTTGTAGATAAAACCGCCTTTTCTTGCTGCAGCTTAATTTATTTTTCCCAGACTCGTTTCACCTTTTTCTTGCTCTAAGGTGAGATCTATAGCTACACATTGTTATTTTTAGGTTATCATACAGTTCAGGTCGAGTTTTTTATGTAATTAAGTAATTACACACAGTTTGCTGTGATCTCCGTTTCCTCTGACCTGGTCTGGACGTCGCACTACCACCATTGTTTTCGAAACATAAGCATTATTTTGAATTCCGGACATTTTCCCAATGTTCACTATGTCTCTCCTTTTTTGTGGTGTACTATTATTCTTTCGCCGCTAGATATACCTATGTGTTCGAACACTGTGCTTTTAACAACGTAAATAGTGTAACTTCGTTATGAAGTTAAACATAATGAAGTTATATAAAACGAAGTTACAACATTTACGTTGTTAAAATCATAGTGTTCGAACAAATAGCTATATATAGTGGCAAGAGAATAATACCACACTACAAAAAAGATGTAGAAACATGGTGAACAGTGTGGAAAAGTTCCGAATATAGCATTGTGCTTATGTTTCGAAAATAAAGTGGTAGTGCGACCTCCAGACCAGATGAGAGGAAACGCAGATCACAGCAAACTGTGAATAATTACTTAATTACATAAAACATGCGAAGTGAACTGTCTGATAATCTAAAAATAACAAAACTATATTCTTATAAATCCCATTGGAGAAGCCTTACAGCAAGAAAAAGGCGAAACGCGTCTGGGAAAAATAAATTAAGTTGCAGCAAGAAAAGGCGGTTTTATTTACAAAACATCTACCAAGTTCCTGGCTCAGATGATATAGTTGCTGAAAGGTTCAAAGACAATTTGATTATCATCTCAACTAGGTAACCCAGTCATATTTCAATCTAACCTAGATTTGCTGATGAAAATACATGTTAAAAGTGGCTGGTAGGAAAAAAAAATCGTCAGAAATTGTACTAAACGCTTTCTCCGAAAGTTTTTCAAGAATTAGTTCCGGAGCCCACTCGAGGTATAAATGATTGCGAAAACATACCTAACCTCTTATCAACAATCAATTCCGAGTAAACAGGGAGCATCTTGACTGATACGTGGAAATGTAACGAACATTCAAAGGGATTCTAGTCCTATTTAGGGTACACCAGGACAATCAATACCTTCACTGGCGATGGCGATGGTAATGCTACCGATGACAGTGCCACTAGGGTGAAGTTACTAAAAACAGTTTTCTGAAATTTCTTTACGGAAGAAGACGAAGCAAGAAATTCGAATGAAGAACTTCAACAAACATGAGATACTTCAAAGCAGATATCCACGGTGGAGCGAAGCAACACAAATCGTTAGAGACAAGTTCTCCGGTCCAGACTACATAACAATAAGGTTCCTCTTAGAATGTATAACTCAGTATATTTGACAAGACTGGAATGTTAATTATTTTGGTTTTGACTTGAGCGTAGCTGCTCTAAATTCTGACCATTGCTTTCTCACAGTGTAATTTTACGTTTTCTCAAAATTTAATTGTGATGAAGGCATCCTTAGTAGGTGTCGAAACTTAGGTTAATTGTACCAATCAGGTATTTGCAACCTTTTAGCTGTACAATTTTGCATTCATGTACAACCGATCACTTTTGTGCGTGTTACGGAGTGATAAGAAATGTGGCTGCTCTGAAAAATACTGAGAAGGAAGGGGAGCGATGTAGGAATGCAGTCTGGGGTTTTGTATGAGTGAAGTAGCGATGGGGACAGTGGGTAAAATTTCGCTATGCTCCCGTGCTGAAAACACAAGGTAACATTTTCTGTGAATGCGGGCTTGGCGAGCTATATTGGGACGAAGGGCTCCCGTCTGAACTGAGACAGCATGAGTAGCAAGTGGGTCCAGCAGTTATGATTAATACACTCCTGGAAATTGAAATAAGAACACCGTGAATTCATTGTCCCAGGAAGGGGAAACTTTACTGACACATTACTGGGGTCAGATACATCACATGATCACACTGACAGAACCACAGGCACATAGACACAGGCAACAGAGCATGCACAATGTCGGCACTAGTACAGTGTATATCCACCCTTCGCAGCAATGCAGGCTGCTATTCTCCCATGGAGACAATCGTAGAGATGCTGGATGCAGTCCTGTGGAACGGCTTGCCATGCCATTTCCACCTGGCGCCTCAGTTGGACCAGCGTTCGTGCTGGACGTGCAGACCGCGTGAGACGACGCTTCATCCAATCCCAAACATGCTCAATGGGGGACAGATCCGGAGATCTTGCTGGCCAGGGTAGTTGACTTACACCTTCTGGAGCACGTTGGGTGGCACGGGATACATGCGGACGTGCATTGTCCTGTTGGAACAGCAAGTTCCCTTGCCAGTCTAGGAATGGTAGAACGATGGGTTCGATGACGGTTTGGATGTACCGTGCACTATTCAATGTCCCCTCGACGATCACCAGTGGTGTACGGCCAGTGTAGGAGATCGCTCCCCACACCATGATGCCGGGTGTTGGCCCTGTGTGCCTCGGTCGTATGCAGTCCTGATTGTGGCGCTCACCTGCACGGCGCCAAACACACATACGACCATCATTGGAACCAAGGCAGAAGCGACTCTCATCGCTGAAGACGACACGTCTCCATTCGTCCCTCCATTCACGCCTGTCGCGACACCACTGGAGGCGGGCTGCACGATGTTGGGGCGTGAGCGGAAGACGGCCTAACGGTGTGCGGGACCGTAGCCCAGCTTCATGGAGACGGTTGCGAATGGTCCTCGCCGATACCCCAGGAGCAACAGTGTCCCTAATTTGCTGGGAAGTGGCGGTGCGGTCCCCTACGGCACTGCGTAGGATCCTACGGTCTTGGCGTGCATCCGTGCGTCGCTGCGGTCCGGTCCCAGGTCGACGGGCACGTGCACCTTCCACCGACCACTGGCGACAACATCGATGTACTGTGGAGACCTCACGCCCCACGTGTTGAGCAATTCGGCGGTACGTCCACCCGGCCTCCCGCATGCCCACTATACGCCTTCGCTCAAAGTCCGTCAACTGCACATACGGTTCACGTCCACGCTGTCGCGGTATGCTACCAGTGTTAAAGACTGCGATGGAGCTCCGTATGCCACGGCAAACTGGCTGACACTGACGGCGGCGGTGCACAAATGCTGCGCAGCTAGCGCCATTCGACGGCCAACACCGCGGTTCCTGGTGTGTCCGCTGTGCCGTGCGTGTGATCATTGCTTGTACAGCCCTCTCGCAGTGTCCGGAGCAAGTATGGTGGGTCTGACACACCGGTGTCAATGTGTTCTTTTTTCCATTTCCAGGAGTGTATGTGCCAGTTTCCGTTGTCTTTGTAGCGTGTATCTGATTCGTAATCGAGCTGGGTGAACACATTATTCACTCATCTAATGCAGTGGTTTCCAACCTTTCTGAGACTATTACCATAAATACAACGAGATATTAATTGGAATCCACTCCCGTTACCATCATAAACTTTTGTTCGTTACTAAACTTCATAATGAAATAGAAATTTCTTTGAACACATTTTTTTTAGAAAATGATGAAAGGTAAATAATAGTTTCTGTGCGTGTGTATCTAAGCGCGAGATAATGAATCAATGAGACACTTGGTACTGCTTATGGAGGAGGAGAATATCAGTGTTTATCGTTCTGTCTTCAACGACGTCGTTAGCTTGGATAAGGGAATGATGGGGAAGGAAATCCGCCGTGCCCTTCTAAGGGAACCATCCCGGCGTTTGCCTCAAGCGACTTAGGGAAATCGCGGAAAATCTAAATCATGAGGCCGGACGCTTGTTTGAACCGTCGTCCTCCCGAATGAGAGTCCAGTGTACTAACCACTGCTCCTCCTCAAATGGTTCAAATGGCTCTGAGCACTATGGGACTTAACATCTGAGGTTATCAGTCCCATAGAACTTAGAACTACTTAAACCTAACATAAGGACATCACACACATCCATGCCCGAGGAAGGACTCGAACCTGCGACCGTAGCGGTAGCGTGGTTCCTGACTAAAGCGCCTAGAACCGCTCGGCCACATCGGCGGGCGCTCCACCTCACTTGGCATTTGGTACTGCTTATGCCTAATAACGTTCCTTTATAGAATGATGAAGAATTCCACGGTGAATTACGAATGCTACATACAGCTCCTTCTAAGGAAAGAAAGCTAATTATCCAAACTCAGGTAGACATTTGTTTCAAAACATACTTTCTCTGAACGACTCCCCTCCCTAGCAACACTTGCTTCACCCACAGCCTGCACCCTATTTAGAATCAACCACGTTACCATGTGTGTACCATACTTCAGTTTGTGTATCACTTCATTGCTAGACTCCTTACTTCTGTATTGCCACAAATTGGAAGACTTTAAGCTACAAACGCGTTGTGTCTGACAACAGCCCTTAATAATGATAGTAATAATAATAATAGTAATAATAATAATAATAATAATAATAATAATACAATGCAGGGTTTACAGCAGTATAGTAGCAATTACTTAGGTACTGTTGTGCTTTGCTGTCAATTAATTCGCTTATATTCGTGAAGTGAATAATGAAGCAACTTCTTCTCCATTGCGAAAGCTACCTACAGCTCGGAGTAAGCATTTTTAAAATATCTGAAAGATATATGACATATAAGTCTCAATTTTACCATTTCAGATACTGGTACAAAGTACAAAGTGTGTTCCTAATGGGTGGCCATTGTGAGGTGGTTGTTGTTTATTCATCTATTAACGCTAGTACTAAAAAATAAAAAATAAAAAAAATGTAATCATTGGTAACGCGTAATCAGCATTCAAGTTTTATGAAATTGTGATAATAGTAATGACATTTTAAAAATAATTCCGTTTCGTGATCGAGGCACAATTGAATGCTTTTCCTTTGTACCTCCAGAAAATTTTATATCTTCCCTCGGAGTGTAACTATACTCTGGCTGGGAACCACTGACCTAACATTTTTTCTATTTTTCATAATTTTATGAATACTTTGTAGATGTCATATTTGTCTTACAGTGATACACTTATCACGTGGCTATTGTAATATTAATCACGATGTCTCCTGTAAACCAATTGTATCGTTTGGGTTTCAGTATTTGTAAAGTGATACAAAATACTTCCCATTTATTTATACACCATTCCCTCATCAAGCTGACCAGTCTGTGCATTTTTATAAAATTGTCTTTGAATAACTATGAAGCTATGCTCTTATACATCGTGGAATAAAAATATCTGATTGTAATCTTGTGTCTTCAGGACAGTCATTATTTGAGAGTCTGGTATCCGTTTAGAACATTCTATTGCCCTGACCGCATGTTTTGTTGCATAGATAACCAGTTTCAGCCACTTTTGACCATCTTGAGATTCATAATCACAGAACTTGCGATATATTAGACGATGTCAGGTAATAGTAATGGTCATCATTTCCACGAGAAATATTTCTCCCGTCATGCAGACTTTTAGACAGTGTGAGACTGCTTACGATATTCTTGCCGTTTCCTTTCATGTTCCAGGAGATAAATCTCTGCCGTGAACTAGAGATCTGCAGTTTTTTTTTTTTAGAAGAATGTTGTGAATTACAGTCGAAAGCCAAAAATGATCCTTGGACCTCTTTCATCTGTGAGAAGTAGCACTGAAAATATTTGTATGGTTACTTGTTAGTTTCTGTGATAAGAAGAATATTCATTACAAAACAGCAACAACGTCAGAGGGTCAGCTTTAACTCTACGCTTATACGTGGATCTTCGTCACGTTATTACTAAAGGATAGTCAGATTTCGTCATGATATTAGTTTTATGGGTCAATATTCACAAAGAAAAGAGGGTAATTTTCGTCAGAGTAGTTGAAACTTCCGGGCTGAGAGGCCGTGGTCGATGTATAAAATTTCCACCTAACGTACCGTCTCCATCTGCGGGAGACATCTTCTGAGGTCGTCCGGTTACTGCCCTTTTTAATTTCGTGGTTCCCATCTCGAAAAACATGCTCAGCTATGGCCGATTTTTCGATGTGTCCTAAGCGACAGTTTCTTTTATGTTCGGCTAAGCGGGTGTTTACACTTCTTTTCGTTGTTCCAGTATATACTTGTCCACAACTGCATGGAATTTTGTAAACCCTATGTGTTGCTAGGGGGTGTCGGGCGTCTTTTGCAGTTCTTAAATATTCCTTAATCTTCTTGGTGGGGCTGAAGATTGTTTCGATCATATACCTGGCCAGAACTTTCCCAATACGGTCCGTGACTTTATTAATGAACGGTTGTTGCTCTTGACTTCTGGCTTCTTTTCTTCTTTGATGGAGGGATAGATCAATTTCCTTGCTGGTTTTGATGAAGGCTGACCGTAAGTGATTTAACTCATCTAGCAAGTAAGCTGGCTAGCAGATTTTATTGGCTCTGTCCACCAAGGTTTTCATGACACCTCTTTTTTGCCTAGGATGATGGTTTGATTCCTTGTGGAGATATCGAACCTTGTGAGTGTTCTTTCTACATACCTTGTGGCCCAGCGTCCCATCCACCCGTTTAATTACCTACACATCCAGGAAACTGAGTTGACTGTTGCTCTCTTTCTCCATCGTAAACTGTATCTATGGATTAATACTGTTCAGATGCACCAAGGAGACATCCAGCTCTTCTTCACCATGAGTCCACACTACAAATGTGTCATCAACATAGCGGTACCATTTAGCTGGCTTTTTACTGGCAGTCTGCAACGCACGCTATTCTAAGATCTCCATAAATAAATTGGCAACAGCTGGGCTGAGAGGGATTCCCATCGCCACCCCGTCGATCTGTTCGTAAGACTCGTTGTTGTACTGGAAGTAAGTTGTCGTCAGGCAGTGAGAAAGCCGGCAGTTTTCTGCTGGTCTTCAATGTACACGAGTAAAATTCCGGATAACTCTCACGCAGCATACAAGCTCTCTTCATAATTGTGGAACAAAAACCAGATTTAACATCCTTATACCAAAAATGTTGACGTAAACAATGTTTAAAGTTATTTAAATATAGTCTTGATCGCAGCTGATATTAACTTCTGACCGCTGTGGAGGCCTCAGTCACTGCAACTATCAGTAACAGCTGGTTAGGCGCCATCGCCGTCATCTAGATGGGTAATGATGAATCGTTTTAGAGTACACTTTTATATAATTTACTTCCTTATGTAATGTAGCCCTTTTACTTTTGTTATTACAATTAAACTCTGGTGATGGTCCGTAATCAAAAGACTGAAATCGGTCAGAAGTTAATGTCGGCTGCGATCAAGACTCTTGTTAAATAATTTTATGACAATACAGGTCTCTATTCTCCGACAATGTTGTATAAATTATGAACAGAATTTCTACCAACAATCAAACAGCGCAACAGACTGCCCAAAGTAATTGAAAGGGATAACTAAAACCTACTATTCTAAAAGGTCAGTTTAAATATACCTATCGAACAGTGCATGTTGTACAGTAAAGGATCACTTAAATAACAAAAAATAACGATTGGTATAAAGTGTTAGGGCTGCTAAAATGATTAATTTGGTAAGGATTTAAGAATGAACATTTTTGTCATTCCACAACATTCATTGTGTAATGCAAGTTACAGGGAAATTCTATGTCTGAGACGTGTTCTGCAAAGTGATAGCCTCCTTTCACCTTTCTGAGCTCAATACCCCTTTCATTAATTTGTGAAGATGACTCAGTTTTTCAGGCAGACAAATAGGAGAACGCAAAGAATGTAATGCATAACCTTGGGTATCGTCATGGTCCGGATATCAGTCAAAGGTATGTGGTGTAGTGGGTGCACGTGGTGCAATGTGTGCAGAGGCTAGCGATGAGATGCAAATAAATTGTGTAACATTAGATTTAGAATCACCCGCGCCTGAGAATAATTGTACGGGTCTATGTTTGATAATTTTTAATTACATTATATAGTTGCATTAGTTCAGACACTTCCGAGAGTGTCGCAGAATGACCTGTGCATGAATGATCTAGCTAACCTATGTTTTGCAGCTGTATTAACAGTCTTACCTGAGTTGTTGAGGTGTTTCAGCATTCGGTTGCATTTTTCCGCGAGACAAACAGGCCTATCGACCCGGAATGAAATTTTCACTCGGCAGCGGAGGGCGTGCTGATATGAAACCTCCTGGCAAATTAAAACTGTGTCTGGACCAACACTCGAACTCGAGACCTTTGTCTTGGTGGTCATATGCTCGCAGTTTTAATCTGCAGAGAAGTTGCATGTCAACGCACACTCCGGTGCAGAGTGAAAATTTGACTGTGGGAACTTCCCGCAGGCTGTGGCTAGCTATGTCTCCGCAATATCCTTTCTTCCAGGAATGCTAGTCCTGCAGGTTTCGCTGGAGACTTTTCCTAAGTTTTAAAAGTAGGAGATGAGGTACTGGTGGAAGTAAAACTGTGAAGACGGATGGTGAATCGTGCTTGGATAGCTCAGGCGGTAGAGCACTTCCCGCAAAAGGCAAAGGTCTCGATTTCGGGTCTTGTTCGGGAGCACAGTTTAAAGTTTCAATCCTATGGACATCTATGCCGCATACAGTCGATTTCCCTGTTAGCACAACATTATTTGAATATCACATACGTGAGCAACATACTGGTACGGACTGGACAATTATCCGGAAGTCAGTCACATAAAAATAAACAGTAATGACTCTGAATTTTAAACATTTCTCCTCAAATAATAAAAATGAAAAGCAACTGAAGTAAAAGTACTCCGACCAATCATGGAACGTGTAGGAGCTAGACCTCCTGAATTCTGTAAGAAAAACTTGCGTCACGATATCCGCCCGCCCCCCCCTCACCCCACTCGCAATTTTCAATGATTGAGCCACAGACTGGTGTCATTGTCAAAGACATTCCATTGCGACACATTTGCGAGGGACATGCAATCGGTAAACAATGTTAACACACGAAGAGATCGCAGGAATGTATGTGTAAAGATAATACACGCAGTACGTGTTGCCCGGCAACAATAGCGCGGTCTCTATGGAACAAAGCGATATCGGGAAACTATCAATTGAGCGTACCATTGTGTGCTACCCTGCTTATCACGCCATACCGTTAGCTATGCACGATCTGTTGGGCCCACAGATGTCTTTTCATGCGTGCAATTCGTAATGACCAACCTGCGGCTTTGTGACGATTAACATTCTGGGAAGAAAACCACTCACAAGAACGCGAAATTCTGACGGAATTTCACATAAATATGATGTTCTATGCGTATAGCTGCCTTTATTGTTACAGACAAACATGCGGAGCTATGTGCGGTAGACCGAAAATTTTTATATTGAGCAGGCCAGTGGATTTAAAATGTCATTGTAAAAAGAAAAAACTCTAAAAATCGGGGCGTGTTTACTCTTTAGAACTGCGACTAACAGCGAAGAAAGAGTGATATAATTTCAATTACGTTTAGCACTGCCTTTAGCTTCAGTAGCGGCTGCAGTGTGGCGAAGAAGGGAGTCACCATAGTCCTTCAGTGTACTGAAGTAATTTATTGATGTCTGGTTGCCGATATATGATCAAGCTTCCCGAAAAAAGTCACCTACACAAATTCGCAGATTGCAAGAGCCAACAAATGCGAGAATTAGTGCACAATCAGCTTAACAGCTCATGCATCTTAGTTGGTGACAAGAATAATATATAAAAGAATGGGAAAGAAAGTTGAGGATTTGTTAGATGGCGATCAGTTTGGTGTAGGAAAGGTAAAGGCACCAGAGACGCAATTCTGACGTTACATTTGATAACCAAAGTAAGACTGAAGAAAAATCAAGGAACGTTCATAGAAACCGCCGATCTGGAAAAAGTGTTCGACAATGTAAAATGGTGCAAGATGTTCGGAATTCTGAAAAAAATGGGAGTAAGCTATAGGGAACGATAGGTAATATACGATAAGTACAGGAAGCAAGAGGGAACAATAAGACTGGGAGACTAAAAACGAAATGCTCGGATTAAAAACGGTATAATACAGGGATGTAGTCTTCCGTCCCTACAGCACAATCTGTACAATGAAGAAGGTGGAAATAGAAGAAAGGATCAAGAACGGGATTAAAATTGAAGGTGAAAGGATATCAATGATATTGTTCGCCGATGACTTTGCTATCCTCAGCGAAAGTGCAGAAAAATAACAGGATATGTTTAACGGAATGGTCTAATGAGTACAGAATGTGGTCTGTGGGCAAGTCGAAGGAAGACGAAAGTAATGAAAAGTGGCAGAAATTATAATTGCGAAAAATTGACTTCGGAATTGAGGATCACAGAGCTGACGAAGTTAAGGAATTCTGTTGCTTAGTCAGAAAAATAACCGGTGATGGATGGAGCGAGGAGGATATAAAAAGTAGATCAGCTCTGGATAAAGGGCATACCTGGTCAAGAGAAGTCTACTAGTATCAAACATAGGTCTTAACTTTGAGGATTAAATTTCTGAATGAGGTACGTTTTGAACACAGCAATGTGTGTGGTGAACATGGACTATGGGAAAATTGGAATAGTAGAGACTGAAAGCATATGAGATGTATTGCTACAGAAGAAAGTTGAAAATTAGGTGGACTGAAAAGGTAACGAATGAGAATGTTATCACAGAATCAGCAAGGAGAGGGATTTTTGGGAAAAACTGACAAGAAGAAGGGACAAGCTGGTCGGACATTTGCTGTGACATCAAGGAATAACTTCCATGGTAGTAGAGGGAGCTGTAGAGGCTAGCAACTCAAGTGGGTGGCAGACATTGGAATATTTCCATCAAATAATTGAGGACATAAGTTGCAAGTGCTACTCTGAAATGAAGAGGTTGCAACAGGAGAGCACTTCGTGTGCGGGCGCATCAAACCAGTCAGAAAACTGACGACTCCTTCCCGGATAGCTACCTAATTAAAGCGATACTGATTGCTAAGTTTCTCCTTCTAGTCCAAACACCCCCAGGCGTTTTCTGTGGGGTTAGACCAGGTGCTTTAGCTGGGGCATCGAGGTACGATACTGTGCTTTAATGTTTGTC
This sequence comes from Schistocerca americana, assembly GCF_021461395.2. NCBI lineage: Eukaryota > Metazoa > Arthropoda > Insecta > Orthoptera > Acrididae > Schistocerca > Schistocerca americana. The sequence goes on from NC_060124.1 coordinate 223,704,280, forward strand.
AAGCCATGAACGTACGCGGACAGCTTTACGTACTGGTCTGTTGTCATCTTGGAAGAGAGCAATGTCTTCTTCATACAGGTAATGAAAACCCAGATGGAAGGACAACAGTTGGTCAACGAGGATGTTGAAATAAATATCCTGTTTCACGTTCAGGGTAACCTGATTAAGCAGCCGAGGTAACGGTACGACAACCAACGGGAAAGCATAACAGAACCTCGTCTAGCCAATAGCACACCTTCTAAACACTGCGGGTCAAACATCTTATTTTACCTCTGGGGCATGCCAGGACATGCATCATTTTAAAAGGGGTAAAGTGCTACTCGCGGAGCGTAAAACGTGGCTTCAGTCAGCTGTGTTGTATGGCCCACTGAAGACGTGTAGTTTTAGATGCTGCTGAGACCATCGGACTTCTGCGTGGTACGCGACCCTACATTCCGATGACATGCAGTTTCCTTTGCAGTGGGGAATTGTGCTTTTCCGTCTGCGGCTGATCAGCATGCTTTTACGACCATTGTTCTGAGAGAATGTTACATGTCTGCACTTGGTGGAAACATTGTATATTCCGTTGTGATACACCAACAGCTTTAGTAATATCATTCACGATATGGTCACATTACATTCAAGCATCATACCTCTTGGAATTTCCTGGCAGATTAAAACTGTGTGCCGGACCGAGACTCGAACTCGGAATCTTTGCCTTTTGCAGGCAAATGCTCGACCGACTGAGTTACTAAAGCACGATTCACGAACCCTCCGCACAGCCTTAATTCTGCCAGTACCTCGTCTCCTACCTTCCAAACTTCACAGAAGCTCTCCTGCAAACCTTTTAGAGCTAGCACTTCTAGATGAAATGATATTGCGGAAACCCGACTTAACCCCGGCATGTGGGATGTTTACAGAATGAAATTTTCACTCTGCAGTGGGATGTGAGCTAATATGAAACTTCCTGGCGGATTAAGAGTGTGTTCCGGACTGAGACTCGAATGTAGGAGACGAGGTACTGGCAGAATTGAAGCTGTGGGGACGGGGCGTGAGTCGTGCTTGGGTAGCTCAGATGGTAGAGCCCTTGCCCGCTAGAGGCCGATATTCCGAGTTTGAGTCTCAATCCGGCACACAGTTTTAATCTGCCAGGAAGTTCCACATCAGCGCACACTCCACTGCAGAGTGAAAATTTCATTCTTGAACATACCTCTTTGCTGATAATCCGTCACGTCTTTACGTCGACGTATCTTACAGCAATGATTCCACAAAACTGACTGGCACGTAACACACCACTTCACTGCCATGCCTTACGTCAGCGATGGACTCTCAAATGACCGTCTTGCATCAGTTCCTCGCCTTGTGCAGCGCACGAAAGCGAACGTTGTGTCCTTTTAATTGGGGTAAGTAAAAATGGTAATTCAAGAAGCTGGACACAACGACCGTTGGCTATTTTTCCTGAATTGTATGTTATATTTTAATTCTGTAAATTACATTTAAATATACGAGGGTCACTCCAAAAGAAATGCACATTATTTTTTTTAAATCCATCTCTTGTTCTACATGTTTGAAAGTTATACGGTGTGTAGATACATCCTTTAGGAACAATATTTTCATTTCTTCACATAATTTCTGTCCCTATCAACTGCGTTACGCCATCTTGGAACCAGCGCCTGTATACCCGCACGGTAAAATTCTGGACCAACCTGCTGGAGCCACTGTTTGGCAGCGTGCACAAGGGAGTCATCATCTTCAAACCTTGTTCCACGAAGAGAGTATTTCAGTTTCCCAAAGAGATGACAGTTACATGGAGCCAGGTCAGGACTGTAAGGCGGGTGTTTCAGTGTTGTCCATCCGACTTTTGTGATCGCTTCCATGGTTTTTTGGCTGACATGTGGCCGTGCATTGTCGTGCAACAGCAAAACATCCTGCTTTTGCGGATGTGGTCAAACAAGACTCAGCCGAGCTTGAAGTTTCTTCAGTGTCGTCACATATGCATCAGAATTTATGGTGGTTCCACTTGGCATGATGTCCAGAAGCAAGAGTCCTTCGGAATCGAAAAACACCGTAGCCATAACTTTTCAGCAGAAGGTGCGGTTTTGATTATTTTTTTTTTTGGCTGAATTTGCAAGATGCCATTCCATTGATTGCCTCTTCGTCTCTGGTGAAAAATGATGGAGCCATGTTTCATCACCTGTCACAATTCTTCCAAGAAATTCATCTCCAAAATTATCGTACTGTTCCAAAAGTTTCAATATTCTGCAAACACTTCCTTCCCGTATCCCAACGTAGCGGGACAATTCGTTCACTGTGATGCGTCTCTCAGCAGTCACCATTTCGTTAACTCTCTGCACATTGTCTGGAGTGTGTGCAGTATGAGGGCTGCCGCTGCGAGGACAATCCTCAATATTGCCGTGCCCTCTTTCATCACGTAACCTGCTTGCCCACCGACTAACTGTACTGCGATCGACAGCAGCATCTCCATACACCTTTTTGAACCTCTTCTGGATGTTTCCCACTGTCTCGTTTTCACAGTAGAGGAATTCTATGACAGCACGTTGCTTCTGACTAACGTCAAGTGTAACAGCCATCTTGAAGACATGCTGTGACGGCGCCACTCACGGGAACAGGTTGAATTAAGATTGAAAACAAGCAGGAAGGATGTATCTGTACACTGAAACACTTTCGCACATGCAGAATGAAAACTGTATTTTTACAAAAATAGTGTGCATTTCTTTTGGGGTGGCCCTCGTACACCGTCCAGTCACGTTAGTGCGACCACCTGTCTAAAACTTGAATATCCCAAGTTTTGCAGCTCAGGCCGCTGCGAGACGTACAGGCAGAGAGTTGATGAGGTTCTTGAAGGTAACGACCGATATGTGGGGCCATACCAACTCCAGTGTCGTGGGCAGCTGAGCTACAATTCTTCGTTGCGGAAACATGGCGTGGGCAGCCTGATGGAAGTGGTCCCACAGCTTCTCGACTGAGTTTAAACGCGGGGCGTTTGGTGGCGAGCGGACTACAGTCAACTCATCCTGGTGCTGTTCAAACCACGCATGTACGGTGTGGTGTTTATGACACGTTGCATTGTCCTGCTGGTAGATGCCATCGTCTCGAGGGAAACCAGACCACATGAAGGCGTGCCCTAGTCCTCAAGGATAGGTGCGTACTTGTGTTGATCCGTTGGACCTTCCAGAATGGCGTGATCACCCAGGGACTGCCGCGAAGACATTCCCCAAGCCGTTTCACACCACACACGCCAACGTGCACCTTTCCGAAGGAGTGTAAAATATGATTCATCTGAAAAGGCCACCTGTCGCCACTCAGTGGGCGTCTGGTGGGGTTACCGGCGCGCAAATTCAAGCCTTTGTCGCCGATGAACAGCAGTCAGTAGGGACGGATGAACCAGCTGCTTGTAGTGCAGCAACGTTCGCTGAACGGTTGTTGGGGATACGCTGTTGGTAGCCCTTTGATTAAGTTGCTCAACAGTCCATTCGCCTGTACACATCTCCGCAGCCGTCTTTCACGTCTGACCCGTGGGGCATCACAGCTGCCGCGGAGCCACTTCTGGATAGCGCCATTTTGCCGTGATCGGTATACATTAATCACGGCGGCAAGCAAACAGCTTACAAGCTTCGTTGTTTTGAAAATACTTCTACGCTTGCCCTTTTGTAGCTCGGGTAAATCGCTCTGTTTCCAGATTACGACAAGGACTGCACTGCGATCTGAAGTTTTCCCGGCATATTTCCAATTTGAACAGTTCTCGGGTATCCGACTGCGGAGCGTCGTAATTTCTCCACAATATTTCGGCAAACGTACACGCTTCCATCTTCAGGTGGTTCCTCACGAATGCTGTGCTGTTCCTCTCGGCGCCCTAACTAGCCGTTACCCCTCCACCGTTCCTCTCCTGGTGTCTTCGGTGCGGCCGGCGCGGCGTGGCGGCTACTGGAGGTGGTGGGGGAAGCGGCGCCTGGGTCTGAACTGGGGTCTGAAGTCTCCCTGCTGCCACCGTCGGGGGCGGTCCTCGATCTCTGGGACCACATCTTTCTCTCCAGGCTGAGTGCAGGGTTCCAAGCCTGACTAAGTTGAAGGCCGCTGTCTTTATCAATTAGATCGTCCTGTAGCCGGATTTCGAAGGCCTCTTCAGTAACGCAGTCCCAGAAGTAGGAGGATTCACAGAGTATTTTAGTTTTTTCATAGTCCATAGTATGGCCAGTCTTTATACAATGGTCAGCCATGACTGATTTAGTGGCCTGGCGCTTCTGTTCGCGGCACCTTTCTTCTACAGCGCAGACTGTCTCCCCAATGTCGCCATACTATGGACTATGAAAAAACAAAAATACTCTGTCAATCCTCCTACTACTGGGACTGCTTTACTAAAGAGGCCATCAAAATCCGACTACAGGACGAAGTAATTTATAAAGACAGCGGCCTTCAACTTAGTCAGGCTTGGAACCCTGCACTCTGACTGGAGAGAAAGATGCGGTCCCAGAGATCGAGGACCGCCCCCGACGGCGGTAGCAGGGAGACTGCAGACCCCAGTTCAAACCCAAGCGCCGCTTCCCCCACCACCTCCAGTAGCCACCGCGCCGGCCGCACCGAAGACACCAGGAGAGGAACAGTGGAGGGGGTAACGGCTAGTATATATAGGGCGCCGAGAGGAACAGCACAGCATTCGTGAGGAACCACCTGAAGATAACAGAGTGTACGTCTGCCGAAATATTGTTCAGATTCACGACGCTACCCGGTTGGATATCCGAGAACTGTTCAAATTAAAAATAAGGACTGCACCATTTTCCGTGCACACGCATAATACACCTTCCACTGCAAGTGCTGAAACCTGCCGTCTCCGAATTGTTATTGCAGGTTGAAATCGAACGTAGGCAGTGGTCACGTTAATGTGATTAGTCCGTGAACATACATGGAAGTTCACAGACGTGCAATATGTCTTTCTCCTCCGGCTGCACATATAATGTTTAGGCGGTAGCTGAATTTAAGAATGAGATTTTCACTCTACAGAGGAGTGTTCGCTGATATGAAACTTCCTGGCAGATTAAGATTCCGTGCCGGACCGAGACTCTTAGTCGGTACCTTTGCCTTTCGCGGGCAAGTGCTCTACCGTCTGAGCTACCAAAGCACGACTCACGCCCCGTCCTCACAGCTTTAGTTCTGTCAGTATCCCGTCTCCTACCTTCCAAACTTCACAGAAGCTCTCCTGCGAACCTTGCAGAACGAGCACTCCTGGAAGAAAGGATATTGTGGAGACATGGCTTAGGCACTGCCTGGGGGATGTTTCCAGAATGAGATTTTTACTCTTCAGCGGAGTGTGCACTCGTATGAAGCTTCCTGGCAGATTAAGAGTGTGTGCTGGATCGAGACTCGAACTCGGGATCGTTGCCTTTCGCGGGAAAGTGCTCTAATATCTGAGCTACCCAATCATGAATCACGACCTGACCCCACAGTTTCAATTCTGCTAGTACCCCGTCTCCTACCTTCCAAACTTCACAGAACCTCTTCTGCGAACCTTGCAGAACTAGTACTCCTGGAAGAATTCATCTCTCACTTGATGAGAAAATAATGTCTTGCATCCGTGAGTTCGCCGCAGCTGTGGTACAATTTCTTAGGCCATTCAAATCTATGGGAAGGGGTGGTACGTAAACTGCATGTATCAGTAACTTCTGCACGAAATAATCGCAGATTCTTGTATCAGGAGATCTCGATAGCCAGAAGTGAAGTGCTAAATCTTCGTGCACTATGCAACCTATCCATTGCTGAGGTACAAATTCATTTAGGAACCGGCCGCTGTGGCCGAGCGGTTCAAGGCGCTTCAGTCCGGAACCGCGCTGCTGCTGCGGTTGCAGGTTCGAATCCTGCCTCGGGCATGGATGTGTGTGATATCCTTAGGTTAGTTAGGTTTAAGTAGTTCTAAGGCTAGGGGACTGATGACCTCAGATGTTAACTCCTCTAGTGCTGGCCGCCCGGGGTGGCCGAGCGGCTCTAGGCGCTACAGTCTGGAACCGCGCGATCGCTACGGTCGCAGGTTCGAATCCTGCCTCGGGCATGGATGTGTGTGATGTCCTTAGGTTAGTTAGGTTTAAGTAGTTATAATTTCTAGGGGACTCATGACGTTAGAAGTTAAGTCCCATAGTGCTCAGAGCCATTTTTGAACCCCTAGTGCTTAGAGCCATTTGAACTAGTTTTTCATTAAGGAAACGTCGAACATTCGGATGTCAATGGGCTGCAGCTACATCCTGTTGGAAAATGTAATCTGCTGGCTCTTCATTCATCTTAGGAGCAAGCCAGTTTTGCAGCATTCTGAGATACGTTACTGAAGTAACAGCACTGTCGCCAAAAAAGAAAGATCTATAAACCTTTGTCAACCATACAACGCAAGAAAATTAAAACTGTGGCTGTCCAACGATGTTCGAGTGGTACCTGGGGATTTTGTAGCACCCATATCTGAATGTTGTCCCCATTGACTTTCCCACTTTGGTGAGACGTAGCTCCATCTCTAAAAATTACACAAGGCAGAAGCAATTTATCTTCTTCCATGTTTCGGAGAGCACAGTGCCAAAATTCGACAGATCCAGTCATACTGTTTGCTTAAAGAACCCTGTACCATTTGTAAATTGTATGGTTTGTACAAGGAATTGTGTGTCAGTACGCGCTAGACTATTGCCTGTGGTAGTACAAGTTCCCTATCCGCTCTACGACTTGATTTCATTCGTCTACGTTAAAAGCTCTCTCGAATACGCTCCACGTGCTCCTCCTATACACGCGGTCAGCCTGTGGTTTTATCTTTACACAGAGAGCCAGTTTCGTTAAACTGTTTATTCCGACTGTCAATGCTCTTTCTCGTTGGAGATTCAGACCTGTATTCTGTACGGTGAACTGAGTTTGGGACTTTTTGTCTGCCGTTTCGTCCAGTGTTTTAACATGTGAAACGTACTGAATTTGCTTGGTTCTCGAGTAAACTAAGGGTGACGATGACTGAGGGGCCTCTGAAGAACTAAAACGTACGATGGATCCCGTGTGGCAGTGCTGCATCGTCAATAGCACGGCGCGTGATAGAGTGCAGTTTGCAGCCAAGGCTGACGTGCAAAACGTCGACAGGGAAGCAGTGGCGGCACATTTGTCGGTGCTGGTTGTGCCTTTGTATTCACCACGTGTCCCGGCCAACAGCGCGTAATTTGAGGCAGTGGGCTGGAACTGAATTACCAATTCATGTGGCGACGCGCATAATGCAGCGGGCACGAATGCAATGCGCGCGGGAAAAATCATTTCATCCCCTTCTGTGCAGGTATCTCTCACCCTCCCTCCCTCTCTCTCACTTCCCCCTCTCTCTCCTTTCTCTCTCTCTCTCTCTCTTTCTCGCTCTGTATGCGTCTGTGTACGTCTTTGTATGCGTTAGTAGAATTGTAAGCATGAGTTTCCAACAGTATGGCTTTCTCAAATAGTCACAAGTAATCGCCTATAACTTCCAAAGTTAAAACGGTTAATCGGTTAATGAAAAAGAAAAGAGAGACTTCAGCTGGGAGCAATCAAGTTGTTAGTTTAATAAATTGAAAGACTTAATCAAGACAAACAGGTACCGTGTTTCTCAATGAACTTTTAAACCTATCCGTGACGTTTTGAGGATCAATAGTGTTATACATCGCGTTTAGTCATTATTATTACTGACGGGTATCTTCCGATAATTCCTTCTTCTGACTGCAAATCGAGCCGTTGAGTAACGATGCTGATGCGGCAACAGTTTGCCAGACTACATCCAGCAGTAGAAAAACAATCTTTGCCGATCGACATGGTTTTGTTGGGCAAGAGTTTGAGCAGAGCGAAAACGAGATTCTCTATGAATTACACAACGGATTTTCTTCGGAATTTTTATAGCCCAACTAAGAGCAGAAAATAGATAAATGTGGTATCGAATTAACCAACGTGCCGCCTAAATTTGCAAAAAAGGGTTTATTTGATTGAAATTTATCATGGTAATTACGAAAAAGATAATCAGCGATTTGAAAGAAAAATTTTGTCAGAATTTTCAAGCCTAATGAAGAGTGAGAAATGGACAAACGGGATATCAAACTGGCCACCGTGAGATCGAGTCTCGGAAAAAAAAGAAGTATTTAACTGATTTAAAGTAACCCTGTATGTAAGAGAAACCTAGTGGTTCAAGAGAAAATTACACAATGAATTTTTGACCAAATTTTCAAGCTAAACGGAAAGCGGGATGTGAACGGAAGGGATATCATACTGACCAGTGCGAAGTGTGCTTAATGGATTGGAAGAAGTCAGGGTAATTAAGAGAATCCGTAATTAGCGATTTGCAGGAAAATTTAAATATTTCAAGAATAGCTGCTTTTCACTTTGTAAATAATGTGCCAGAAAGATCATCTCCTTGAAGCCTAGCTATTTTGGGTAAAAACCTTGCATCGATGTGAGATATCATTTTTAAAATGACTTCCTTCGAACTAAATTTAGAGCATTTTGAGAGCAACAGGTAAATGTAATACAAATAAAGTTTGTCTTTTCAAGGTCATGTATTTTGTACATAAAAGGTCACACCAGTATGATATTTATGGCCAAAATGCTTCCATTCGAATCAGATGACATTTAGAGAATAGAAGACGTTAGAAAGAAAATCAGTTTCCACGTCAGTAACATCAAATCTTTAGCTAAATTATTTGTCTAAAAGTAATAAATAAAATAGATTAGAGAAACATCTCACACACCCTTTAATGATAATCTAAAGTATGAAAGCACGTAAAACAAATGAAATGTGTCAAATGTTGTTCTAATCTCTTTTATTTCTTTCTTTTAGACGAATAATTTCGCAAAACAATTGACAGATTATTCCAAATTTTTTTTATTGGTGTTCGCACTGTGGGTAATGTATCAGATACCGTTGGTGGGTAGCACTAACTAGATTCAAACTCGTTGAGATCTATGTTTCGTGATAACAGGAGCAAAACTGCAGCCCTCTCGAGAGTAAGTTCGGTTTAATCATTTGTGTCGCATATACTGTACACGTGAACATTCAGTGTGAAGTGATTCGTTATTATGTTGTAACTAACAAATGTTTTCGAATCCAACAGACGTCTGAAGTTTTTGGAGGAAGGACAATTACAAAAGTAAACTATACATTTTGCGATGTAATGCCACTATGAAGGGTGAGATACGTTTGCTTAGTATCCTTCCAACGAATCTCGATATGGCTTTTGTCATTTTTACAAATAATTTTATGTTATTGCCTCATTTAAATTCACTTCAGTCGCATACGCCTAAGCCCTTCACAACTTAAACTGTTCACAGTGATTAATTTCTGACTATGTAATTGAACAAAAATGAATATTTCTGTTTCTTTATGTGCAATCCGTCACATTTCGTTATTTTGAGGTAAACCTGACATCCAGCACATGTACTGCACAATGCATTCATGTTTGCATGCTTACTTTCAACATTCTGGCGGTTTAATCTGTTACCAATGTTCTAGTGTTTCAGATTTGCAAAGGCATGTGTCCCGCTTACATTAACCTTTTTTCTTACAATGTTAACCACTTAAATTTGGTACCTAGACAACTATATTCCCAAATTTCATTACCTTACAGTAATTGTTTGTTGATGTTGCGCTTTAGTCCCGACAGTGCTTAATTATAGATTTTTAGGTTTGTCCCTTCATTTGGGAGCATAGTTCTTTTGACAGGTCTTGTATGTACAACACGAATGGTAATGACTCAATAATATCCCTCTCGTAAGTTGTAATTTCCCCCCTTTAAATAAACACAACAGGTTTGATAATTTCAACTGAATATTACAGCGCATTATTTAGTCTTAACTTTCAGTCAGTCTCCGTGTTTTCATTATTTTGCTATAAAAATCACACCGAATTTTCTCTATCACACGTTAATTTTAATCTTACTTAAGTTATTGGAGTCTAATTTGTAAATTTGTGTCATTTCATGAAATAAAAGAGTCCTCAGGAATCTTGTTGATGACTCATATATCTGCCTTGGGGGGGGGGGGGGGGGGAGCACTTTCACTAATTAATTGATTCCCTTTGATAGTTTTTTGTTCCGAAAGAGTGATGTACATCATCTTCCTATATGCAGGAGAAATTTATCGTTTCCTCTACGTGTATTCTTAACAAATTCTTATAATGACATTCATTATTACCTGAGGAAAGAGAGGGCAGCAAGTCAACGTTTCTCACGATCGAGTAAAACACGTTTTTATTTCAAGGCTTCTGTGCTGAATAATTTAACTCTGTAGAGAGATTCAATGAAGAATAATTGAAAATTAACGTATCAGAAAATCTAATGAAATATATTTGTTCCCAGTTAAAGAACTCAGACTCCTACTTTTCCCGGGATAAAACGAAGTAAGCCACTTAAAACTAACTACCCCATAGTAACACAGTTGATGCTTCTCTATATGAAGACGTTAATCACTATTAACAGTTAAAGTCGTAAACATTGTACTTATGCTTCTGCCGTCTTGTGGTAGGCTGTCTTTGGACTACAGAACTCAGAAAGAAATTCTGCCCGTTACGAAATTTCTGTATACTGTGTTTGTGTAACGTTCTATAAATAGCCCAAACATTTTCAATATAACTAACTCCCGGAAAATACATTTTTGCGTGTGTTTAGTTTACAGTAATTTTGCCGACTTCTTACGGTTGTGGTGTGGGTTCATATCAATAATTCTGTTCAGTCATGAAGCTTCCTGCACAGCGAACACAGTTTGCCTCCTCTTTCAGTTTGGGCACTGCCAGAACACTTCAAGCCCTTTCGTATGTCTTCAGTTTATTTTTTATTGTTCCATGATAGAACAAACAAAATGAGCGTATTTTGTAACACCATTTACTTTCGTAGTTCTGTCTCCAAATGGAACTCTTTCTTAGCTCTCAAACATACTTTAACATTAATTTCGACTATTTGACAAGAATTGTTCAAATTTCTCTTGGTAAAATTTAATAAACATATCACAGAAAAAGAAATTGTAGACAAAAAATTGCATTTCGAGGCTAATATCGAATAGACGAGAAATACTGAACAGGGTTGTAAGAATACAGAGAACCATGTAAATTTAAAAAAAATAAAATTTTACGTGTAAAACTGTGCATACTGAATGTACATAAAATATGGCTTTGTTTTTAATTTTAACTCGTTTAAAGTATTATTTAAGTAGTAACAAAATAATTTGATTAGATAACAAATCCGTTGCGTCTTCAAAACAAAGTTATGGAACAATTATGCGCTTATCTAGTACATGTGATTCGTTTTACATGCCTGTATTTGCGTATGCCAAAAATCAGATCTTCGTTATTCACATCTGCCCTGTCAATGTGAGATTTATGAAATGCCAGGTACTTGGTATTGCCTGATCTGCCATTTTAACTACACAACATAACAACAGAACCAACAGTATCCATAGTCAAAAATGGAGATATGCTTGTCGATCTACTACCCAGTTACTCAACAAAATTTATAGTTTTAACCGTTAGTGTACAGTCTCAATATTGATCGCATATTTTTGAAAACTTACCTCCAAAAATGATATTAAACTACGAAGAAGATTTGTAACACCCATATCGATTATAAGTAGGTTATGCTATGCAACTGTGTGTCTGATACTATGAAGTGGTTGTTCTTCACTAATGAAGGTCACTGAATTGTCAGAGTGAAAGTTGAATTCTGTAATATGAGTATTGTAAAAAATCTAAAGGATATTTGTACGGTTAACATCGAGGGTGCCAAGTGAGGCATTTGGAAGCTAATCTATATTGAAAACTTGCCTCGGATGTGGATTCGGCTGTTGGACGGTGCTCTGGTATTATGGAATGGCTCTAAAACGAGAAAAATACGTCGGCTGGAAGAATTTTTAAAGAGCATTCAACTTCAAGAGCGTGGGACCAGTTGGCCGCCACACTGCGTACCACCCCTATTGCGCCACTGCTCCGCCAACTTCAGGAACACAAATATGTTCTATAGCACGGACCAGTATATTTGTGTGTTTGCAATAATAATCAAAGTGTTATAAACTTTTGTTTTGAACCATAACTTTATCCATACCATGAACTGATGCAGGATCCTTTCCTAAGTTTGCAGAAAACCGAGTATCCTGTGTCTAACAAAAAAATGATTTGTTTTTGTGTGTTAAATGTGCAATAATTCAGTGTCAAACTGCATAAAAGTTACTGTATAAAATACCTGCTCACAAGTGATGAAAAGGCACATAAAATTACACTTATTTGAAAAGTAATTTAGCCTTGATTGCTATCATGAATGATTTTGTTGAGATTACTCGAGTATAGTGTTGAGTAATTTTCTTTGGAAGATGAAAATTTAAACTATTCCAAGTAGGGCTAATAATTAATTATGATAGAATTGAAGTTAACTGCTGAAATTATCGTAGAGTTTGGCTAAAGAGACAGTATCAGTTAATGGGTCCCCATTATATCCTTATCATACCAAAAAGATGTTTGGAATATTATCTTTACTAAAGAAATCAGATGTTTGCATATTAATGAGAATATAAAAAGTGTATATATGGTATTATTTAATTTTATTTGTAATATTTATAGGCCAGTTAAGTCAGAACTCTTTCTGTGCTCAAATTTATTTCAAGGTCCAATGCAGTTTCATCTTAATGCTGTGTTACGTAATGATTGTGATTACAACCAGTAGTATGAGGACTGAGGCAATATCTTTCTTTCCTTGATTACTAGATGGTTCATTGACAGTAACTATTGCTACCCACAACTTAGATAGTCCTGTATTCGTGTGTATCCAATGCACTATTAAAGGGGAGTACTAATGAAAGTTACTTTAGCTACTCATGTTCAGTTTCCTTGAACATAATGTTTCAAATTATGATGCCTAATTAGCCTGGCGATCGTTTGTTATTTCATTTGTATGCACTTCTCTAATTTCATTAACTCCAAAGTAAAGCCTGTTAAGTTTTCTATTAATTGCCAATGATACGAAATTACTGTTCGATACCATCTGTCCATTAGGTAAACACACAGTCAAACAAATTAAAATCCTCCCAGAGGGTAACGCTGGTTTGTGAGAGAGCATTGCAAAGCGTTCTGCGCTTTCTGTAGACGAACTGGATTCCCTACAGACCATCATGCGAACATTTTGAAATAGGTTATGCGACTCCTGGTTGGAATCACAACACGACGGATGAGAAATCATGGTATTCCATATTGCCCAAGTACTCCATAATACTCGAAATTGCTCTATGCGTCTCGTTTGCTTGCCATATAACACCAGAAATGAATCCCTTAAGCTGGCTTCTCACTGGACACTCTGATAACACCAAAACACCTGCCACATGTTCATATCACCAAACGAAACAATACTACAGTTCAAAGCGAGCAGGATATATATATATATATATATATATATATATATATATATATATATATATATATATATAAGACCGGACTCAGTAACCCCACAACAGGCAAAATTGACTCATGGTAAACGTCACGAAACGGCTACCATCCGTTGTACAATTGTGCTTCACCTGCCTCTTCCTTCCTCTTGCCTAATACTTGTTTCTTCACAAGACAGTACAATTTTGACGACCCCCAACTTCTATTTGCATGTTTTCCCTTATGAGCAGACGTTATTCATCACTGCGATTTGAATGACGTAAGTAATTCACTTTCGACCGAAAACAGTATAACTCGCTTTTCTTCCATTACCTTTCAATTGTGTAAGAGAAACAAGTTCTACCAGGCCGCTGTCACAACTGTCTATTTTGCAAAGCTTCATTTGGAACATAAAAAAATTAATTTCCGGTTGCACATGTAGCTTTCATAAGCTGAATAAGAGTAATGTCACATACACAAGCAAAAAATGCACTGCATGTGAACCTGAAATAATTATTTACATCAAAATCAGTTTTTAATATACGATTTTCTCAAATTGGAGAAAAAAGTATAAAATAATTTCTCTTTGCCCCATACACATTCCTAACATACAGCTAGTCCAGAAACTATTTGGTCATGAATTCTGAAAATACTTGTAAGACTTCAAGCCAAAAAACCTGGGTTGCTTGCAGTACATAACAGATGGACGAGTAGTTCGTCTCCTTACTATTATTTGATATGATGAACGATAATACCGTTTATTTTACGAAAAAACATGGCAGCAACGCAGAAACTTCCCACCCTTGGTGTACAGAAAGCACATTATCGATGACGACAGTTGCGGCAGAGTGTCCTCGGGCATTAGTGAGGGCAGGCGACAGCTAAGCCAATGAAAGCGCAGAGCAGGCTACAGTCCAAAGTCCATGGAAACCGTTTACGTCCCTAGGAATTCTCGCCCATTTTAATGCGAATCATCAGCTGCCTGCTGCTGACAAATAGGTGTTGGGGGACACACTGGGAGCGTATCTTCGATGTGCGAAAAATGCAAAGCTTTCTTCTTCGCCGCACACAAACTCAATAAAATAACCACGATAGTGGCAGAAAAGGAAACAGTATCAAACAACGATGTGTGACATTCATGTGACAGTACAGTTGGCTATTTCTTGCTTTTTAGTATTGTGTGTGTCAATTTTTCCAGCCACATCAAACATTTTAATCATATTGAAACAGATGCATGTGGTAAAGTTTCAGGTTTATTTCAATTTCTCTCTCTTCACTTGAATGAACAAATGTATTCCTTTCTTCTCCGTACATCCCGCGAAATGGATGCGGAGGTAAAAATGAGGGAGATTCCAGTTGACACGGAGGATCAGTAGCAATCATTCTTCCTGTGAACGATTCATGAATGAAACAGGAAAAGGGGGGAATGTCAGTGGTACACAGGATACCCTCCGCCACACACCTGAAAAGAAAACGAGTTAATATTGTTTTACTGCCCACTTATGAACTATGTTGAAAGCTTCAAGCCTGTAGCTCATTGGGAAGTTAGTTTAAAATCAATTCCAAAACTTGTACTCAATAAACAGACAGATAATAACGAAGTGTTAAATTGGTAAAGGATGAATCCATGTACTTTTTTTGTTACAGCTATTATGAGTGGTCTATTATATGAAATTATCTTGATATATACACAAAGCACCTTGCCTCCATTTTACTCTACCAAGTGATTCCAGCTTTGGTCGCCCTCTAGAAGTTTAGTCTCCCCACCCTCACACAGCCTCCTGCTCCACACACACAAACACACTTACATCAGTTACAAAATTAACGATATCTCAATGTCTAGCAACACATCGCATCATGCAATCCCTTCTTTTAGTCACGTTTTTACAAATATTTTTCCTCACCGATCTGATCTTTAATTGATCACATGATTTACGAATCGAGAAATTTTCTATAGCACCACATTTCCATAGCTTCTATTCTCTTATTTTCTGAACTATTTACAGTTCCCATTTCACTTTTATACAAGGCTAAACGCCAGATACCTTCAGAAAAGGTTTCCCAATACTTAAGTTCGTTGTTTAAAGTATTTCTGCTTTTTTCTATGAAGCCTTTTGAAGCCATTGCCAGCGAACGCTGTATGTAAGACTGCACGGCAGACAATACATTAAGGAAAGATATCCCAGCACAATAATCTGCTTGTAACGTTAGCAAATATCTCTTTTTCAGAAACAGTTATTTCCTATTAGTAGTGTGTATCTCTGATTTAATTTGAATGCACTCCATTAGTCTTGTTTTAATGTTGCTGACTTTCATCTAGCAACCTCGTTCGAAGATATTAAGCGTTCCTTTTAACTGATGTTCCACTTTCTGTTCCGTCTTACACGGAATTACAATGCAGTCGTCAAATACTAACGTTATTAGCTGTTCCCCATTAATTTTAATGCACTTTGCAAATTTCTGCATGGTTTCATTTCCTGCTTGCTCTCTGTACGAACTGAACATGAGGACAGTGTGCGCACTTGTCTAACTCCTCAACTTCTGCCTCTCTTTTATGTCATCCGACTCTTACAACTGCAGCATGGTTTCTGTACAAGTTGTAGCCATCCTCCAGCTGTGTTCCATTCCTGCTGCCTTTAGAACTCCAAAGAAAGCATTTCACTCAATATTTTCGACAATTTTCTGTAAGTTTACAAATGCTACGTATGTCCGTTTGGGAAAAACAACATTTCTTTTAAGGATATGGTGACTGATCTTTTAAAATTTTTGTTTCTTGTTGAAGATCACTTTTGGTGACTGTATGAACAAATAAACCAAAATTATTAATGTAGGTTTGCCTTTCTGTAACGTATCTTTTAAAATAAATCTCTTAAACACTACTTCCTTCTTTCTCTGGAGCTTGAACTGATTTTCATAGTTGTCACCTTTTACCAGTCAGTCCATACTCGGTATTTCTGCCAGTGTTCCTCTCAGTATTTTGCAGCCGTGACTTATGAAGCTGGTGGTTTTGGAATACTTAGAATACTGAAAACTGTCACCGTCCGCCTTACTGTAACCGAAAATATTACATTCCTCTTGGAATCTGAGGGATCTAGTTTTCCTCTGTATGGACATTATTACAAAATCCTTCTACCTTTCATCGTTTCCTTCTTTGCTTAACGGTGGCTGACCATATACGCACTCGACATTCAGGCATTCATTTTTCCCATACTCATTCACTTTTTCATTGCTTTGCTACGTATGCAGGCTTTGCCATTTTGCGTTTCCTGTCAGTGTAATTTTTTAGACATATTTCTACATCTACATCTACATCCATACTCTGCAAGCTACCTGACGGTGTGTGGCGGAGGGTACCTTGAGTACCTCTATCGGTTCTCCCTTCTATTCCAGTCTCGTATTAATCGTAGAAAGGATTGTCGGTATGCCTCTTCGTGAGATATACGTACAAGGGAGCAATATACTGTTTGACACCTCGGTGAAGATATGTTCTCGAAACTTCAACGAAAGCCCGTACCGAGCTACTGAGCGTCTCTCCTGTTCCACTGGAGTTTATCTATCATCTCTGTAACGCTTTCGCGATTACTAAATGCTCCTGTAACGAAGCGCACTGCTCTCCGTCGGATCTTCTCTATCTCTTCCATCAACCCTATCTGGTACGGATCCCACACTGCTGAGCGGTATTCAAACAGTTGGCGAACAAGCGTACTGTAACCTACTTCCTTTGTTTTCGGATTGCATTTCCTTAGGATTCTTCCAATGAATCTCAGTCTGGCATCTGCTTTATCGATGATCAACTTTATATGATCATTTCATTTTAAATCACTCCTAATGGGTACTCCCAGATAATTTATGAAATTAACTGCTTCCAGTTGCTGACCTGCTATATTGTAGCTAAATGATAAAGGATTTTCCTTTCTATGTATTCGCAGCACATTACACTTGTCTACAGAGATTCAATTGCCATTCCCTGCACCATGCGTCAATTCGCTGCAGATCCTTCTGCATTTCAGTACTAGTTTCCATTGTTGAAACCTCTCGATATACCAAAGCATCATCCACAAAAAGCCTCAGTGAACTTCCGATGTCATCCACAAGGTCATTTATGTATATTGTGAATAGGGTCCCACGACACTCCCCTGCGGCACACCTGAAATCACTGTTGCTTCGGAGGACTTCTCTCCATTGAGAATGAGATGCTGCGTTCTGTTATCTAGGAACTCTTCAATCCAATTACACAATTGGTCTGATAGTCCATATGCTCTTACTTTGTTCATTAAACGACTGTGGGGAACTGTATCGAACGCCTTGCGGAAGCCAAGAAACACGGCATCTACCTGGGAACGCGTGTCTATGGCCCTCTGAGTCTGGACGAATATCGCGAGCTGTGTTTCACACGATCGTCTTTTTCGAAACCATTGCTGATTCCTACAGAGTAGATTTCTAGTCTCCAGAAAAGTCATTATACTCGAACATAAAACATGTTCCAAAATTCTACAACTGATCGACGTTAGAGATATAGGTCTATAGTTCTGCACATCTGTTCGACGTCCCTTCTTGAAAACGGGGATGACGTGTGCCCTTTTCCAATCCTTTGGAACGCTACGCTCTTCTAGAGACCTACGGTACACCGCTGCAAGAAGGGGGGCAAGTTCCTTCACGTACTCTGTGTAAAATCGAACTGGTATCGCATCAGGTCCAGCGGCCGTTCCTCTTTTGAGCAATTTTAATTGTTTCTCTATCCCTCTGTCGTCTATTTTGATATCTACCATTTTGTCATCTGTACGACAATCTAGAGAAGGAACTACAGTGCAGTCTTCCTCTGTGAAAAAGCTTTGGAAAGAGACATTTCTTCCCTCTTTGCGTTCAGACATATTTATTCCCTCTTTGCGTCCTTTATTTGCTGCGCTTTCATATTTTCTCCTATCGTAAACTTAATTTCGTTATCTCTACTGTTACTCAAGGGTTTTTACTCGACTTTGTCATTTTGCCTATTTAATTCTCCCCTACCTTCAGTATTTTACATCTCAATGCTACCCATTCCTCGTCTGCATTATTGCTCTCCTGTGTTTCAGTCATTTCCTAATATCTTGAAACATCGAACAACCTCTGGTTCCTTCAATTTATAATGTAAAGAAAAAGACGCACGTCGAAGCAATTTTACGAGTGATATCGATATCGATCGATGTAATGAACAGTAACAGAATTTCAGAAAAATTGGATGATTTATTCAAGAAGTTGCAGTCCAGACCACCACTCCCGATTGTTGGGCCGTATGACGGGTGAAAGCCACGTTGGTAACCCACCGCTGTCTTGGGGGTCTCCAGACAGTCTGCGCTGGTCATTGGGGCTCAATTCGAAGCGGAACTTGAAGAGATTGCAGGCCAAAGGTGGACCAACGCGTTATTGATTTTTCTGTGATCCTCTTTCTCTTGAATAAATCATCCAGTTTTTCTATAAGTGGAATGAAATTTTTTTTTTACATGTACATCACATCTACCTGTTTCCGTCCCATTTGGATAATTTCTTCGGGGTGTGAATGTTGTATTACTTGTCTAACCTCTTAATTCTCTTCAGTTTAATTTCCTTTCTCTCTGGACTTTCTCCAATTGATATATATATATATATATATATATATATATATATATATATATATCGGGTGATCAAAAAGACAGTATAAATTTGAAAACTTAATAATCCATGGAATAATGTAGATAGAGAGGTAAAAATTGACACACCCGGCATATATATACAATGTATTATAGCTGGTTCACGCATAGGTCTTTTAGCACCAAAAAGAAAAAAGAAACAAAGTTCACAAAATGTCCGACAGACATAGGAGCTGTAATGAGAGAGAGAATCGGATGCGCCAGCAGTCGCAGCATGTTGACGTTACCTGAAAAGGCGCTTTTAGTGAAGCTGTATTATCAGAGTGAGGAATGTGCTAGTTCAGCGTTACGATCCTATCGCCATAGGAAGGGATTCGAACGGGTAAAGGTCTGCTGACAAATGCAGCTGTGGCGAGAATGATTTCGAAGTTCGAAGCCACGGGTTGTTTGGACGATAGACCCCGTAGTGGCCGACCGAGCACAAGGCGTAATGCTGCTGAGACAGTTCAGGAAGAAATGGAGACTGTAGCGGATTCCTCTATGCACGGGGAAGTCAGCGCTCGTGCAGTCGCACGTCGCACCGGCATTCCATACACTACTGTTTGGTTGGCACTTAGGCGTACCCTCCGATGCTATCCGTACAAAATCCATCGGCATCATGAACTGTTACCTGGCGATTTAGTGAAGCGGAGGTCATTTGCGGTGTGGGCGTTTCAAAAGATGGCGGAAGATGACGATTGTTTGAGTAACGTGTGGTGGACCGACGAAGCTCATTTCAAGCTCCGAGGGTCTGTCAACGCCCACTACTGCAGAATATGGGCTACCGAAAATCCTAGAACTGTCGTGGAGACTCCACTGCACGACGAGAAAGTCACGGTATGGGTTGGATTTACCACATCTACTGTTATCAGGCATTTTTTCTTCAAGGAAATGCGTGATTCTGGTTTTGTAACTGCTACTGTGACGGGTGAGAGGTACGCCGATATGTTACAGAATTGCATCATCCCCAGTCTGGCTGATAAACACCTGCTGGAACGTACGATGTTTATGTAGGATGGCGCTCCACCCCATATTGCTAGACTCGTGAAAGATCTCTTGCGCGCGTCGTTTGGTGATGATCGTGTGCTCAGCCTCCACTTTCGTCATGCTTGGCCTCCCAGGTCCCCAGACCTCAGTCCGTGCGGTGATTGGCTATGGGGTTACCGGAAGTCGCAAGTGTATCGTGGTCGACCGACACCTCTAGGGATGCTGAAAGACAACATCCGACAACAATGCCTCATCATAACTCCGGACATGCTTTACAATGCTGTTCACAACATTATTCCTTGACTACAGCTATTGTTGAGGAATGATGGTGGACATATTGAGCATTTCCTGTATAGAACATCATCTTTGCTTTGTCTTACTTTGTTATGCTAATTATTGCTATTCTGATCAGATGAAGCGCCAGCTGTCGGACATTTTTTGAAATGTTGTATTTTTTTGGTTCTAATAAAACCCCATGTCATTCCAAGCTTGTGTGTCAATTTTTACCTCTCTATCTACGTTATTCCGTGTTTTATTCAGTTTTCAAATTTATACTGATTTTTGATCACCCAGTATATATATATACACATATATATATATATATATATATATATATATATATATATCACCTGGTATATATATACAATGTATTATAGCTGGTTCACGCTTAGTTCTTTTAGATTTGTGAGTGATTAGAAAAGGTGGAAGGAAGTACTCCCATGATGCCTTGGAGATGAACCCACCAACTGGAAAGACGGGAGGTGCGCAGCTAACGTGCCAAAGATAGACAATCTGTCGCCACTCATTAATGAGGAGGCAACTGGAAAAAGTTGCGAGGTGCGAGGTAACATTATAGCTAAGTCCTGTAATTGAAGCATCGAATGGAACTGGAATTTATTCATCGCAACGTTGCTGGTAATGGTAAGCTCTGATTTATAATTTCATCACCAATAAGAGGTTTTGCGGAGCATGTTATATGAAGAGCCATGGTTGCACAATTACGACCAACGCCGCCGCCCCAGCAGATCAACGTTTTGAAGTGGTAGTGTTACGCTTGAACCATGTTTCCGTGACGTTACCAATACGTTTTTTGAAATTACTTGTGTCAGATGTACATTCTATTCCTAATCAACAAACCGTTCCAAATGTTTATAGCGATTAATTTCGTTTAATATCAAATTATAATTGCCTATCTTTCCTTAAAGGAGTAATACCGTGTACACTTTATTTACACAACGATTTCGGACCAGAAAAGTGTTTTTTTAAAGTAATTCGTGAGCCATACCACTTAAAGCACTTTACTTTCCTTCTGGGTCTTATTCCAGCTTATAACCAGTATACTTCATTAGAAAATGGTATGCACACATTTTATTAGTTGGTCCATACTAATAGTGTCTGTTGGTGAGTGTGTGTGAAGGAGTATAACGGTTTGATGATCCCCGTACTTTATACTGTGTGCATATTGCTAGTCAATCATATTTCTTTTTCTTCTTCTTCTTATCTTCAAGCACTGGGCGAAGTTGCCTATTACGGTTTTGCACTAGGACCCTCAATTGTAAATGGAAGTAGAGAGTCTAATGCTGTCCTGTCCCGCCTGTAATTGGAATATTGTAGAATAACTAACGTAATAAAAGAACAGTCACAGTTCGGTGGGTAAACACCAGACACAGACGTTATTAAGATAGATTGTACGGTATCACTGCGAGAACTATTCCGTTAACAACTTAAGTAATAAAAATCACTGGTTGTCAATAATACTCAGCTTTTGCTTCTCACTGTAACTGTTGTTATATCTGTTCGTTGTCCTGAAAATAAACGGTGTATGATTTCAGTGAGAGGTTGCTTGGATCTTGAGTGTGTTTAAGAACAATACGTTAATGCTCTTCGTGGTGTCAGTGTCTAGTAGTAAATCCTCCAATAAAATAATCAATAATGCAATTCTGTCGTATTCTCAAAATAATGTTATCAGTTGAACCTTCCTGGCAGATTAAAACTGTGTGCCCGACCGAGACTCGAACTCGGGACCTTCGCCTTTCGCGGGCAAGTGCTCCACCAACTGAGCTACTGAAGCACGACTCACGCCCGGTACCCACAGCATTACTTCTGCCAGTACCTCGTCTCCTACCTTCCAAACTTTACAGAAGCTCTCCTGCGAACCAAGCAGAACTAGCACTCCTGAAAGAAAGGATATTGCGGAGACATGGCTTAGCCACAGCCTGGGGGATGTTTCCAGAATGAGATTTTCACTCTGCAGCGGAGTGTGCGCTGATATGAAACTTCCTGGCAGATTAAAACTGTGTGCCCGACCGAGACTCGAACTCGGGACCTTCGCCTTTCGCGGGCAAGTGCTCCACCAACTGAGCTACCGAATCACGGCTCACGCCCGGTACCCACAGCTTTACTTCTGCCAATACCTCGTCTCCTACCTTCCAAACTTTACAGAAGCTCTCCTGCGAACCAAGCGGAACTAGCACTCCTGAAAGAAAGGATATTGCGGAGACATGGAAACATCCCCCAGGCTGTGGCTAAGCCATGTCTCCGCAATATCCTTTCTTTCAGGAGTGCTAGTTCTGCTTGGTTCGCAGGAGAGCTTCTCTAAAGTTTGGAAGGTAGGAGACGAGGTACTGGCAGAAGTAAAGCTGTGGGTACCGGGCGTGAGTCGTGCTTCGGTAGCTCAGTTGGTGGAGAACTTGCCCGCGAAAGGCGAAGGTCCCGAGTTCGAGTCTTGGTCGGGCACACAGTTTTAATCTGACAGGAAGTTTCATATCAGCGCACACTCCGCTGCAGAGTGAAAATCTCATTCTGGAATGTTATCAGTTATTTATAAATATTTCGTCAAATGAAATACCAACTGAAGTCACAATTGTATGTTACATTTTCTCACTCCCGAATAAGCACAAAAAGGCTTTCACATATCTTCATACATCAACAATATTTTTTGCGTGGGTGCAGTGGAAACAAGCTATAGACTCTTGCCTTCCCACATCACATCATCAATACCGCTACAAAACAACTTTCTTCCTCCTCAGCCTTCTATCTCTCTATAGAAAAGAGCACCATAAACAAATGATACAAAGGCTTTACAGCGATCTCACAGAAAATTATTCATGCGGATATTTGCTTACAGAAGACATTTAAGTAGAACAGTTTACATTGATAAGTTTGAGTAATAAATTAGTTTTAGAAACAATACGTTGTAATGAGGCAGTAGCTGTTTGAGATTTTGTTAAGAGCAAAATTCTCTACTTATGCCTTATAATATAATTATGCACATATGATATTCAGTCTCGCAAATACAAAGAAATAGATTTTCACATTGAATGAAGATAAATAAACATAGCATGAGAAACTTGGATCCCCAAACACCCAAGTAAACCGACAAACCCATACTGAGAAAATGAGCTTTACCAATGTTAGAAAATATTCTCTAAGAAAAATTATCCCAGTGTGACAGAAATCGGTAGATGTGATGTACGTTACTTTTACACCCAAACATATGAATACAATTCCCGAGAAAGTGGATCATTTGTGCAAGGGGGGATCACAAATCGAGCAAGTAAACCTGTTTCTCCACGTCTGGCCATCACTCAAGTATCCGGCTTAGCATTGATTGATAAAGTTCTTGGATGTTCTTCCTGAGGGATATAGCGTCAAATTCGATTCAGTTAGCGCGTTAGATCATCAAAATACCGAGGTGGTTGGGGGGGCTCTGCCCACAATGCTCCGAACGTTCTGATTTGGGAGGGACACGGCAACGTCACTGGCGGATGTAAGGTTTGGCAAGCACGAAGACAAACAGTGGAATCTCCCGCTGTGTGTGGGCGGGAATTATCTTTTTGAAATGAAAGCCCAGGATGGCTCGCCATGAATGATGCGTACAATATCGTCGATGTATCGCTGTGCTGTAAGGACGCCGCGAATAACAACCAAAGGAGTCCTGCTATGAAAAGATGTAGCACCACAGATCATCACCTGGTTGCCGGACCTTATGGAGGGCAAGAGTCAGGTTGGTATCCCACTACTGTCCAGGGCGTCTCCAGACACGTCTTTGGCCTGGAATGTCATTGACTGGAGTAGAATTGTCTTCAGTGATGAGTGCCGCTTCTTACTGAACCCCAATGACGTGTCTGGAGATGCTCCATAAAGGGGTGCAATACGAACCTTACTGTCACCCGCCATATGGCTTGACAACGTGAATTGACGATCTGGGGTACCATTTATTTTCATAGCACATCTTTGGTCGTTATGCGCGGTGCCATTACACCACTGCGGTACCTTAACGATTTGTACGTCCCGTTTAGTTGCCCTTCGTGGCAAGCCATCCTAGGCTTCAATTTTAGCAAGATAATGCCCACCTGCACACAGGAAGAGTTTCAATTGCTTACCTTCAAGCTTGCAAAACCCTTCCTTGGCCAGCGGGGTCGCTGTATTTCTCCTCAGCTGAGAAAATGTGGATCACTATGTGCAAGGCCCTCCAACGAGCTCGGGATTTTGACGACCTAACGCGGCAACTGGATAGAATTTAACTGAATTTGTGAAGCACTTTCTCTTTAATAAATCATTCGATTTCTCTGAAACTGTAATCATTACTTTGTCTGTGGCGCACATCACATCTATCAGTTTCTGTCGCACTCGGATAATTCCTCAACGGTGCCTCACTTTTTTTTTGTTAGGGTGTATTATAAGATCAAAAGTGTATCCTGTTGCACAATTAGGACGGTTGTATCGCCTTCTACGGGGGCCTTTCAAAAATCCACGCAAAAATAAAAACTACTTATGTGTTTGGGGTGAACCTCTTTTATTTTTCGACATAGAATCCTTTTAGACTTATAAACTTTGACCAACGCTGTTCTAATTTGTTGATCCCTTCCGAATAATAGGAATTGTTCAAGTCTACAAAATAGCTATTAGTTGCTGCAGTCACCTCCTCGTTTGAATAAAATCTTTGTCCCACTAGCCATTTCTTCAAATTGGGGAACAAATAGTAGTCTGAGGTAACCGAGTATGGAGAATAAGGGGGACGTGAAACGAGTTGGAACCTTATTGCCAATTACTTTGCGACCACAGCTGCTGAGGTGTGTGCTAGTGCATTGTCGTGATGGAAAAGGACATTTTGCAGCCCAGGTGCCGGCGTTTTTCTTACAGCTCGGTCATCAAACGGTCCAGTAACGATGAATAATATGCACCTGTAATACTTTTACCCTTTTCCAGATAGTCGATGAGGATCGTCTCTTGTGAATCACAAAAGACGGTTGCCATAACCTTTCCGGCCAAAGGAATGATCTTCGCCCTTTTTGGTGCAGATTGTGTGGTGTCACCGACAGACACCACACTTGCTAGGTGGTAGACTTTAAATCGGCCGCGGTCCGTTAGTACACGCCGGACCCGCGTGTCGCCACTATCAGTGATTGCAGACCGAGCGCCGCCACACGGCAGGTCTAGTCTAGAGAGACTCCCTAGCATTCGCCCCAGTTGTACAGCCGACTATGCTAGCGATGGTTCACTGTCTACATTCGCTCTCATTTGCAGAGATGACAGTTTAGCATAGACTTCAGCTACGTCATTTGCTACGACCCAGCAAGGCGCCATAATCAGTTACTATAATTACTATCTTCAAGAATGTATTCTGAACAGATATTATTGTGAATCGTGTACCGTCAAGAGCGACGTTCATCATTAATGGATTAAAGTTAAGTATCAAACTAATGACGTCCGCTTTCTGAATTCTCATTCCATGTCATATTCCAGACCTCACGTCAGTATAGTTCTTCCGTCCTCACGCCAGCTAAAACGCGTGCATTTCGGCCTCCACTCGTAACACGGTGTTGGCTCTTCTGCTAACACAAAAGATTGTCCCTTGGCAACCCATTGTTTAGATTGTTGTTTGGTTTGAGGAGTATATTAATGTATCCATGTTTCATCCTCAGTGAGGAAACGACGCTTAAAGTCCTGCGAATTCTTCCTGAACAGCTGCAAACCATCCTTGCAACACTTCACACGATTCCGTTTTTGGTCAAGCGCGAACCATCGCGGAACCCATCTTGCGGATAGCTTTCTCATGTCCAAAATACTATTTACCCATTCATTCGAGATGCCCACAGCATTAGCAATCTCTTCTGTCATCCATGACCATATCGTGGATTTTGTCAATCATTTCTGGAGTCGTAACCTCCACAGGGCGTCCAGAACGTTCAGCATCACTAGTGCCCATATGGCCACTCCGAAAATTTTGAAACCGCTTATAAGCTGTTCTAATCGAAGGTGCAGAGTCACCGTAATGTTTACCAAGCTTCTCTTTAGTATCCTGAGGCGTTTTGCCTTTCATAAAGTAACAGACGAAATTCTTTTTCGTCCATTTTTTGACGATCACTCGACTGTCTTGATTAACACGAATGCCAAACACAAAGAAATTGACCAATATGGCTGAAAATTGGTATGCGTTGTTTCCAAAGACGCTACTACCTAAAAATGACTTCGATGCGCACCGGTTGTGCCATCTCTCGGACTTTGCACTGACTTTTCAAACGTCCCTCGTACTATAGAATCACGCAGGTCCAGGCTCGCTATAAGAGGAGCACCAAAATCACGTCCCTTTTGAAGGAAGTGACGCTTATCAGAGGTCCTATGTTACGTTAAGGAAAGCTGTTCATTGCCGTTTATCGTGAGCTGCCGGGTGGCAGGCGGGTAGCCGCAGGGGCGCCTGCGGCACGGTGTCAGTAGGTGAAGCGAGGTGGGCGGGTTGCCGCCGCACCAGGAGCAGCAGGCGGCCCCTGTTTAAACTGGCCATGAATATTAAAGGCGGCCCCTCTGGGAGAGGGCGCGACTCGCCCGTGTGCTGCCGCGCCGCGCTCACACTCCCCACCCGCCAGCAAAGTGAATCGCCCGCTCCCTAAGGCCTGCCCTATGGAAGCGGCGATGCGCTGTGACAAACGGAAAAATCGCAGCCCTAGGAAGCGGCACGCACTTCTTTATCTTTCTTGGTCGCAGCGGAAATTTTGCTGGAAATTTTTGAAGAAAAGATTTAGATTTCAAAGTTATTTCTTTCTTTTCACTGAAGTTTACGGTTTTTTCAACATAGAGCTAACTTGCCAAAATGGTTCAGATGGTTCAAAAATGGTTCAAATGGCTCTGAGAACTATGGGACTTAACACATGAGGTCATCAGTCCCCTAGAACTTAGAGCTACTTAAATCTAACTAACCTAAGGACATCACACACATCCAAGCCCGAGACTAGATTCGAACCTGCGACCGTAGCGGTCACGCGGTTCCAGACTGAAGCGCCTAGAACCGCTTGGCCACACTGGCCGGCTTGCCAACTCCTTATGAACATCTGGAGCTCAGATGGTTAAGTCAGATCCAGGCAGTAAAGACAAAGGTAAAAGATGAGGTGGACATACTTTTTAAGGTAAGACCGCTTCAGCTGTAAGTCCTTTATTTATAAGCACGACTGGTGTCCTAGTGTGGAAACGCAGTGCATTGCAAAGTTTCACTTACCTGGTGGTGAATTTGTTCTTACACGCACGCCTCCTTGAAGTTACTAACGTGCAGTTTTCAGCCGGCAAAAGCTGTAGAAAAAAACTGCTTTTCACATCGTAACCTCAAGTCACAGTAAAATTGTTTCGTCTGTGTAAGGAGTAGATACATAAAAGTATTTTTGTGCTTAATATTTCACTCTATTACGTTAAGCTTGCATTTACCAGTTACTACCAAGCCTTACTGTAAACTGTACAATGTCCGAAAAGTTCATACGCATTCATTATTCATAACCGTAGCCAGTTTATGGTAATTATGAACTACCCTTCACAGAAAATGTACAAACAGATACTTTCTTTTAGAACTGCTCGCTCAAATATTGCGAAAATCTTCCTTACGGAACAAAAATTTCAATTTCGCGAGTAAGCAGCACGCCACATGGAACGTATTTATTTAAATGTCACCAAATGTTCCGAATTTCCCATTGTGCTTCAAATCGTTCTCCATTCACACTTTATGACACTTCTAAAACGTTTCGCTAACGAAATATCATAATATTAATGGAGCACAACTTAATAGGTGTGATCAGCATGAGATCCAAGCCCTAACTCTACTTTCTCTCTACATAAAAGAAGTTTCTAAAAAAAACTCTGGAATTTGCTAATTTGTGATCGGCAGAGAAACATCACAACCAACCGGAGAGCAACATCCAACCCGCTCAGACCCGGGCATCTATACAGAACAAATTAAAATTTATCACTGAATCAGAACAGTAAATTAGCATAACTAAAGTCTCAAAACTCACAAATATAACATTAATTCCCTTTTAACCGAACTATCTTACTGCAATCATAAACTCATTTCCCCACTACCATAAACTGATGGAATAGTTTATAACAAATTCCCCGGTACGAATGACTAACACACATGTCATTTTCGAACATCCATCACGTGACAATTACTTCACTATATAGTATAGAAACTTTACATAAAACATTCACAGCTTCTTTGCCTCTCACAACTACACGCAATGTTAGAAGTAATTAATAAACAATTAGAAAATTAAACGAACAAACCCGGAAATAAAATTGACAGTATTTTGAATGCAGTTTTAACAGTGTCCGGCAGTCCGACAAGTAGCGACCTCTGTCGTATTGCTTAGAAACTACATACGTACATCTGACGCCAACTGTTGAGCGTGACTCGTGCTGCACCTCTCATTACTACGTGGTGTCCCATCTGAATAGGATATGATGCGAGGCGCTACGAGTCAGTAGCAAATTAGCTACATCGTCAGGTGCAATAAAATAAAGTCGTGTTCCGATCAGGAAAAGCGAATGAGATGGTCTAGCGTTCATAGTCAGGAATTTTTCGCTGAGTTGCGCATGTTGTTGTTGTGGTCTTCAGTCCTGAGACTGGTTTGATGCAGCTCTCCATGCTACTCTATCCTGTGGAAGCTTCTTCATCTCCCAGTACCTACTGCAACCTACATCCTACTGAATCTGCTTAGTGCATTCATCTCTTGGTCTCCCTCTACGATTTTTACCCTCCACGCTGCCCTCCAATGATAAATTTGTGATCCCTTGATGCCTCAAAACATGCCCTACCAACCGATCCCTTCTTCTAGTCAAGTTGTGCCACAAACTTCTCTTCTCCCCAATCCTATTCAATACCTCCTCATTAGTTACGTGATCTACCCACCTTATCTTCAGCATTCTTCTGTAGCACCACATTTCGAAAGCTTCTATTGTCTTCTTGTCCAAACTAGTTATCGTCCATGTCTCACTTCCATACGTGGCTACACTCCATACAAACACTTTCAGAAACGACTTCCTGACACTTAAATCTATACTCGATGTTAACAAATTTCTCTTCTTCAGAAACGATTTCCTTGCCATTGCCAGTCTACATTTTACATCCTCTCTACTTCGACCATCATCAGTTATTTTACTCCCTAAATAGCAAAACTCCTTCACTACTTTAAGTGTCTCATTTCCTAATCTAATTCCCTCAGCATCACCGTATTTAATTTGACTACATTCCATTATCCTCGTTTTGCTTTTGTTGATATTCATCTTATATCCTCCTTTCAAGTCACTGTCCATTCCGTTCAACTGCTCTTCCAAGTCCTTTGCTGTCTCTGACAGAATTACAATGTCATCGGCGAACCTCAAAGTTTTTACTTCTTCTCCATGAATTTTAATACCTACTCCGAATTTTTCTTTTGTTTCCTTTACTGCTTGCTCAATATACAGATTGAATAACATCGGGGAGAGGCTACAACCCTGTCTCACTCCTTTGCCAACCACTGCTTCCCTTTCATGCCCCTCGACTCTTATAACTGCCATCTGGTTTCTGTACAAATTGTAAATAGCCTTTCGCTCCGTATATTTTACTCCTGACACCTTCAGAATTTGAAAGAGAGTATTCCAGTTAACATTGTCAAAAGCTTTCTCTAAGTCTACAAATGCTAGAAACGTAGGTTTGCCTTTTCTTAATCTTTCTTCTAAGATAAGTCGTAAGGTTAGTATTGCCTCACGTGTTCCAACATTTCTACGGAATCCAAACTGATCTTCCCCGAGGTCCGCTTCTACCAGTTTTTCCATTCGTCTGTAAAGAATTCGTGTTAGTATTTTGCAGCTGTGACTTATTAAACTGATAGTTCGGTAATTTTCACATCTGTCAACATCTGCTTTCTTTGGGATTGGAATTATTATATTCTTCTTGAAGTCTGAGGGTATTTCGCCTGTCTCATACATCTTGCTCACCAGATGGTAGAGTTTTGTCATGACTGGCTCTCCCAAGGCCATCAGTAGTTCTAATGGAATGTTGTCTACTCCCGGGGCCTTGTTTCGACTCATTTCTTTCAGTGCTCTGTCAAACTCTTCACGCAGTATCTTATCTCCCATTTCATCTTCATCTACATCCTCTTCCATTTCCATAATATTGTCCTCAAGCACATCGCCCTTGTATAAACCCTCTATATACTCCTTCCACCTTTCTGCCTTCCCTTCTTTGCTAAGAACTGGGTTGCCATCTGAGCTCTTGATATTCATACAAGTGGTTCTCTTCTCTCCAAAGGTCTCTTTAATTTTCCTGTAGGCAGTATCTATCTTACCCCTAGTGAGACAAGCCTCTACATCATTACATTTGTCCTCCAGCCATCCCTGCTTAGCCATTTTGCACTTCCTGTCTATCTCATTTTTGAGACGTTTGTATTCCTTTTTGCTTGCTTCATTTACTGCATTTTTATATTTACTCCTTTCATCAATTAAATTCAATATTTCTTCTGTTACCCAAGGATTTCTACTAGCCCTCGTGTTTTTACCTATTTGATCCTCTGCTGCCTTTACTTCAACTAAATTCAATTCAGTATTAAATTAAATTCAATATTTCTTCTGTTACCCAAGGATTTCTACTATGCCTCGTCTTTTTACCTATTTTATCCTCTGCTGCCTTTACTACGTCATCCCTCAAAGCTACCCATTCTTCTTCTACTGTATTTCTTTCCCCCATTCCTGTCAATTGTTCCCTTATGCTCTCCCTGAAACTCTCTACAACCTGTGGTTCTTTCAGTTTATCCAGGTCCCGTCTCCTTAGATTCCCACCTTTTTGCAGTTTCTTCAGTTTCAATCTGCAGTTCATAACCAATAGATTGTGGCCAGGATCCACATCTGCCCCTGGAAATGTCTTACAGTTTAAAACCTGGTTCCTAAATCTCTGTCTTACCATTATATAATCTATCTGATACCTTTTAGTATCGCCAGGATTCTTCCAGGTATACAACCTTCTTTTATGATTCTTGAACCAAGTGTTAGCTATGATTAAGTTATGCTCTGTGCAAAATTCTACAAGGCGGCTTCCTCTTTCATTTCTTCCCCCCCAATCCATATTCACCTACTATGTTTCCTTCTCTCCCTTTTCCTACTGACGAATTTCAGTCACCCATCACTATTAAATTTTCGTGTCTCTTCACTACCTGAATAATTTCTTTTATCTCGTCATACATTTCGTCTATTTCTTCATCATCTGCAGAGCTAGTTGGCATATAAACTTGTACTACTGTAGTAGGCATGGGCTTTGTGTCTATCTTGGCCACAATAATGCGTTCACTATGCTGTTTGTAGTAGCTAACCCGCACTCCTATTTTTTATTCATTATTAAACCTACTCCTGCATTACCCCTGTTTGATTTTGTATTTATAACCCTGTATTCACCTGACCAAAAGTCTTGTTCCTCCTGCCACCGAACTTCACTAATTCCCACTATATCTAACTTCATCCTATCCATTTCCCTTTCTAAATTTTCTAACCTACCTGCCCGATTAAGGGATCTGACATTCCACGCTCCGATCCGTAGAACGCCAGTTTTCTTTCTCCTGATAACGACGTCCTCTTGAGTAGTCCCCGCCCGGAGATCCGAATGGGGGACTATTTTACCTCCGGAATATTTTACCCAAGAGGACGCCATCATCATTTAATCATACAGTTGCGCATATCAAATATAAAATAGCATAAAATAACAGAGTTTTCCCGAATACTATGAGTACCAACAACTGGTGAGCTAGCCGGTCCCCACATACCGAAAAACTGACCAAAAACCGATCGTGTATGGCTAAGTATGGGAGTCTCTAATCAGCTCACGATCCCTCATTTGTCTAAACAACGCAGTCGGCAGAAAGCAACGCCTACAAAAGCCAGACGTCAAGATTCTGGAGTTACAACTACAAGTCGTATGTGGGAAAGCATTACCTCACCAGATACTGGTCTTATATTATGACGGCAGCGTTATATCTTAATTCAAGCTATTTTAAATTTAACGTCCACTAATTGGAGAAAAATTGCTGACTCTGAACTTTGTGTCATCCAGTTCTCTTTACTTGATAGGAACATGACTTGATTTTATTGCACTTGATTACGCAGCTACATTGCTGCGAAACCGGGCGTGGATGTAAATGACGGACTTGCAGTTAAAGCACTCTCATTTTAAATATGATATATCCACCCTTTGGCTGCCGTGACTACATTGTCTGCTGAATATCCAGAAGGAAGGGAAATCCGGGGAATCTTCACGTGCGGGACATGTTCACGTAAAGAACCTTTCTCGGGAACCATTCTTGCTACAGCCCTACCGACAATGTAAGTTTAGTACTGCCATCTACTGCACCAGCTGAATGATCCTCAAAGCACGAAGAACAGACTCGTAGTTTTGTGCAAGGTGAGTAAATTTTGGTACTCTTATATCTAAACTCCTATGGAGTGTACGTTTTAGAATCGAAAACAGATAAATATATGCTCGTGGACATGGGATTAGTCTGCTTTACAAAGTACATTTGTAAAATTTTTAAGCCTGAAAGTTTCGAAACTAATTCAAACATGGAGATGGGACAGATTTACGCAGTTTTTTTGTGTGTGTGTGTGTGGGGGGGGGGGGGGGGGAGGGCACGTTTACGTACTATTTTGCCATTTCCAACGAAACTCATGCCCCAGTCAAGGAAACTTGAAGACAACAACAACTGTAATCGTAATCCGAAAAAAATGAAGGCGCAGGAAAATACAAGGTAGAAATGTTTAAAAAGGCTCTCTGAACCTAGTGAATATCAAGCAGAAAGTATTAATTCTGTGAGAGCAAGGGCTGATAAGGTTAAGAAACTGCTAAAAGCGAGAACAACGAAAAATGCAGATAGGGCTACTTCTGAAGTCATCATTAGCGTTCTACCCAATGGCAGGTTTTCACACTGCAATTCTCAACGCCGTCCTTTCTGCAGCCATCCTTTGCAGGGCTGAGTAATTTCTGCTCCCCTTTATGCCGCCAGTTGTCTCGTATTTCTTCCTTCGTCTCAATCTTTTCTCATAAAGTACTCCTTCCAAAACGTCTGTCAGCACTCCCATCTCAACGGAAATGCCATTCATTTCTCCCTTTCTCTTATAACTGCAGCAGTCTGCTGAGGAAGATGAAAATTGTCGTTTTATTTGCTGCTTGAAATGATACAGCTAACGAAAAAGAAATGAAGATCGGGTACAGTGCTTTAAACGTAAAAGATGGCTCATGACGATTGTGTCACGGTAATCACATTGCTTCTTGTGGGCATAAACTGCAACTCGGACAGTGACGATGAATAGGCCTTTAATTTACGTTCAAACTTACTCGTTGGCCGTCTTTTACTAACAGCTGGAAGGCCACCAGAAACTGCTTATTACCATCAAAATTTTTTTATTTTACCATATAACCCTGTACTTTGTTTACTGCCAATGAAACATGTTTTGAAAGTTTTAGTAGTGTGTTTTGTTTCTCATAATTATGTTCTATTATACTCTCCATGATACATGGCCCCATCTGTGCTCAAACAGGCTCTAGACACGGGGCACTTTTATGCACTCTGCTTCATCTTGTATAAAATTATTTTAAGCTCTTAAATGTAATGTTGAGTTAGAAATACATGTGCCAGGTTATACTTTGACAACCAGGCTATAACGCTAAACAATTTTAAACACAATAAGTCTAACCAAAAACTTCCCGAAAGAAATCCGCTTTCATGTGTCCCAGTCTCCCCTACGCAAAGGAAGGCTCAATACAAGCAAAAAGAACTTAGTCAATCACTACTAGATATATATCGAAGAAAGGAGCTTTACATACACTACTGGACATTAAAATTGCTACAGCACGAAGATGATGTGCTACAGACGCGAAATTTAACCGACAGGAAGAAGATGCTGTGATATGCAAATGATTAGCTTTTCAGAGCATTCACACAAGGTTGGCACCGGTGGTGACACCTACAACGTGTTGACATGATGAAAATTCACAACCGATTTCTCAGACACAAGCAGCAGTTGACCGGCGTTGCCTGGTAAAACGTTGTTGTGATACCTCGTGTAAGGAGGAGAAATGGGTACCATCACATTTCAGACTTCGATAAAGGTCGGATTGTAGCCTATCGCGACTGCGGTTTATCGTATCGCGACATTGCTGCTCGCGTTGGTCGAGATCCAATGACTGTTAGCAGAATATGGAATCGGTGGGTTCAGGAGTGTAATACGGAACGCCGTGCTGGATCTCAACGGCCTCGTACCACTAGCAGTCGAGATGACAGGCGTCTTATCCGCATGGCTGTAACGGATCGTGCAGCCACGTCTCGATCCCTGAGTCAACAGATGGGGACGTTTGCAAGACAACAACCATCTGCACGAACAGTTCGACGACGTTTGCAGCAGCATGGACTATCAGCTCGCATACCATGGCTGCGGTTACCCTTGACGCTGCACCATAGACAGGAGCGCCTGCGATGGTGTACTCAACGACGAACCTGGGTGCACGAATGGCAAAATGTCATTTTTTCGGTTGAGTCCTGGTTCTGTTTACAGCATCATGATGGTCGCATCCGTGTTTGGCGACATCGCGTTGAACGCACATTGGAAGCGTGTACTCGTCATCGCCATACTGGCGTATCACCCGGCGTGATGGTATGATGGTATGGGGTGCCATTGGTTACACGTCTCGGTCACCTCTTGTTCGCATTGACGGCACTTTGAACAGTGGACGTTATATTTCAGATGTGTTACGACCCGTGGCTCTACCCTTCATTCGATCCCTGCGAAACCCTACATTTCAGCAGGGTAATGCACGACCGCATGTTACATGTCCTGTACGGGCCTTTCTGGATACAGAAAACGTTCGACTGCTGCCCTGGCCAGCACATTCTCCAGATCTCTCACCAATTGAAAACGTCTGGTCAATGGTGGCCGAGCAACTGGCTCGTCACAATACGCCAGTCACTACTCTTGATGAACTGTGGTATCGTGTTGAAGCTGCATGGGCAGCTGTACCTGTACACACTATCCAAGCTCTGTTTGACTCAATGCCCAGGCGTATCAAGGCCGTTATTACGGCCAGAGGTGGTTGTTCTGGGTACTGATTTCTGAGGATCTATGCACCCAAATTGCGTGAAAATGTAATCACATGTCAGTTCTAGTATAATATATTTGTCCAATGAATACCCGTTTATCATCTGCATTTCTTCTTGGTGTAGCAATTTTAATGGCCAGTAGTTTATAAAAACAAATGACATTATTTGGACATGAAGTCCTCGTCTTACTTTACAAATGGAAACACCAGATTCTTTGTTCGGCTTATCCATATTACTGCCCATCAACGGAAGCGTCCCTTTCTTGAAGCGGTAACCACCGGTCACTTCGCTTGCCTCTTTGTGCACCGCCAGTTCCTAAACATGTGTACAGCTCTGACAGACTGCACGGACTGAAGCAGTAGACATCGTCTCTTTAGAACTGTTGATAGCCTTCGGAGAAAGAACACCTGCCACAACTATGATACCTGATGTTTAGTACTGGGAAGATACTGTATCTCGCTCCACTTTTCAGACCTCCGCCGCTAATCAGACTTGTAATACATGTTTAATACATTTTTATCCAGTTTTTAAATGATGCAATTCACTTTTTATGCGTTACAGTCTTTTGTGAAATTCCGGGTGTAATTGAGATTTTTGCTTTCGAATTTTGTATTCTGCTCTCAATATCGGCTGAGGTAGAACATGTCTACGTATTACCCGCCCGAGCTTCACTCTTCTCTGACCCAAGGTGCAACCCTTTGCCAGTAGAGGGCTCCGAAATCTAGCGCGTAACATGGCGCTGTGCAACGTGACTGTGCCCGTGCGCGAGAAACAGCGCGCTGTAATCGAATTTCTAACCGCAGAGAACTTCATCCACACATGGAGTAACCTCTCCTTCAGCATGTCAAATACAGACCACACTCGACCTCTGCGACGTCTGACATCTGCAGTAGCCCGACAACTTGGGTTCACCCTCATAGATCGGCCTTCATACCGTTCCAACTTGGCCCCGTGCAATTTTCATTATTTTACGAACTTAGTGAACATCTTTGCGGACTTCACTTTGATAATGGTGCCAGCGGAGATGAGGTTGTGGTTTCGTCAACGAAGTCAAAATATTCTACAGTGATGGTATCAACAAACTTATCTCTCGTTAGGAGAAATGTGTTTGTCGTCAGGATATGTTGAGAAATAGATATGTAGACCTTGAGAATAAAGGTGTAGAATGTTAATAAAGTTTAGTGTGCTTAAAAAGTTTAAGAATTTTCACATTTTACTTTTCAGCACGCTCACGTATACCATTTTAATCTCCATAGAATTCTGAAGAATTAACGGAATACTCCAATTAGCTTTAATATACACTGAAGCGCCAAAGAAACTGGTACAGGTATGCGTGTTCAAATACAGATATATGTAAGCAGGCAGAATACAGCGCTGCGGTCAGCAACGTCTATATAAGAAAACAATGTCTGGCACAGTTGTTAGATCGGTTACTGCTGCTACAATGGCAGATTATCAAGATTTAAGTGTGTTTTACCGTGGTGTTATAGTGGGCGCACGAGCGATTGGGCACAGCACCTCCGAGGCAGTGATGAAGTGGGAATTTCCCACTACGAACATTTCACAAATGTACCGTGAATATCAGGAATCCGGTAAAACATCAAATCTCCGATATTGCTGCTGTTGAAAAAAAAAACTGCAAGAACGTGACCAACGACGACTTAAGAGAGTCGTCCAACGTGACAGAAGTGTAACCCTTCACCAAATTGCTGCAGATTTCAATGCTGGTCCAGCAACAAATTTCAGCGGGCGAACCATTCAACGAAACATCATCGATATGGGATTTCGGAGCCGAAAGCCCACTCATGTACCCTTGATGACTGCACGACACAAAGCTTTACGCCTCGCCTGAGCCCGTCAACACAGACATTGGGCTGTTGACGATTGGATCACGTTGCCTTGTCGGACGAGTCTCGTTTCAAGTTGTGTCGAGTGGATGGACGTGTACGGGTATAGAGACAACCTCATGAATCCGT
Organism: Schistocerca americana; assembly: GCF_021461395.2. NCBI lineage: Eukaryota > Metazoa > Arthropoda > Insecta > Orthoptera > Acrididae > Schistocerca > Schistocerca americana. The sequence continues at coordinate 223,741,625 of NC_060124.1, forward strand.
GGACCCTGCTTGTCAGCAGGGGACTGTTCACTCTGTTGGAGGCTCTGTAATGGTGGGGGACGTGTGCAGTTGGAGTCATGTGGAATCCCTGATACGTCGGAGATTTGATGTTTTACCGGATATCTGATATGCACAGTACACTCGTGAAATTGTCGTACGGGAAAATCTCCACTTCATCGCTACCTCCGAGATGCTGTATCCCATTGCTCGAGTGTCGTTTATAACACCATATTCAAATCCACTTAAATCTTGATAACCTGCCATCGTAGCAGCAGTAACCGATCTAACAACTGCGCGAGACACTTGTTGTCTTATAGGTGTTGCCGACCGCTGCGCCGTATTCTGCCTGTTTACATATCTCTGTATTTGAATACGCATGCCTGTACCAGTTTCTTTGGGGCTTCAGTGATGTGCCTCGCTGAGCAGTCTGGAACTAATGAAAACCTTAGGAACAATTCTGAAACAAAAAAAGGCATGGAACAATCATTATTCGAGAAACGTCGGAACTGGAAAACTGAAAAGGATGGAATTACTGAAGAAGACACTTTTAGGGTGATTTAAACACGAGGCAGATGTCATACGTAACTTTACTTCTTAGGAAGTTGTAATAGACTTGCTTGGTTAGCTTAAATGTGAGTCCTTGGTAGGAAGATAATATAGTTTTCGCGAAACCCCAGTGGTTACGTTTAGAGAACCTTCGAAGAAAACTGTGTGACCACTATATACCTCTCTTAGATATCATGAGATTATAGTAAGAGAGGTTAGCGAGCATTCAGAGAAACATAGACAGTCACATTTCCGTGGCGTAGTACATGAATGGAATAGGACAGAAATGCCATCATAGTGGCACGAGGCATCCTCTGGCATGCAGTGCACAGAGCCTTGCGGTGAGTGTTCATCGGAGAGGGGGTATCATCTCGAGTGCCCCAGGCAAGTGTGGTAGGTCCGCTGTTGTTTTCTATCTACATAAACGATCTTTTGGATAGGGTGGATAGCAATGTGCGGCTCTTTGCTGATGATGCTGTGGTGTACGGGAAGGTGTCGTCGTTGAGTGACTGTAGGAGGATACAAGATGACTTGGACAGGATTTGTGACTGGTGTAAAGAATGGCAGCTAACTCTAAATATAGATAAATATAAAATAATGCAGATGAATAGGAAAAAGAATCCCGTTAAGTTTGAATACTCCATTAGTAGTGTAGCGCTTGACACAGTCAGGTCGATTGAATATTTGGGGGTAACATTGGAGAGCGATATGAAGTGGGACAAGCATGTAATGGCAGTTGTGGGGAAGGCGGATAGTCGCCTTCGGTTCATTGGTAGAATTTTGGGAAGATGTGGCTCATCTGTAAAGGAGACCGCTTATAAAACACTAATACGACCTATTCTTGAGTACTGCTCGAACGTTTGGGATCCATATCAGGTCGGATTGAGGGAGGACACAGAAGCAATTCAGAAGTGGGCAGCTAGATTTGTTACTGGTAGGTTTGATCATCACGCGAGTGTTACGGAAATGCTTCAGGAACTCGGGTGGAAGTCTCTGGAGGAAAAGAGGCGTTCTTTTCGTGAATCGCTACTGAGGAAATTTAGAGAACCAGCATTTGAGGCTGACTGCAGAACAATTTTACTGCCGCCAACTTATATTTCGTAGAAAGACCACAAAGATAAGATATGGGAGATTAGGCCTCGTACAGACGCGTATAGGCAGTCATTTTTCCCTCGTTCTGTTTGGGAGTGGAACAGGAAGAGTAGATGGTAGTTGTGGTACGAGGTACCCTCTGCCACGCACCGTATGGTGGATTTCGGATTATGTATGTAGATGTAGATGTACGTAGTCGTAATGAGAACGCTGTCTACGTTACATGAACCTGAAAGTTCCTACATAAATTTTCACACTTTATCTTTTCGAGCGTAATTGGGATAACGTCTAATCGAAAGGAAAAGTTAAAATCGGCCAAGTCGCCCCATCTCACCCGCAGTACTACTACTGGCCCACATGGCGGGAAGGAAGCTTAACGTTTCTGTACCCTCGCAATACTGGCTCCAAATTATGTGCAAGTATGCGAGGGCACACGACGGCCTACAAGCAAAGGAAGAGCGCGTTGCCTAGGGATTGGATCAAAATCCTTTCGCGTGTCTGGCATGAAGGGCAAGGATGTCCCGTTTGCTGCCAAAAAAAGTAAAGGCAGCCGGTCGGTAACAGAAGCGCCACCGCACAGTCAGCACAGAGACGGGTGGAGGGCTGTGGCAGAGGGGAAAGGGGGGGGGGGTCTCCCGTGCGAGACGGACGGCCACTTTGTCCCGGCGCCGCCAGTTTTACGGCTCGTCAGCTTTGTACGTCGGCCCGCCTCTCTTATCTCGACACTTAAAAAGTTTCCACCTCCAGTGGGTGCGCGTCCCAGCATCCAGCCGTCGCTCTCCTGGACAGGCGCCGCTTTCGCGATGGCCGCTGCCGCCTGGGTAAACAAAGCGAGCAGAAAAATTAGTAAACTTAAACCCCTGCGCCTGAAGATTGTATTGCAGCTATTTTCAGGGACACATGCTGCTGACCAAGACCGTAGGGTACAAGCAAGACTTGTATTCGCAATTGCGAATATGGTAAGACTCCAGCTGCACAATGTACTGGTGTGAATGAAGAGTTCTGCCGGGCCGGGACTCCAACCCACCTCGACTACCCGAGCACGCCTTCAGGACCTATCCAGTCTTCCATATGTCACCGTGTGTCTACGTCGTGTACTCGCACAATTGCTGTGATTCCCTCACATGCAGAGACTTATGATTTCTGTTCCTGCCTTGTCTTAGCATGAAACACTATATTGCAGTGCTGTGTTTTTGCGACGTGCACGATTGTGTGGGAGACATTTCGCGCGGAGGTTCGAGTCCTCCCTCGGACATGGATGTGTGTGTTCGTCCTTAGGATAATTTAGGTTGAGTAGTGTGTAAGCTTAGGTACTGATGACCTTAGCATTTACGTCCCATAAGATTTCACACACATTTTTTTGAAAGATATTTCAGAGTAAATTGCAAAAACAAAGGCACTGGAATACGGAATAGGGAAATTGTCTCTCACAGGATAAACGTTAGTGATAACTCTCCCTCTACGTTTTGTTATGGCATCTGTACGACCACAGCTCGTCCCTTATGGGTTGCGTTTCCTTCTTCTGCCACGACTTTTTCATCATTCCCCTTCTTCACTCCCACTCTTGTTCCGCGACTTTTTTTACTCTTCCTATTTTCACTGCAATAAAATAATAATATATGAAGAATTTTTCTAGATTTTTTGAGACCGAAAAACATTTGCCGTTGGCGCACATTAGAGGATAAATGGGGCTATCTCTATTTGTGGTATTAGGAGAATAATACACAGAAGAATGGAAATTTGAGGATCTCTTGAATTTAGAAAAGACAAAGGCACCAGAGACGCAGATATGATGTTGCGACTGATAATGGAAGCAAGATGAAGAAAAATCAAGTCACTCTTCAGTGTGGACAATGAAGAACCAATTGCGCAAATAAAAAATAGCTTCGAGAATGGGATTAAATTCGGGGTGAGAGGCTATCAATGATAATATTCACTTACGACACTGCTATCAGTGCAGGTGAAGAAGAATCGTAGGATCTGCTGAATGGAATGAACAGTCTAATGAGCACAAAATATAGACAGAGAGTAAACAGGGAAAAGACAAAAGTAATGAGAAATAGAGGAAGTGAGTATAGGGAGAAACTTAACATCGATGTTAATGATCACAAAGGAGACGAAGTTAAGGAATTCTGCTACCTTGGCAGCAAAATATACCCATGATGAATGAAGCACGGAGGATTTAAAAAGCAGTCTAGCACATGCAAGGAGGGCAGTCCTCGGTGAGAAGTCTACTAATACCAAATATGGGCCTTAATCTGAGGAAGAAATTTCTGAGAATGTACGTTTTCAGCACAGCATTGTGAGTGTTGTCAATCATGGACGCTGGGAAAACCGGAACGAGGAGAATCAAAGAGTTTGACACGAGTTGCTACAGAAAATTGTTGAAAATTAGTTGTAGTGATAGATACTGAATGAGGAAGTTCTCCGTAGTATCTGCGAATGAAGGGTTATATGGGAAACACTGACAAGAAGAAAGGAGAGGATGTCATCAGGGAATAGCTTTCATGGCGCTAGAGGGAGCTGTAGAAGGTAAAAAATGTAGAGGAAGTCAGAAAATAGAATACACCCAGAAAATAATTGAGGACGTAGATTGCAATTGATTCCCTGAGCTGGAGAGGTTGCCACAGGAGAGGAACTCGTGGCGGATCGCATCAAACCAGTCGGAAGACTGACGACGCAAAAAAATAAGAAATAAAATAAAATAAAAAATCTGGACAGATATACCGTATCTGATTATGTATCCGAATACCCCTATGTTATGCGGATTTGACCAACAGATGTCACAAGCGTGAAAACAGAACAGGAAACAGAGATTGAAGTACATTACTCAACAAATACTTGAGGACACAGGTTGCAAGTGCTGCTCTGAGATAAAGGGGTTGGCACAGAGAGGGATAGAGGAATTCTTGGCTGGCCGAATCAGGCCAGTCAGAAAACTGACGACTCAAAACGGTAGGACAAGATGACTCTCCTATCTCTCACCTTCCAGTCTAAGCTCATTTTGTCTTGAAGGGTGCTGCAGCATTTCCTCTACACCAGATGCTGCTTTTATATCATCAATAGTGGGCCGCCAGAATCACGATAGCTTCGTTGGGTACAGCACTAGCAAGTCATATTGGTATTTTGGTGCGTTAGACCGTATATTCACAATAACCATCCTATCACTAACCGTCTATCGTTGATTCCTGGTGTATATGGCCGTCTGTACAAAGTTTTTAGTCCTGGAAAGAACGACATTTCTGTCGACAAGTGACCACAATGATTAATTGTTTTTAGAATTATTACCATTTTTGTTGGGTCAGGTGATCAGAATGTGTATTTATACTAACGTATGTGCACGTTCGTTTTCAGAAATGTATCTTTTACTTTTAAAACAGTTACATCCTGCTGTTCCATTTTGAGTTGTGCTGTAAGCTATTTTCGGATGCAGACAGCTTCTATATCTCTAACATATGTAGCTTCGCCGTACATAGCATAATGGAGACGGTGACGAATCACGTGTAATAAATGATACCATCTGCTTCATCTCTCTTCCCGCTAAAACATTTCTTTTCTAGGTGGTTCCGCTACGGTCGCAGGTTCGAATCCTGCCTCTGGCATGGATGTGTGTGATGTCCTTAGGTTAGTTAGGTTTAATTAGTTCTAAGTTCTAGGCGACTGATGACCTCAGAAGTTAAGTCGCATAGTGCTCAGAGCCATTTGAACCGTTTGAACTCAAACTGAACATGTGGATGAAGGGTTGGTAGCATCTAAGGATACAGCAGAAATATTAGGTCACTCACAGTATTTGATAGATACCGTGTTGGAGACGCTTTCTAAGTGGGAAGAGAAAGAGAAGGCGCAGCAGTGTAACGGTAGGGAGGAGCTACAAAATACTGAATTGTCAGGTGAAGAAGCAGAAGAAATTCATGCTTATATTTACGATGAGGATGGTGTTCTCTTATCTAAAGTGCCTGTGCAGGATGTTGATACTGTACTAATAGATTTAGGACAGGAGGTAAGTGAGGATGTAGAGGGTAGCCTGTTGGGGGTCGATGAACCCAGTAGCTGTGACCAGTTGTCACTTGAGAAGGAACCCGACGATAATGGTGAAAGTGGTTTAGCTGTAACTAGTGTTATGCCCGGTCTGGAGGCGCAGAATCGCTCAGACTACAGTAATTTGGGTCATGTTCAGCAAACTAAATGTAATGAAGTCGTGCGGTGTTTCAATTTGAAGTTAATAGACCGACTGGAAAAGGCAGCTGAAAATGTAATTCAGGAAACCCCTACACACTTTGACCTAAATGTAATGAAGACAGATGTCGATCACTTTAGTTGGAGACAAATCCAAAAGGAACGATTGGAAGAGTTTGAGGAACCACCTGTACAAACTAGAATAAGCCACCCTATAATAATAGTGAATATGTTGGGTATCAATGTACGTTGTCTCTTAGACAGTGGAAGTGAGGTGAGTGCGATATCTCAGTCCTTCTTTGATGCATTACCTGGTAAAGACAAGCTTACAGTAATGAGGGTATCAGGACTAAGAATAATTGGTGCTACTGGCAAGATGTCAAAAACGGTAAAACAAGAAGCTTTGCTGCCTTTTAACATTAATGGTAATTTAATTGATCATCCATATTTAATTGTAAACAATCTCAGTATTGAGGTTTTAATTGGCATAGATTTCTTGTCGAAATATCAGAGTGTTGTTGACTTTGAAAGAAGCCAGTTAAAAATGGTCTTGCCAATATCCGGAGTAATTACGGTACCTTTTATTGATAAACATGTCGTAACTAATGATGAAACTTGGGAGCTGCCTATACGAGTTCTGAAAAATAGGAGATATTGGGACGAAGGTGTTAATCTTAGTACAAGTAAGCTAAACACAGAAGAAGAAGAAGCAATTATTTTGGACAAAATAGAAACTAAATTGCAGGAAATCGATAAAATTTCAGCTAAGCAGAAGGAAGAACTGAGACAGGTTTTGAAAAGGCATCATAAGGTATTTTCAAATAGACCTGGCGTGGTCAAAGGTTATGAATGTCAATTAAAGGTGAAACCTGGCCAAGTGTTTTTCAGGAAGCCATACCAAATACATGTAGCTAGGAAGGAGGCGGTTCGAAAGGAGATACAGAGAATGCTAGAGTGGGGTGTGATTGAAAAAGCGGTCAGTGAGTACAATAATCCTCTTGTTGTTGTACCAAAAAGAGGCGGGAGTGTCAGATTGGTCTTGGACGCTCGTTGGTAGAATGAAATAGTGGTTAGGGAAAGTGATAGACCGCAGAACATGGACGAGTTATTGCAAAAGTTCCGGGGAGTAAAATTCTTTACTTCTATGGACATCACGTGTGGATATTGGAATTTGCCACTGGCGGAAAGTTCAAGGAAGTACACAGCTTTCTTGTACGAAGGAGTTTGTTACCAGTATCGTGTGGTACCTTTCGGACTTAATGTCTCTGTTTGCGCCTTCGTACGTGTGATGTGCCATGTTTTAGGACCAGCCTTAAGTAATAAAATAACAGTCTAAGTAGATGATCTGTTAATAGCAACTCCTACCCGGGAAGAACACATAGCTTTATTAGAGGAAGTGTTTGAGGCTACTGAGAGAGGTGGCATGAAACTAAAGATTGAAAAGACAGAGTGCGTTAAAGAGGAAACAGGTTTCTTGGGATATATGATAAGTGGAAAAGGTATTCTGCCTGACCCAGGCAAGCTAGCAGTCATTGAAAAATTTGAGGCTCCCAGAAACAAGAAGCAGTTGAGATCGATGTTCGGTCTTTTCGGCTTCTATAGGCGTTTTGTTAGTGATCAGGCTTTTAATGCACCCTGTCTTCACCTCCTGCTGAAAAAGAATATCCCTTGGGTTTGGACAGCAGAATGTCAACAGGCGTTCGGAGTGCTTAAACAATCTTTCATTAATAGTCCTATTTTACATCATCCTGATTTTGAAAAACCATTCTGTATGTCTGTTGATGCTAGTGGCTATGGTATAGCTGTGGAGATATTCCAAGAGGAAATAGAGAACAAACAAGAAGCGTTCATGACTATAGCTTTCGCAAGTCGATCTTTACAGGCAGCAGAGAGAAATTATGGCATCTCAGAACTGGAAGCATTGGCAATTGTATTTGGGGTACAGAAGTTGGAGCAGTATCTATTAGGTCACAAGATAATTGTTTACAGTGACCATAAGGCGTTGACCTTTTTAAAGACCTGTAAGTTGAGGAATGCTCATTTGGTAAGATGGTCATCGTATCTCCAGCAGTTTGACCTTGAGGTTAGATATATTCAAGGGAAAGACAATCTGGTAGCTGATGGGTTATCTAGAAGTGCGGAGCTCTGTGATGACGCGGGAATTACAGCAACAGACCTAAGTGAAGTACGAATGTTTGCGTTGCACGAAGTGAAGGAAGAAAGTGCATTAAAGAGAGTGATTAAGAACTTGAGACGTGAGCAGAATGCAGATGACCAACTGAAATTAGTGAAGAGCTATTTAGGACATGCGAACTATCCTAAGGTTTCGCAATACTGTTGTCTGCATAAAGGTATTCTGTTTAGGAGGAAAAAGGTAGGTGTTCCTGAGTGGAAGCTGTGGTTTTCCTCACAACATGTAGACTTACTAATCGACTATGTACACCTGGGGTATGGGCATTACGGTGCAAAGAAGTGCATTGCAAAATTAAAAGAGAAGGTTGTGTTTGACAACATGTACCGCCGTGTGGCCAAGCGTCTAGCATCTTGTGTAGTGTGCCAGAAAGTCCGTGCTGCTAACACCGGAATACAAGGGGATATGCATTCAGTAGAGCCAACTGAAACCCTAGAATTACTGGCTTGTGATTTGTTTGGCCCTCTTCCTGTTTCGAGAGGTGGTTGCACCCATGTTTTTGTTGTTGTGGATGGATTCAGTAAATATGTTAAGCTATACCCAATTAAAAGAGCAAATGCAAAAACATTGGTAGAAAAGTTGGAAAAAGATTTCTTCGTGAACTTTGGCGTACCGAAGAATTTGCTATCAGACAATGGGCGTCAATTTACTTCTGATAGATTTAAGGAATGTCTAGATAAGGCCGGAGTGAAACATCTGAAAATATCTGCGTATTTCCCCCAAGGAAATATGAGTGAACGAATTATGAGAGAATTGAATAGGCTTTGCAGAACTTATTGTGCTCGGAAACACTCAAGTTGGGCAGAGCACATGAAGTATTTCGAGAATGTAATTAACAACTTAAGGCATGATGCAACTGGTTTTGCGCCTTGCGAATTGATGTTTGGCCAAGAACCGCACAATGTAATTGCAGATATGGTAGAATTCCCTATTCTAACGCAAATATCAACAGACGAGAAGAAGTTAAAGGCTACTCAAATATAAGAAAAAGAGCATTGGAAAGGAAGAAGCGTCATGACACAAAAGCTGTACCTATTAGTTTTGAAATAGGTCAGTTAGTCCTTGTCAAAACCAAGGAAAAATCAAAGAAAATAAATTCAGAAACAAATAAATTCATGTTCGTATACCAAAGACCTTTCAGGATCATAGGAAAACCACATGCTAATGCATATAGGCTATAGTACCCTAAGAGTAAGAAGCTATTAGGTCTCAGGAACGTGATCGACCTAAAGAAGTTCATAGGTAGCGAATGAATTCTGTAGGGAGGAGGTTGTTCTGTAACCTCTACACAGTGTGGCAGCTGTGCAGTCCCAGCTGTGTGAGATCTTCTTTCCATTTCAGGTCTCACTCATTCTTCATCTTTTCTATCCACCAAAAATTTCGACCTCTTCTTTCCAACACATTAAATTTTCCGTTATGGTTATCAAGCCAATAATAAACTAATGAATTCTGTAGGGAGGAGGTTGTTCTGTAACCTCTACACAGTGTGGCAGCTGTGCAGTCCCAGCTGTGTGAGATCTTCTTTCCATTTCAGGTCTCACTCATTCTTCATCTTTTCTATCCACCAAAAATTTCGACCTCTTCTTTCCAACACATTAAATTTTCCGTTATGGTTATCAAGCCAATAATAAACTAATGAATTCTGTAGGGAGGAGGTTGTTCTGTAACCTCTACACAGTGTGGCAGCTGTGCAGTCCCAGCTGTGTGAGATCTTCTTTCCCATTTCAGGTCTCACTCCTTCTTCATCTTTCCTATCTACAAAAATTTTGACTCTTAATCTCAAAAAAAAAAAAAAAAAAAAAATCCGTTATGGTTATCAAGCCAATAATAAGCTAATGAATTCTGTAGGGAGGAGGTTGTTCTGTAACCTCTACACTGTGTGGCAGCTGTGCAGTCCCAGCTGTGTGAGATCTTCTTTCCATATCAGGTCTCACTCATTCTTCATCTTTCCTATATACAAAAATTTTGACCTCTTTTTTCTAATATGAAAATTTTCTGAAACCAATGATTTCTGTAGGGAGGAGGTTGTTCTGTAACCTCTACACAGTGTGGCAGCTGTGCAGTCCCAGCTGTGTGAGATCTTCTTTCTCATTTCAGGTCTCACTCAATCTTCATCTTACCTATCCACTAAAGTTTCGACTCCTTCTTTGCAATACAAAAATTTTCCGTCATGACTATCAAGCCATGAGTTATGTAACTATTCTATCCACCGATTTGTGAAGAAAAATACCTAATGTGACAAACGTTATAGTGACATAAACAACAGAGAAGTATGATGTAATTAAGATACAAATGTATTTGAGTAACAAATATGTATAGAACCCTGGTAATATTGTAAGTACAAAGTGTTGTTTTATTGGAAATGGTCCAACAACAGTATTTTAAAAGAAAGCAAATTCGTGTTCAAGCAGGATCTGAAGTGGCAGTGAAACCTATTGTATGCTGTAGAGCTAACTAATTAATAGTAAAAGAGATTGCTTAGTGTTATGAAAAAAAATATATGCAGATAAGTTGTAAGAATAAACTCACCTTGTGTAGCATGGAATGGCAGTGTAATAGAATTGGACAGTGTTTGTGGTTGAGACGTGAAGGACACGTCCCTGAAATGTTTATAAGGTTGGAGCTGGCCGTTATTTGGTGTAGTGTGTGACAGGACACACCTACACGTTTTGAGGTTATGAGTTGGAGGCGTAAATGCGGCCATAGGTACCCTTATGTTAGATGAGACAGAGCAGCTCATGGTGTCCTATAGGTTTAAGGAATTTCGCATTACGCTATTCCATAATTACTTGATTCACTTTAGCGGTAGGTCGAGAGAGACTACCTGTGGTTTCAGCGTCCGATCGAGTGGAAATGGATTGCCATGTGAGCAAACTGATCAACTGCAATACACTATAGATATGAAATAAATGTGCTGTCCTATGCTTTAAATGTTAATAGAGTGAGTGTTAAATAAGTACATACACTAGCAACATAATTGAGTAACATAATGGCAGACGTGAAACATTATTTATAGCTCAGCATAAATACACTTCGATGAAGTAAGTACATAATTGCAGATGTGGAACTGACACAACAGCAGAGGACCAATAAGTGGAGTTAGTAGTCAACTAAACGTAGTGTGTTTTGAACACTCAGAACTGTACTATTACCACAAGTTACTCACATGTACAAAGAAGCTGAGAATACAACTACTAATCAAATATACTCATACTATCTCTAAGAATAAGGTAATCGAAGATGAGTCAGCTAAGTAAATAAAATACAGATTTGTCAGGAATGTACCGAGCATTGGTTCAGTGTTCCGGCCCAGAAATAATAAATTGAAATTAAATAGGATTCATGATTGTATGACTTGAGCATAAATTTTCTCTAGTGCGTGACTAACGGCGTTTTGAGCCTTTTGTTTACCGATTTTATGACAATTAAGTAACCACAAGAGTAAAATTGAAAAAGTTCTGTTAACTTTGTTCCAGCAAAATATTGAAGGATAAAATGTATATATCCCTATTTCATTGTGACCCACCCTTAGATAATAAGTGAACAGAGTCTGAAGCACTCTTTTTGTTTGTTCTACAGGACAAACCAGATAATGGCAGCCTGGTAGCTGCGTGAAAGCGTGGAGTGACTTGGACACAACTCACAGTGACCCCTTTCCCCATGTAATTTAGAGTGAACGTGAAGAACGCACACCATAGCAACTTCCCCTCCTCTACCCTTGTGAATGGAAGTGTAGAACGCCAGCCAAAGCGACTACAACCACGTGTGTAAAAATGATTTGTGAAATTTTCTTTCAGGTTTAGAAAAGACTGCTAAGATATAATCATCTGTTTATGTATCTTGAATAACTGTGTTATTTTCTTTGAATTTGTGTATGTAAAAATGTATTTAATGTATTTAAGATTTTCATAATTTTACATATTTTTATGTGTTTGTTTGTCTAGGGCAGTATGTATGCCAAAGTGTTTCATTGATTTTGCTTAAATTTTGAGGGATAATATTGCTTAAGAGGCAGTGAACATGCCAGTAATTTAAATAATTGAAGTAGGTAATCAGTTCTCTTTTAATATTTCTGTATGTTTACATTTCAATTTTAATTTTTCATAGGGAGTTAAGCTGTGCTCTTGCTTCCCTTTTTGTAATTAATTATTTTTTCGTTCATTAAACACTCAAAAAAATTTAAGTAGAGGGTGATGTAGGGAAGCAGCCTACTCACGCCGTAGTAAATTCACAACCGTCTTTCCATTGTGTGCCAGCCAGTCCGCTGCAACTAGCTCTGACGTCATAAATGTTGCGCAATACTTTAAAAATCAAGTAAATAACCTGAAACGGTTCTAGCATGTCAGGAGTAATACTAAATCAATATGTGTTGAATGTCAGTTCAGTAACTTTAACCATTTTCGAAATTTCGATGTTTTTTTGTAAAAATCATTGGCGCAACAGAAAAGAGCTAGAGACTTAAAAATTTATATCTATATTCCTTTTTCATAATTATTTAATAGAAACAGTCTTCTGGATCTCACAAATTAAAATTTTTGTTGAAATTCATGATTTTCTGGTTTTTGCCTTAAAAATTAAGGAAGCAAGATAGATTAAGTAGGCTAATAAATAAGGCTAGAATGTTTAGATTTAAGTAGAAGGGAGATCCGCTATAATCATAAAGATGTGAGAAATTTCAACTGAATGACTATAAAACTATAGCGATAGCGTATCTCCAAAGGGCAAGTTCAGAGCTCATCTACTGCGTGAAGTGTAATTAAATTAATTAGCTCGCCCAAAATATTTGACTTAGCCACGTCAGACTTTTATTATGATTACTTACCTGCGTGTTGAATGCGCATTTAAATTGAGAGCTTCATCTGCCATCAGCAAAAGAAGCTATGATTTATTGGATAACTTAAAGTGGTGCATTGCTAGCCCAGCGGCTAGTCGGGAGAGCGGATTTGATCAGGCGTTTCCTTAGCCGTCCGCACCGCGGCTTTATATATAAGAACGCTGCGCGAGAGAGGAAGGCCACAGTTCTCTTCAGACGCTGAATAGCACACCATCTGTGTCGGGAGTCGCGTCGCGTCGGTATCATTGCTATAAACAGCCTCGGATGCCGTATTAAGTTACTCGGGATACGCGTAACTATGAAATCATTTTCGAGTGAAGTGTTAATTCTGGGATGACTTTAATTATCTATCTTCAGTTTGCGTATGTCGTATCTGGTTTTCCCTCAGTCCGTGTGTCACTACTAAACATTGCTGTGCTCCAAACGAACAGTCTCAGAAATTTCTTTCTGACATTAATTCGTATGTTAGATACTAGTAGACTTCCCTTGGCCAGGAATGCTCCTTTTGGCTGTCCTAGACTGCTTTTTACGTCCTCCTTATTTCTGTCATGGCTTATTTTGCTTCCCAGAAAGCGGAATTCCTTAACTTCGTCTACTTCATGCCAATCAATTTTGATGTTAAGTTTCTTGCTATGATCATTTCTGTTACATCTCATTACTTTTGTCTTTTCCGGTTTACTCTCAATCCATAATCCGTACTCGTTAATCTGTCCATTCTATTCAGCATATCGCGAAATTCTTCCTCCCTTCACTGAGGATAGAAATTTCATCAGAGAATCTCATCTTTGATATCCTTACACCCTGAATTTTAATCTCGCTCTTGAATATTTATTTTATTTCCGCCATTGTCTCTTCGATATATAGACAGAACACTAGGGGCAAAAAACTACATCCTCATCTTACACTCTTTTTAGTCCGAGCACTTCGTTCTTGGTTTTCTAATGCAACTGTTTCCTCCTGGGTCTTGGATATTTTGTGTATTAGCTGTGTTTCCCAATTGCTTACTCCTATTTTTCTCAGAATTTCGAACATCATGCACCACTTTACATTGTCGAACGCATTTACCAGATGGATAAATCCATGAGCGTATCTTCATTTTTCTTCAGTCTTGCTTCCATTATCAAGCATAACATCAGGACAAACTCTCTGGTGCCTTTCACTTTTCTAAAGGCATACCGATTGTCGTCTAACAGATCCTCAGTCTCTTTTCCTCTCTCCTGTGTGTAATTACTGTCAGCAGCTTGGATGCGTGAGCTATTAAGCTAATCGTGCATAGTTCTCGCTCTTTTTTGTTCTTGCTGTCTTCGCAAATGTGTGAATGATATTTTTCCTGAAGTCTGATAATACGTCGTCAGTCTCATAGATTCTACACGTCAGCTTCAATAGTCGTTCGATTGCCATAGCCACCAATGATTTTAGAAATTCCGATGGCCTGTTATCTATCCCTTCTGCCTTATTTGATCTCAAGTCCGCCAAAGCACTTTCAAATTCGACTGTAATACCCGATACCCTACATCATGCTTATCAATGAAGATCACGTCATCAGGCATTTCTTCTCCCTCATAGGTGCCTTCTGTGCATTCTTTCCACCTACCCGCTCTTTCCGCTGCGATTAACAATGGAATTCCCATTGCACTTTTAATATTGCCTCCCTTGCTTTCAATTTCACGGAAGAGTGACTTTTTTATATGCTGAGTCAGTCCCTCCGACGACAGATTTTTTCGGTTTCTTGATATTTTTTCTGCACCCATTTGGCCTTGGCTTTCCTGTACGTCCTATTTATTTCTTTCCTATGTGATCTATACAGCTGTGTTCCTGTTACATTAAGGTATCCGATGTTTGTGTCTGTAGACATTTTATTTTTGTGCACAACTGCGGCATAGAAAGGATGATCTCCTCCACGTTCTCTATTACTCTCTCATCGCTCCTATGTACATTCATTCCCACCTGTTTCAGTGCTCCTCCAGATGTTTTCCTGCAATAGCGGTATTCAGTTTGTTTGTATTGGTTTAGGTGGTCGTATCTTCCTTAGGTGGTATATTTTGGCCACGTACGTCTCGGGTATTTCCATCCACTCGTCTATTGCTCCCCACAGTCAGATCACTTCGTCCAGCGCTGTGTTGACCAAAACTGATGACAGTCGACTTCGATGTTTGATACTGGTTTTAATCTCAAACACTTCTTGCAGAAATCCTCTGAATCTTGCGTTTCTGTCTGTTAGAATTTCCGCTGTGTGTTCGCGAGTAGTGTCATCTATTCTTCCCATCTTACTGCTATTTACAAGGGAATATCTGTCGATGAAATTATATGCCTTCGTGATATTCAGAAATATTTTACTGTTCTTTAAGACCCTATGTTCAATCAGTTGCTCCAGTGTAAAGATCTCTTCCATGCATCCAGTTTCTTTCTTGAAGAGCGTCTGAAAGTGTGAAACTTTACTTTGTATATGTCCTCCTACTCTTTTCTGGAGGCGTTTCCACAGCACCTTGCAGCCATCTAGCAGTGACATTCTTCATTAGTTGTTTGCATCTGAAATGCAAACATTTATTTCTGTTACTTGATAACAAATAACAATTAAATGTAAATGATTATGTTGTAAGTTAAAATTTACTGACGCTTGAGCGTTTTTAAGAACTTCGACAGGCTTAATATATACATATTTTATAAAGGAGCTATACCTACATGATTTGATCTTATTGTATTTTAATTTTGTTTGTATTATGTTTTTCTTCATTTTTTGCTAGATTTTTGTTATTATAAGTCCATTTTGCTGGAAAAAATATCATAAAATCCTATATTTACTGGTACTGAAAAGTTGTGTAAAATATATCTATATGATCTGTTTTAGGCAGCTCGGGAACAGTCCATGTAAATTCATAGACAAATTAAACATTAAAAAGAAAGTGCTTGTGAGTATAAGCTATAAACTGACAGCGGCACTCTAACTGAAACCGTCTATCATGTACACAACACTCCCGCACGTATATTGTCCCACCTGTTTCATAACTACGTACACTAACGTGCGCTGTATCAAGTTTGTGAAATACCCTGTTCATTGCATTCCATACTTACAAATAAAAAAGAAATGTTGGACAGGAAAACATGTATAGTTCAGAACATTCTACATCTACATCTACGTGATTACTCTGCTATTCACAATAAAGTGCCTGGCAGAGGGTTCAATGAACCACCTTCAAGCTGTCCCTCTACCGTTCCACTCTTGAATGGCGCGTGGGAAAACGAGCACTTAAATTTCTCTGCGCGAGCCCTGATTTATCTTATTTTATCGTGATATAATTTCTCCCTATGTAGGTGGGTGCCAACAGAATGTTTTCGCAACCGTAGGGGAAAACTGGTGATTGAAATTTCATGAGATCCCGTCGCAACGAAAAACGCCTTTGTTTTAATGATTGCCACTCCAATTCACGTATCATGTCTGTGACTCCATCTCCCCTATTTCGGGATAATACAAAACGAGCTACCCTTCTTTGTACTTTTTCGATGTCATCCGTCAGTTCTACCTGATGCGGATCCCACGCCGCACAGCAATACTCCAGAATAGGGCGGACAAGCGTGGTGTAATCACTCTCTTTAGTAGACCTGTTGCACCTTCTAAGTGTTCTGTCAATGAATCGCAGTCTTTTATTCGCTCTACGCACAATAATATCTATGTGATCGTTCCAATTTAGGTGTTACATAGCAGCTGGTAAGATATCAATAAAGAGATAGGAAATATGGTCATGTTCATATGCCTCTCCTGCTTAGGGAACACGGGGTTGTACATCTCCCGTCAGATAGTGTATCATCAGTTTTGAAAGGTTCCTCCGTATTTGAGCCGACCCCCTTTACACAGAGGCACCGCGTTAACACGGCGAAAGGGTTAATCAGCGCATCTTGAGCGGAAAGACCGCAGTAAAGCGCAAGTGAGAGGAAATAAATGCTTTTTCAGATTAACGTCTTGATGGATGGATCCACCAGCAGCCTAATTAGAAATTGCGACAATTCACTTATAACTGACAACATTTTATTATGTACAATTGCAGTGTCGGAATTTATTCCATTCCCAAGCACAGTAAGTTGGTGCAGAACAGCAATTTGAATTGCCGTTTTCAAACACAATTAATGTGTGCAAGAATTGATTACACTGATGTAATATGCCACAAATTAGAAAACTGTAATAGTACAGGTTTGGCAAAATAGAACTTGCGGGGAATATGTTTAATGCACCTTAAGATAAACGAACCATCCTACATTATCCACACCCAGCACAGATGATTTAAGTCTGGTTGCCTATATTGAGGAACATGAAATATTTTACATTCCAGTTATATTTGGCCCTCTGTTAAATATGGAGGCAGTCATAAGCAAAACCCGACAAGTTTTAAACTTATGCGCCGGCCGCTGTGGACGAGCGGTTATAGGCACTTCAGTCCGGAACCGAGTGACTGCTACGGTCGCAGGTTCGAATCCTGTCTGGGGCATGGATGTGTGTGATGTCCTTCGGTTAGTTAGGTTTAAGTAGTTCTAAGTTCCAGAGGACTGGTGACCTCAGATGTTAAGTCCCATAGTGCTCAGAGCCATTTGAACCATTTTTAAACTTATGCAGATGCTGGTCGCCTGGAGAAAATTTTTAAATGGGAGAATATGTGCATGGCATCAAACACATCCAATTAATAGCTTAAATACGCAGATAAAACACAATCAGTAAATAAACATAAAATAAATCCTTTTGAAACGATATTCTGTATTAAATATTTTTATTTCCGTGTGGTTTTCATCTATGAAGGTGACTAAATAACTGCAACTCTGTTTGTATGATTGAATTTGTATAGTTCTGCAGTACATATTTAGTTAACAGTCGACTGAATTTCATAATCAATATTTGTTCACTTTCTTACTTGCTGGTATAAAATGACATTCTTAATTACAAGTTTTCTTAATTTTTAATACTTCTGTGATTAAGATCAAAAACATTCTCTTGTGCAGATAGCTTGTGACAGTCATAACATTTTTGAAAAAAATTATATTTCAGGGTCACCCAGAGCTGCTGATAAAATAAATCTTCATTAACTACCAATTTCGATCAGTCGATCGCCACCAGGTTCAATAAAATTCTTTATGCTGGCCTGTATTGTAACGTTCTTACTATGACGTCGAAGTAAAATAACTGGTGCAATGCGTCACTGAAACTACCATCATTACTAAAATGTTTTAACACTTACCGTGCGGTTGCGTAATATGACGTCGCGGGCGGAAACGAAGAAAATGCGGCCGCCGTAATATTACGTACCGCCGCATTCCACTTTGTTTTAGTGTTTCAAACGCATTGTTAGCGTTCCCGCTACAACCTGTAGGTCCTGTAATGCTTGTAGTTCATCATATTAGCGCTAGATCGCAGCACCTAGTGAGGTAATGCTATATATCCGTATATATTTCCAAACGAATTCACGTGTGTTTTTCACGCGTATGTTACGTGTTCTTTGGTGTCCTGTCGTTTGTTTACCGTTGATTTTGGCGCTAGTATTTTGGTTTTAGCTTGTTTATCTTCTTTTTACTCACAATGGAGAGTGATGAGGATGCAAAACTTCGAAAAATGATTGAAGAAGTACTTGCTGAACCTACTGATGATGATTTTTCGGATTTCGATAGTGACTGTGATTACGAAATGCCGAAAAAAAAACGGTACCCCAGGTAAGTCTAACATCTTACTAAATCGATGCAGAACAAGACAGTTCATGTTGCGATTTGTTCTGTTACGTTCTGTATTATTTCAGACACAGATTTGTCGTCAGATGAAGGTGAGCCACCGCCTGTGTTGCCCCCCACTCATCATCGAAAGAGGCCAAGATTGAGTGACATTTCACAGGATGACTGGACTATAGTGGATCAAACACCAAACATTTTGTTATTTACAGGGTCTCATGGTGTGCTAAATAATGTAGGACTCGGTCAGTCTAGTGAATATTTAGATTTTTTTTCTCATTTTATAAATGACAGGGTTATTTCAATTATGAAGGAACAAACAAACCTATATGCTAGACAGAAGCTGGCCACACTGAGAGCACAAAACAAATTAGGGCCCAACTCTAGATTCAAGCAGTGGAAGACGCTAACAATTGCTGAAACAAAGACGTTTCTGGTTATTATCCTCCACATGTCAATCAGTGAGAGGCCAAGTATGGCCAGTCACTGGTGTAGTGATCCAGTGGTTAGCTGCAATTTTTGCCCCAATATTAGGCCAAGAAACAGATTTCTGAATATTTTGTCTATGTTTCACATAAATGACAATTCAAAGCATAAAAACGAAAGGTGAAGTAGACTTTGATGCCCTTCATAAGGTCAGGCCTTTTCTGAATGATTTGGTAAGGAATTTCAAAGAAAGTTACCAGCCAGGTGAAGCGCTAACCATTGATGAAGGTATGTGTCCTTTCAGAGGGCGTGTAGGTTTCAAAGTTTATATGGATAATAAGCCAAACAAATATGGCATGAAGCTATACATTCCTGCAGAATCCAAAACTGGGTACATATACAACTTTGAAGTTTACCACGGAAGGGACGATAAAGTGGACAACAGTGCTACTGCAGTGGTAAAGCGATTGCTCGGCTCACTCCAAGGTAAGGGTCACACTGTATATGTTGACAGATTTTACACCAGTGTTCAGCTAGCCGAAGAACTGGCTAGAGCCAACACTGATCTTGTAGGGACTGTAATGCCAAACAGAAAAGGATTGCCCAAGGCTCTCAAAGAGGGTAAACTCAAAAAGGGTGAACAAATATTTCGCCGCAAGGACGATGTGCTAGCGTTGCGATGGAAAGACAAGAGGGATGTGTGGATGATAAGTACCAGGCACACATCCTCAATGTTGCCTGTTGCTACAAGAGAAGGCAATGAGAAGTTGAAGCCAGTGGCAGTGCTGGCTTACAACAAACATAAAGCTGGTGTAGATCTTTTTGATCAGCGTCTTTCATATGGAGCACTTGATCACGAAACAGTGAAGTGGTGGAGAAAGCTTGCCTTCCACTGTATAATTATGACAGTTCCCAATGGTTGTATTTTGCACAATTGCATCAATGAGAAGAAACTGAGGACTCCTAAGTTTATACAGGAGGTCTGCACTGCGTTAGAGAGGAGAGAGAATTGAGGATTCTCATGGATCTGCAACGATTCCTCGATTGTCGCAGAAACATTTTCCGAACCGTGTGGAAATGGCAGAAGGGAAGAAGAAAGCACAAAGACGTTGTGTAGTGTGTTGTGGAAAACAAAAGAACATTACTGGGAAAGCTGAGAGGAAAGATACTTCTTATGAGTGCAGTGAGTGTAATGTAGGTTTGTGTGTCACCCCGTGCTTCAAGCTTTATCACACTGTGGTTCACTATGCAAAATAGCTTATGTGTATGTAGCTATGCTTTGTGTGCAAATGGTATAACAAATGTCTTTTCAGTGTCAAATGATCACTTTACAAAATTTATTTCTTCTTTCAATTGAATAAAGTAGTAAAAATAAATTTTTGACAAAATTTTATTTTCGTAAAATCGAGGAGAAATCCGCATCACTTCTTGGAAACAGTATATGCCCCATACACATGACTGTTAACCCATGTATAGTTGAAACCTTAAAGTTTTAAACTATACTTGTACTTCTTATGTATCTCTAACTAAACGTCCTTTACAGCTATTTAAAGTCTGTTGAAAATAGAAAAATCACCCAGCACACAGGGAGTGGCACGCAGTTAAGGGCTTAGCATGGTAAGTGTTAAAACAGTTCAGCAGAAAACTGCATTAATATAGTTAAGTAATCGTTGTACATATGTTTAAGTTCCATGTTCCTGAGTGGCGTACCCTCTGCATCGTGATACACCTTTAGTGGAACAATAATTCCGTATTCACACAGTAATTACAAATGGTTCAGATGGCTCTGAGCACAATGGGACTTAACATCTTAGGTCATCAATCCCCTAGAACTTAGAACTACTTAAACCTAACTAACCTAAGGACATCATACACATCCATGCCCGAGGCAGGATTCGAGCCTGCGACCGAAGCAGTCCCGCGGTTCCGGACTGCAGCGCCTAGAACCGCAAGGCCACCGCGGCAGGCTTGTAATTACACACTGCATGCTTATGAAGTGATATTATATCATCTCCTAAAAGCTAAAACTAAACTCCTTCCGAACAGGCCATCAATGTCCAACGGCACCGACCGGCCGCCGTGTCATCCTTAGCCCACAGGCGTCGCTGGATGCGGATATGGAGGGGCATGTGGTCAGTACACCGCTCTCCCCGCCGTTTGTTAGTGTCGGAGACCGGAGCCGCTACTTCTCAATCAAGTAGCTCCTCAGTTTACCTCACAAGGGCTGAGTGCACCACGCTTGCCAACAACACTCGGCAGACCGGATGCTCACCCATCCAAGTGCTAGCCCAGCCCGACAGCGCTTAACTTCGGTGATCTGACGGGAACCGGTGTTACCACTGCGGCAAGGCCATTGGCATATCGTCTCCTGCTGATAATTAAACAAAACATTGTGCCCAATAACCATCCTTCTTGTTCATGCCTGATGGACAGAGAGTAGATTAGCGAAATGCAAACATAAAATATGCATTACAAATAGTAAATATAAAACTGCTGGCCGTCCATAACCAGAAAACTCGTACTACAGGGGGAAGCTTACTACAGCATCATGTGGAAAGCTTTCAAGAAGTAGATAAGGTTAAGAAGCAGTAGGAGATTACAATATCCACCTAACATTCACACTGGAAGCATAGATAACGATACCCATACTTAAGAAAAACCATTGATAGACTTAGAATACAGAAAACTTTCTCAGTTATATTAAAGGATGCAAAAGACTAGAAAAGATACGAAGATTTTCGTCCTGAATTGTGAAACTAATAGTCTTATGCAAACGCAGGCCGAACAACACCAGTAACAGGAAAGTAACCGATTTTATGACATTTTACGAGTTCCTAACCACGAGCGAATTACTTAGACTAACCTGTGTGCTTTGGTAGTATAGTTTTTTAATCACTGCGTGTTAATCTAATTAACGAGACACGGTTGTTGCGGTTTCGTCAGTGTCTACAGTAGAGTTCTGCAGCACATGTCGATAGTTGTTCGTTTGTCTGTGTAGTGTAGTTTTCCACCATCTTCAGTGTGGTTTTGGACTATGATTGCTGTGTGCGGATGCGAGCTGAGGTGGTGACATCTCACTCTCAGCTCCAGGTTGTGTTGGCTGCTGTTACACAGCTTGAAGCCGCGGTGGATGGACATCGCTGTTGTGGATTGGCGGTGAGGATTCAGTGGACGTCCAGCACGACTCACGAGTCCGCCGACGGATCCGCGTCGGTGGCCATCCCAGTTACTGCTCCCATTGAGGCTGACCCCTCAGTCTTCGAAAGACTTTCTGGGGGATCGAAAGCAAGTCGTCCCCGGTTTGTCTGACACACAAGTTGCAGGTGCTGTCCGTGGTTGAAAGTGTCTCTCAGCCAGATGCACTCGCTTGCCCTGTTTCAGAGGAGACCTCTCAACCTGCAAGATCTGGGCAGTCGCAGACTGTGGAATTATTGGTTGTTGGGAGCTCCAATGTTTGGTGCTTTATGGGCACCTCAGGAACATGGCTTCCACAAAGGGAAAGAAAGTGTACATTCCGTGTGCGTACTGGTTGGAGTCATTTCAGACGTGGAATGGGTCCTTACACATGCCATGAAGAACACAGCATGCTATCAAGGTGGCGGCTCACGTTGGTGACAATGATGTGTATCGCTTTGCATTTTTAGAGATTCTCTCTGGTTTCGAGTTGGTATATGAAGTGGTAATGGCTGCCAGTCTTGCTTGCGATATGAAAGCACAATTCACCAACTGCATCATAGTCGACAGGACCAATTGCGGACCTCTGGTACAGAGCCGAGCGGACAATCCGAATCAGAGACAGACGGTTCTGCGACAGAATACGCTGCAGATTCCTCGACTATCGCCAAAGGGAGGTGAAATTTCGGGTTCCACTGAATAGGTCAGGACTTCAGTCTCAAAGGGTGCTGGTCGAATACAGGAAGAACGTGGACACAGGAACAGTTGGTGTAACATTTGTAAATAGTTGTAACCGAGTTGGGAAAATACCAGCATTCCAAGCGCTAATAGAAAACACTGATTCCCAAATCGTTACAGGCACTGAAAGATGGCTAAAGCCGGTGGTATGTTCAGCCGAAAATTTTGCAAAGGACCTAACATAGTTGATAAAGGATATATTAAATACAACTGGTAGCGACGTGCTCGTTTCTGCTATAATTGTTCATATCGTAGAGAACTTCAAGTGTATCGGTCCTTTGAGATAGTATGGGCAGATGTCATTCTTGGCAGCCGGAATAAAATCATAATTGAATCCTTTTAACGATCCCCATACCCAGATTATTGCATGAATGTTCAAAGAAAACTCGAGTCTAATTTCAAACGCATACATGACATATACAATTATATTTGGTTAAAAAAATGGCTCTGCGCACTATGGGACTTAACTTCGAAGATCATCAGTCCCCTAGAATTTAGAACTACTGAAACCTAACTAACCTAAGGACATCACACACAACCATGCCCGAGGCAGGATTAGAGCCTGCGACCGTAGCGGTCGCGTGGTTCCAGACTGTAGCGCCTAGAACCGCTCGGCCACCCCGGCCGGCTATATTTGGTGTTGACTTCAATTTATCCTCGATATGTTAGCGAAATGCAGGGATATTCATAAAACATCATACGAAATTGTGCTAAGCGCATTGTCTTGAAATTATTTCGAGCAGTTTGTTCATGAGCCCACTCTAATAGTAAATGGCTGTGAAAACGCGTTGGATTTCTTAGCAACGAATAATCCTCAGCTAATAACGGGCATCAAAAAGGACACATGGAGTAGTGAGCACATGATTGTCGTAACAAGACTGAACACTGTAACTCCCAAATCCAACAAAAAGAAACGAAAAATATACCTATTCAAAAATCCAGATAAAAATTTGCATGACGCCTTCCTGAGAGACAATCTTTACTCTTTCCAAATTAACAATGGAACTGTAGACCAGATGTGGCTTGAATTCAAAGAAATAGTATCGACAGCAAATGAGAGATTTATACCAAATAAATTAACAAACAACGAAGCTAGTCCTCCATGGTACACAAAACAGGTCACGCAGTTGTAGAAACAAGGAAAAAAAGCATGCCAAATTTAAACGAAGGCATAATCCACAAGATTGGCAACTTTTCACTGAAGCTCGAAATTTAGCGCGAAATTAAGTGCGAGATGTTTATAATAGTTTGCTCAACGAAATTTTGTCTCTAAACCTGGCAGAAAATCCAAAGAGATTCTGGTCATATGTAAAATATCATAGTGGCAACACACTATCAATGCCTTCTCTGAGCGATAGCAATGGATATACCACCGATAACTTTGGTGTTACAGGAGAGTTACTAACCGCAGCCTTCCGAAATTCCTTCACCACAGAAGACGATGTAAAAATTGGAAATTCGAATCAAAAACAGTTGTCATCGTGAGCAATTTAGATGCAAATATCCTGAGGGTAGTGAAGTAACGTAAATCAATTAAAGCAAGTAATCCGGTCCAGATCATGGGTCAGTTACATTTCTTTCAGAGTATTCTTGTAACACGCCCGGGGGGTACAAATGGTGGGGGTCCCTTAAACTGTTGTCTCGTTTTTTCACTTCTGGACCGTGCGCCCTGTCCACACCACAAACCTGATACTCCCGCGGCGATCGTACTGTTCTGCTCCACACTGCTGCTGGCTTGCCTGAAATTATCAATCGAAATATGCAAGCGGGTTTAGTGGAGCCACTCAACGTTAAAACACAACACTGTCCTACGTCTGGTATGAACACCTATATTCTGAGACGATAAAAGAAAATCGCTGGTTACATTGTTTACATTCTAATTCATAAGTGCTTCTCCCAATTAATGGATGATTACCAGTCCACAGTATCCCTCAGACGAGCGTACGCGTAACTGAACATGGCGCGGGTGATTGTTGATGATGTGAAAGCCGAATAATCGAACGAAAGTTCTTACGCTCGCATAGCACACACAGATTTCTTGGTACCAGTCCTCCTTGACAGTAGTAATAAATTTTAACACTGTTCACAAAGGTAAATTTGCAGCTCACAGTCCTCAATTGTACGAGCGTGTGCGTAACCGTCAAGGCGCGGCTGATTGTTGATAATGCGGAAACGCGATGACCGAACGCACGTCCTCACGCTCGCTACAAGACACTGACACTTGACTGCACTCTTTTATAGTAACTAATTTTTACTGATTCACATCAGTTCGTTCTGGGAGACCGAACACGGGCCGGATGATTGATACTGTATGGTACGACACGCAACGAGAGGATACACAAATACGTTATCGGCGGCACTGTTCATTTTTTGATTACTTCTTGACGCACTTTCCTCTGAATCATTTGCATATTTTATCACTTTACTGTAATAGCACTTGCAGCAACACTTCAGCTTCCATACCAACAATGCCTCTCACATGCACAGCTTTCCACAACACAACATAACAGTTCCGTGTCCCACGCTCGACTCTCTACAGACGCGGCTGCCCGCAAAGATACTCCACAAACAAGCCAGCGATATGACAATACGGTTACATGCTGATGCAATAGCTCCAAATTAACGATCACGTACAACAGCTTCCTCGACGCAAGATCGGAGCCCAAAGACTGGAAAGTTGCAAAAAAGAAATGGTTCAAATGGCTCTGAGCACTATGGGACTTAACTGCTGTGGTCATCAGTCCCCTAGAACTTAGAACTACTTAAACCTAACTAACCTAAGGACATCACACACATCCACGCCCGAGGCGGGATTCGAACCCGCGACCGTAGCGGTCACGCGGTTCCAGACTGTAGCGCCTAGAAACGCACGGCCACTCCGGCCGGCGAAAGTTGCACAGGTCACACCAATATTCAAGAAAGGAAGTAGGAAAATCCACTAAGTTACAGGCTCGTATTGTCAATGTCGACATGCAGTACGATTTTGGAACATATATTGTATTCGACCATTATGAGTTACCTCGATGAGAACGATCTATTGACACATAGTCAACACGGATTCATAAAACACCGTTCTTGTGAAACACATCTAGCTCTTTACTCACAAGAAATTCTGATTGATATCGACAAGAGATGTAAAATTGATTCCACGTTCCTATATTTCCAGAAAGCTTTTGACACCGCATCTCACAAGCGGTTTGTTATGAAATTGAGTGCTTCTCAAATATCGCGTCATTTATGCGCCTGGATTCGTGATTTCATGACAGAGAGGTCGCAATTTGTGGTAAATGACGGAAGGTCATCGAATCAGTTTCTGGCGTTCTGCAAGGTAGTGTTATATACCCTGTGCTGTTTCTTATCTTTGTAAATAATTTAGGAGACAATCTGAGCAGCTGTCATAGTTGTTTGCAGATAGTGCTGTCGTTTATCGTCTAGTAGTCATCAGAAGATCAAAACCAACTGTAAGATATCTGCGTGGTGTTAAAATTGGCCACTGACCCTATATAATGAAGTGTGGGGTCACCCACGTGAGTGCTAAAAGGAATCCGTTACACTTCGTTTACATTAAAATCAATCAAATCTAAAGGCCGTTAATTCAACTAAATACCTAGGAATCACAACTTAAATTGGAGATACGACATAGAATATGTTGCGGGACGGGCGAACCAAAGACTGTGTTTTATTGGCAGAACACTTAGGAGATGAAACAGATCTATAATGAGACTGCCTATACTGTGCTTGTCGTTCCACTTTTGGAGTAGTGCCGTGCGGTGTCGGATCGTTATCAAACAGGATTAACGGAGTACATCGTGAAAGTTTAAAGAAGAGCAGCACGTTTTGTGTTTTCGAAAAGTAAGTGAGCGGGTGTCACGGACATCGTACAAGACTTGGAGTGGAAGTCGTTAAAACAAAGGCGTTTTTCGTAGCGGCGGACCTCCTCACGAAAATTCAGTCATTAACTTTATACTCCGAATGCGAAAATATTTTGTTTACACCGACCTACATAGGAAAAAACGATCATAATAATAAAATATAGTAAATCAGACCACGCACTGGAAGATACAGATGTTCTTTTATTCTGCACGCTGTTCGACAGCGGAACAACAATGAATTAGTGTGAAGGTGTTTCGATAAACCCTCTGTCAGGTAGAGTAGCAATGGTGATGTAGATGCAGAGGGACCGGAAGACGTCAGTATGCCAAAGTAGTAGAAACCGCAGGGATTACGAAGAGTAGCCAAGAAAGAGTTTTATTGCAGTATGGCAAAGAGCCATAATCTTCATTTCCAAACGGAGATACTGACTAAGGATCCTTCGGTATTGGAGAATGTGTTAGTTTGTTTGAAGAGACAGTGTTTCGTGAAACCTTTATGACGACTGGTGCTGTGAAACACGGAGTTGCCTGGGCGACAGCAGTATGCTTTAAATAGGTCGGCCTTCACCGAGTAAGCAGGTAGTGTGTTGTTGACAGGTGTATAGCACATGTCATGTCGATAAATGACACGTGTTTGCCGTTTGCTGATCGAGTGTCCATCTGTGTTTGTTCAGGTTGTATGTCGGTATGGCCGCTAATTTCTGTTTTATCAGTTCACGGTCGGTGTCAGGAGACACTTATAAATTGGCGTGTTCATGGTCTCTTCAGGGCAGAGGTTACATTTATTTTTCAGTATTCATAAATCCATCAATACTGAAAAGGTGTGAGTACTAAGCCACTCCCATTTTTCTTCTTTAACCAACCTACCGAGTCTTCTTTTATGAATGAATATACGTTAACAGATAGCGCAAAATTTAGCTTGGTTAAAAGTTACACAAATGAATAATGAGACATCTCACTCATTCCATAAAGTGATTTCACAGTGTATTGCATGTTACTGGATGTACAAGCTCTGTAAAATGTAAATGTTCAAGTACGGAAATGCCATAATCAACAAAAGTTCCTGGCTATTACAAATTTCAGATTTATAACCAACGTTTCATCCCATTTTCGGAGGAAATTTTCAAGGGGGATCGTAGCTTCTCTGAGTGTTCTTTTCGCACCCTGGCTGAGTGGCTACTGACTGCAGAAAAATTCCATTTAATCGTGCTTCCGCACAATGGCGTGACGTGGCAGACTAAATTTTCTTGCTGTGCTACTTTTCAAGTAAGAAAATGGTAGCTTCTGTTGTATTGTATGTTAACCGGAGACCTAGAAACGGCGGATAGGCTCCGTCCCCGCCGCAGCCGCAGTGGTCCAAAATCCCACGACGACTACCGCAGTCCACATCACCCCTCTTCCACCCCACACCGAACCCAGGGTTATTGTGCGGTTCGGTTCCCGGTGGACACCCCTCCCCTTCCCCCCCCCCCCCCCCCCCCCCTCCCGGGAACGTCTCGTACCAGAAGAGTGTAACCTCTATGTTTGCGTGGTAGAGTAATGATGATGTACGCGTACGTGGAGAACTTGTTTGCGCAGCAATCGCCGAAATAGTGTAGCTGAGGCGGAATAAGGGGAACCAGCACGCATTCGCCGAGGCAGATGGAAAACCGCCTAAGAACCATCCACACACTGGCCGGCTCACCGGACCTCGACACAAGTCCGTCGGGCGGATTGGTGCCAGAGACCAGGTGCTCCTTCCCGCTCCGGAAAGCAGTGCGTTAGACGGCTCGGCTAACCGGACGGGCAAATAGTAGCTTAGGCCACACAGTTTATCTTAAATCCACGCACGCAGACCTTTGCCTATACCGGCCTTCGAACCATCACCTACAACGAAAACGAGGCATCATAAACACGTTGCGGATAGAGTAAAGAACATTTGCGAACTAGAGCTGCTGTACGCGGAATTAGAACATCTCACAAATGCATTGCTCAAGAATTATTATTCACATGCTTTGGTAAAATGAGAGTTAGCGTCACCGCGCAGAAATCATAGCGATGTACAAACGACTGTGAAATCGAAAGTTTTCCTGCCTTTCATTAAGGCCGTTACTGACAGCATAGGAAAAGTCTTGAGAAACGGAGTATCACGGTAATCCACAAACCCACTTAAAAGACACAAGAAAACCTAAAATTCCCCAAGGATGTTCGCAAACCTCTGGAAAAAGCACGAATTTATAGGATTCCGTGTATTTGTAGTCAGGTGCATGTGGGTACTACAAAAAAGGTAAAAAAAGAAACAACTAGAACACCACAAGGGCAATTGACAAATCAGCTCTTGCGGAACATGATTTGTTGCCAGGAGACAACCACATTTATTTTGATAGGATTCATGTACTGGGAGCCACAAGCAAATAACACGAAAGGCTATACAGAGAGACCGTAGAGATTGTGAAACGCACCAAAATTTCTATAGGAAGGAGGAGGCCTTGGAATTGAATGAAATTTGGATCCCAATGCTGATGAGTATGTGTAACCAGTCTTCCACCATTGGGTAATAGGTTAAGTGGGAGACGGCATCTGACAACGGCCAGTTGTGCTGGGATATTCAAAACGTGAGTGCACATGTAAACGGAATTTACGATATTGCAGTGTCTGTGTTATTCTGATTATGATGTAAAGTTCCTTTGGACATTCAAGCATGAATCCATGTCCGAAGGAACTTTGCATCGTAATCAGTTAATACAGGCACTACAATATCGTAAATTCCGTTTACATGTGCACTCACGTTTTGAATATCCCAGCACAACTGGCCATTGTCAGATGCCGTCTCCCACTTAACCTATTACCCAATGGTAGAAGACTGGTACGCATACTCATCAGCATTGGGATCCAAATTTCATTCAGTTCCAAGGCCTCCTCCACCCTATAGAAATTTTGGTGCGTTTCACAATCTCTACGGTCTCTCTGTATAGCCTTTCGTGTTATTTGCTTGTGGCTCCCAGTACATGAATCCTATCAAAATAAATGTGGTTGTCTCCTGGCAACAAATCATGTTCCGCAAGAGCTGATTTGTCAATTGCCCTTGTGGTGTTCTAGTTGTTTCTTTTTTTACCTTTTTTTGTAGTACCCACATGCACCTGACCACAAATACACGGAATCCTATAAATCCGTGCTTTTTCCAGAGGTTTACGAACATCCTTGGGGAATTTCAGGTGTTCTTGTGTCTTTTAAGTGGGTTTGTGGATTACCGTGATGCTCCTTTGGACATTCAAGCATGAATGCATGTCCGAAGGAACTTTGCATCGTAATCAGTTAATACAGGCACTGCAATATCGCATTGATCTACCTATACTGGGCAAACGACTTTCAAGTACAACCTCTGACCTGTACGGGGATATACATAATGGATGTACAAGTACAGGTCGTAGATACATGGTTGACGACATATTGAAGTTTCGGTCTGGCCATGAGTCATGCAAGGATAGCCAAATTGTAAGGTAACCACTCGAGACAAGCGGGAAATCTGGGTTCGAATCCCAGTCCGGCACAAATTTTCATTGTCGTCATTCCAGTCTACAGCTGGTGGTAGCCCTTATTCGCAATTGCGAATTCATGTAATGTGTAAACGGAATTTTGTTGGAATCAGTAGTGAGCAACGGTGTGAATTGGACTGTCAAAGAAGCTACGATTCCCTTCAAACTGTCCTCTGCAGATAGGGACGATACATTAGGTTTAAATTAAATCAACTCGACCATGGTATAATAGCCTGGAACATTTTATTAATTGTGTCCCAGTTCTATCATGCATAATGTCTCCTAGTTCGACATAGCTTGCACTGGAGGATTAGTGGCTCAGTTTTACAGATAAAAGCATGAAGAATGTAGTTCAAGCGAACCACGCTGAAAGGGACTTCAGTGTTGTAAAAGATTCCCTTAAGAAGAAAGAGCGAATCTACAGACTTCACTATAAACTGTAGCAAAAACAAGATGTTTTTCATACAATGAAGTGCAGACATCTGATATTTCTGACTTTAAAGCTTTCTGACAAATCTTCTACAAAAACACTTGCCAACTGCAAAAGCAGCCAAGACAAGCGTTCCTCGAGACAAGAAAAAAAATTTTGCCTTTGGCATTATTGGCTGAGAGATCCCATCCAGCTACCTGGTTCTAGTCTTCACCACTTTGGTGACTTGCGCTTTGATGATGACGAAATAATGATGAGCCCAGAGTGGAGGAAATTGAACCCAGGGCCCTGTGGTCGAGAGTCAGCAGTGGTTGAGAGATTGCAGGGCACTCCCACTTTTGATACGGTGTCATGCTGCTCAGTGTTCCCAGGGAAGATGACAATTATAGCTTGCTTGCTATATTTGATACAATGTGACGTCATTCATATGATGAAAAGTGGTTGACAGTAGTTAACACTCTAGCTTGTGTGCTCAAGTGAAGGAATAGCGGTAAGCTTTACCTGCATTCGAAGGAAGAGGATGCCGAGTTAATTGACTGCAGTAAAAGCATACGGCGGCTGAGGGAGGAGGACAGCGTTTCTTGTGCGGAGCCTGAGTGGAAACGTTTGCGGACTGCCCAGCCCTTCGGTCTCATTGTGCAGACACAGTGGATGGCGCCGGTGGGTCAGCCATGCCCAGGTAGGCTGACTAGTACTGACGAGATTCTGGAGCTGTGGGCAGAGCATAGATGACTGGCAATAAAACAGAGGATGGGCCCTTGTAGGGTAGGAAACCGATGAGACGGCTGTGAGTTTCTGCGAATTTCCGTGGGACAGGGCAGTGGCGCCCAGGCGTCCAGACTCTGCTACAAAACATATTTCTGAAAGCATGAGGCTTTTAGCGAGTTTATGGGCATTCTTCGGAAGGTTCGAAATGGATGCAACACTTGAGTGCTGTGGTTCCATCCAGGTCATGGTTTTAGCAAATACACTGTGTAAACGCGTGGGAAAGAGGCCGCCATGCTGAATCTTTTTTCCTTTTCTCCCAATTAATTTTTAAATTCGCTGGTTGGTGAAATCTGTGTATACAAAGCAGGGGGCGGCCTTCCAGCTTCGAATGACGCGCTCCAGATCGTGATTGGCCTGTGCTAAAGTGGAAGTAGTCTGAGATGTAGATGTGCTATGCTTCTGAGCTGGTGAGGAAAGCTGAGACAAAGAGGACACTCTTGTACTGGCGCTTCGCTAGTGAAGAACGGCAGGTCTTCACCTAAACGGTGAGACTTGAGTCATTCGCTAGTGTGTCACTTAGAGACTGTGCCAGTTACTATCTGAACCGTGAGAGGTACTGCTTCTTGCCTCAAGCACACAACGAGTGATACGTGGGTGTACTTATTTGTTTTGAGTCGGGCATTTAAACATTTGATATATTCCGTCATGTATAGTCATGTCACGTAGTCAAATTGGTTTGGCAGGTCAGCAAATGGGTCCACCTGCACATTGGAATCCAACGGTGTTTCAAAGGCTCATAGGAAAGTATCTGCGTTCCGAATCAGCCGAACGCGAGACCACGTATTTGAATCTTTTTTTCGGGCGCGCGCCATTAATAACAGATTGCTGCCATCCATGACTGCAGTCCCCGAGCGTTTCGTGGTTTGCCGCCCTGACCAGCAGAAGGGTAAAGTATTCGCTGCACCCTGCACCCTGTTATCTGGAGCTATATTTTTCTTTATGGGTTGGTAGAGTATATGTGCTTGATGGTTGCATAGTTTTTGGGCCATACCACGGACTGACACGTGTGAAGTCAGGTAAAGCGATTAGTTCTGGTTCGGGTTGTGTGTTGGTCCCCAGGTGATCACCTTGTTCACCATAGACTGCATATCATTGAAAGCGGTTGTCAAATAAAAAAAAATGTTAGTGTGGCGTTTCATGAGCCATCTTTTGTCGTGTGATGTTAAGAATGAATAAATCAATTGTTATTTAAACCACAGCTCCTCCCAGTGTTGTGATTAACGTTACCTTTGCCATTTTATTAAAGTCTTGATTGAAACTGAAATGCGAAAGCTTGCATGATAATGGCAACGAGCTGCTGACCTAGAAATCAAAGGGTAGCAGTTAAACACCAGCAGCTTCAAGCAATTAATTTATAATGCGAAGTTGCTTGGCTACAATGTCGATTTCATTGATGCTGTGATGGAACAGGACGACCTGTGTACTGTTTCACCGCCAGGTTAGCATGCCCAGTGGGATGTCTCCCAATAACATTTGACAAGGTGAGTGATATAAGGAACGAATTTTATCCATCCTCAGCAACTGTAATCGTACATAACGAAATATAAGCTACCAGTTGCATAAAAGAAATTTAATTTCTTTACCGGTTTCGGACACTTACTGCCCTTTTTCAGAAGGCTTACTAGCGCTATGTAAAGAATGTATCGCTGATAAGCCTTCTGAAGAAGGACACTAAGTGCCCGAAACTGGTAAAGAAATTAAATTGCTTTTATGCAACTGATTGATTATTATTTCGTAATTTATGATGTAAGGAAACTGCTTCGTTGCACAGCTGATGAATATAAACGGTTTTACGAAGAACTCTACGCATGCCACGTTTATACAAAGGAAACGACTAGCGTTTTTCAACAAAGAATCACAATGCTTACAATTACTAGGTTCGACAAGAAGGAATTTTAAAGTCAGTTTCAGTATTAAAAGGAGTTACTGCTACTGTTATTTGATGAAGTCTGTGATTAACT
Organism: Schistocerca americana; assembly: GCF_021461395.2. Classification (NCBI taxonomy): domain Eukaryota; kingdom Metazoa; phylum Arthropoda; class Insecta; order Orthoptera; family Acrididae; genus Schistocerca; species Schistocerca americana. The sequence goes on from NC_060124.1 coordinate 223,775,051, forward strand.
GCAACATCTGAAAATACAAGCCACTGTGATTTCTTTCGCGCTAACTCTCTATGTTTGTGATAAATCACTTCTAGGTGTCAGTGGAGTATTCTGGTGTAAATAAAGGAAAAATTAAAAAATTTTCAAAATGTATCATATTAAAGTTACTCATATTTCATCACCAACATTAGCTGACGTTTGAGTGTCAAAGAATGTTACGTAAAAATACTGCGGATATTTTTTTATGCTAAGGAAATTTGCTGCCAAATTCATTGGCGCACTGGAAATATATTGTGGTGAGACAGTGTCTAAACAAAGCCACTATTCGAACAAACTGACGGGTTGGCCATGGACAGCCGTCTCAGTCTAGCTGAAGTCAATTTGTGTATGACAATTTTCGAGCAATGAACGCTGCCAAGAGCCAATGAAAGACCAGCGAGGTAGTACCGCTATATGGATGATACCTTTGTAGCATGCATACAGCGTGAGGAGGAGTTGCATGGCTCCTTAGTACATCTCAGTAACACCAACTCAAATTTAAATTTGTGATGAAAAAGACAGAGCGGTGGGAAACAAAAATATCTGTTATCAAACGGATGGGCGGTGCTTTGGGCTGTAAGATATACAGTTAAGGTACACACCCTGATCGATACCTCCATAAGGAATTTATCATTCAAGACAAAAAGAAAGTGTCATTAAAAACTTGGTGAACAGAGCTAACAAAATTTACGAGAGGTTTTTGTCTGCAACATGATTTAATCACCTACTGTCGGATTTCAAGGAAAAACTTGTTGCTCTTAAAGCCGGGAGCTATAACGAGAAAAGGCCGTCAAGTGGGAAAGTTCGACTCCTGTTTGTGAAGAAAATGATATGTCACGTCGAGAAAGTGTGGACCAGGTGTGGGGCTGTAACGATCATCAGACCCACCAGCAAAAGTTTCAATAGAAAAGAAGAAGCTGATGCGTTAGGGAAAAATATGGATGTCGACCTTGTGCCAACAGTACAAAATCGATTATTTTTAATGAAGAGTCAGAGATAATCACGCACTCGGCATCACATGAATTGAGGCACCATCTCCTCAGGTCTATAAATGCAGGAGCCTCTCGTATCGTTTATACACTTGTCGTTTTCCCTCTGGAGGTGTCTCCCACAGTCCAAGTTTCAAATATCCGCCACTGCCTCTTAGCCCGGATGTTTTAACGAAGTAAACACCTGCATGAAAGCCTGCACTGTATGAATAATTGTTTACTGTTCTGTTTGGTCGCAGTACTACAGAGAAATTATATCCATTTAGCTCTCGACGTCTTCTTGGCACAGATTCAGGGAGTTGACTGCAACTTTGAACCATTGCCACAATTGTTCGCACAGTGAGAAACACTCTCACAGGAAGTGTTCTAATTTTTCACGAGCAGATTTGCAAGATGGTAGTAGTCTCCTTTCTATACGCAGCGTAATGAATGGCAATATCTTTATCTCTGGGAGTGTATAAGGACTCTATCTCCCTCTTTCGTAATTTCAAATATAACGTTCTCTTAAGGTCTGTTTTCACGATAGTCTGGTCGCATCTGTGCAGCAGTGTTACCTTGCTACCACTCAGCCTATCGTCCATAGCATCTAAATGTGGACTTACAAATATAAGCAACAATACGAACTCTCTGAACACTATGTTGAACTATAATGTACTCTTTGACTCAGCTTGACCACGTATTTAACTGACTGAATTTTAATTTGGTTATCGAAACTTCTTGTGAAGTGTTAATTATCCGATAGTTCTAACCTTCTGAAAAGGGCATCACTTGCCCGAAATTGGTAAAGAAAATAAATTTCTTTTCCTGCAACTCTTTGCTGATTATTTCGACAAATAGAAATACAGTTGCTGGCAATGGATAAAATACTAAATATAGTAGAAAAATTATTAGCACACTGTATTGAGGAACAAACTATTTGCTGCACTTTCATTGGTTACTTTGCAGTATTGTTTTTGTAATTTTTCACTAACTATAGAGACTGCAGTCACCTGTGGAACAGGAACTGTAACTAAATGCACCTTAAGCGATTCCTCCTGAAATTCAACTTTACTGTTTGACATTTACCGTCACCATTCTCTGAAGGAATGAATTTTGAAAGTTAAATCTGCTCGGCCAGTTTGGAACAGATGCTTGGGCTATATTTCTGTAAAGCTAGAACTTGCTTTTTAGAACCAAAATGAAACAAACAAGATATTTACTGCCTTCCTTCCTTTAGTTTTAAGTCCTTTCAAACAACAAACAAAGTTAATATTTGTCATTTGAATAAAATTAATATGCACCTGGCACCTTAAGAAATAGACTTTATGCAAAAAATTACTCTAGTGCTGCAACAAAGCTACTCACTGAAGATGCATGATACTCTGGCTCAGTTAAATGACTATAAATAATTGTTACTCCTATCACATACAGTACTGGAAAATTTTAATGTAGGGTTTAAGAAAAATGAAAGGGGCACTTAAACAGTCACACACTTTAGAAGTGAATTTCCCTATACTGACCAAAAACACTTACCCACAGTACGCCATGAACTGCATCTGGCTCGTCTTTCTTAAGAACATCAAATGAATGGTATGTAGGTTCCCTTGTTAACGCCAGTGCGCCTGGAAATTCTTCACGTCTCTGGTTGAAATGATGTGACAATGGCGTCATAATGGCTGCCCTTGTTAAGCCTGTTTGAAGCTCAGCTTTACAGACGTTGGTTAATAATTAACAGAGATAGCTTCTCAATGCAGAAGCATTAATAAAAGCATTCTTTCAGTACTATGTGTCAATGTTAGCACCAAAAGAGAAATGTTTTGTTTAGTGCACTAAAGCAAAACCTCTCAGATTCGCAACTGACTTGCTATTAAACACTATTCAGTCTGTCTATGGCAAATGTTTTTGCACATGAAAGGTGTTTCCCAAAACCGAACGCGGCTAAGCCATCTGTTACTCCTACCTCAACTTTGTGCACCAGGTCTGCCTATGCCACCCATTCCCTAGTAGAAACGACAAGGACAAAAGTTTGCCTTGAAGCACGCCTAATGGATTCCTTCTCTCTTACGCATAATATTTAATACCAAGTTACAGAGGAGCACATACTGTAGGACAGAGAGTGACCTACTGTGAATAGCTCATGTTCTTATCATGATCAACAGGAAACCAACACGGACAACCATACGTAGGAGAGAGTGGATAGCTGGAAAGGGTACATTGAATGCCTCCCTCTATGAGGGCGAGGATTTGTCTAATGACGTGACAGAAGAAGAAACAACAGTCCATAGGAAAGAGATAAAGAGATGGGGGATTCAGAACTAGAATCAGTCTAAAAAAAGCTTTGGAAGACATAATATGAAATAAGGCTGGAGGATTGGATAAATTTCTATCGGAATTTGTAAAATCGTTGGAGGAAGTTGCAACAAACCGGCCTGAATGAAGCTAACTGAGGCAGAATTGCCTTATTTGATGCGACCCATTTAGAACAGGCCGAATGGAAAAAAAGTCTCTTAACTTACTATTGATTACAAAATTAAATTGGTAGTGACGATTGCATTGGAAGGCAGAGTGAGTAAAGAGAAATAGAAGCCTAAAAAGTAAAATTTTGTATGAGACGAGACCATACATCGATTGATTAATTTAGCTAAACCAACACACCTATCATCCCTCAAGAACTTCATACGCCATTTTGTGGTGAAATTGATATCAATCGTGGGAGACAAGGTCTGTCGAGGTCGCAGGTGGAGACGGAGGAGACGGACGCTGGCATGGCACGATCCACCTTCTCGAAAATCAACTGCTTCACTTCAAGTCCAGACTTGGACACCCTATTCCTCGCGTTCGGGAGGACGACGGTTCAAACCCGTCTCCGGCCATCCTGATTTAGGTTTTCCGTGATTTCCCTAAATCGTTTCAGGAAAATGCTGGGATGGTTCCTTTGAAAGGGCACGGCCGATTTCCTTCCCAATCCTTCCCTAATCCGAGCTTGTGCCCTTCTCTAATGACTTCGTTCCCCAATTCTTCCCTAATCCAAGCTTGTGCCCTTCTCTAATGACCTCGTTCTTCTCTCTCTAATCCTCGCTGCGAAGAAGAGTTCTCTCTACACCTCCCAGTGAAGAAATGTCCTCTGTCTGGCCCCCAATGCGAAGAACTATTTCTAGTATTTTGCCTTCCTGTTCCTTTATGGCGTGAGAACGCTAAAACTTCGATTTGGGCCAACCTGAGATTGCGCTCACTTCATTTTTCCAATCTGAAAAATCCTGACAATTTCTTCTGTGGAAGGTTCAGAGTCGCTTTCAGAATATTGCAAATGTGACCTATCACAACTCCTCATTTCACCAAAAGACGTGAGTATGTGAGTGCCACCCTATGGACAAGTCACTGCTCCCATAGACTGTGAGCTCTGGTTCACAAAAGGTGTCCTCTCAAAACTCAGTAACTTTGCCTTCTCAATGTCTGAGCTCTTGACGCTGGCAGCACGTTGGCATAGACAAACGCTCGCTCCTGGCTACTTCACAACAGTGTTTTGTTACTGTACGCAACACACCGTTTGCACGTATGGTCTGTTCTTTCCGAGGAAACTCTGCATTCATATTCGCCACTGGTGAGGGTTGGTCAAAGTCACAGAACACAGCACACCACCGCTTTCTTCCCCGAGCGTTGTTAATCCTCCCAAAGAAGCCTGCCGTCGGGTGGCAATAAGCTGTGCGTTGTTATGGTTAAGGCTATTTGGAACTATTAATGGTACTCCAGACTAGGAAATCAGAGACACAATGCAGAGAATAGGCAAAAGTGGTAGCGTTTAGGTTACCGGAGATATACACTAACACCAGCGCCATGCAACTTGCAGATACTCTGTGCAGCTTTCCCAAGGGGGGAAGTTGACATCAGAGAATTAACTAGTAACTTCATCCACCGTCTAGAAGCTGTCGTGTGGCGTCACTGTTTAAGATGACCACGAACAGGAGCGTCTTAGCAGAGGCAGCAAGCTTGATACTTTTTCCTCAGAACTACAACGTCAGTGAGTTTACAAACGTTAGAGTGCTACTACAGCTGACTCCACGCGCTTAAGGGCGGGGCCAAGTGATGTATAACATTGATGTTGTGAGGTGGCAGATATTAGCACCTTGCATGATATTTATTCATAAAACAGTATATGACAAATACCACGCGGATAGAGATAGCCATTTGACAGAACGATACTAGTATCAACATATGAACGGCTAATATTGTTACGTAAGATTTTAGAACCGTGCATATTATCATTGGGAAGGTGGTTTGGGCGGATACAGGAAAGAGTTGTTTGTGATGTCGAACAAGAGAGGTGGCCGGCAGCTGGCCGGTGCTTCACACGGCGGCTGCTTTGTCGGTTGAGTGGCACTTGTGACTACAGGGGGTATTGGGGGAGCCTGAGACCAGGTGGCAGACGGGAGAGAGGACGTACGTGCGAGACAGGATGAGCAATATTCCTAACTAAAACATTACAATCAAATTAATTCTCTAAACTATCCTACCACTGGCACACTGGAGAGTCTATCCCTAATCGTCCCTTTCTCTAACTTACATAGGTTAATACTGGTCACGCAAGTGGTTTTACAGAAGTTCCACCTAGACGGACACAGAATCAGGCAGCTCAAGCAAAGAGCTAGTGGAACGCGTACGCAATTTCAGTTACAGTGCTCTACTTGGCCAGCTGTTTGCTCTAACATCACCATAATTCAGCACGTAGATTACGACAGTCGTACCAGGCACCAGCGTGATGTCGCCTTTCCCCTGTGAGAGCTCTTGCGGAGCAGACCCCCAGCGTCCGCCTCGCACCACCGCCGACACCAGCGTCCCGATCTTGTTGCCGCCAAACTGTGCCGTTCCTCGCACATGTATCCATAAGCGTTTTTTGGCCCATCAGGACTCTTAAATTTCACTCGGATCTCCAATCTTCCATGGCGGCAACAAGATCGGGGAAAGGCGACATCACGCTGGTGCCTGGGACGACTGTCGTAATCTACGTACTGAATTATGGTGATATTAGAGCAAACAGCTGGCCAAGCAGAACACTGTAACTGAAATTGCGTACGCGTTCCACTAGCTCTTTGCTTGAGCTGCCTGATTCTGTGTCTGTCTAGGTGGAACTTTGGTAAAACCACTTGCGTGACCAGTATTAACCTATGTAAGTTAGGGAAAGGGACGATTCGAGATACAGTCTCCATTGTGCCAGTGGTAGTATAGTTAGTTTAGGGAATTAATATGAATGTAATGTTTTACGTTAGGAATATTGCTCATCGTATTTTTAATGAATAAATGTAACATATAATAACAGACCATAATCAAAGCATTATGATTTCTGTTGGTAGCAAACTGCTGATAGAATAAGCGTTTTATTAATAAAATATATTATCATATTAATTCGACGCAAACGATACTGGGAGTATATTCGCGCCTTGAAACAGAGCCGAGGTCAGGTACCAGTAATTAAACAACGTTGCAATGTTGCTGGTCATAATAGGAGTGGCGGTGACGTTTATCTTTCAGATGAACGCTGTTGATAGGAAACTTGGAGTTTCTTAATGTAACATCCAGAAGTATCTCTAACTACCGAGTAATAGTAAGGAAGGAATCTAAATGTGGTTGGCCAGAGGCTCCCCGGAGATGCGGAACGACAAGCCAGATTGGCCAAAACTTGTTAGGTGCCAGTGGACTGGTGAGTCGACTATAGAAAGGGAGAAATAGTGCGCCGCCACGATTCTTTAAAAAGCATGTTTTTGAATTCAGAGGGAGTTCCCAGTCTGAACGCTGGGGAGCCCACTCCGTGCCGCTCGTGGCTATCCTCGGTAAACTCCGACACGTCTGTTTTTCTCCCTCGGGGTGCTGCTCTCATGTTTGTACTTAACGTGTTGCTAGTGTGCGCTACTTCTTTCAGTACCTGCCTCCGTGCCTTCAGAGTCTGACGTCTGTTCTGCAACCAACTGCCTTCATTGATTTTTTTGATGTTTAGAATTAGCCTTCAGTGTAGTACTTAGTGAGATCGCAAATAAATAGGGCAGACCCCTGAATTCCACGAGTCTCCTGCTGGAAGCATCCTGTATAGACCCAAAAACCGCATCTCTATAAACGGCCTGTGACAGTATTTGGGGGTGATCCAAGTCATCCATCTGCCTTCACCAGCAATTTGTGTTTCTGCATTTGTTCTTCACCGCTCGGAAATTGCAGGACCCAATAGTGCGCGCGTCCGATCACTCACCTTGCTTGCTCAGGGCAAGGGGCATGCTTTCACTCCCCAGAAGAATGAATTCAGCATCCATTTTAGGGCCGGCCGCGGTGGTCTCGCGGTTCTAGGCGCGCAGTCCGGAACCGCGCGACTGCTGCGGTCGCAGGTTCGAATCCTGCCTCGGGCATGGATGTGTGTGATGTCCTTAGGTTAGTTAGGTTTAACTAGTTCTAAGTTCTAGAGGACTGATGACCTAAGATGTTAAGTCCCATAGTGCTCAGAGCCATCCATTTTAGAGTTAAAGGAAATTCTCCAAAATCGTTAGGCACTGCCACAGATAATATCGTTCTTTGTATATACGAGGGTTATTCGGAAAGTAAGGAATGATCGGTCGCAAAATGTAAACCACAGTGAAAGTCCTATGAATTTTTGCACAGATGGGTTGCGCAGTGTCTCTAGTATGCCGGCTGATCGCGTTACGTCGTTCTTTTTAGTTCTGAGCACACAGGGAGCACATAAAGATACCTGGAACAGTAGTGTCTCCCGCCAAGTACGAGGGCTTGTTGAGAAATTTCGCCTGAAGCTATGCAGCCAACATTACATAACTGTCCTGCGTTTCCTTCCTCAAGACAATTCTCAGCTGCATTCTGCAGGGGCAATGAAGATGATCCTGCATAGTTTTCAATTGGAAATGTTTGATTACCTCAATACAGCCCCTAATTGTCTGAGTTTCATCTCTGCTCGCATGAACCGCTAGCTATGAAGAGAACATTCTGGCACAGACAACGAGCTGTAGGACAGCGTAGAGAATTGGCGGAAAGCACTGGCGGCTGCCCTGTACAACGAGGGGATTGGAAAGTTGGTACAACGCTACGACAAAAGTCTAAGTCGGATCGGCGACTGTGGAGATTAGTAGCTGTAAGTTGTAGCTAACTGTTGCAAATAAAACAGTTTTGATTTTCACTGTGGTTTCCATTTCGCGACCTATGGTTCCTTACTTTCCGAATAGTCCTCGTACATCGGAATTTATCGTTCAGTTAGGCCTATATCATATCGAGGAATCAAGAGTGCTGAGAGAGAAATGATAAGACACGAGTTCCAACTACTAACTGATGTGTTTCAACATGTACAGCACATCTAACGGCTTCCGTCCTATACGGATTATTCCTTTGAGGTATGTCGTCTTTTTCTTTTCTTAGAATGCACAAGCTTTAAGAGAAAGCTCTGATTACATTCCTGCAAGTGGAGCACTGAATAGGTTTATTTTTCTTGATTCAAAATGCTGTACTAGTGGTGCTTGTTTGTAATTAATAAATGTTATTAACAGAAATTAGCCTCTGAAGGTGTATTGTACAGAAAAGTGCATCACTATCATTATTTTATCCTGGGATCGTCGACCTACAATGTCATGGCAAAGTGTCTCAGGGCCTCGGGGGGTGCAGAGTGTAAATGGAAGTTAGAGGTAGTCTGTGAGTAATGCCCAGACAGTTGAAGCAGTAACACACTGTGCAAAGACATTGATTGGGTTCGATTCCTAGTTTGGCTAAAAGTTTAAGCTTGCCACAAGTGTTTACTTTTTTGTGTATAGTAAAATAAAATAAAAAAAGAGCTAATCTCAGTATCTGGACACAAAATGTTACTCGCTGAAATCAATATTACTTTGTTCTAATGAAGAAAACTAATCTGTTTTTGTTGTCATTATTGAGCTCTCAGAGTGTGTGTCTGTGGATGCTATCTAACTCGTGGATCGTTGCTTGGATATTTGTACAGCTGCTAATGTGAAAATATGATGCCACGCCGAGTTCATTCGACTGCAGAGAGCTGACCTGTTCGCAGAAGGCTCCATGAATGAACTCACCCAACAGGCTCACGGCGTGGCCACTGACAGCTCTTCAGGGCAGATAGCGTTGGGCCGCCATCAAAGAGTTGAGGAGGGGGCGCTGGGTTCCTGCCACCTGCGTCAAGGGGTAGTGGTCGGCAGGGGGTAGGGGGTAGGGGGTAGGGGGTAGGGGGTAGGGGTCCCCAGACACGCTTCTTTTGTCTGCGCAACAGGCAGGCAGGCAGGCAGTGAGTGCGTGTGTGGGTGTCGGTGCGCCGCAAACAGAAGGACGGAGGCGAAGTGGTTTAAAGGGAGGCACGTCGACATGAATGTGCAAAGGCTAAAATCCGCATTATTTATCAAAAGCAACAATTTTTATACGAGGAAACTCTCACCAGTTAGGTACAACTGGCCTGGAGGAACAAAAATATCTCTGCACAATAGAATACATTTATATACTCGCGTGCCAGAAGTTGATATTCCTCATGTTGCAGTTGAAGTTCAGCTTTGCAAGAGCAAGTTAAAAGGGTATGAAGATACATAATTAAGCTACATATATGTATATATATATAAAGTAATCTACTGGGCAGGTACTGTCTTTTGGAGAATAGACTACACTTTTGTGAGTATACTACTATTGTAAAGTGCACATTTTTTCCTTCCTAGTCACATGAAAGAGAATTACAATAGTGCAGGTTTTGTGATTGTTTTTTCATACGTTTGTAGCTGCCATCTACAGAAGCATTGTCTTTCATTTTTTGCTGTGATGTTCTTAAAATATTTTTACATGCATAAAGTTGTTTACTAATATAAAATAGTAATTTCGTTTTAAAATTCAAAATATAGTAATAGACAAAGTGTTCGCTAATATGTGGGAAACCTCTGGAGAATGTATAGAAGACTTAAAGAGACGCAAAAAAGTTCAGATATACATATGGACAGTTTTTTTTGCTTTCTTAGCTAGAGACACTTTTCTGTTGTTACATGTTTGCTTCGTTTCCGACCTTTTGTTTTCAAATTTTCAGCTTGGTTCTACAGATATTTTTCTTTTTAAATGCTGTTTGTTTAAGTCTTACGTCAAAGCCTTCTTTTTTATCTTAATTGCCATAGTACTAGTAAGTAAACAAATTCTTTTAGCGCTGAGAACACAATCAGTAGGGGGAACTTACCATATTTCAGTTACAGGCATGAACCTTGCTCGCCTATTGCCTTATTGGACTAGAGTGTTCTGTACGTTTCTGGCTAAAAAGTATGCTGATCAGCACATGATGGACATGCACATGATGTATGCATCTGCAAATTGCATTGCACCCGAAGCCACATGTTAGTATGCTGAAAGATTATCTGATAGATGTTTACTGAACAATAAGACCACTCAAGGAATACATGAATGTCTTTTGGAGAGAGATTATTTTGAGAAAAGGTGGTTTCATTGTGGAAGACTAGTGTCAGAACACTACGGAGACGGTGTACTTCATCATATTGAGGACAACAATGGCAGCAGGGACGGAGAAATAGCAGCGATTGGAAATGTGTGTCAAGCGACAGTGTGGAAAGTGTTACAAGTACAACTCCTTTACCCATACCACCTTCAGAGAATGCCAAGTTTTAATGAAACAGATTTTCAGTTCAGAAAAGCTTCTTATAGTTGGTTACGGGGGTTGTGTGCTTAGCGTCAACACTCTCCGCTTACCATAGTTTTCGCTGATGGAGCAAAGTTGATCTGGAATAGAGTGCAGAACTTTCACATGAATCATGCATGGGCGGATCAGAACCCTTTAGCAGTTTTGGAAATACATTACTAACAGTTTAGCTTTAATGTATGGGCTGCCATAGCTAGAGACAGATTAATTGGACCTTTCATTTTCCCTGGAACAATGACTAGAGCATCATACAGTGAACTTTTAAAGGCACATTTATGTTTTGCTTGAAGACGTTCCGCTATACTTACGTGGTACATGCATGACACCATGTCATTTTGCTGTGTAACCAATAACAATATTAAATCAGTGTTCTGCAAATAAATAGAAAGTCATGGTTTGGCTACATTTTGGCCTGCTCTATCTCTGATCTCAGTCCATTGGATTTTTATGTGTTTTTGGCATTAAAAGGACGTAGTGTATTTACAAACTACAGCAAATGTTGAATGTCTTCCTCAGCGTTTTCAAGAAGTATTTCATCAGACACAGAAGCCACCTGGAATAAGGGAGTAAGTAAGACCATCCTTGATGCGGCGTTTAGAAGTTTGTGTTAAGCTGCAGCAGACATTTTGAGTGTTTCATTTAGCCATCAGAAGACAACGTACATAATGAAAAAATATCTGAAGAATAAAATGACAGAAACTAAGCAAAGATTCAACAATAAAAATTTGTCTCCAACTAAGAAAACAAAAAGAGTTTTTAAATTTTTCATCTGCTGCCCCGAGGTTTTCCACATTTTAGTTAACACCCTGTGTGTAATAACCTGCGAGAGATGAGTGTTAAAAGATATCGATATGTCCCTATGTGAAGCAGAAACAAAGGAGTCGGGAGTGGAGTTCGTAGACGGATTGTTGTGTCGTGTGTTTGCGAGGAGATGGCATGTTTGTAGCGTCACTCATAGACAGCGTTTTTGGTATGTAACACGGGCTTTTTTGATAACTATCGAGGACTGTTAGGTTGAAAGATAATTATATTAAAGTTCTTCCTGTCATGGAGTCATCACACAAAGTAGACTCTATAGTTATGATGTGCCGACAATGAGGTAACGCTCCTGGTATATGAAATGGTCTCAGTGCATATCGGGAACTATCAACTCAGAGGACGTCCAGATCAAAGTGACTCTCTCTGTAAACTGCTGTATCAGAACTAGAGATTATGAAAGCTACAAAAGACTATAAACGCTACAAAATCGACACAATAATTGAGAGGTTTACAAAGCGGAATGTTTTCAGTGCTCCACACTGTCTGTGAAGTTGCTTCTCCGCATGTGCTAATATTTTACAAAAGCAATAATACGAATGCTACGAGGTTCGACAACGAAGTAACGGGTTTACCAAGTGAACGCTTTTCGATATATAGTGCGAATTCTGAAATGTAAATGTATTGAAGTGCTTCTCACTATAGAATAATATCTGAGAATGTAATATAAATATTACTATTTGCAGATAGGATGCCCATGCGTGCTATACTAATGAAATGGGGGTGTTAACGTACGTTCATACCAGGGTACCTGCGTATCAGTGAGCTCGCGTGAGCAAAGATTTTGAATCTGATTTGATTTAATTTGGCCACTGACACCATTAATAGGAATTTTATGCGCAACGGAAGTTTTTGTTGCTATACGAGCTCGAGGATACCGGGGAGACATTATGCATATATCTCAATATTCAATATTATCTGCAATTTAACGCTCATTACGTCAGTGCAGTAAGTTAGTTCGCGTGATGTGATGTACTCGGTATCTATCTGGTCCATAAATGAAAGAGAGTAGTTCAGTAATCATGCTAATGGACGTTTATTATCTTTAAGTACAAACGTTGGCCATCGATCTTTACAATTAAAGGGTCGGTGGGGGTGGCCTCAGCCAAAGAAACATGTAGAACAAAGAAAAATGTTATAATTTTATGGTCCTGCAAAATAACTGATCATTCACATTCAATAACATGAGGACACTACTGCATTGTAGTTCATTTCATATGCACAGTGGTTAGGGAGAATTCAAATTAACAAAAATTTCCAAATTAGAATTGAGAAATGGGAAGAACTAAGGACCTCCCGTTGTTCAATTACTACTGGAACTGAATACGGCGAAAACAGGGCGAGTGCAGACAACGCTACTGGTCAGCTACAAAACCGATAAAAAACACATTAAATTATACAAATGCTAAAGAAGAAGAAATTCATTACCAATATTAGGGCTCGTTCGATTCATAACTTTGCGAACGATATTTATAGGAAACTAACTTGCATGGTATAACCTTGTAGCATATAAAACTACCTATATGTAATTGGTAAAAATCCCTAAAAACCGAAGTTCCGACAGAGTGCAAATAAACATTCTGAATTTCCGAAAACAAGAATAATTTACATTACAACTTAAAGTGCATGTAAACGCAGATAAAACCAAGTGGTATCGAAACTTATTACAAATGTGGTGTAGCACGTTCATCCTATTCAAAATGTCCTGCAGTTCTTCGTCACTCTCATAAAAGATAACAATATCAGAGTGTGTTGTAGTGATATTTTTTCACCCTGAATTTTAGTCAAACTTCTGAAACCCATGTTGGTTCTGTTAAGACGGAGGTCTTGAACGTACACTCCTTAGAACGATGGTGTTCTTTGAAATGACAGCTATGTTGGTATTGACATGTCGTGACATATAAAATAAATTTTCGAATAAAATCAACTTTCCAGGGTGTAGTTGTTGTGATCTTCAGTCCGAAAACATTTTTGGTGTAGCAACTACTACAACATATATCCATTTGAACTTTCTCGCTATAGTTTAGGCTGGGTCTCCCTGTATTCGATTCCTCTCACCACCATGTACATATACTGTCAGGCATTACCTAACTGACTATTATGGAATATTCTGTCGGTTCTAGGAGGAACATAGACATATTAATAACTTAAATATAAAGTATTAATGTTCCACAATACTATTTATTTAATAGTTCGTTATAAACCGGCTTAAGGCGTCTTCGGTCATCGTTCGACAACTTAATACAAAACAGACAATGCATACAACTTAAGCGAGAATGCATAGCTGTACAAAGATTGCTGTAAAAAGATTGTGACGTTCTGTGGCTATATCGATACAAAATACAAGCATAATGTAAAACCTAACGAGATTCTGAACAAACAAATCCTATATTACAGCATATTCAAATGTGTATATACAAGCCAAAACTGTTTTACGAGTGAGTAATGGCACAAGCTACTATGGCATATGAGCAAACTGGCGACTGTCACAAACAGACCGAATAAAGGGGGAGGGAGAAGGAAGTTAATTGTATGTGGGCGTGGAACATTTATAACGAGCTTATTATCCAATACTAAGATAAATAATAACTGGCTGCTACATCAGTAAGTGCGAGTAAAGGAACTGTGTTTTGTCATTAAGGACCATGTCAGGATACTTTGACTGGTGTTTATTAATGACCAGAATTTCTAATATATCAGTTTTCTGCCTTTAGTTCCTTTAGGGAGAACATCACATTTCACATCATATGAATGACATTCATTTAGAGGACGTTCAGCAGATATCGAATATTTCTTTTTCAGTTTCCAATTCCCTTATTACTCGGTCAGTCTAGTAGTTATAGCCCTACCTGACTGACCTACATATGATTTGCTACACAGACAGCAGGAAATTATATAAATTGCACTCTATTATAAAGATGGAATCTTATCTTTGCTGTTGAACAGAAACTGGGCAGTAGTATTCCTAGCGTAAAAAGCTGGAATGTATTTCCTGGATTTTAGTTTTCTGGCAGGTACCTACGAAATACTAACCACATATAACATGGGGGCCCATATGTTATCAGTGTGATTTTGTGCTGTGGGAGGTGGATAAATGAGTGCTGTTATCCTCTGTGTCTTCTTAAATTAGTGCAGGACTATAATCATTGCTGTATGCTGTTCCTTAATTATTCTGAATTAATTTTGAAAGGCTGGTTCGGTTTTTGTGGTATAGATAGTAGGCAATGCACCATGGACTGGAAAGCCGCATGTTTGTGTGTTATGGGATGCTGTGAACTGGCTGATATTATTGTGTCTGTTGAGATTGCTTTCCTGTATATCTTAAATAAATGCTGTTGGTTACTGATGTCAATGATGAGGTCTAAAAGACTGATAGAATCTCGCAACTCCATTGTAAACTTACTTTTACTGTGATGTGAATTCAAATGTTGAAAAATTTACTTAATTGTCTGTGGACCTGCCACAAGCAAAAGCATGCTTATTCAAATACCTAGTCCAATAAGGTATTTTAGAAGTTAAATGCTTTTGGTCTAATAATCCTTACTCTAAATTATCCATAAACGTTTCAGTTAATAAGGTGCTCAATGGGGGATATCACAGTTAACCCATCTGATTAACTGTGTAGACTCTGTTGAATTTGGAAATAATTTAGCATTGAGCATGTTTCAGTTGCCATCCTTTATCTTTTGTCTCTACTGGATTTGTTCTGCTTTTATGTAACAATTCTGTTAAAATTTCCATTGTTTTTGCAATAGGAATATTAGAAAACAGGTTGCCAACATCAAATGAGACGAGTTTTGCACTAAGTGGAATGGGTACATCTTTTAGTTTTCACTAATTTTTAGTGAAGTAGGTGTTCCAAGTTTTCGTTGGAATTTAGTTCTTGTTTTAGTCAATGACTCTAGCTTTTATGCTAATTTATGGCAAGATCCTGAAACTGAAGACACTGCAGGTCTTATTGGAACACTTCCCTTGTGAAATTTAAGAAACACATATAACTTGGGTGCTACTGGATTCGCGTTTGTGAGGTATTTGGCATCACTATCAGTAAAAATGGAGTTGTACGTTTTAATAAGGTCATGACATCAACACATAAAGTGCTAAAGATATGGCACTGTTGTCTAAACGACAAATGCTAACTCAACAGAAACTGTGGAACCCTTGGTTATGACCAAGCTCTATAAAAAAAAGGGGGGCACACAGCATGAATCGTGACACTCATTTTACTAAGGTTTGAAGCTCTTCTTTACGTTCTTCCGTGTTTGCGATTTACAAACTGGGTTGTTTCGAAAATCACCCTCATGAAAACACGATTAGTCTATTTTTATATTTACCCAGGCACATTTCGACACCTATATGTCATCTCCTGTGGGTCGCATTTCTATTTCTGTAAAGTACAATATAATATTTATAATAATTTAACTGCTGTAGACCTAAGAATTACAATATGCGTAATATGCCTTGTTTCGTTTAGAAACTCACCTTAAAAATATATCGCTAACTGAACTGTATTGTTACACGCCGTTGTATTTGGTGTTACAGGACAAAACTGAAGGAGAGAAACATTGTTGTTGGAGTTATGGTGTTAGTGTTGTGAGACCTCCCTAGCCGGCCAGAGTGGCCGAGCGGTTCTAGGCGCTACAGTCTGGAACCGCGCGACCGCTACGGTCGCAGGTTCGAATCCTGCCTCGGGCATGGATGTGTGTGATGTCCTTAGGTTAGTTAGGTTTAAGTAGTTCTAAGTTCTAGGGGACTGATGACCACAGCAGTTAAGTCCCATAGTGCTCAGAGCCATTTGAGACCTCCCACCCCGGTTCTTTCTGCTGCGAATAGGCAATCTGAGGACCATGTTCCAATTTCACTTCTTCGTTCTTCGTTCTTTTCTTTTCTCCCAGTACACTTTAGTGTGTTCACTACGTTTCTTCTTTTGTCTTCAGACCATTTTGAACCAGTCTTTTCAGCTACCCTACCTTGGAATCCTTCTATTTTCAATACTTTTTCCCGAAAGGCTTCTGTGTTGCATATATCTTCTGTTTCTATATTGTTTCTTTCTGAATCTTATTTTCTCCGTTTACTCAGCTTCTTGTAGACTTATTACTCCACCAATATTTGAAAATATTATTAGTTAATCTACTGTCTTGCATTCGAAATATATGTCCCAAAAACATGAGTTTGCATTTTAAATACTTTCAGTTTTGGTGTATTTCAGCATTAATTCGTAATTTCCAACCTTCTGCTGTGTTTCGTGGCCTAATATTTTCATAATTTGCCTTTCTAGTAGTTTTAATTTTTCTAACGTATAGTTTAATACAAGGTATTCGCTTGCATGTAGACATTCTGGCTCCACTGCTGTGTTGTAACGCCCTAGTTTTGGATTTTTTTGCAGGCACTTTTTATTGTAGAGGTCTTTGGTGATACCATATGCTCTCCCCATTCTGTGCAACATTTCTTCTATTGCAGATTTTTCGAAAGCGTTTGCTTGGATTATATCGCATAGCTATTTAAATTTTTTTACCGTCTTTATTTAGACAGTATCTGTTTTCAAGAATTTTGAAGCAGGCTTAACGTTTGCTACAAATTTTGTTTTTTTTCTATTTATTTAAATGGTACATGTCGGATGTTCGTATCCATGCATCTACAACTTTTAATAGTTGACATGAATGCATGTTCTGATCGCACGCCTGTACCTCTAATGCCTTCATAATACCCGACTCATTGTTGTGGTATCTTCCTTGACATCCATATTCTCAATTAACCATCGACTGAAGAAGGTACCAACTGACATACTACAAATGTTTTCTGGTTGTTTTTCTGTCGCAACTGATACTTTCTCTTATCTTCCCCTGCTTAGGGGCTATGTGGTATATAGAAGTATGCGTCTTTCGTGTTCTGATTGAAATGTATGGCTTTCTGATTGGTTCAAGTGGCTCTGAGCACTATGGGTCTTAACATCTGAGGTCCTCAGTCCCCTAGAACTTAGAACTACTTAAACCTAACTAACCTAAGGACATCACACACATCCATGCCCGAGGCAGGATTCGAACCTGCGACCGTAGCAGTCGCACTGCTCCTGACTGAAGCGTCTAGAACCACTTGATGGCTTTCTGAAATACTGCGTTTGTATTGCATACTCTTCTTTAGAGTCAATTCATAGTTTATGGTTTGGTATATCACTCAGCCACACCTCTACTTATCAGCAAACTTATCGCTTTCATGATAACTTCGGCTAAGGCCTTTTCCATATATTTCAGTACTTACTGCTTAGGGGCGATTCGTTATCGTATGTTAGATTTACAGTTTGGTTCATTAAAATGATTTATTAAATAAATGGCACTGTATGAATCTGTGATTGATAGATTACACTGATGTAATTTCAATCTCGTTTTATTAGTTATTATTAGTATATGTAACAAGATGATACAGAAAGTTGTGGGGTCGATCTCCAATAAGTTGTTTACGTTTTACTGGTATATGGCAACATATAAATAAATATTTTGGCTGCAGTTCATACTCTTCATTACATGACTATGACGGTTCTCTTCCAAATGTTTCACAGGCATTGAAATTAGCTTACAGCTTGATTATCTGTGCTTAACATGCGATATTAACCTTTGTTTAGTAGGTTTTTTATGATTATATGGTATAAATATTTTGTTCCCTAGTTTGTATTAATACAGTGAGCCACTGTTCTCTTATTTTATTCCTTAATTTATCTTCAACTTTGATGTTACTCCCCTCTGGAGTTTGGTATTGTTATTTGTTACTACAGCCAGAACATTATGACCACAGCCCTACTATCGATACAAACCCGTCCAGGCGATAGCAGGAATGACTATTAGTCAGACATACGCACAGCGCATGTTGTATCAGTGAGGATGCTGCTCGTATGTAGTATGGGGAAGGCACGGGATCTGTCTGACTTTGATCGAGGTCAGTGTGTGATGGCCCAGAGGATCAGCATTAGCATTTCGGAAACTGGATTTCTTGTCGCATGTTCGAGGAACCAAGCCGAAACCACGTCAAGACGTCGTGGGGTTAGGCGGCCACCCCTCATTACAGATGTGGGACGACTGGTGACACAGGACCGGTGGCGAAATGTGGGGGAACGAACACCAGACTTTAATGCTGGGCAGGATACAAGCGAGTGTGAACACACAGTGCACGGAACACTCGTAACGATGGATCCAAGCAGCCAACGACCCACGCACGTGCCAGTGTTAACACCACGACATTGGCAACTATGACTGAAACGGGCACGTGACCGTTGGCGCTGGACATTGGCGCAATGGTGATTGAACGTGGCGTCATTATGGTCTGATGAATCCCGATACCTTCATCATCATGCCGATGGGAGTGCGCGAATCCTTCGTCATCCAGGGGAACAGCTCCTTGGCACCTGTACCGCGGGACGGAGACAAGCTGGTGGCGGCTCCAATATGCTCTGGGAATCGTTCACGTGGGAATCCACTTGTCCAGTGGAACCCGCGCAAGGCACCACAACGGCCGAGGAATATCTTACACTGGTTGCAGACCACATACACCCCTTCATGACGATCATGTTCCCGACGACTGTGACATATTTTAATAATACGCCATGTCATAAGGCAACGAGCGTGATGAAGTGAATCGGGGAATACAGTACTGTGTTCCAATTGATTTGCTGGTGCCCCAACTTGCCAGATCTGCACCCGATCGAACACATCTGGGATGTGACTGAACGTGGCGTCGGGGCTCATCGCCACCCTCCCCGGAATTTACAGGAATGTGTGCAGACGTCGTGCCAACTCCCTCCAGTGAGGTACCAAGGCCTCATTGCTTCCATGCTACGACGCGTCGCCGCTGTTATTCGTGTCAATGGGCTGTTAGGTAGGTGGCCATAATTTTCTGGCTGATCAGTGTATTAATACTGCCTATAAGACTTGCACCAGCCCCTATTGTTACATTATGTCACACTGTTGTCATTTTTGTCTGTACATAGGGACCTGAAGATGGCGTAACATATCCGTGAAACTCGTTACTCTATGAAATACCAGTTGGAAGCTTAGACGACTGAAAGGTTTTTTGATTCAACATTCTGTGCTGAACAGCTGAGATCCCGCAACAATCTGTATTTTGGTGGACATACAGAGACAGGTAATCTACTTTAAGGAGATGAAATTACTGCTCTTTGGCACTTGGGAAGTATCACAACTGTCCAGGATAGATTGGAAAGCCGGAAATAGTTAATTAACTGTTCTCCAAGCGGAAAAATTCCACTGTTATTCGTGTCAATGGGCTGTGACCATAGGGGCATCAGCGACGACTATATAACAACACTTGAGTAGTTAACAGCATGCCAATATGCCACGCTTAACCTACCTTCATACTTGGAAGTGATGTGTAACACACGCCATAAGCTTTGCTCATCAACTACTTGCATCTAAATCTCAGCAGTTCGTCGCCAGCAGAAATACAAATAAAACACAGTCTTGAAGTACTGTGAAATCGTGACAAAGCGACACTCGGCACACATCCGACCACTGAAACGCCATACTGCTCATGATTCTTGGTGGCAGTAATGTGAGATACTAAAATTTTGGAATTTCGGCTCGGCTTGTAATTATACCCTTCCCTACAATTTAATGACCCAGAGGCAAACTCTAAACGTTACTTTGATGAATACTGCAAATTCTCTACTGTCCTCCACAATAAAATGTTAGGTGGACTATTTTTCACGTGGGGTGCGTCAGCTGATGGACTAGTCTGCAGGAACCAAAGTGAACTATGCCTTAACTTTTACTTCTGTTTCAGTATGACTGCACATGATCCTCCAACTTCCAGACCCCCTCACTGTCCGACTGCTGTAGTCACTGATAACGTTTAGGGACCAGCGGCAGCTGTGTCCCCGAATCTCTAATCAACCTATAAGGAACAGCCAGGCAATGGTCAAGATCGAAGAAGAGTTGCGTAGTGGCACGTGAACCAGATGTTGCACTGACGATTCTCCGAAGTTCAAGAACCGCAGGTACTGCCAGCAACAGAATATGAACCATCAACACTTCCAAAGACAGTGTCAGACTTTTCACCAACATCTTGCTGCCAGAAGAAGATGTGTCCTACCTCATAAACAATGCTAACGGCACTAGAAGTACGAAAGCAGTTGTGAGGATCTTAGATCCTCACATGTTGTAATATTTACATTTTTTAAAAATTTTATAAGCCAATTTTTTTAGTTTATCTGTTCATCTTGTGAAAATGTTCAGTCTAACTATTCCCATCGTATTTCAACTGGCATCTGAAGTTTCAGTGTAAAGAAGTTAATTACGTCTTTTGACTTCTGTCTCAGGTTCTTCGGCCGTTTGTTTGATGATTTTTCTGACGTTTCGCCAGCAGGAGTGGCTGGCATTGTCAAAGCTTCATCCACCATTACTGGTGGTGATCTCCACCACCAGAAATGGAGGGCTAAGCTTTGACAATGCCACCCACTTGAGCTGGCGAAACGTCAGAAAAACATGGAAGAAACGTCTGTTGAAGAACCCGAGACAGAAGCCAACGGGAAGTTTGTCAACAAGTGGCCACGAAAGCCTTAACATTTTTGTAGTAAATTATGCGTTGTGCCAAACGGGATTTTTCTGAATCAGTATGTAATTTGGACTCGTTTTTGGAAAAGCAACAATTCCAGTAATAAAGAATACGATTTTTGACCCACCATTGACTGTAATCTATTGGATACTTTATATTTCGCTTCATACTACACATATGAGAATGAGGAATCGGAAATCTACAGGAGTAATGCAGGTACTGCCCCTAATATCTTGATGGGAGTGTTACACAGTGTCCACAGCACCCGAAAGCATTCTCTCGTTTGCTGCTTAGGAGATGAGAATGTTACAGTCGTATCCAGCACCTTTGTGGTTGAGGAATATACTATCATTACCTACTACGGAAGTGAACATCATCGATAGCAAAATGGCTCTGAGCACTATGGGACTTAACATCTGAGGTCATCAGTCCTCTAGAACTTAGAACTACTTAAACCTAACTAACCTAAGGAAATCACACACATCCATGCCCGAGGCAGGATTCGAACCTGCGACCGCAGCAGTCGCGCGGTTCCGGACTGAAGCGCCTAGAACCGCTCGGCCACCGTGGCCGGCATCGATAGCAGGTCTACCGCTTCGCAACAAGCGACGGTAATTTCTGTAGATAGTCAGTAGCAACGCCAACAATGGCTTATATCAGTGCAGACCAGAGCGCAACTGGTTCACAATGCTCAGCGGATTTACTACACTAAACGTACCAGCCAGTTCACCATGGGCTCAGCAGGTAAACAACTCGAGGCGTCGACGAGTCACACAGCTCAGACCGCAGTGGCTCTGCTAGGCTGACGAGCTCTGAGTACAGTTAGTTCCGACAGCGGCCTCCACACCCACACCAGGACCTCGCTCACTGTATATTTCCCAAGTTCCAGATAACTTGCAATCATATCACCCCGAAATATCCTTGTCATCTGCGTGAGGTTCTAGGCGCTTCGGTCCGGAACCGCGCTGCTGCTACGGTCGCAGGTTCGAATCCTGCCTCGGGCATGGATGTGTGTGATGTCCTTAGTTTAGTTAGGTTTAAGTAGTTCTAAGTTCTAGGAGACTAATGACCTCAGACATTAAGTCCCATAGTGCTCAGAGCCATTTGAACCATCATCTGCGTGACTCCAGTAAAAGTCGCCGACTAAATTTCAGTTACCTACTAGCGACGTAGCGCTGTGTAGTTGTTTTGTTTTATTGGGTTTTACAAGTAATTTATTTCGCGTTAATAAACCTACGGTAAGTTTTAACTCGTGTTACTTATCGCTGAAGGTACCGAAGTTTGCTTCACTATTCAATAAATATAAAAAGTTAATATGAGCAGGGATGGATTAGAATATGTCCCACTCTCTTCTTCACTACTGATTCCCTTTCATGTCCTTAGGTCTTATAACTGCAGTCTGGTTTTACTTAAAATGGTAGATTACCTTTCGCTCCTAGTATTTTATCCTTTCTACCTTCATAATTTGAAGTAGGCTGTTACAGAAAAACGCTTTCTTTCAATTTATTGAATGATATAAATTTTCAGCCACTTGTCTTAGGTCTACAGTTGATATAGCAGGTTTTCCTTTCATCAAGCTACCTTCTAAGATACGAGGTGTGGATGTGGTGTCAAAAAAGTCAACCATAACCGTTTACAAATGGATTCGAAAAGAACGCAAAACAAATCCTTATCCAGCGCGACAACACAAGCCAACACGTAAGTATCAGAACCCATGGACACCTCGCCAGATTGAGATGATTAACACTGCCTCATCCCTTCTTATAGCCCAGACTTGGCGTCCTCGGATTTCCGTCTGGCCACTTAACCCTCACAACACCAAGGGAGGGGCGGTTGCTTCTTAATGCCCATCTTCTGGAAAAAATTATAATCTAGTCCGTTTCTTTACATTTTATAATTATGAAAAATATACTTATGGTTTATAGTGAATTCTTTTACCACAGTCCACAAATATTTAAAAATTTTCAATTACATTTAACCCAAATATTTATATCTCGGTAGTGGATGTCACTTTCTAGAATGAACGTCGTAATCAGTATTTGCAAGTTCAGGACCCTGCTTACGCATCAATATTTCAAAAAGTATGTTTTGAGTAAAAGTCAACAGTAATTAAAGGAATTTGCAGTTTAAAATGTTTTATTCGGGTCGTAAACTACCCCCAGTTTGATAAAAGTTACTGAAAATGCATTGATGATGACAAGAGTGTGCTAAATGATATCTTCAGATTCCGCAATCTGCTTGTACGTCAGTAACACTTTAGAAAATACGTTATTAATGTAAGTCAATAACAATCAACGAATTTTGGTGTCTTTCTAAAAAAAATTTTTCCCTTGGGCATCAAGTACCCCTCCTCCCCCTTTCGACCTTCCGCGCTATGTAAAACGCCTTGGTTTTCCTAGGTTAAGGAATCTTCGCATGGGACACACGTTCAAGACAATGAGAGCTTACTTTAAGAGATGAAAACATGGTTGCCAACACCAACAAATGAAACAACTAAGTTTGCAGGTCTTGGTGTACGTTGTCGCTGAAGGTAAAATCTTCAAAGACGTTAGACCGCATCGTTTTCTTCTTCGTTCTACTCGATCGATTTTTCGACCCCTATGCTGTGTTCCGTTTGAGGATTTTGTAGTGATCGCGGTTATCTGAACACTGTTAAAGACCAGTGTCGCGTTCACTCGTGTAAGAGAATTTTTTGCGATTATTACTGAAGAAAATTTGTGCCGGCCACGGTGGTCTCGTGGTTCTAGGCGCGCAGTCCGGAACCGTGCGACTGCTACGGTCGCAGGTTCGAATCCTCCCTCGGGCATGGATGTGTGTGATGTTCTTAGGTTAGTTAGGTTTAAGTAGTTCTAAGTTCTAGGGGACTGATGACCACAGCAGTTGAGTCCCATAGTGCTCAGAGCCATTTGAACCATTTTTAGAAAATTTGTGGTAAGGATTATGGGACTAAGCTTTTGAGGTCATCGACCCCTAGGCTTACACCTTACACACTACTTAATCTGACTCAAACTAACTTACGCTAAGGACAACACACACACCCATGCCCGGGGGGGGGGGGACTCGAAACTCCGACTGGGGCGCCGCGCGAACTGTGACAAGTACTCTGAAGAAGTGGGGCTACTTCATAAAATTCTTCCGTCTATCATTACTGAGCCGCCGTCACTGGTTAGAAACGTAATTTTCCCTTCTTTATGTTGAATACGTGTTATTGGGTGAAATATATAAGGCTACTATTGGTGAGCCATCATCATTGTCTAGAATCGAAACAGGCAAAGTAAGAGAGAAGGAATATTTATCAACATATTATTGTTGAGACGCGGAGTTGGCTTCTTGGACTTCGTTTTTCTCGCGAACTGCGGCTGTGTATTCAATTCCTTAATGGCGGAAAGCCACGAAGCTAGAAGGCTATTGCCGTATTCCCTATTACATTTGTTCTTGGAAATCCCAGTCACTTCTCGAAGTTTTCTTCTACAAACTTTAATTTCCTCGCCCAGCAAACTAACGTTGTTGCAATAAATGTCTTTGCCGCAGTTCTCCTGATATTACGCTAGTGCCGTTTCGACGCTTCGTTTTAACCGCGTTTGGCGTTCGTGTTCCGTAATACGTATTTTTACAGTCCTTCCCATTTTGTCTGTATAATATATTTTGACACAGCAACACGGAATTTCGTAGCCTCCTTCAGTGCGGAGATAATAAGAAGGGTCCGTTTTTCGTCGGAAATAGTCTCGTATTTTATTCCGACTGAAAAATGTGATATATACGTTAATTCTCCTTAAATTCTGCTGATGCTTTCGGTAACTCTGGAAACGATCGGTAACCCAACGATGTGAGATGGGAGTTCCTCAGCCTTTCTCACCGCGTAATTAAAATTATGTTTGAAGGCCATGCCTGTGGACAAACCACCGTAGCTGTTGGCAGTCGTTCTATTCTTTAAGAAATCCAACTCCAACTGCAAGCTATTACTGTGACTTATGCGGAGGGGACGTGACAACAGATTTTACCCAGCAACACATTTTCAGCATCAGAGCGGGAAAACTCTCTTTCTACTCAATGATTAGGGCCCACCAATAGTAGCCGGAGGAATTTTAGCCAACCACACTTCTTGAGAATAGGCGCGAGAAAACACATTATTATAAATGAACCTTATAAATGAACCTTACGCCGGACAATTACAGAGTTCAGATAACGGTGAACACCACAAGATCTTGCATGAGACCCTGGTGAAGGGCTGAAACGCAGTTCGAGTAGAAGAATTTTCAGAGGAAAACACTGCGGCCTAATATCGTAGATTTGACCTTCACGGAATACATGCTCTTACACATCGCTGGCGTAGGACCTAGAATGTGATGGAGATAAAAAAAGATAGAACACTAGAAAGAAACTCTTAAGAATAAGTATGTTCTGGGGCGAAAACAAGGAAAACATTGCGAGGTCTTACTCGTACATTTTAGGCTCAGCATTACTTGGCGTGTTCCTATACAGGCTGATTCTGTGTGCTCACTTCTGCAGACTGTCAGGAATGATAGTAAATGCATCAACTTGAGGTAAAGAAAGCTGGGCTGAAAGGACCAAGTAGCAAGAGAAAATCGTTCTGATATCTCTGACAGTGTAATACATATACCAGCACTGTTGTAGCTTAGATTTTAGGGTAGGCAACGATAAGAGGAAAGGTAGCACGGAACAAAACAAGAAGCAACTGTGTATTAAACATGTGCTCTAGGATGCATACCACAAGAGTTACGAGTACTTGTTCATATCCAATACTTTGAAACACATTTCTTCTTGCAAGCTCTTTAGTTTCTTTGTTACTGGAAGAGTGAATATGGACTAAAACAAGAAAAAATTTTCGGTAAATATGGGTTCTAAAATACCGTATACACACCGTAACAGGTATGGGCACCTGTGTAGAACAGATACGTTTCATAGTAGCGAAGGCGAACAAGTGCTCATAGTTACATTTAGATACAAACTCCACAAGCCACCGTACGATGCGTGGTGGAGAGTACCCTATACCGCTACTAGTAATTTCCTTTTCTTTGCATTTGCAAACAGAGCAAGGGAAAAACCATTGTTTATATGCTTCCGTACCAGCCGTAATCTCTCTAACCTTTCCTCATGGTCTTAACGCGAAATGTAAGTTGGCGGCAGTAGCATTGTTCGCAAGTCAGCCTCAAACGCAGGTTCTATAAATTTTCTCAATAGTGCTCCTCGAAAAGAACTTCGCCTTCTCTCCAGGAATTCCCAATTGAGTTCGGATTCCCATTTGAGTTCCCGAAGCATCTCCGCACAACTTACGTGTTGTTTGAACCTACCGGTAGCAAATAGCCCGCCTCTGAATTGCTTCGATGTCTTCCTTCAGTCGGACCTGGTACGGATCCCAAACACTCTAGCAGAATTCAAGAATAGGTCGCACCAGCGTCCTATATGCGATCTCCTTTACAGATCAACTAAACTTTCGTAAACTTCTCCCAATAAACTGACGTCGATCATTCTCCTTACCTACTACAATCCTTACGCGCTCGTCCCATTCCACATTGATTTGCAACGTTACACCCAGATATTTAATCGACATGATTGTGTGAAGCAGCACACTACTAACACTGCATTCAAATGTTGTGGGTTGTCTTACCTACTCACCTGGTTTAACTTGCATTTTTCTACAGACGGGGCTAGCTGACATTAATCATGCTATATTGAAATTCTAAATCATCCAGACTCGTTCTACAGTCACTCAACGACTACACTTCCCCGTATACCGTAGTGTCATCTGAAAACATCAGCAGATTGCCATTTACCCTATCCGTCAGGTCTTTGATGTATATAGAGAACAAAACGCTTTGCTGAGGCATTCCTGAAGATACCCATGTCTCTGATGAAAATTCGCCGTCGAGGACAACATACCTGGTTCTTTTACTTCGAGCCACTCACATACCTTGGAACCAATTCTGTGTGCTTGTATCTTCGTCAACAGTTGGTATTGTGGGGTAACGAGCACGCTTTACGGAAATCAAGGAATGTAGAATCCGCACGTTGCCCATAGTCCACGGTTCGCAATATCTCATGCGAGGAAAGGGCAGGCCGCGGAATTGGCTTCCTGGACGCAAATTGTTTTTATCGTGAACCTCGGCTCTGTATTCACTAACTTAATGTCGGAAAGCCATGGCGCTAGAAGGCTATAGCCGTATTACATTTGTTCTTGGAAATCCCAATCGTTCTCAGAATTTTCTTGTGCAAACTTTACTTTCCTCAGCCTACAAATGAATGTTGTTGAAATCAATGTCTTTCTCGCAGTTGACCTGATGGTTTGCTGCTGCATTTTTCATACTTCGTTTTAACCACGTTTGGCGTTCGTATCTCGTAATACGTTCTTTTACAGCCTTTCCATTTTGCCCGTATACATTTTGACACAGCTACACGGCATTTCGTAGCCTCATGCAGCATGGCGGTAATAAGGAGCGTCCGTTTATCGTCGGAAGTAGCCTTGTATTTTATTCTGATTGAAAAATGTGGAATGTATATCAGTTCTCCTTAATTACTGCTGATGCTGTCAGTAACTCTGGAAACGAACGGTAACGCAACAGAGTGCGATGCGAGTTCATTAATGGTTCAAATGGTTTTAAGCACTATGGGACTTAACATCTGAGGTCATCAGTCCCCTAAACGTAGAACTATTTACCATAAACCTTGTTGTGTCTAGGTAAGACAGCCTAGACACAATGAGAGGAAGCCGAAAGGCACGCGCTAAGCTATAGCAGGATGGCGTGAGGTCTGAAACAGGATACGTAATGATTGCTATAAAGAAAAGTACGTAGCTTCTGGAATCCTTAACTTTAATCCATCTTTTTGGTACATCTGGAGATTGTGGCGATACAAGTGAGACTCTTCAGATACATGCAATGTTACTAATGGCGCCTTGCTAGGTCGTAGCCATTGACTTAGCTGAAGGCTATTCTAACTATCTGCTCTGCAAATGAGCGAGGCTTCGTCCATGTAGTCGCTAGCAAAGTCGTCCGTACAACTGGGGCGAGTGCTATTCCGTATCTCGAGACCTGCCTTGTGGTGGCGCTCGGTCTGCGATCACACAGTGGCGACACGCGGGTCCGACATGTACTAACGGACCGCGGCCGATTTAAAACTACCACCTAGCAAGTGTGGTGTCTGGCGGTGACACCACAAACCTAACTTAACCTAAGAGCATCGGACACATCCATGCCCGAGGCAGGATTCGAACCTGCGACCGTAGCAGCAGCGCGGTTCCGGACTGAGGCGCCTAGAACCGCACGGCCACAGCAGCCGGCCATGGGAGTTCTTTAGTGTTTCTAACCGCATGTTTCAAAGCCCTGCCTGTGGACAGACCACCGTCGCCGTTGGCAGTCGTTGTATTCTTTAAGAAATCCAGCTCCAACTCCAAGCTATTATTGTCACTGATGCGGAAGGGATGTGAAGACAGATTGTACCCAGCGTTTCGCACGAACAATGCTTTCTAAAACCGTACTGATTTGAGGACAGAAGGTTTTCCCTCTCACGTATCTGTGAACCTAAATAGCTCTTGAGATATGCACTTTAGGCCTCTTGTTTAGTGAACATTTTTTTCCTTTTTTAATCCACATTACCACATCTGAAAGTTGCCTACCCTACAGTCATAGCACCGACAGTACCGATACCTACGTTCCACTGTCAGAGGTATCAGAACGATTTTTGCTTGTAATTTTCGACTCGTTCGTTTCTGGACCATGGTCCACCACCTCAAATTGACACATTTACACATCCTTGAAAGTTTTTTTTGATATTCTCACTAAATCATTCTGTATTTGTCTGGAACCAAAACTCATCTTCTCTGAGGTCAGCTTCTGCAGTACTTTCCATTCTTCTGTAAACAATTCATGGGAGTGAAACTTCCTGGCAGATTAAAACTGTGTGCCCGACCGAGACTCGAACTCGGGACCTTTGCCTTTCGCGGGCAAGTGCTCTACCATCTGAGCTACCGAAGCACGATTCACGCCCGGTACTCACAGCTTTACTTCTGCCAGTATCTCGCCTCCTACCTTCCAAACTTTACAGAAGCTCTCCTGCGAACCTTGCAGAACTAGCACTCCTGAAAGAAAGGATATAGCGGAGACATGGCTTAGCCACAGCCTGGGGGATGTTTCCAGAATGAGATTTTCACTCTGCAGCGGAGTGTGCGCTGATATGAAACTTCCTGGCAGATTAAAACTGTGTGCCCGACCGAGACTCGAACTCGGGACCTTTGCCTTTCGCGGGCAAGTGCTCTACCATCTGAGCTACCGAAGCACGACTCACGCCCGGTACTCACAGCTGTACTTCTGCCAGTATCTCGCCTCCTACCTTCCAACTTTACAGAAGCTCTCCTGCGAACCTTGCAGAACTAGCACTCCTGAAAGAAAGGTCCCGAGTTCGAGTCTCGGTCGGGCACACAGTTTTAATCTGCCAGGAAGTTTCATATCAGCGCACACTCCGCTGCAGAGTGAAAATCTCATTCTGAATTCATGGGAGTATTTTTCTTTCACTTATTAAACATGATGAAATGGTTTAGGCTGAAAAAGTGAAGTAGCTTTAGCGGGACAGGAATGTGGTGAGCGCCCTCCGTGGCCGACTGAGCCGAGCCTTCGAGCTGCCAGAGTTGATAGCGGCGGGATTCAATAATATCGATCCGCGGCTGTGGGGGGTCCCGTCCCAGCTGCCCCCGGACGTCTGCAGAGCCGCCGACGCCCCGCCGCTCCGCCCTCATATTTCGCCTCCGACAGCGTGGCTGCGGGCACACAGTCGGACGGGCAAACAGCTGAGTCACGACTGGCCCGGATAAGGGCTGTGTCAACACGCGCAGGGCGCAACTTGGAGTCAACACTGCGCGGGGGCGCGCGACCGACTCTAATTGATAGGCTCCCGCTGTGGCGGCCCGGCCAACCGGAGGACTATCGGCCGCCGAAGTGGGTTGCCGGGCAAACTCCGGCCGGAATCCAGTCGACCCTTCAAACAGCGGTAGCTCTTAGTCAGGGATACTAGATGCTACGCAGTCTATGGTAGTGCTAGCTTCGAAGCTGAGACGGTTCAATGTATGTCTGATTTTGTCCTTTGCACAGTATCGTACGAGACGTACTGCCACGAAATAAAACAGAAAGAGCAGTCTGCTCGAATCTCAATACGGATTTCTTCCACTTGAACTTTACAGGTCTCCCATCATCCACATATCTTCTATGACCGTGATCTGCTGGTGCGTGCGCACTTCGGCAGGGTCCTTAGTGCATATACTAGAATTTTGTGACATGAGTGTGGATAAACGTCGCAAAATTGGTAGAAAGTGAACTGCTAAGTATAACATAAAACTCTGCGACCAGGCCTCGGAAGGCCCAACGGCACCGACCGACCGTCGTGTCGTCCTCAGATGAAAGACGTTACTGGTTTCTGATATGAGTGGCATGTGGTAGCCACTGCTCTCCCGGGCTTTGTTAGTATTCGTGACCGGAGCCACCAATTCTCAGTCTTAATAGCTCCGCAATTGGCCTCACAAGAGCTGAGTGCACGCCACATGCTAACAGCACACCGATGGTCACCTATCCAATGCTAACCAAGAGCAACAGCAGTTAAGTTTCGTGGTTAACGGGAACCGGTGTTACCACACTGCAGCAAACCCGTTGGCAAGGAAAACATAAAGAATGGTGAAAACCCATAATCATACACACATACACACAAAACACACACACACACACACACACACACACACACACACACATACCACATGCACTCGTGCTCGCGGAGAGAGACGGAGAAAGAGAAGTAGAGAGAGAGAGAGTGACAGAGAGGAATTTAAAACTACACAGCAGATAGCTGCGGCTAGCTGATAACTTGAATAAAAGGGATAAGTCAACTACCTTGCAGTCCACTAAAATCTCCAGTCTAAAAACTTAGGGCAGAGTCCTAGAAGCTTGACCACAGTCCTTTTATCATAATCTAAAACCAATGGCAAGTCCCGACCTAAATTTCCTTCTGCCGGCTTATCATAATGTTCAGCGCACTCAGTTGCAAGAGCTATTCAGAAAGTAAGGTCTGATCAGTCAATAAATGGGAACCACAATGAAAATCAAAAACGTTTTGTTCCCAAATGTTTGCCACGCCTTCCAGCAACTTTCTACACGTAGTCGCCGCTCCAACTTAGTCATCGCGTTGTACCAACTTACAATATTCTCTGCCTAGACGGTAGGCGCCTGTGATTTCCGTCAATTCTCTATGATGGTCTGCATTTCGTTGTCTGTGCCAAAATGTTGTCTTTATAGCCGGCAATTCATGTCAGCAGAGATGAACATCAGAAGAAACCAAGTCTGGACTATATGCTGGGTAATCAAACACTTCCCCATTGCCGCTGCAGTTTGCGACCGAGAATCGTCATGAAGAAGGAAATGCATGGCAGTTACGTTATGTGGGGTTGCATGAAATCAGGCGAAACCTCTCAGCGATCATCCATACTTGGTGGGAGACACAGTTGTTCTAGACAACTTTATGTGCTCACTATGTGCTCAGAACTGAAAATAGCCACGTGATGCGATCTACAGGAATACTAGAGACACTGCGAAACACATCTGCGCAAAGCTGCATCGAATTTTTACTGTCGTTTCGGTTTCGCGATAGCTCGGACCTCAGTTTCCGAAGAGACCACACAAAATGTGCCATGCCACAAGCCTCACAGACTGGGGGCTCCTCTGGCCAGAGTAAATACTGACAAATTATGAGAAATAACAAAGAGAGTCTAAGCCTAAACTGCATTTGATGATGATGATGTTGAAGAGAATCGAAGCAACAAGAGAATTGAAGCATTTCATTACGTTGCTAATGAATAGCGAAGGAAAATATTGAGAACACTGACAAGAAGAAGAGGCAGATGATAGGACCTGTGTTAAGACATCATGGAATAACTTCCGTGGTACTAGAAGGACCTGCAGAGGATAAAAAGTGTAAGACAGTTACTGGAATATGTGGAAATAACAATTGAGAATATTGGGCTCAAAGCTACTCTGAGAGGAAGAGGTTGGCACAAGAAAGGCATTCGTGGCGGTCAACGACCGAAGACTGATGACATTATTAACAAAAGTAAGTAACGTTCCATTCCTTTCAGCACGTTTACTCCTAACCACAATTCTTAGGAATGACACTGCTCCACCTGAGGATGTTGTTTTAATGCAGCGAAAGCTATTGTGCCAATAAAGAAATGGTCAATTACAACAGCATTGGGGATATCCGCGTTAGGAAGTTCTATATGCCCCCCCCCCCTCCAACAAAAAAGCCTTGTTTCCTATTTCACTTAACATTCGTTAACAGAAAAAAGCAAATTTTTGCTGTGTATAGGGGAAACATCCA
The DNA here is from genome assembly GCF_021461395.2 of Schistocerca americana. NCBI lineage: Eukaryota > Metazoa > Arthropoda > Insecta > Orthoptera > Acrididae > Schistocerca > Schistocerca americana. Next base: position 223,807,448 of record NC_060124.1, read on the forward strand.
TTTGCGTCAAATATTGGGAAAATTTCTGATGAGGGAACTCCTTAAGAGACAACACACTTTAGAAATCTCAGAGGTTAATGAATGAACAAAGGCATCATTCATATAATACTATATGCACTTCCCACTGGTAGCTTATGACAACACGCGAAGCCCTTCAGACCATGTTTCATTTTTCCATTCGAGAGTTTGAAATGTCCTTTGTAGCTAAGCAATAAATGACCCACGCTGCAGTCAGCTTATTTTATATAGAGTGATATTTTGGCATGGTACGATTCCGTTGGGCTGTACTCTTTGCCAGAAGCTATTTCCATCTTCACAATGAAAACTGTTGCAATAACGGATTCCTTTCGCTTTTGACGACATATAAGTGGGGATACGAAATCAGATAACACGTACTCCAAGAGCGTATTGACAGCTAATTTTAGTAATGATAATCTTTGAATCGGGCAATACTAGGCACTATTAAGAAAAGCTTATAACACATTCTCAGCTCAGACTTAATTATGCACCTCAAATATTATCATCTCCTTCATGCCGTGGGTTTCTGTCGTGAGGTAGAATTTCGGGGAGCGACTGCCCTCCTTCCCGCCAAGCCGGCCTCTGCAGTGCTGCTCGTAGTTTGGCACCAGGGGGCGGTTGGCAGCGTTTGAGTGACTGGGGCGCCGCTCTGTAACCAGTTGGGGCTGTGCAACACGGTAGAGATAAGCCAGCTGCAGCAGGAAAGTGGAATCAACAACACTTTCTGAAGTCCGACACCGTGCCATATGTAGAAGCAACGGACAAGTCTCCAGCGCGTTGCCGGAGGTCAGATTGTCGCAGCGGCTGAAGTGTCCATAATGGCAGGCTGGGTCTCAAGCTGTTGGAACGAGGAGAGAAGGCAGCTGCATCATGTGGTAACGACATCATCATCTGGAAGCCAGCGCCACCGCATAGTGCGTCGTCGGAGCCCAGAATTGTCGCAGCGCCCGTGGTTGTCCGTATGGGCGGGTTGCTCTCAATGAGTCTGTGGATTGGGAGATGCAGTGACTACTTCTGCCTCAGCTGGAAGCCGCAGTGGCTAGCGGCAAACGAGTCATGGGGCGGCGAAGTAATTTTATCGGGCACTGTCCGGATTTGTTTTGCATGCGGCGTGGAGGACGCAAGTTGTCGTCGAGCCGCAGATAGAGTAAAGGTTGGAAAGTTCCACAGGTCACACCAATATTCAAGAAAGGTAGTAGGAGTAATCCACTAAATTACAGGCCCATATCGTTAACGTCGATATGCAGCAGGATTTTAGAACATTATGAATTACCTCGAAGGAAACGGTCTATTGACACACAGTCAACATGGGTTTAGAAAACGTCGTTCCTGTAAAACACAACAAGGTCTTTATTCACATGAAGTACTGAGTGGTATTGACAAGGGACAAGGGATTTCAGATCGATTCCATATTCCTGGATTTCCGGAAGGCTTTTGAAACTGTACCAAATAAGCGGCTCATAGTAAAATTTCGCGCTTATGGAATAACGTCTCAGTTATGTGACTGGATTTGTGATTTCCTGTCAGAGAGGTCACAGTTCGTAGTAATTGACGGAAAGTCATCGAGTAAAACAGAAGTGATTTCTGGCGTTCCCCAATGTAGTGTTATAGGCCCTTTGCTGTTCCTTGTGTATATAAACGATGTGGGAGACAATCTGAGCAGCCGTCTTCGGTTGTTTTCAGATGACGCTGTCGTTTATCGACTAATAAAGTCATCAGAAGATCAAAACAAACGACAAAATAACTTAGAAAAAGTATCTGAATGGTGCGAAAAGTGGCAGAAGTGTGAGGTCATCCACATGAGTACTAAAAGGAACTCGTTAAACTTCGGTTAGACGATAAATGAGTCTAATCTAAAAGCCGTAAATTCAACTAAATACCTAGGTATTACAATTACGGACAACTTAAATTGGAAAGAACACATGGAAAATGTTGTGGGCAAGGCTAACCAAAGGCTGCGTTTTATTGGCAGGACACTTAGAAAATGCAACAGACCTACTAAGGAGACTGCCTACACTACGCTTGTCCGTCCTCTTTTAGAATACTGCTGCGCGGTGTACGACTGACGAAGTACATCGAAAAAGTTCAAAGAAAGGCAGCACGTTTTGTATTATGGCGAAATATGGGAGGGAGTGTGACAGAAATGATACAGGATTAGGGCTGGAAATCATTAAAAGAAAGGCGTTTTTCTTTGTGACGGAATCTTCTCACGAAATTCCAATCACCAACTTTCTCCTCCGGATGCGAAAATACATTGTTGACACCGACCTACATAGGGCGGAACGATCACGACGATAAAAAGAGGGAAATCAGAGCGCGTACGGAAAGATATAGATGGTCATTCTTTCCGTGCTCTGTACGAGTTTGGAATAATAGAGAATTGTGAAGGTGGTTCGATGAACCCTCTGCCTGGTACTTGAATGTGATTTGCGGAGTATCCATGTAGATGTAGATGTAGATGTGGCCAACAACCGAGACGGTAGTTCAGCTAGAGCGTGGTCTTATGATGAGCCGGGCAGCTGGTGCAGACAGGGGTCAACGGGGTTATGACCAACCGGTCGTAGACATCCCCTACCTAGAGGACGGGTTTGTCCTTATCCGGTGGCCAGAGAAGATGACGACAACTAGACAGAGAGAAGAGTGGTTTTGTTGTTGCTGCGATATACGGAGGAGTGTGTATTAATGGTCTGCAGTGCTGACAAGTTGTCAGAACGAGACTAGTGTACGGTGGGTGGTGTGTGCAGTGAATACAGACAGTGGCTTGTGTATGTGTTTGAATACGTGGTCGTTACAACGTTCGGGCATGCACTGTGTTCGTTACAGTGTCCGATATTACACGGCATGGTAATGGGGCCGCAACATCGTGCCTTTGTATTGTGCCTTATCTCCACCCCCAGGGCGTGTTCTGCCGTTGTACAAGAGAGAGCCCTGTTTATACTGGCGCTGAAGGCGTGCTCTACTACAGCCCTACAAGTTTACTGAATTTTATGTGGCTGTTGTTGTCTGTATGCTGCGTAGCCGTCTTGTTGCATGTAGCAGCAGTAAGTTTCTAATGCAGGTCCTCGGTTGTAGATAAATATCCTGTGATGATTTTACTTATTTGGTGTACTGTGTTTATATGATTGCCCGATCGTCACACACTGCACGCGATTTATGTGAACATTGTCCTTTTTATTCACCGGCTTTCGGTTGGTGTCCATTTGTGTAACACAGGGGCTACTTAGTTTTGAGTTTTACACGTACTGTATTATTTAGTAAGTTTGTTATTTATTTTGTTATTGTGTAATGCCTATTTTTCGTATTAGCTTTAGCTCTGGAAAGAATATTGTTGATTTATTATTAATTGCCCAACTTTGAATTCATGTCACTGTCCGAAAATATTTACGTTGTTTTATAATATAACATCACCTGTACACAGCCCCCAGATCATACTCACCCCACTCAGATCCTGCACTACGGATGACGAAAACATCGATCATACGAAAGGCAGCTCATAATTTTCTCACGTGATATCCTGAAATAAATGGATCAGGTAGATGCTGTATTTGTTGATTTCCGAAAATCATTTGACTCAGTACCAAACTTGTGCTTATTATCGAAAATTCAATCGTACACTGTATAAAGTAAAATGTGTGACGGTGTTGAGGATTTATTGGTAGGGAGAGCGCAGAATTTTACGTTGGTTTTATGTTCGAGGGAGGTCCATCCACATATGTAGAAGTAACGCCTGGTGTGCCCACGGAATTTTGTTGGGGCCATCGCTGTTCATGCTATATACAAATGACCTTGCGGAAAATGTCGATAGTGACATCAGAGTTTTTGGAGGTGATGCAGCTGAAGGACTGTGTGTAAAACAAAGCTGCTCGAATGTTCAGTCGAATACTGATAAGGTTTCAGATTGGTGCTAACATTGGCCAACCTGCTTTAATTGTTCAACAATGTAAAACCACGCATTCAACAAAACGAAAAATGTCGTGTCCTACGAATGTATTATCAACGAGTTACAATTGAATCAGTCAGCTCTAACAAATTCTTGGATGTAGTTATTTGTAGGGATATGAAACTGAATGATCGCATTGGTTCGGTCGTAAGTAAAACAGATCGCAGGCTTGTGCTTGTTGATAGAATAGTAGGGAAATGCAATCAATCTACAATGAAATTGTCATCTTGGATATTCGGGAATCCAGCCGGATGTTCGCGTCGTTCTCGCACGATATTTCAACAGCGTGCCTCGCTGTCTTCTTCAGGTGCTACCTGAGACTGGTCCTTGGCTCGATCGAGTCCAGTATTTATGCCTGGGAGGAGCTGGGCGTTCCCTAATCGGTCCGCGCCGGGTCGAGTGTTCCATCTGTGGTCCGCGCCCGCCAGACTCAGCTTCAATGGACCCCTCCAGTCGCAGATGTTCCGACTGCCGTCGGCGCCCATTCTGGCCGTCCTCAACGGATGTGGTTATCATCTGAGGTGTGTCAGACCTGGTCTGAGATGTTGGGTACTCTATCTCCTGACTGTTACTATGATTTCCACTTCTGTTTCGAGCTGGGCGCTCCCTAATCGGTCCACGCCGCGTCGTGTGTTCCGTCTGAGGTCCGCGCCCGTCAGACGCGGGTACATTGTCCCTCTCTGGTCGCTGGTGTTCCCTCCGCCGTCCGCGCCCGGCCTGGCTGTCTTCTGAAGTCGAGTTCATGATCTGGGGTGTGTCAGATCTGGTCTCAAATGTCAGACACCTTGTCTCACGGCTGTTCTCTCGGTCTCCACTTCTATTTCTTGTAGAATCCCGGAGTGTCCTGCGCTGAGTTTTCACAAGCTCAAGTGCTGGATTCCAGGCAGTGCTGATTTGGTATCCCGAGTCACGGTTGATTAGATTGTCTGTGACCTTAATCTCAATGGCTTCTTTAATGACACTGTCCCAAAATCTTGAGGTCTGTGTCACAATCTTGGTGTCATTGTAATCCATTGAATGACCAAGTTCCAGACAATGCTCTGCTATGGCTGATTTAGTTGCCTGCCTGAGTCTGGTATGTCTCTGGTGTTCTTTACACCTGATGTTCACAGTTCTGGTGGTCTGGCCAATGTATGACATCCCACACTGGCATGGTATGTTGTAAATACCTGGCTTGCGTAGCCCCAGGTCATCTTTTACATTCCCCAGCATAGCCCCAATTTTGGTGGGTGGGCAAAATATGCTCTTGATGTCATATTTCTGGAGAATCCTGCTGATCTTGGCAGAGATAGGTCCGGCATATGGCAGGTATGCCATCTTCTTTGCCTCTTCTGGTTCTTCTTCTTGATCCTTTGGCCAGTTAGCAGGTTGAAGTGCCTTCTGGATATCTCTAGAGGAGTACCCATTCCTGCTGAACACTGATTGTAAGTGTTCTATTTCTGTGGCCAGACTATCAGTATCTGACAGAGTTTGTGCTCTGTGGACCAGTGTTTTGAGCACTCCATTCTTCTGTGCTGGATGGTGGCAACTGCTGGCTTGTAGGTATAAGTCAGTGTGCGTAGGTTTGCGGTACACACTGTGTCCAAATGTGCCATCTGCCTTTCTCTTCACCAGAACATCCAAGAAAGGAAGTAGTCCATCCTTCTCCATTTCCATTGTGAACTGAATGTTCGGATGGCAAGAGTTCAGATGTAGCAGGAACTCATCTAACTTCTCTCTACCATGGGGCCAGATGACAAAGGTATCATCCACATACCGAAAAAAGCACTTGGGTTGATATGTGGCTGAAGAGAGTGCCTCCTCTTCAAACCTTTCCATAAATAGGTTGGCCACCACTGGTGATAGAGGGCTGCCCATAGCCACCCCTTCTGTTTGTTCGTAAAATTGACCCCCATATAGGAAGTACGTCGAGGTGAGCACTCAGACCAGGTCTGACACACCTCAGATGATAACCACATCCGTTGAGGACGGCCAGAACGGGCGCCGACGGCAGTCGGAACATCTGCGACTGGAGGGGTCCATTGAAGCTGAGTCTGGCGGGCGCGGACCACAGATGGAACACTCGACCCGGCGCGGACCGATTAGGGAACGCCCAGCTCCTCCCAGGCATAAATACTAGACTCGATCGAGCCAAGGACCAGTCTCAGGTAGCACCTGAAGAAGACAGCGAGGCACGCTGTTGAAATATCGTGCGAGAACGACGCGAACATCCGGCTGGATTCCCGAATATCCAAGATGACAACAGATCGCCGGGAAAGCATGAAGAATTACAATGAAATTACTTACAAAACACTTGCGATCAATCTTAGAATACTTATTAACTCTGTGGAACCAGTATCAAATAGGAATAACTAGTGATATTGAACGTACACAGAGGACAGCATGAATGATTATATATTTGTTTGACCTGTAATCCTAAAGAAACTGAAGTGGTAGACGCTTGAAGAAAGATGCAAACTACCCTGAGATACACGTACAAAATTCCAAGAACCAGCTTTGAATGAGGAAACTGTTAATCGTATCGCTCCAGTTGGGATCACGAGGACAAGATTAAACTAATTATAGAGAGCATGGAGCCGTTTAAAAAGGCATTTTTCCCTCACTCCATAAGTGAATGGAATAGGAAGAAGACATAATTCGCAAATGCCACAGTTGGATGTGTCCTCTGCCGTGCACTTCAGAGTGGATTGCAGAATATGAACGTAGATACAAAAGTCCTTACAATTCTCTAACTTTATAGAAGGTATCACTGCATTTGGATGGCCCTTACATTGCGTTCTCCTTCAAGAAAGCCGTGGATGAACCAGCAGGAACTGACACGAAGGAAATGAGGTGAATGCACAAATCAACAACAAGCAGCAGAAATATTTGTAACAAACGTTCTGAAAGGGGGATATTATGCCCTCAGTCTTACAAATTTTCCAAGCCAGTCCACTTTTCTGAAAACCTTCGCCAGTAGACATTTCACCACAATAAAATCCGTATGATACTGGATCACTAAACTGTTCCTACAGTATGAAACTGAAAGATACCCCTGACTGAGGCTGTTATAACGTCTGTGTTTGGGATAAATACAAGCAGTTGGCAAGCAAGAAATACAAAAATTCTAGTCATAATAATTTTATTTGTCTGAAACAGAACATCAGCGCCTGACATCAGAAGGCTACAAAAGATATCCACAATCACGAAGCAGTCGTTGATTCCCCCAGGAGAAACACCATTAACGCAACTCCACTTTTCTCTTGCACAATAAATTCTTCAATATAAAATGAATTTTCACTCTGCAGTGGAGTGTACGCTGATTTGAAATGTTCCAGCGGATTAAAACTGTGTGCCGGAATGGAGTCGGACCTGGAACTTTTACCTGTAAAGTGCCAATTCTCTGGCGAGTATCCAGACACGACCCATGACCTGTACTAGGATCTTAATTGTCTCATTGCTCCTCACCAATTTTTCAAACATAACAGAAGTTCTCCCGGGTATTTAAATGGGGCGGGACCCTTGGAAGAAAGGATTTTGCGAAGAAAATGGCTTAGCTGCAACCTACACGACTTTGTCATTTATGAATTATCACTATGTATCAGAGTGTGCGCCGCTTTGATACTTCTTGGAAGACTAAAACATTGAGCCAGAACATTTCCGGCTTCGAGTCGCAGTGAGGCACACAGTTTTAATCTCCCAAGAGTTTCAATTATTTTAATGCATCACAATTAAATTTGTGATTAGTTGCACGATGAAATAATTAGTATCAAAACCCAAAATGACCATTTACACCGAAGAGCCAATGAAAGTAGTACACCAGCCTAATATCGTGTAGGGCCACCGCGAGCACGATGAACTCCATAACCGACGTGGCATGGACTCGACTAACGTTTGAAGTAGTGCTGGAGGGATCTGACGCAATGAATCCTACACGGCAGTCCAAAAATCCGTAAGAGTACGACGGGGTGGAGGTCTCTTCGAAACAGCGCGTTGCAAGGCATTCCAGATACGCTCAATAATATTGATGTCTGGGGAGCTATTTACAATTTTTGCAGAACCCAAATGGCAGTTACAAGAGTGCAGCGGCATGAAACGGAAGCAGTGGTTGGGAAGAAAGTGAGACAGGGTTGTAACCTATCACCGATGTTATTCAGTCTGTACATTGAGAAAGCATTAAAGGAAACAAAACAAAAATTTGGAGTAGGTATTAAAATCCTTGGAGAAGAAATAAAAATTTTGAGGTTTGCCGATGAAATTGTAATTCAGTCAGAGACCAAAAAGGACCTGGAAGGGCAGCTGAACGGAATTGACAGTCTTGAAAGGAGGCTATAGTATGAACAATAGAAGCAAATCGAGGATAATGGAATGTAGTAGAATTAAATCAGGTGATGCTGAGCGAATTCGATTACGAAATGAGACACTTAGAGTAGTAGATGAGTTTTGCTACTTGAGCAGCAAAATAACTGATAATGGTCGAAGTAGGGAGGATATAGAATGTAGACCGGCAGTGACAAGAAAAGCGTTTCTGAAGAAGAGAAATTTGTTAACATCGAGTATGAATTTAAGTGCCAGGATGTCTTTTCTGAAAATATTTGTATAGAGTGTAGCCATGTATGGATGTGAAACGTGGACGATAAATAGTTTAGACAAGAGGAGAATAGAAGCTTTTGAAATGTGGTGCTACAGAAGAATGCTGAAGATTAGATGGGTAGATCACCTAACTAAAGAGGAGGTACTTAATAGAATTGGGGAGAAGAGGAATTTTGGCACAACTTGTAAAGAAGAAGGGACCGGTTGGTAGCACATGTTCTGAGGCATCAAGGGATCACCAATTTAGTATTGTAGGGCAGGGTGGAGGGTAAAAATCGTAGAGGGAGACCGAGAGATGAATACACTAAGCAGATTCAGAGGAATGTAGGGGGCAGTAGTTACTTGGAAATGAAGTTTGCACAAGATAGAGTAGCATGGCCGGCAGGAGTGGCCGGGCGGTTCTAGGCGCTACAGTCTGCAACCGCGCGACCGCTACGATCGCAGGTTCGAGTCCTACCTCGGGTATGGATGTGTGTGATGTCCTTAGGTTAGTTAGGTTTAAGTAGTTCTAAGTTTTAGGGGGCTGATGACCTTAGAAGTTAAGTCCTATGGTGCTCAGAACCATTTGAACCTTTTTTGAGAGTAGCATGGAAAGCTGTGTCAAACCAGTCTCTGGATTGAAGACCACAACAACAACAACAACAACTGGGGAGTTTGGTGGCCAGCGAATGTGTTTAAACTGAGAAGAGTGTTCCTGGAGCCGCTCTGTAGCAATTCTCAACGTGTGGAGTGTTGCATTGTCCTGCTGGAATTGCCCAAGTCCGTCGGAATGCACAATGGACATGAATGGATGCAGGTGTTCAGATGAGTCACTCGTCAGAATCGTACTAGACGTATCAGGGATCCCATATCACCACACTCTCGAACTGCACACGCCCAACACCATTACAGAGTCTCCACCAACTTGAACAGTTCCTTGCTGACATGCGAGGACCACGGATTCGTGAGGCTGTCTCCATACTGTTCACATCCATCCGTTCGATACAATTTGAAACGAGACTCGTCCGACCAGGCAACATTCTTCCAGTCATCAACAATCCAACATCGATGTTGACGGACCAAGGCGACACGTAAAGTTTTATGTCCTGCAGTCATCAGGGGTACACGAATGGGCCTTCGCCTCCGAAAGCCCATGTCGATGATGTTTCTCTGACACTTGTTGATGACCCAGCATTGAAATCTGCAGGAATTTGCACTCCTGTCACGCTGAACGTCTTCAGTCATCGTTGGTCCCGTTCTTGCAGGATCTTTTTCCGGCCGCAGCGATGTTGTAGAGTTGATGTTTTTCCGGGTTCCTGAGATGCGTGGTACACTCGTGAAATGGTCGTACGGGAAAATCTCCAATTCATCGCTATCTCGGGGATGCTGTGTCCTATCGCTCGTGCCCCGACTAAAACTCCACGTAAGAACTCACATAAATCTTGATATCCTGCCTTCGTAGCAGCAGTAACCGATCGAACAACTGGGCCAGACACTTCTTGTTGTTACCGCAGCGCCGTATTCTGCCTTTTTACGTATCACTGTATTTGAATACCCAAGCCTATACCAGTTTCTTTGGCGCTTCATTGTATAAGGATCTGTCAGAAAAAATCTGTTCGAAGGTATGCTATCGGGCAAAAACGCCGTGATCATTGAGACAATCATCCTACCGACGCACTTGGTTGAAGAAAACCCTTTGGAAAACACCGTGTCCTGCTGCATGTAGAAATCCATAACTGCTTGCTGCACATCCTTTTCCGACTGGAGTCGATGAACCTTCAAGGCCTTTCTAAGAGACAGAAGGCGTGATAGTTGCGTGGGAGAGAACAACACTACAGGGCTGGTCCGCGAGTGTCTCCCACCTGAGTTGGCTTAACATTTGCGTTACGACATTTCCGATACGGAGACGCGCGTTAAAGGAGCACCCTCTTCGTACACCGTCCTGCTACGATGGTTTTCGAAGGACACGCTGCCCTAAACACATTCTTTATTCTCCGACACATGTCTACCGATGTTTGTCCTTCGGCAGCCCAGAAGAGAATATTGGCACGTTGGTCCTGTTTGGACGCATTGGAAATAGCGTCACCACAGTTCACGTTTCCGCATTTACCGCACAGACGTTCGAAAGATTTGAATGCCACAGTACCCGCTTCCCTCCATATCGGTGGTTATGTACCCGCATCGGAGTCACGCTACGCTGCATATATACTTGAGCTAAGCCCTTAAAATGAAGCTTATTGATTGCCGCCTACAATCATTCTAATACTATTCCAGCATGGATTACAGGTAGCAAGTGTAGTTTCTAACCGTCACTCTTGGCTGTTCTATCACGACTAATCAAATTTTAAAAATGATTAACTTCCTGTCATTCAACAAAGTTTCCGTCAGACTTTCCACTTAGATCACGTAAGATTTTGTACGCCATGTCGAGATCGCTGTGATAGGTGGTAATAAACGTACTGATTTATGTTTAACTATTTATTGATATTTGTATTGATGTATGACTCAGTTTGGGATTGCTGTATTTGCAATTTCGTCCACCATAAGGTCGCCAGTTAGTTGGTCGTACCCTGTCAGCCTGCCCAGGCCAAACCTGTGTCTCAATGGCCGGTTGGAGTCTTATGGCTCCTCTTCGGTTCTGCAGCTGGCTTGTCACTATATGGTATAGAGACAACGCCACTGAGTTCACGATGTGTTTCCTGCATAACCTCAAGACCTCATCCAGTCGGAGGAAACGGACACTCAAATAATTGTGTGTTTATCAAAACTAATCACCGCTAGTGTGGTTTGGGGCAATACAGTCAGCATGTACTCCAGACCACTCAAATTCATTGCAGAAGGACAGATGTGGAAAGACAATCTTCAGACCTGAAAAAGTCTGGAACAGCATACAAGCAAACCAAAAGACGATAATGTCACTGCATCATTGCTCCTGTTTTTGAATTAGTAGCAGCTAAGTATTTCTATTAGTTATTGAGGCCTTCAAAGCAATAAACTGGATTTTATTTAGATGCAGCTGGTTTATAGAATCTGAAATTTGGCACATTTTAAGTCAAAATCTCTTTCTTTCTAATCCGATGGACATTACTCACTTCATGGGGATGTCACCGATGCAGCAACAATGTGACACTAACTAGTGCGTACTGCTTCTCTACAATCTCCTCACGTTTCACTATCCATTTACTTTACATAGTGGTAACGCGCTTTAGGATGAGTTTCCAGGCGGCTGACCAATTTAGACACGGGGTGTTCAGAAAGTCTCACCTCAGTGCCGTATGATTGTTAGCTGCACGTGCCACATGATTAGACGAATTGAATTGTGTATTCAACAACAGTGGGGACACTTTCAACATTTAATGTGAAAATTTGTAAGTAAAATTAATATACAATAAATTAATAATTTGTATTTCACTGAGTTTCATTTCGGTATATTCACTGCGGCATACGGCACGCGCAGCTAACGATCATACGGCTCTGTGGAGAGACTTTTTGAGCACCCCATATTAGCGATCGGAGCGGTAGTACTGTTTGTAATCATTCAAAAATGCTTCCGATGTCCAATCAACATCTGTATTACCTCATTTGAACAGCCCACCATGCATACACAAAACAGTATCCATTGAACGAGGTGTTGAAGTTAGCCGCACTTGGTTTTCGCAGAGTTTCCATACTGATAAGGGGAGGGGGGGTGGGGAGAGAGGAATGGAGTGGTTCCTACCATGTATGAGCCCGTCTGGCTAGCCGCGCGCTCTAACGCGCTGCTTCCCGAGCGGGAAGGCGTGCCGGTCCCTGGCACGAATTCACCCGACGGATTAGTGTTGAGGTCCGGTGTGCCGGCCAGCCTGTGGTTGGTTTTTAAGGCAGTTTTCCATCGTCTTCGGCGAATACGGGCTGATTTCCCTTATTCCTCCTCAGTTACACTACATCGGCGACTGCTGCTCAAACACTGGCTCCACGTAAGCGTACACCATAATTAGTTACTTCGCAAACACTTGGGGCTACACTAGTCTGGTATGAGACGTTCCCGGGGGGCCGAACCTCACAATAAACCTGGGTTCAGTGTGGGGCGGAGGTGGGGTGGGTGGACTGTTTGGCCTATTGTGGGGCTGTGAACCACTGAGGGCTACGGCGGGACGAAGCCTCTCCGTTGTTTCTAGGTCCCTGATTCAATACACAATACCAGGGATTAATTTATTCGCTAGGAATATCGCACAAGGTCGTACAAATAATTTCTTAACACAATGTTACAAATATTTTTAACCAAGATATCAATAGGTAATCTACTGAAAATTACTGAATGAAGTTAAAAAAATCATATAAATTACGCAGAAGGCGTTTTAACACATAGTTGCAAAAATATTTAAGAAAAACCACAGCAACAATAATGACCAGTACTGCAACAGATAAAACACGCATTGAAACACAATCTCAAATTACTCTGTTAAAGTTCATAGAATTACGACGGCAGAGTCAGGGAAGTACATAAGCCTTATTAACTCGACACGGGCCAAAAATGTACTTTTAGAATAGCCGAACTACAGTACTATTTTCCGTTTTAGAAATTTATTCATTCGGTAATAAAAGTGAATTAACTATTATTCCGGTGACGGCAACTACAAATGTCTGACATGCCGAACATTACGAATCAGGCTCGTTCAACACTTTCGGCAACACATCGAGTATAATATTTACAAATTGCTCACCGTGAAATCTTTTCTCGGAAACAAACAGTCCACATTAGATACAGAAGTTGGCCAACTTTGGTAAGTCCAGGCTGCCTTTCTTTCTGATAAGGGAAACTCCCCTTGAACTCCTCCCCTCCCCACCCCTCCCCCCCCCCCCCCCCCCCCCAGCTCTAGTAGTAAAATTACCCAGTGGATAACCCTTCAGAAACTGAGCACAGATAAAGCATTAAAACAGGAAGAAGGTGTACTGAACTGTGAAAAAAAAAGCAAAATAGAAATAGTGAGCGGTGCAAGTTCAAGACATGTAAGGCGGCGGAACTACGGTGTCGTGGTTATGTGGTCACGGTGTTGATCCGGAAAGCGGGAAATCCGTGTTCAAATACCTCTCGCTCGAAATACGAGGGTAATCCCAAAAGTAAGGACTCCTATTTTTTATAAGTACATAGACCGTTTTATTTCTACAATGGTTTAAATCAGTTTACAGCTTGAACATCTAGCTATTTTAGGACATAATCACCATTTCTGTCGATGCATTTTTGTAGACGCTGTGGCAGTTTTTGTATGCCCATGTAATACCAGCTCAGCGCCATGCTGCGCAGAAAGTTATGCACCTCTTCTTTCACCTTCTCGACGGAGCTGAATCGCTTTTCGGCCAAATGTTCTTTTAACCTAGGGAACAGGTGATAGTCACTGGGCGCCAGTGCAGGACTATAGCGTGGGTGTGTGATTATGTTACACTGAAACTGTTGCAGGAGAGCCACGGTTTGCCTATCGGCGTGTGGGCGAGCGTTGTCATGGAGAATGTGTACGCCCTTGCTCAACATTCCTCTTCTCCGGTTCTAAATTGCCAGTTTTTTCAGAGTCTCACACTACCTGCCAGCGTTAAGCGTGGTCCCAGTGGACACAAAGTCGACCAACAACGCTCCTTTCTGACCCCAAAAAACGGTTGTCATGACTTTACCGGCAGACTGTGTTTGTTTGAAGAAATTTGGCTTAGAAGGATGCCGCCACTGGTGTGACTGTTGCTTGGTCTCAGGTGTAAAGTGGTATGCCCAGGTTTCGCCACCCGTGACAACTGAGCAAGGCGGTGAAGAAATGTGCGGGAAGTATCAACTCGTTCCCGCATGTGGTCCTCAGTCAGCATGTGTGGCGCCCATCTTGCGCACACCTTCTGGTAGTTCAATGTTTCCTTTAAAAGTCTGTAAGTGGTGCTTCGGGAAACCTCAGGAACTAACGTGCAGAGATCATCCAGGGTGACCCGCCGATCTTCACGCATGCTTTGCTCAACCTTCAAAGCTGCCTCCTCAGAAACTGACAGTGTCCCGTTCCTTTGTTCGTCGTGGATTTCGGTCAGACCAGTTGCAAACTCTCTACACCACTTAAGAACATTTTTGACATCCATGCACGACTCAATATATACTTCCGTCAAATGGCGATGGATTTCAATCGGTGCAGTGCCCTTCGCGTTCAAAAACCGAATAACTGCGCGCAATTCGCACTTGGCGGTAACATCCAACGGGAGCTCCATTCTCAACGGCTGCCAAGCCAAGACTGAACCCCTCAGCGCGGCGTGCGCATGTTTACACACAGCGCGTGAAGCACACTTCATAACAGTGTGACCAACTGCCACGCAAACAGAGTTCTGTACTTAAAAAAAATAGGAGACCTTACTTTTGGGATTACCCTCGTATTTATTTCCCCTAAAATTATAAAATATCCTGTCATTGACTTTTCTGTTCACCTTCTGTAGTCTTGGCAATTGTCATACTACATGCACTGGTTATAGAATATTAGTCATGTGGTAAGAAAATATTACCGTCGCAAGTATATGTGACGGATAGTGAGAGCAGGCGAGATACCTCACAGACCTATCACAGAAATGAAAACAACAAATAAACAGGTATGAACTGTGAACAACAGAGGACTTCAAGAGCGAAAACTTCCAAGACGGAACCCAAGAGCCGTAACATGTGGTACTTGTGTAGAACGAAAAGAGATGGGTACATCTGGAGGTCTCCTTCTCATATCTCGTGGTTGCAAATCGATGTTACACCTCAATACAGAGATAAATCTGAATACAACAAACAGACACTCTATGACCTTGCGGGAAGTTCATAATTTTGTCGAAAAGGGCACAAGGGAGAATTGAACACAGATATTCCCCTTTGTAGTCTACACCGTGACCAACAACCACGCGGGCGTCGCTAAAGGAATTGGCTCGATGTCGCACATCGTGAGCTTGGACCGTTCACCGTTTCTACACTACTGGCCATTAAAATTGCTACACCACGAAGGTGACGTGCTACAGGCGCGAAACTTAACCGACAGGAAGAAGATGCTGTGATATGTAAATGATTAGCTTTTCAGAGCATTTCCACAAGGTTGGCGCCGGTGGCGACACCTATAACGTGCTGACATGAGGAAAGTTTCCAACAGATTTCTCATACACAAACAGCAGTTGACCGGCGTTGCCTGGGAGAACGTTGTTGTGATGCCTCGTATAAGAACGAGAAATGCGTACCATCACGTTTCCGACTTTGATAAAGGTCGGATTGTAGCCTATCGCGATTGCTGTTTATCGTATCGCGAAATTGCTGCTCTCGTTGGTCGAGAGCCAATGACTGTTAGCAGAATATGGAATCGATGGCTTCAGGAGGGTAATACCGAACGCTGTGCTGGATCCCAACGGCCTCATATCATTAGCAGCCGAGATGACAGGCATCTTATCCGCATGGCTGTAACGGATCGTGCAGCCACGTCTCGATCCCTGAGTCAACAATTGGGGACGTTTGCAAGTATCAGCTCGGAGACCATGGCAGCGGTTACTCTTGACGCTGGATCACACAGGAGTGCCTGCGATGGTGTACTCAACAACGAACCTGGGTGCAAGAATGGCAAAACGTCATTTTTTCGGATGAATCCAGGTTCTGTTTACAGCATCATGATGGTCGCATCCGTGTTTGGCGACATCGTGGTGAACGCACATTGAAAGCGTGTCTTCATCATCGCCATATTGGCGTATCACCCGGCGTGATGGTATGGGGTGCCATTGGTTACATGTCTCGGTCACCTCTTGTTCGCATTGACGGCACTTCGAACAGCGGACGTTACATTTCAGATGTGTTGCGACCAGTGGCTCTACCCTTCATTCGATCCCTGCTAAATCCTACATTTTAGCAGGATAATGCACGACCGCATGTTGCAGGTCCTGTACGGGCCTTTCTGGATACAGAAAATGTTCGACTGCTGCCCTGGTCAGTACATTCTCCAGATCTCTCACCAATTGAAAACGTCTCATCAATGGTGGCCGAGTAACTGGCTCGTCACAATCCGCCAGTCACTACTCTTGATGAACTGTGGTATCGTGTTGAAGCTGCATGGCTTATCAGCACCTCGAACTATAGCAACTGTTAACCAAAAATTGCCAGTAACAAACTCAGTAGTAGTACAAGAAAAATTAATCTTGCATCCTACAAATGTGATAGGACCACTCAGAAGCTCCTCTTGAACTACATTATTAGGAACAAAACTGAAAGTATCGACGGTTTTATATATTGGCATCCTTTGCCTCCTGTAATATCTTCTCCGACGGTAAGGCATGGCTGTGTGCTTCGTGCAGATGGCTCGAGTCGAATGAGCATGCTGTTCTCTCTCTCGAGAGATATACAGTCCCATGACGTCACACTGATAAGCTTACCTGGGCGGGGCAGGAAGTAAGCCCGCTCAGTAGCGCAATGGCGGCGCCGGAAGTCGAGCAATTCTGCGGATCGCGCTCAGTTAAAACTGTAGCGCGATCCTCCGAGCCCTAGCGGCTGCAAGGCGAAACTCGTCCAAGGTCACCCGCCTTGCGTAGCGTTATGCAATAAGAGCACACAGCCATAGAACAGCTGTACCTATACACGGCATCCAAACTCTGTTTGACTCAATGCCCAGGCGTATCAAGGCCGTTATTATGGCCAGAGGTGGTTGTTCTGGGTACTGATTTCTCTGGATCTATGCACCCAAACTGCGTGAAAATGTAATCGCATGTCAGTTGTAGTATAATATATTTGTCCAATGAATACCCGTTTATCATCTGCATTTCTTGTTGGTGTAGCAATTTTAATGGCCAGTGGTGTATTTTGCTTCTTTTGTCACAGGTCAGCACACCTGCTTCCTGTTTTCATGCTTGATCTGTGTTCAGTTTTAGACGGGCTATCTACTGGACCATCTTACCACTAAATCTGAGGAGGGTGCGATGGGGAGTTTCCCCTGAGAGACAATTCCATATAACTAAAGCCGCTTAAAAATCAGCACCAATGTAGATTCAAGTCCTTCGCGCGGCCTCACACAGAATCGCCGACCAAGCTGACTCGCGGTGTTGTGATCAACCAGCAGCCACGAGGAGAACTTCCGGCGGTCAGTGGAGTCGGAAACTCACTTCTCCTCGCTGGTGGAGCCGCTTAAATCGCCTTCCCTGGCTATGCCCTCGCTCGGCCGGTCAGAGTTGTCACGGAATTCTTTGAGCAAAGATACGCGAGCGTAATAACCATTGTAGCGCATTCACACGGATCTCACACTATTGACACGAATCAGATCACCAAGTCTCGTGGCAAGCACGTAAACTCAGTTTTCGCTGTGAACTACCCATAGGATTTGTATAAACTCGGAAGCGCCTCTACGCTCACGCTCAATTCGTGACCCGTATACCGTCTTACACTACGACCATCCTTCGATCAGTTAAACTGCTAGAAAGGATTTGCACTATTACGTCAATGCACTCACGCTAGCGACCAAACCCGTCCGCCATCCACGACAGCTCCCCTACGTGTTACGTAAGATTGTCCGTCGTTCTCCCTGCCTTGCTACGAGGAAGGACTGCTTTTGGTTTTCCGGTTTACCTCGCCTTGACTATCTTCTACACATTTTGTCTTCTTTTATCATTTGGCTTTGTTCTAGTAAGTTATATCCTTCCTCAAATACAAATTATTCATATAACAAAAAAATTGTTCAAATGGCTCTAAGCACTATGGGACTTAACATCTGAGGTCATCAGTCCCCCAGACTTAGAACTACTTAAACCTAACTAACCTAAGGACATCACACACACCCATGACCGAGGCAGGGTTAGAACCTACGACCGTAGCAGCAGCGCGATTCCGGACTGAAGGGCCTAAGCTGCTCGGCCACAAAGGCCGGCATTTATATATCTTTACTTTCTTTATGTAATACACTTTTAAGTTTCCTTCTTTTTGTCGCTTTTTAATATCTCCGGTATTTTGGTTTAAAAATGCAAATCGGCCTCCCCGCTGTCTCCACCAGTCAGCGTACTGTCTGAAATATCTCCTTTTTGCTCACGCTGCAAATGACACACCACTACTTGGCTTTGGCATCTCAACACTGTGCAACACTTCACTGTCGAAAATATTTCAGATTTGTTTTTTCATTTACTGAAATAAGTATAATCATTACAAATCATCATCATCATTGTAATCTAGACCAGGGGAGTTATGTGTGCTCCAAACTGATCAAGCCTTCTCTTTATCTATCTTCCTAAGTACCTTTAGACTCTTGGTTTATTTTGTCTTGCTGATTTTGTGATTCTTAAAACTGACATACGGCGTATGTGTTCTTCCCATCTTAACTAAAATTGAAAATTCCTGGCACATTAAAACTGTGTGCAGGACCGAGACTCGAACTCGGGATCTTTGCCTTTCTCGGGAAAGTTCTCTACCAACTGAGTTACTCAACCACGACTCACGCCCCGTCCTCACAGCTTTAATTCTGCCAGTACCTCGTCTCCTACCTTCCAAACTTCACAGAAGCTCTCCTGCGAACCTTGCGGTTTTATTGTGCCTGGTATGCTTTGCATAGTCAGTTCAGCTTGAAGTATATTCAGCCTCCTACCTAGGGATGTCCATTTTACATGTACCTATTCACTTTTCATCTATCTGCTTAAATTACCGATTTTTGCGGTCATAAAAAGTGTAGCCGTAACGTTATAAGAATATCACTAGAGTATCTCTCTGGACATTCTTTTCCCAACGTCCTGCACATCGTTCCACATAAATAGCTGAATAGATCTAACTTATTTTGTACTTCATTATTTGTCGCGTATGTAATAGTGCACCCTAGATATTTAAATGTATTAACTTGCTCTATGATCTGCTTGTCAGTTTCGATGTCATTTCGCATGGCCGCCGTTATCTAGGTGTGTACATTATATTCTCTAGCTGTTTCACTTAAATTAAAAACTGCATCTTGTACGTCATTCTCATAACAACTAACAGCTATTCTTAGTCTTCAGCAAAAGACGGTGTACTAATATTCACATTGATGATTTTAAAATATTTACTGTCTGTATCCATTTTTTGATACATTGCAGTTAAAATCACTTGTATTTATTTAGCGAAGAACCACGTTAAAACATGCAACAACGCGTTTCGAGACCCACGCTCTAATCATCAAGGTGCTCATTCCTGCACCATTAAACAAATGCACCTTAACACTTGAAACAGCGAACCGGAAATATTATCTACTTCGGCAGAAAGCCTTCGTAGAACGTATTATTCGTGAAGTAAAATGATAAGGATGAAAAGTTCTCGTCTTACGTCTAAGTTCGTCCACTTCAGTCCTTTCAGTCACATGAAACTACAGTTCGACTCCTACAGTGCACACGAGTCTTCAGTAATGCTCCTGGCCGCATCCTCTTGTTATCCTTCCAGATGGCAGCACTCCTTTTTGTGCAGTGACACTAGGGTGCAGCCCCACGTGAATTCACCGAGTAATTGGAAATCCATGCCAGGTCAAAAATAACAGCACACAGTTAACAGTCTTCTCTATAAAATGTCTGACATGTCAAGTTCAAGCTGATATCAAAGGAAGAAGGCCCATTTAAATGTTGAAGAATCCGTTGTTACTGTCTCCCAAATGTGTATTAAGCACCGCACCAAATCTGTACTGTTGAACTGGTATTTCGAGTCCTTCAAGTAAATCAGTTTTTCTTCCCTTATTTCTACATGTGTGTTAAGTACTCAGTACTTTCCAATGGATAGCATTTCTCATATATATGCTTATTACTGGTTTGCCAAAACTGTGTAGCCCAAAAGCGTCTCAATGTTCTTCATATCTCGTCGAAAACGTTCTCCCAGGGGGTCCAAGGTATCTTGAGTCTCATGGCGAACACTGTATCTTATACGCTCCCCGTTGTTCTAACTTACTTTTTCTCTTGACAGTGCCGGATGTAATCTGTACCTCACTATGCCCATCTCTTGGAATTGTAGCTTTATATTGATAAATCTGATTATATATTAGCCAGTTTCTCCAAGATTTTAACATAATATGGCGCAGTGACAATCTTTCTATCGTCTTTGGCTTGTTCGGCTTTTATCTTCTTCTCCACATTCTTCAAAATACGGTTCATCATACTTGCACTATAACCGTTGGTCACCACTGCCTGCTTAGTAATTTCCAGCTCATTTAGTCTCTCCCCTGCATTCATTAGCAAGTTTGCTGCCTACCTCATTAAATATTTGAAGGCAGCTTTTTTATATGTTCGAGAGAGGCATGATTCGTTTGGAATTATTACAGCTGTTGTAGTAGGCCTTCTGAAAACAATAGTGGCATGCAAATTCAGAGTTCTCCGGAGTTCTGGGTCCAAAAATTGAGTGCGGATAGAATGTTTCTCTGTAATGCTGTAGGAATGAACAGGCGGATGATGAGAGCGTGTCTTTCGAAACGCATTGCTGCGTAACTGTCAAATCACAAAAATTAACAAGAGATACTTGTAAAATATACTGATAGGATTGATAGTAAGGACATCCGTGGGGGAAATGGTACATCGAATGGGTAAAGACCTAAACTTTATGGAAAACATTATCTTTAAGGATGAGCCGCCTTTTCACTAAGTGGCAAATATAACAAACACACCTGTAGGATTTGGAGCAGTGAAAGTCTACGACAAATACGTTCGTGATTGCCCAAATTTGCACTTCCTTTCTGTTTCCAAGAGAAAACAATCAGTGGAATAATGTAAGTGGATACGCTGGGAAACTTCTTACTCCCACTGATTGACGAAGCTGACCAAGGACGGATAGTACGCTTCATGTAAGACGTAGCACCGCCGCACTACCGCATCGAACTCCGGAATTTTCTCAATACCCGCTACGCAGGTAAATGGATTGGACGAAGTTCGCGCGTTTCGTGGCCCCTACGTTCACCGCACTTCTCTTGATTCCTCTCTGTGGGGATTCATCAAGGATATTGTGTTTGTACTACGCTTACCTTATGTAGCAGAGCGAAGAGCAACAGTCTACGCCGCAGATGAACAAGTTGCACCTGACATACTGTAGCGAATTTGACACGTAATCGACTTCGGATGGCACGTGCGTCACATAACCAGTGGAATTAAAATTTATCCTGTATAGTTGCAAGGTGCTCTACTGGAAATAGTTGGAGATTTCTATTTACCCCCGCTGAAATGTAAATGTGCTCTCGACATCTACCGAATCTAATCGGACCCACATAATATACTATTAAGTTCAGTATGGAATGTGTAAATAAAACATGACCTATACAAGAAATCTGACTACCCCTGTTAGTCATGGACAAAGAAAAAAAAAATTGGCATAGTCTTTGTCAGAACGTGCAGAATCTTATGTGGGGCCAAT
The DNA here is from genome assembly GCF_021461395.2 of Schistocerca americana. Taxonomy (NCBI): domain Eukaryota; kingdom Metazoa; phylum Arthropoda; class Insecta; order Orthoptera; family Acrididae; genus Schistocerca; species Schistocerca americana. Next base: position 223,829,290 of record NC_060124.1, read on the forward strand.
AAGACGACAATTTTAATCTAAATGTGGTACGCCAATGACCACGTAATAAAAAAATAAATTAGGTAATTCAGTACTATTATTATATAGATGCGGTAGTCACTTTAACAGGGGAAAAATGAATAATTAAAGTCATTATAATTCCAGTAAACCTGCAAAAGTATATATATATATATATATATATATATATATATATATATATATATATATATTGTAGGGGCCTACATAGACATCGCGCATCTGCTAGATGCCCAAGAAATACGTAATTTTGTTTTGAAGCTGACAGCCAATGAGAAAATGGTCGTAAAAATACTATTGGTCAGTTTTCAAGCAGTAATGGCGGACAGCATCTGCTGGTAAAATACGTAACTTTATGGTAGCTAATTTTACTGCACAAAAAATAAAATGTGTACTCCCTCCAAAACAAGTTACACACAAACATTAAAATAAAATTATGATGAGGAGCAAAATGTCTGAGAAGAATTTTGAAAGAAAATTATTAATTAAACTTTAATTTAGCGGGTTTCCAACATTGTCAATAAGGCGAAATAATGGAAAGAATATTTATTGGAACTATACAAAATTGAACCTTGACATTGTGAAAGTATTTTTAAAATAGATAATTTAACGGCAATTGTCTTTAATTTTGAAGTGAGAGAAAGCGTAATAATTTACTTCTAATGTATTAACTGTTGCTGCAGGCAATGCGATGACGCCAGCAGTGATCCGCGCGGACGATGTGTGAAGTTAATCCTGATTCGTGGCGTGAAGATAATGATGGATCTTCCTGTTTCATTAATATTCCAGTTACGGGGGTGGTCCACGTCTCCGTTGTAGTCGAATCAGCCGGCAGCACTGGCGCGGTAATAATAGTTCCAGTGTGTGCGTTGTCGCTACGCGCGCGACGTTTTATTATTAAAAGTTTATTAATCACGCGTTGCGGGTAGGTCGGAATTATGCAATGTCTTTAGCATTTACGATATATAGCCGGTTAATGCGAATACTTCGCACAGTTCCTTCACCGTGTTGCCACAGGAAAACAGTCACATGTGTTTATCACTATAGCAGTCCGTTAAACACCAGTTTAATTTACGTCGTCGTCTTTAAGACAGTTTGGATGATATAATAAATGTTTCTTGATCGAATCAAAGCACTGTTCTTTTACTTAACATTTTGGTTAGTTCCACTTTCACGCAATTCTAATAGTTAGTGAGTGTCTCCACCCGACAATGGTTGGTTCACGGCTAATTGTCACAAGTTCTGTGGTATGTAAAATCGTCACTGCAAACACTGGATATACTTTTCAGGTTTCACTGTTCACTTAATAATGCACGATCTCCTATTAACACAGCGGACGCACTGTAATTAATTGTTCCTCCGCGTATCACCGTCTTTCACGGCGAACTTTGCGACGTTTCTCCATCCGCGAACCGGCCACGATACCACACCAAGTCGCACGCTCCCTATCGATAGTCGTTCGCTCTCTCTCTGACACAGTACTTCTCCTAGCCTAACCAAAGATTTACAAAGCATATAAAACCAGAACATTCATATTCGTACAATATAAAATATAAAACAGTAGAAAAATGAATGAAGAAACAATGTGACGTATTAACAAATAAAGAATAGTTGAAATAAATGATAAGGTAACGCACAAAAGAAAAAAAAAATATTATCGACTTTCGGAGAAAGCACTGTCTTTACAAACATTGGCCAGTGTAGGTGTTTATTGAGACAATGGAGGTATTTTGTCGTGTGGAGAGCGTTGTGGTTGTCAAATGCGCAATGCACCATGAAAGAGACCGCATTTCCGCGTTCTAGTCTGAAAGACAATATCCAGGCGGATAAAATAATGACATGAGACGGGTTCTGTAACCAATGCGAAGCGTAAGTGGTCTGAAATAACAGCTCGAACGCCGTAACATATACGACAAGTTTGTGCAGCTGTGCAACGAAGACCATCACGATCGGCCTGTTGCCATTGTAGATCATCAGATATCTCTCGCATGTCTTTGCAGACGAACGTGAAACAGGACTTACAGGTTCATCCTTACAAGCTGCAAGTGGGTGAGCAGTTACGGGTGGAAGATAAAGTGAGAAGGCACAATTTCTGCACAAGCACACGGCGCAGAAGTGACCAGGATGACGTCTTGCTGACTATTGTTATAATGTCTAATGAGGTAAACAATGAATGAGTTCTTCAATAATAAAAAAGAGCTTCCGCTATTACTAGGACACATACACACACACGTAATTCATGAAAAGGGTCAGTGTAGCCCATAGATAGCTAATGGACAGTCCGTTGAAATCATCGGGCCATATTTTCTCTGAAGATAACGGGCGGCCTACGTTTGTGTTCCTAGCGGTATGCCACCATGATTAAATATATCTTCACTCAACAGCGGCAGAGGCACTGCCGTCGAAACACGACATGGTTTCAGCAAGATGGGGCTGTAGCCAATACGGACCGTCATTCGAGGACTTCACGGAGGCGCCACGTCCCATATCGATAGCTCTGGCTATTCTGTGATCTGCCATAGCCGGCAAGATAGCCTCATCTTTGAGACTCTAATTTTTTTCTGTGGGATCATCTCAAGAACAAAGTTTCTTCGCGACGGCACTGCAGTACCAAAAGCCGCAATCCGGGTAGAGTTAGTGGCCATTCTTCAAGAAATGATTGAGAACTTGACGAGGAGCTTCCACAAACGTCTTCAATAATGCACCGCCAATGATGGAAGCTATTTGTATGATGTACTTTATAATACATAAACTTTTGTTTGGCTTTTCAGTGATGATAATGTGCGTAGAACATCAGAACAGAACAGTAATCTATACAGGTAAATTTACCCTAAAATTCGTAATGACAAAATGAAAATATACTAATTTCCGAAGGCCACTCTCTGTAAGGCTAAAATGCTTGATGTACTTTGCTAAAAGATGACACCAAGCCCCATGTCTGTAAGTGATACGAATAAATCCGATTGAATTTTCAAGATTTATTAAGTACTTTTAGAAACATCTTCTACATCGTACATGTCTCATTCTGATTTATTACATATGTATGACATTTTATATTCAATAGCCCCAATTTTAATTAACGCTTGAAAATATTATAAATAGTTTGACGTGTATAAATAAATTTGTATATTAATCGAAGTGAGTGCAGTACTAATGAGGTGATGTATTTTTAATTATTCATGAATTATTTTGTAAAGAAGTATCCATGTGTTAAAATGTGTAAAGAAAACTATGTGAAACAAAATGTAGAAGATACATTCGTTTGTGCAACGATGTAAAAAAAAAATAATTGGAAAGCAACTTATTCTGTCTCCCTCCTTTGTCCTCCGCTACCGAGATTAGCTGTGTAAATGTCACTTGTGTAACTTTTACACTTTTGTTGAATAATTATGTTAATTTGATGTTAAGTTGTAAGCTGGCGTCATTTTTACAAACCGTGTTACATGTAACACGGCACAAGCAAGCCTTTTCAACAGGGGTGCTCGTTCAATAAAAGCATGTATGCGACTGACATCGTCCAGTACACTTAAATTATTATATAATGTCTGCATGTTGGGTGACCGGGGAACAAGCAGAGCTCGTGGTAGAACGGAAAGACACAGGGAGCTCACACACTCCTTCGGACAATATGACGGCGCAGCCGCCCCCGGTGCTAATCTCGGGATGCCCGGGAGCTGGACCACCTGCAAAACGGGAACACGTGTCCGGTGTGAATGCGTGAGAAGGCAGAGGGTCCGCCAAAAACACGTGGCAGAAAGTATTCGCGGACTTACCTACGGATGTTGAAAGAACTTCCAGAAACTTCGCTCTGGATTCTAAACTGAGATTGGTCGGCGTTCGGAAACGAGCGCCTTCCGGAAAGATGATTCGCCACCCAAATTCAAGGAGGGAGGAAAGTCTTTGAGCTCGGAAAAAGTAGAGGAAAGTGAGAGGTCTCTCGTTCCTGGGGCGTGGATCTGAGATTTCGTTTCTGGGGCGTGGAGCTACAGAGTCGTTGCCGGGTCGTGGAGATAGAGGGTCGTTTTGGGTCCACGGCAGTCGGCGCACGTCTTCGGCTATATTTTTGGTGAAGTACACTGTTACTATTATCTCGCTGAGGCGAGAAGTTCTGCGGCTATAGCTTCTGATCACTACGGTGATCTTGCTAATGCACCGGTGTGTTGGAAAGTAAATTTACATTGCTGAATGACGTGTTCTACTCCGATCTGCACTAAGGCTTCACACTGCTCGTTGAGGTAGTAGTTCCTTCGTCTTTTTAGTACAACGGGTGATGTCAGTTACTCTGCACCTAATCACCGATCGCGAGTGCATTATAGGGCACAACCAGACAGTTTAAGGGCCAATATTAATTCAGGGAGAACCTGAGAGTTGTAATTATTGCTTAGTGTCTTTGAATTGTGTTTATGGTGAATAAATATGTTAAAATCACGGAATTTATCTTTTAGTAGATAGTATTTTCCTGTGCTAATTAATCTTGTCACTTTCGTACATTTCATACATGTTTTAACTTATTCGTTAAAAGAGAACTGGATTTGGTCGCCTTATCCTGACATTCAATCCAGTCCACAGGATACGATTAGGAAACAGTTAGGTTATCACACGACAATTGACTTAACTAATGAAAGTAACGTACTCCTACTGGGGAACGTATAAGTTTCAGGGCGACTCCAGTCGCGTTAAATATCCGTTGCGCAAATTATCACTTGTATGTTCTCGTGGCAAGTCTCCACCACCAGTAGCCAGCAGCAGAAGAGGTAGAGGGTACGTTAGAAAGTAGCCGTGTTTCATTTGAAGATCTCTTTCCTTGCTGTTCATGTTGTATGTGACTTTTTATGTATGTTTTTTGTCCAGTTTCAGACTGCATCGAAGAGAAGTTGCTGGCACATTGTTTGGTGGTCACAGCCAAACACCGTTCCTGTTCATTCGTCGTTTACTCCATCATACTATATTTCATATGTCCCTGATATCATTTTTACCGATCTTTTTTTCTCAAAATCCGGGAAATGTTCTTTAGCGAACCGCGTAGTATTTAGATCGGTCATTGGCCTCCGAACAAAGTCATCTACCAACGCACTTGCCGATCTGATGGAATGACGATGCTGGAAGGCAGAGTTCAGCTTAATTATAAAAAGGTGTAAAAATTTTGTTTGCCATGTTTTATCATCTCAATAGTATTGCCTCCAGCAAAGCAAGAAACATTCATGTAGTGTTCTCAACCAGTACTTATCAACTATTCAAGGCTTTCTTAAAACCCATGTTTACTAGCAGGCACAGCATATAATATTTCGAAACTTCATTCAAGTTGCTGTGTTGCAGTTCACACCCAGCAACCTTGCAAATCGTGCGGTCTGTCACAAAACCAAGAATTTCCGCGGCGTCTTCTTCTTTTTATTATACTCTTTTGTTAAGAGGAAACAGAGGGTGGCCGGTGTGAAGGGCGCTGACACCGCTACAGCCGAAGACCAAGATTCCCGGCCGCTGGTGCCGTCAGAGCGAGAGCCAGGCGTGTACTGGTAACGGCCCGTGACGCGCCCGTAAGCGGGTTACCCATGCCAGGCAGTTAGGGGGCGCTGTTTACGGCGGTCGTACATACTCCTCCCTCCATACTCCCCACCCCTTTGCCCCACACTCCACTGCGACCTGTTGATACCGACAATGCGAAAATGGCGCAATAAATTCGACGTTTTGTTACGACTACTGTCTTCGTAGTGAGCGTACGTGAAGGATGTTGGTCACTGGTGGGGAAGCGTTCACCTTGTTACACTTAAACCGAACAGGAATATCTCAGACTGCTGACCGTATTGATTGGTTCTGCTGTAGCAGGACTGTCGCGTTCTAGGCCGACTTAAGTAACTGGACTGCTCGGATATCGAGCTTACGATACGGAATTCCTTTTATTTTATAAAGGTGTACATAAATTACAAAAACATTTCGTGGGGAATGTACACAAAATGACAAAAGTCACGGTGGGCTTCCTAATATCCTGTGAGACCCACTTTACTCGCCGTAGAGCAGCAACTTGACGCGGCATGGAGTCAACAAGTAGCTGAAGTCCCTGCAGAAATACTCAGCCATGCTGCCTCTTTGTTGTTGTTGATGTGATCTACAGTCCGAAGACTGGTCTGATGCAGCTGTCAATGCTACTCTGTCTTGTGCAGGTTTCTTCACCTCCACATAACCACTGCAACCAACATCTTTCTGAATCTGCTTACTGTATTTATCTCTTGATCTCCCTCTACAATTTTTACCACCCACACTTCCCTCCAATACCAAGTTGGTGCTCTCTTGATGTCTCAGTATCTGTCCTGTCAATCGACCCCTTCTTTTGATCAAGTTTTGCCACATATCCCTTACCTCCCCAGTTCTATTCTGTACCTCCTCGTTAGATACGTGATTGACCCATCTAATCTTGAGCATTCATCGGTAGCACCACATTTCGAAACCGTATATTCTGCTTTTATCTAAGCTGTTTATAGTCCAGGTTTCACTTCCATACGTGGCTACACTCCGGACAAAGACCTTCAGAAAAGATTACGATACACTTAAATCTACATTCGATGTTGACAAATTTCTCTTCTTCAGAAATTCTTTTCTTGCCATTGCAAGTATACATTTTGTATCGTCTATAGTTGAGTGATAATCATTTATTTTACTGTCTAAATAGCAAAACTCATCTGCATATTTAGGTATCTTGTTTCCTAATATAATCCCATTAGCATCACCTGATTTAATTCGACTACATTCTATCACTGTTATTTTGCTGCCTCTGTAGTCGTCCATAATTGTGGAAGTGTTGCCGGTACATGATTTTGTGCACGAACTGACCTCTCGATTACATCCCACAAATGTTTGATGGGATTCGTATCTGGCTATCTGAGTGGTCAAATCATTTGCTCGAATTGTCCCGAATGTTCTTCAAACCAATTGCGAACAATTGTGGTCCACTGAGATGATGCATTGTCACCCACACAAATTTCGATGTTGTTTGGGAACATGAAGTTCATGAATGGGAGCAAATGGTCTCCAAGTAGCCGAATCATAATTATTTCGAGTCAATGATTGGTTCACCTGGACCAGAGGACCGAGTCTGTTCCATGTAAACACAACCAAAACCATTACGGAGCCACGACTAGCCTGCATAGTGTATTGTTTACAACATCTACATCTACATCTACTTCCATACTCCGCAAGCCTACTGACGGTGTGTGGCGGAGGGTACCTTGAGTACCTCTATCGGTTCTCCCTTCTATTCCAGTCTCGTATTGTTCGTGGAAAGAAGTATTGTCGGTATGCCTCTGTGTGGGCTCTAATCTCTCTGATTTTATCCTCATGGTCTCTTCGCGAGATATACGTAGGAGGGAGCAATATACTGCTTGACTCTTCGGTGAAGGTATGTTCTCGAAACTTTAACAAAAGCCCGTACTGAGCGTCTCTCCCGCAGAGTCTTCCACTGGAGTTTATCTATCATCTCCGTAACGCTTTCGCGATTACTAAATGATCCTGTAACGAAGAGCGCTGCTCTCCGTTGGATCTTCTCTATATCTTCTATCAACCCTATCTGGTACGGATCCCACACTGCTGAGCAGTATTCAAGCAGTGGGCGAACAAGCGTACTGTAACCTACTTCCTTTGTTTTCGGATTGCATTTCCTTAGGATTCTTCCATTGAATCTCAGTGTGGCATCTGCTTTACCGACGATCAACATTATATGATCATTCCATTTTAAATCACTCCTAATGCGTACTCTCAGATAATTTATGGTATTAACTGCTTCCAGTTGCTGACCTGCTATTCTGTAGCTAAATGATAAAGGAGTCCACTGCTTCGTGGGGTCTTCGTCACACTCGACCCTACCATCGGCTCTTACCAACTGCCGTAAGGACTCTTCTGACCAGGTCGCGGTTTCCCAATCGTCTACGATCCAACCGAAATGGTCACGAGCCCAGGCACTGCAGGTGATGTTAAGCTGTTAGCAGAGGCTCTCGAGTCGGTTATCTGCTGCCGTAGCCCATTGACGCCAAATTTGACCTCAGTGTCCAAATAGACAAGTTCATCGTACATCCCACATTGATTTATATGGTTATTTCAAGCAGTGTTGCTTGTTTGTTAGCACTGACAACTCCACGCAAACGCCACTGTTCTCGCTCGTTAAGTGAAAGTCATCGGCCACTGCGTTGTATGTGGTGAGAGGTAATGCCTGAGAGATCGTATTTTCGGCACACTCTTGGCACTGTTGATCTCGGAATATTGTATTCCGAAATGACGAAATGATTCAGACATAGAATGACCCATGCATCTTGCTCAAGCCACCAACCCGCGTTGAAAGTCGGTTAATACCCGTCGTGCGGCCAAACTCGCGTTGGAAACCTTTTAACATGAATCACTTGAGTGAAAATGACAGATCCATCAATGCATTGCCCTTTTATATCTTATGTACGCGGTACTACTGCCATCTGTGCCTGTACACACCGCTGTCCCATGACTTTCGTCACCCCAGTGTTAGTATTGTTACCACGAGTCGCTTGCCCGCAACTCTAGTGTAGCTAGCGTTCCCTCTAACACTTCATGTTGTACGGGGCTGCCTGCATTTCAGGCGGAGCGAGTCCGCTACTAAGTAGGACTGTCTACCGCAAAGGTCATCCGTATAACGGGAACTATGTTGTACGTCAGCAATCATGTGCAACAAATATTGCGCAGTTCGATGTCAGTGCGCACATCAGGATATAAGCCGCATTGCACAGCTTAAACGGCAGTCGCAGTTCCTCTTCAATCCCAACTCAGCTGCCACGGAGTGTCGACCCGTTTAGAAAGAGGGATGATCGCGCTCACCGACGGAAAATCCAGTGCGAAATTACCAGCTTGGTGACAACGCAAGACATCGCCATGAAGCAATGTCTGTTTCGGAAAGGAGATAACCGCTTCCACTGATTTGGACGTACGAGGGTACCGCAACCACTTGTCTTCACCGATTTCGGCCAAATTTATGGTATAAGCCTGCCTTGGACAGAAATGAAAGCGACACAAGTGGGAGCTCATGATGGCCGAGCATTTAGATAGAGGTAACATTTCTGACGCGGGTCGGGCGTGGTATGATCTATTTATGTTAGCGTAGTTGCCAGGCAGCTGATGGGGTGGTTGAAAGATAGCAGAACGGTAATCCCAGAGTTATGGAGCGAGACCTTTTGCGAAAACATATTTACTTAAAAATTTTGTGTTACTTACACTGCAAATAAACCGAAATATCAGTCACTGCACTGTATTTGTTATTATTTTCAAAACAGGCATGAAAAGGAAGTGCAAAGAAAATTGAGGTTTACAAATAATTTACTAAGAAAGGATTGTACTTGCAGCGTCTACGAGGACTCGGCATGTAATTTTCCAACAAAGGATTGTAATTAAAGGGTACAAGACTTCGGTTTCCTCTAATTCTCGGTAGCTGGATGAGCGTAGTAGGTTCCCAGTGCAGGAAAAATCTGTCCGTCCAGAGAGAAAACTGTGTCACATCCCAAGAAGGCTGCTTCAAAATACATTTCATTCTACATCACCAGTTATCCTCACCAATGTTTGACGATATGAGGAGTTACGCATGGTTTGTTGCCAAACTGTGCGACGCCCGAGAAACTTTTATTAACGTCAACGAAGTTTCTTTCGATAGAAAGTTAAAACAGCCGTGTACTTGTAAAAATTAAGCCATTATAAAGTGTGGAAAACACCGAGACATTTCCTGCTTCCCACGTACCGACGACGAATATCACCCTAACATCTGTGCGATTTAATCATCAACTGCTAAATAATAAAAGTATCTAATTTTATGTAAGTTCTCGCATGGACTTTAGACTAACTCTCTGGAAATTTATTTGCCACCCCAGATTTTCCTTATCTTCTCTTTCGTGTCATTTATGAAAATATTAGTAATTACAATATATTGAGCATGATTTCGGTTGATTTACAGTGAAAGTAAGGTAAAAATAAAAACCATAAGAAATTTCTGCATGGGTCGATCCAATGACCCTCGAATTAGCGTTCTGTACTCTTTCAGCTGCGCCAACCGCTACATGGTTAACTACACTAACATATGTGTCTCACTCGTCGGCGGAACCGCCCCAATTTTTTTTTCCTAATTGCTTCGCCACTTGAAATTCCCATTTCTGTCACTTCCATTTTTGGCCAAGACATGTGTTTATTATAAGCTTGGGTCCATTCGTTGGTGACGAGAAGAAGCTCTTAGTAGTCTTTGAATTGCACACTGGCACAGCTAGGCTTATTATTTCAACAACCATCACAATAATACTTGCGTCACTGAATAAATTAGTGTTCTGAACAATGAAATTTGATTTCAGGAGTTTATAAGCTGCCTTCGTCTTTGGAGATTATATGGGTTAATTAATGATTATTGTGTTACAATCCTCTTTTTCTAGTTGACCGTGTATATAGAGACTTCGTTCATTGTTAAATGCAATGGTGTGTTACTAACTGATGGAGACAAATGAAGAACTGGTAAAATTTAATTTATTTCCTTTATCACACTGCGCAAACATAAACACACTATTATTCAAACTGTGTGCCACTACTATTAAACATAGAGATACATCCTTCACTACGCAACCGCCTTTGCCTCACGCAGCCTACACCTTCCACAGCCTCTCAACAACTGTCTCTGCTTGTCACTCTGTGCGCCACTGGGCATTGTCGCCCTCCAAAGAACAACCACTTACAGATACTACACACCAGTACCCTCAATATTTAGTGTATACTACTTAGCGGGAATAGCAAGCCTGTTCACACAGACATATCAACAGCTACCTGTAGGCTGTTGGAAATGTAGGGAAATCACAGTAGTCACATCAGTTATCGAGTGACAACAGTAAACATTCTGTACTGAAGCTTCCCACTCTGAGTATGTCGAAGGCTCAGCAGCACATCACCTTCTGAGACTGATTGTTGAACAGGGTGAACAATATGTCGTTGCAAAAGGGGGTAGCAGGTGAAAGTGCGAGCAGTCACTTAAAATTAACGGGGCAGCCAAATCAGTTCATGTATTATGAAACTAGATTGCTTGCCACAAAACGTGCCACATTAGAAAGGATAACAAATAACTAAATTTTGCTTATTCTGCCTGAAACGAACAGAATATTTTATTAAATTTGTAGGTGATCGGGGAGTATTCATGGTGCGTTATATTTGTGAAAAGAGCTACTACCTTTGGCAGCAACAATGGCTTTAGCGTGACTGTGAATCGAGTCGAAATGAGCTTGAATGACGGGCACAAGTGCGTTATTCTATGCTGCTTCACCTCTGTGTCAGAACTCATCAAATGTAGCGGTCAGCGAGCGGTGTCGTGTCTCGCGGCAGCTCACGACAGATGTTTCCAACGGTTGAGGGGTCAGGAGAACTTGCTAGCTAGGCAGTCGAGCACTCTCCGTGTCGAGGTAGACCAGGACAGTGATTTGTTGCCTCCCTGCGCAAGATTTACTTAGCAGTAGCAAAATAATATATTAACCATAAGACACTTAGCTCTCTATAGCATACTGAAAAATGCACTCTAAGATATAAAAAGTTCCTCAAAACTGGGATGATTTATTCAGGAGAATAACTCGTTGGTTCGCCTCTAGCCCTTATACAAGCAGTATTTCGGCTCAGGTTTATTGATAGAATTGTCGGATGTCCTCTTGACGAATACCTTGCCAAATTCAGTCCAATTGGCGCCCTTGATTGTCAAATTCCCGCACTTGTTGGAGGGCGCTGCCCATAATGCTCCAAACGTTCTCAAATGGGGAGAAATCCGGCGTCTGTTCTGGCCAAGACAGGGTTTGGCAAGTACGAAGACAATCAGTAGAAACTCTCACCATGTGCGGGAGGGCATTATCTTGCTGAAATATAAGCCAAGGATGGCTTGCCATGATGGGTAACAAAATGTAGCATACACCACTGTCGACGTATCTCTGTGCTTTGTGGGTGCCATTATGACAAACAAAGAGGTCCTACTATAAAAAGAAGTGGCAGCCCATATTACAATCTTTTGTTTGTATGTACACCTAAATCACATCTCCGATTTCCGTCCCATTCGAATAACTCCTTCGTGGTACGTTTTTTATTTGTTTTTGTCTTAGAGTGTATTTTTTGCAACTCATTTTGCAGCGGACATTGAAAAGGCTTCTCCTGTAAATCAGTTGGCGCTCATTAATTTTCAATGCAGTCGTACGGTGGCGGTAAGTTTCGCACTGCAGAAAATTTCGCAGTCGTCCGATGTTTGTAGGATAGTACCAATCCATTTGGTGACTACTAATTTAAAACACGCTTGAATTAATTTTTGAGTGGTGTGAAAAATTGTGATATTATCCATCTGAAGAACTGGAGGTAACGGTTGTGTAGGTAATCGTTTTTGTTATTTAGCATACAACACAGAAAAATAAGGAATGTTTTCCACAGGTACGCGTTTCGGTAGCCAAGCTCGGACCATCTGGCTTTCTTAATTCCTACACACATACTCTCTGGAAGAAAGTATAATAACAGTAATATTAACGACACGTGGTTGCTCGTAGAAGGAACTGAGGGTAACTCCGACAAAATAGGGAATTGTATGTGTTCGATGAGAATATTTTTCTGTAGCGCTCGAAAGTATTATCAGCGTTAAGTATTTCGTGCCATAAATAATGAAACAAGACAAATTCCATTCCATGCAAGTGACAAAAGATCCTTTGATTCCGAGCGAGTCATGCCACACACAAATTCATAAGAAACTGCGTTGAGGAGTTAAGTGCACAGAACGATAAAATCGTGAGTTGGTGCAGCAGATACACTGAGTGAGTTAAACATTGTTAAGGAAGTAGCAGAAAACAACGGATATGGTGTAACTATGGCGAATTTCCATATCTAACAGGGGAAGGGAAAACAAAACGAGGATCTAACCGAAAATGAAAAAGAATGCCACTACGCCATATTTAGGGAAAATATCAGAGAAGGTGGCGAATATGTTTAAAGCAAGTAATGTCCAGTTGACTTTCCGACCTGGAAACTGTCAGATAAGGTTTAAGAAATGGGGGAGGGAATGGGAAAAATAACCCAGAGCAAATGAGAGTATAAAATACAGTGTGATCATTAGATTCGTTTGTAGGACAGAAAAGAAGAACACTCTCAGCAAGGTCTGAAGAGCACACAGACACCGTCAGACTTAGCAGTTATGTAGAATCTGTAGCACACAAAGACATATACGAGACAGGCCACGTCATCTACGTAAAGTCACGGAAGAGGAGTTGCATGAAGGAAGCTTGGCCGACTTCAACAACTACAAATGTAAACTCTCGAATATAGACTTGATAATATGTTCAGTGTTTAAATGGGAAAGAGGCGGGCACCTATTTTTCAGTAGTTTCACATATCGTTTTAGAATTTAGAAGTCATGAAAGCAGTTAACGCAGGTAACTTGAGACCCTATGAATCGGTTGAGCCGAGTGGGACTGTAGGTGGTTCAGTGCAGTCAGCTGGCACCGTGGACATGTTTAGGGAACTACTCAGTATTCGAGAATGCGGATCGTGTGACATTAAGCAGGTGCAATCGGCATTACTGCTAAAGAAAATGATCACTTCGGTGAGAGTGTTTTATGTAGTGTGATGTGGTAAAGGAGAGAATCAGGTGTTGACCATCTCAATGTAAGAAGTGGGCATCTTATCGGAACACTTTTTTTACTTTTTCATGGTTGTTTACCTGTGCGTATACGAAGACTTCAACACTGGCAGCCAAATGACGATAGCTTGACTTCAGAAACGCGCAGCTGTGTGTAACTTCCTTAGATTTGTGTATTACGATAAAATTGTCCGCAACTCTTCGTCTTGCGGTAGCGTTCTCCCTTCCCGCGCACGGGGTCTCGGGTTCGATTCCCGGCGGGGTCAGGGATTTTCCCTGACTCGAGATGACTGGGTGTTGTTGTGTTTTCATCATCATCATCATTCATCCCCATTATTGTCGGAGGAAGGCAATGGCAAACCACCTCCACTAGGACCTTGCCTAGAACGGTGGTGCGGCTTTCTCGCATCGTCCCCTACGCTCCTCGGAGTATAGGACCTCATCATCATCATGATAAAATTTCAAAAAATCTTAAATATGGCTGGTATTCAGCAACTGTATGAATTTGAAGAGGTTGAAAAAAATCAGCCAACCAGTTGCAAACCAAAGGTTTATTTAGCTTATGATCTAGGTTTCACTTTGTGCATTTATTCTGACGTACACTGAGCGTAATCTGACTGCTGTATTAAGCCACAGCATCTGATGTTATTGGTTTTTATATCAATTTTATATATGACAAGAGGCGCTCAGCTTTAGCTAATACAATTTACCACCATGTGATGCAACAAGTAAGTACGCCTGCCTCCCAAACATATTTCTATTATTAACACTTCGTTATCCACGTAAAATTAGTTTGTAACAGTTTATATACATTTTTAGGTAGTACTCCCGAAGAACAAATTTTTACAAATATCGAAACCTAGGTCAAGGACGAATTAAGCTTTTGGTTTGCAGCGGATTGCTTGATTTTTTCATCCTCTTCATTGAGAAAAATATTTCTTTTCGCAAGTTGTACGTCTGATACGTTTCGAAATTGAGTGGGCTAAAATTACGGTCCGAAGTAAGAACGTGTTTCCCATCTCCAAATAGCGGGTCAGCTGCAGTCGCTGCGGAAGCTTTTCCCACAGACAAGCCGCGCTCTCGCAGCTATCCAGGTGCCTTCGGTGTATAGAAAAAAAGAAAAAAAACTTGTAAGGCTGGCGCGAAACTGACCGTTGTTAACGAAGAGAAGAACTTCCCCTTACAGAAAATGCAACAATCGGTTTCTGTCACATGGGTGCACATGCCGGTCACGTCCTTTGTCCCAAGTACTTCGCTGCGTCATTACGCCAGAGTAAATGAGAAGAGTGGAATTGTTTAGCGACCACTTGAATGTAATGTGAAATTGTCAAGTGTTTTGCGAATCAAGATTCTTGGAAAAAGTGTGCGGAACTGTTTAGGCAAAACACTGAGGTGACAGAAGTCATGAGATATCTCATAATATCGTGTCGG
The DNA here is from genome assembly GCF_021461395.2 of Schistocerca americana. NCBI lineage: Eukaryota > Metazoa > Arthropoda > Insecta > Orthoptera > Acrididae > Schistocerca > Schistocerca americana. Next base: position 223,844,360 of record NC_060124.1, read on the forward strand.
AAATCGTAGAAAATGGAGTACCAATTAGAGAAATCGGAACATTTCCGACATATTCTTCAGTTTGAGATAAAAAGAGGGATGAAAGCATCGGAGGCAGCCAGAAACATTTGCGCCGTGTACGGGGATAATGCTATTCGGCAGAGAACGGCAAGAAAATGGTTTTCTCATTTCCAGGAAAATCATTTCGCATTAGTGACTCCCCACGTTCAGGAAAAGCTTCAGCGTTTGATGAAAAGCGTTCCAACACGTTAAACCACACAATGATCCACGTACTCGAGAACTGGCAAATATGATGAACTGTGATCGTTCTATCATCGTGCGACATTTGGATCCAGCGGGGAAGGCTAAAAAATCGGATGCAGCGGCACATCATGCTCGAAGTCAAACTTACAAAAATCAGCGGATGGGGATATTTGCGTCTCTGCTTGCTCGTCATCAATTCGTTCGTGAACGACGCTGGACATTCCTGTATTGCATCGTAACTGATGACGAGAAATAGCGCGTCTATGCCAACGTAAGGGAAAGGAAGGAATGGTTGAACCCAATCAATGTAGAAACTCGACGGAGCATGGACTCAACAAGTCGATGGACGTCCTTCCACAATTATTGACACATGCCGCCTCTATAAACGTCCACAACTGCCAAAGTGCTGCTAGCATAGGATGTTGCACACGAGCTGACCTCGCGATTACATCCCATGCAAATCTGATGCGGTTTACGTCAGGCGATCTGGCTGGCTAAATCATCAGATAAAATTGTCCAGATGTTCTTCAAACCAATTGCTAACAATTGTGGCCTGATGAAATGGCATATTGTCATCTATAAAAATTCCATCGTTGTTTGGGAACATTAAGTTCATGAATGGCTGGAAATGGTCTCCCAATAGCCAAACGTAACCATTTCAAGTCAATGATAGGTTAGATGGATCAGACGATCCAGTCCATTCCATCTAAGCACAGCCCACACCGTTATGGAGCTGCAGATTAACAACTTGGGCCTATGGCTTCGTGGGATTTGCGCTGCACTCGGACCTTGCCATCTGGTCTTAACAACTGAAACGTGGACTCATGTGACCAGCCCACAGTTCTCCAGTCGTCTAGGATCCACCCGATACGGTCACGAGCCCAGGAGAAGCGCTGCACGCTTTGTCGTACTGTTAACTAAGGCGCTCGTGTAGGTCGTCCGCTGCCATAGGCCATTAACGCCAAATTTCGCCGCATTTTCCTAATGGATACTTTCGTTGATTTCTGCGGTTGTTTCACGCTATTTTGCTTGTCTGTCGGTAAACTGAAGAGCGAGCGGGCGAGTCCCCCACTCTGCCAACCCATCTACGTCACAAGGCGCTTCTACAGGCTGTTTCACAACGTAGTACCGTCCCTGCTGCGGCGCGCGCTTTAAATCTGTGGCGACGCCGTGTAGAGATACGTCTCGGCTGCGTTTATTTTTAGACAAATGCATTAAGACCATAAGGAATACAAAAAACGATAGCTTCTTCCGACATTATAGAGTAAATTATATTAACATAAGAATGGAAGTCAGGATTCTACTACAAACATAGCACCAAATGCCTGTACATGTGAATGTATGTTCCTCTATTGCTATTCGTAAAACGAACCCCATATAATGCAATAGGTCTGTAGAATTTAAGGCTTGTTCTTATTTTGTGTTTCTACTAAAAGGTAGAAGCTCTCTTTGCAGGACTGCATTGAAACTTAACAATTCTTGCAACACGAAGAGTGTTTAAAAAGTAAGCAGAAATTGACAGTTTTGTGTGTTGTATTAGTCCGAAAGTAGTGCTACTTTTTTTTCACTGTCTTCGTAAACATGCCTCAAAAGTATGTGTACAATGTTATGCATATTAGGTATTTGCTCTGTTGTCAGCTGTCAGAAAGGTTGCATGTGTTTTCGTAGCATCAACGATTATTTGTTTTGTGTAAAAATAAATTGGAGAATTTGTATTAAATTTTGTTATAAGAAGGGAATAAAGTGTATGAAATTTTTAGAAATGGTAAATATTGCTTTTGAAGAGCTTGTTATGAGTAAACCTAGGTCAGACAACTGGTATAAACATTTCAAAGCCGGCCTTAAAGGACAGTGGTTTTACAAGCATGGATGAGATTAAAAACGCACAGTTACGCGACCTATAAACTATCCCGAGGAAACAGATCGTTAAGTGTTTCGGGAATTGGAAAAATCGCTGGCATAAGTGTATAGGATGTAATGGGAAATGAGGTTCTGAGCGCTTCAGTCTGGAACCGTGCGACCGCTACGGTCGCAGGTTCGAATCCTGCCTCGGGCATGGATGTCTGTGCTGTCCTTCGGTTAGTTAGGTTTAAGTAGTTCTAAGGTCTAGGAGACTGATGACCTCAGTTGTTAAGTCCCATAGTGCTCAGAGCCATTTGAACCATTTGAATGGGAAATATTTTGAAGAGGATAACATTGCTGTGGATTAACAAATAAAGTTCTTACCAAAAAACAAAAATTAATGTGTGAACGCATCTCGCATTTCAAGCTTTTTGCTTAGAAGTCCAGAACCGGTGTACATGTTTCGAAGGAAATTTCAGCAGTGTTTAGAATAGATACTGCGCATATGTTTTAAGCAATATGTCTTGGAATCAGGTGAATAGTGACCGAGATAGAGATTTAGTGTTCCATAAGCATCAAAGGTTTTACGTAATTTTGAAACTGACTATAACGATGGGTTTACTCCCAAAATTATTAGTTTTCCTTCGTGGCGATTCCAGTTAACCATGCGGCTTATTTTTTCGTTCCTTCGTTATGCGTCCTATTGGGTGACGCTGACGTTTGAATAAATTGCAGCCCTTTGCTTGGGATTGATAATATTAGCCAACAGTTCTTTTTGGGTCGCCTCTTTAATACACGCTGTAGCAACATTAGAGACGATCGAACGCTCGTTACTCCATAAATACCTCCTCTTCTTCGTATTCTGCACATTTTCTTGCAGTGCTAGACGGCGCCGGCCGCGGTGGCCGAGCAGTTCTAGACGCTTCAGTCCGAAACCGCGCGACTGCTACGGTCACAAGTTCGAATACTACCTCGGGCATGGATGTGTGTGATGTCCCTAGTTTAGTTAGGTTTAAGTAGTTCTATGGGACTGATGACCTGAGATGTTAAGTCCCATAGTGCTCAGAGCCATTTGAACCAATGCTAGACGATTATCCATTTCTTCCGGATATCGGAGTACATCAGTAAGTATACAAAGTACACTCACTGGCACTGGCAACTAAGATCCCACGAACAGAAACGACGTATATCACTGCACGCTGATCTACACCGCTAGACAGATACTGGGCAACAGATTTTGGGTGCCTCTGTAGGAAGGTGGCAGCGTTCTTCCAGAAAAGGGCACTTCCCCCACCAAAAGCGCTGCTCGCTCTTGAGTTTACAGGCAGCTGCTGTCGGTAGTTAAGTGAAGGCCGTCGGCCACTACTTTGTCTGTGGTGAGAGGCAATGCCTGAAATTTGGTATTCTCGGCTCACTCTTGACAATGTGGATGCCAGAATACTGAATTCCCTAACGATTTCCAAAATGGAATGTCCCATGCGTCTAGCTCCAACTATCATTCCGCTTTCAAAGTCTGTTAATTCACTTCGCGCGGTCATAATCACGTCGGAAACATTTACTCATGAGTCATCTGAATACGAATGACAGTTCTGCCAATGTACCTTGTGCCATAATGCTTCCGTCATCTGTGAACGTGCAAATCGGTACCCAATGACATTTGTCACCTAATTGTAGTTTAAGAATCGAAGTGTGCAGTGCAAAACTTAGTGGTAAAATGGTGCAAAACTGACTCTGTAGTGAATTAATACAGTAATGATCCGAAAAGTGTTCTAAGGCTGAAAACGTTGCTCGAATGAAACAAAGTCTGGATCAAAGATTGCCGAAAGCTCGATGTCGGTTAATTAATAAACTGTCTTGTCTAGGCAGTATGAGAAAGTGTCTGCAACTGTACCCTTGCTAAACTACATTTGCGCGTAAGTTTAAGCGTCCACATAAGCACTCTCACGATGAGTTCTCGCGGTGTTTTGTGAGCGAAATTGAGTCGGGACTTCAGGATTCTCAGTTTCCCTCCTTCAGGTGAGACCTCGTTCAGCCTGTAAGGGTATGTTAACTCAAAAAATATGGTAAATTATGCTTCAGAAAATCCACAACAATATTTTGAAGATCCCTTGCACAATCTCAAGACTAGTGTTACGTACACAGTGTGTGGGTTGGTTCAAATGGCTCTGAGCACTATGGGACTCAACTGCTGAGGTCATTAGTCCCCTAGAACTTAGAGCTAGTTAAACCTAACTAACCTAAGGACATCACAAACATCCATGCCCGAGGCAGGATTCGAACCTCCGACCGTAGCGACACAGTGTATGGGATTCGCGACGTAATATTATTCTTTCACAAAACTATGAATGCTAACCGATATGTCCAAAACTGTTTACTCCATATTTTGATCAACTCATTATTTTTTATTTTATGTTGTAGAGATAACAGCTACAAATTTCTTTGGTGTTACACGGCATTTGCAAGGTAGGTGTCTTCTGTGTTATATTGTTGTTTGGTTTTGTTGCGATAAAAGTCGGTGGCTTTGTTACTGCAGAACATTCCTAAAATGGTCTGCAAATGAAGAACTGGGAAAAACTTTTTTGCTGTTTGGTGGACTCCCTTTCCCTACAAAATGAATAACACTGCTGCGGATCCAATCAAACCGTCGAGACAAATTTAGCGATTACATTCATTAGCATTGTGCCATTTAGTTCATTAGCATTTTGTCATTTATCTGTGAGCTGTTTATGATTTGTAACTGAATACGTTTAAATTTTGTTATACGTTGTTCTTGATGTCTTGCAGTTTTTACCATGTGAATCCTCAAAATATTCCACTTTCTCTTCTTTCTTCCTAACAATAAGTTATCGATATTAGCTGCATGGATCCACTAGCTTGTAAATATAAAAGAGGACGTGAGGCAATAGTTCATTATTTGGCCAAGACGTTTTTTGGGAAATGAACAACTTTTATTTCATAAGTATTATGTGCTTTGTAAGTGCAAATACGCCTGTGTCACTTAAAGAGGCAGGGATAAGTGAGACATTCTGACCTTTACAATTTGACAAAAATTTGTGTGGACAGAAATTACGCAGATGAGGTATAGATATAACCAAATAAATTGTACTAAAATTGTAATAATAATAATAATAAGTAATCGATTCCTGCCGCTGAAGGAGGAGATGTACGAGTTATTAAACGCTGTGGCTCATCCAGATAACGTAACAATTAGCGAGTGATGTTCTGGTTAGTTAAACGCCTACTAGGCAACATTTGATTTCTCCTTATATTACTAAATGTAAGCCATCACATCGACACCGGTGGTACGTTAATTCGAAATCATCCTTCAGATTTTTTCTTCTTCTTTTTTCCATTTCTCTTTGCGTCATGTCATGAAAAGCTATTTTAGATTGTTATGGGTTTTTTCATTTGCCCTTCCATTCACTTCATTAGTTCGCAACTATTCACAGCGTTTTTTTCCTTACTTGACACGAGAAACGTTTTTTCTTAGTTCTGTTAGTTTCTCAAACAAATCTGCCTTGCGCTCGCGTATTTTACTCTCCAGAGTGAACTCAGCTAATTAGCCTTCGCTACTGTTTTTGTCTGACTGAAATCGTTGTAGTGCTTCCTGAGCCATGTATTTTACGAAACCCTTGCCCTTCCAATTGGTTTTTCGTTTTCCACTTATCCACAATCTCCGACTGCACTGTGGATCCTACCAGATTTATTGTTCATTTGCACTGACCCAAGAGTTGTTCGACTTTAGAAATATCTGTGTTACTTGCACCCAGTTTAAAAAATGAAAAAGCTATCGATTTATACCAAGTAATTATTCAGTCATCTAATGAGTTCCAAATTAATTACCACAAAGTTTCCAGAGTTGTTAGAGCGGTGGAGAAAACAGCGTTTGTTAGACATAGTAGGGGCAGGGCAATACGACGGTGACCTTATTAGAAAGACCTCCCCACCAACGCGTAAGTGGCGCGGAGTAATTACGTAAAAAGTACGTCGAGAGTAGTGGACAGGTCTGTGAACATTGCTTTCCCTGAATATCTAAACGTCCAGTGTGCGTACGCCACTTTGCTTGATTCGGTTGGAAAGCCGTACCGACGGCAACCATAAATTTAAGCTATAGATGGAGACATCCAGAAATACGGTATATAAATAAAATTGTGAAGAGCTCCTACAGTAACGAAGAAAAATTGCGTGGTTTGTGATTGTTGAGTAAGTGGTACACGTGGAGAAACGCATTTCAAGCACCCAGAAACATTCCCACTAATATTGTTCTGACAACTGCGGCTGCTTCAGAAATCCTTCACTTCTTACCACCTTCTCGTATTGGAGAATATGGAATTTCGTTGTTCTACAGATTCACATGTCAGCTCACGTTATGTCAGACAGAGCTACTTGAGTTACCAATAACACTCTACTCAAATAATTTGGAATTCGTGTACTTGTTATTGTTAGTTACGTTACCTGTTGTCTTCCTGTCCCTGCATGAAGTAGTGAATTTCTTTAGCCTTTCTGCATTTTGGAATAATTTCCTCGAATTTTTCTTTGTCATGCATCTGATCATAACATTTGGTGTGATTATTTGTCAAGTGACAAACGTAGAATCGATGGAGGACGTCTGAGATTTTTTTTCATAAGCTACTATCATACTTTCAACTTATGTGCCACACTCAAATTACACAACAACTTTTCTAAAAGCTAGAGTCCTTGTCTGACCCTGTAAGTTATAGTTTATTTTATCAGGTAGGTAATTCTAGTACACTGTAGCATATTTGCTACTAGGAGCACTTTGTTTTGAGTAGACTCCTACCTTTGCAGCAAGGACCACTAGGGTGTTCCTGCACCGTGGCTCTCAACTAGGAGGAGCAGGCTAGGATCCTGATGGTGGGAGAAATCCTCAACACCAATGTGGAGGAGAGGAGAGATGGTGGTGTAAAGTTCCTGACTACCAGACTTCGTCCCAGTGTCCACGATTACAATTCCCAACTATTCCTCTGTGTCGAATGAGGTGAGTTACCTTTGATGGTAACACTTCAATCGGATGCGCACGTTAAGCCTGGCAGCCTAATTTGTGCTGGGCTTGATACTTCGCTGACTTTGAGTGAGAGCGCCTGCCTCTGCTCAGGCTCTTGCTCGCGAGTAGGGCAGCTGTGGCAAGGTGGGAAATGAGTGAAATGCACGCACATCATGAAGTGGCGGGAACACGGGAGAAGCGTCAACTGTGAAGCAGAGGAGGGTCAGTTTTGACAGCGGTGCTACCTAATAGCACCAATGGCTGTCCGGCATTGTGTAACACCGACAATGACTTGACATTTCTATCCACTGTGCGACGAATACAGTCTTTTTACGAGTACACAAGAAGATGAGTTCGTCAAATGTTTAGTGCATCATGAGACAATGAATAGTGTACCACAATAAATTCAGTTTAGGAGGGCACTACATGCGTCATAGAACACAGAAAGGGGAAATGTGAAGGACCTGAGTGTGTACAAGGGATGTTAAAAGAAAACTCGCTGAAGAGGATGATGAAAAGCAGGAAAAACCAAGTTCAATTCCAATGGCTCGGAGCACTATGGGACTTAAAATCTGTGGTCATCAGTCCTCTAGAACTTAGAACTACTTAAGCCTAACTAACCTAAGGACATCACACACATCCATGCCCGAGGCAGGATTCGAACCTGCGACCGTAGCAGTCGTGCGATTCCGGACTGAGCGCCTTAACCGCGAGACCACCGCGGCCGGCGAAAAACCAAGTGAATGTCCAATTCGCAAGAATTACAAAATTGCTCTCTTTTTTAGCAAAGTCCTTGTGTCCATTCGTGTATGGTGGCGGATGAGGGAATAAACTTGATAGTTGAAGCTGAACTTCAGGTGGAACAGTTTCGCGTGGCGCCTTTATTAAACATGCCAATCATTTGTCACACATAGTTTAGGGCAGAAGACATTTAGAGACAGCTTGCAAAATCTTTGTAAGGTTTTGGTGGTATATTCTTCAGTGCTCTATGAATAGATATCACAGACTGACAGCTGGATGTGACATTCTTATCAGCGTTGCAGTAAGTTTAGAAAATATAGACTATTAATGTAATTTATTAGTGTTTGCCAATAGACTGAGTGCCAGTCATTTGAGAAATTTACCGGGATTCGTAGCGTAACTAAATGAGAAAGTGAGAAACCTTCCAGTGCCTAATTCGAGCTGATTTGATGCCTGAAGTATTTGATCTCCAATGCGACAGTGCATGTAAAGACTCTGCAGATTTCTCCAGGCACTTCACTCATGATCCATTTCCTTATTCCCACAAGTCTCCACGAGACTGACCACCCTATTCCATACGCCTCTCTACTACTTGGCCAGCCCTCACCATTTGCTCGCCCGGCACGTTTGCTGTGAAGCCCTGCATTAATGTTATCCGAGATCGGTAGGATATTTGTCGGTACCTTTCTGACGACGACATGCAGCACGGACATGACACAATACTAAACATACACCCATTCCAGTTACCTGCACCCAAAAGATACACTTAGGACGCTGACCTCACAACGCCACTTTGAAAATGGGGCACTATGGTCCGAGGAGGGTAACCACTGCCAATCAGCCGACAGAATCAGCTCCTCGGTTTTTCCCAGCTAGCAATGACATACCCTCATTCTCTTTTTAGGGGAAGTGTTTCTGTAGACGTCTGGTTTTGTCTCGTTTTCTGCATGTACATCTACATCTACGAGGATAATCCGCAAATCACACTTAAATTCCTTGCAGAGGGTTCATCGAACCACCTTCACAATAATTCTCGATTATTCCATTCTCTAACAGCTCGAGGAAAAACGAACAGCTATATCTTCTAGTGCGAGCTCTGATTTCCCTTATTTTTATGATGATTGTTTCTTCCTGTATAGGTCGGCGTCAACAAAATATTTTCTCATTCAGAGGAGAAAGTTGGTAATTTAAATTTCGTGAGAAGATTCCGCCGCAACGAGGAACGCCTTTGTTTTAATGATGTCCATCTAAAATCCTGTATCATGTCAGTGGTATTCTCTTCCCTGTTTCGTGATAATACAAAATGTGCTGCTCTTCCTTGAACTTTCTCGATGTACTCCGTCAGTCCTACCTGCTAAGGATCCCAGACCGTGCAGCAGTAATTCAAACGAGGACGGACACGCGTAGTGTAGGCAATATCATTAGTTACATTTTATAAGTGTTTCGCCAATAAAACGCAGTCTTTGATTTTCCTTCCCCCATAACATTTTCTACGTGTTCTTTCCAAATTTAAATTGCCCGTAATTGAAGTTCTTAAGTATTTAGTTGAATTTATGGCCTTTAGATTTGACTGATTTATGGTGTAACCGTGGTTTAACGGATTCCTTTTAGCACCCATGTGGGTGACCTCATACTTTTCATTATTTAGAATCAACTGACAATTTTCGCACCATACAGATACTTGTCTAAATACTATTGCGATTTGTTTTGATCTTCTGTTGAGTTTACTAGACGATAAGAAACAGCATCACCTGCAAACAACCTAAGACGGCTGCTCAGATTTTCTCCTAAATCATTTATATAGATACGGATCTGCAGAGAACCTATAACACTACCTTGGGAAACGCCAGAAATCACTTCTGTGTTAATTGATGACTATCCGTCAGTTAATACGGACTGTGACCTCTCTGACACCAGTCACATAACTGAGACAATATTCCATAAACACCCAATTTCACTACAAGCCGCTTATGTGGTACAGTGTCGAAAGCCTTCTGGAAATCTAAACATACGGAATCAATTTTGAATCCCTTGTCGATAGCACTCAACACTTCCTTTGTGTAAAGCGCTAGTTGTGATTCACAAGACCGATGTTTTCTAAATCCGTGTTGACTGTGTCTCAATAGACCGTTCTCTTCGAGGTAATTCAAATGATGGAACACAATACACGCTCAAAAATCCTACTGTTTATATACGTTAATGTTACGGGCCTGTAATTTAGCGGATTTTTCTTACAACTGTTCTTGAATATTGGTGTGACTTGGCAACTTTCCAGTCTTTGAGTACGGATCTTTCGTAGAGCGAGCTGTTGTATATAACTTTTAAGATTGGAGGTATTGCATCAGCATACTGTGAAAGGAACCTAATTGGTGTAAAGTCTGGACCATAATACTTGATTTTATTAAGTGATTTGTTTCAGTACTCCGAGGATATCTACTTCTAAGTTACTCATGTTGGCAGTTGTTCCTGACTCGAATTCTGGAATATTTACTTCGTCTTCTTTGGTGAAGGAATTTCGGAAGGCTGTATTTAGTAACTCTGTTTTTGCAGCACGTCTTCGTAACACATTTATGTTTCCTATTTTACCTGTACAGTTAATTCTTACCACCATTCTGTATAACTAAATTTCAGACGCCTGCCTTTTCTTCATTGCTCTTCTGTATACAAGGAGAAAGGTGGCGCAGTGGTTAAGGAACTAAAGTAGCCCGCGCGAGAAGCGCAGTTCCTGCGGATGTTCAAAAATCGTTCAAATGGCTCTGAGCACTATGGGACTTAACTTCTGAGGTCATCAGTCCCCTAGAACGTAGAACTACGTAAACCTAAGGACATCACACACATCCATGCCCAAGGCTGGATTCAAACCTGCGACCGTAGTGGTCACGCGGTTCCAAACTGAAGCGCCTAGAACCGCACGGCCCTGCGGATGTCTTCACGCATTTTTCCCGTGGTTTTCCTAGATCACTTCAGGCAAACGTCAGAAACAGAACCACGTCGGCCACTTCTTCATCAGAAATAGTGTTCCATCTTCGATAATTTCAATATTTTATTTTTCATCTAGCTATCTTCTTTATACATGCTCTCCAAATGTGTTTTATTAAGAAGGAGTTACTAAGTGGGGCTAATTAGCTTTGTAAATCTGATTACCGTTTTAACGATCCTGTCGAATCTATTTAGATAAGGTTATCACGATTTCAGGATGTAGGGCATCCCAAAAGCCTTTCCAGTCTCACTCTTGTTTTAGATTTTCTGCCGTAGTATACACTATTCATTATTAAAACGATTCTAAGGCTTGAACATATACACTGAAGCGCCAAATAAACTGGTATAGGCATGCCCGATCAAATACAGAGATAATTAGACAGAATACGGCGCTGCCGTCGCCAACTCCTATATAAGAAAACAAATGTCTGACGTAGTTGTTAGATCGATTATTGCTACTACAGTGGCGGGTTATCAACATTTAAGTGAGTTTGAACGTCGTGTTATTGTCAGAGCATGAAGTATGGAACACAGCATCTCCGAGGTAGCGATGAATTGGTAATTTCCCGCACGACCATTTAACGAGTTTACCGTGAGTATCAGGAACCCGGTAAAACATCAAATCTACGACATCGCTGCGGCTGGAAAAATATCCTACAAGAACGGGATCATCGACAGTTGAAGAGAATCGTCAGCGTGACAGACGGGAACACTTCTGCAAATTGCTGCAGATGTCTGTGCTGGGCCACCAACAAGTGTCAGCATGCGAACCATTCAACGAAACATCATCGATATGGGCTTTTGGAGCCGAAGGCCCACTCGTGTACCCTTGATTACTGCACGACACAAAGCTTTGCGCCTCACCTGGGCCAGTCAAAACCAACATTATACTGTTGATGACTGGAAACATGTTTGCTGGTCGGATGAGTCTCGTTTCAAATTGTATCGAGAGGGCTAACGTGTACGGATATGGAGGCACCCTCATGAATCCATGGACCCTGCGCGTCAGCAGGGGACTGTTCGAGCTGGTGGAGGCTCTGTAATGGTGCGGGGCGTGTGCAGTTGGGGTGATATGGGACCCCTGATACGTCTAGATACTACTTTGACATGTGACACGTACGTAAGCATCCTGTCTTATCACCTGCATCCCTTCATGTCCATTGTTCATACCGACGTACTTGGGCAATTTCAGTAGGACAGTGCGATACCCCATACGTTCAGAATTGCTACAGAGTGGCTCCAGAAACACTCTCCTGAGTTCAAACACTCCCGCTGGCCACCAAACTACCCAGACATGAAAATTACTGAACATATATGGGATGCCATGCTCTTAGAAGAGATCTCCGCCTTCTCATACTCCTACGGTGTTATGGAGAGCCCTGCGGGATTCATTATCTCAGTTCCCTTGAGCACTACGTCAGACATTAGTCGAGTCCATGTCATGTTGCGGGACTTCAGCGTGCTCGGGGGAGCCCTATGCGATATTAGGCAGTTGTGCCAGTTTCTCTGGGCTTTTCAGTGTACATCCTCGTCATTATCCGCCTTACGTTCTTTTGAACTTTGTAGGTGACGGCAAGTAGATGTCAGACTAGTTATGATATCGTTTAGGGTTAGACTAGGTGTTGTGTAACGTCTGTTCATTCTACAGACGTAGAAATGTGCTGGTAAACGTCATAATTTGTCTTTAGGAAGTCAGAGTAGTTGTGTAGGTCTAGAACGTTACTGATTACAAGAATGTTTACTAGTAATTTCAGATAAAATTAATTTGTGACAAGTAGTCAACTCCTTGTTAAGCCCAGACTGATACGTTTGCAGTATGCTTTTACAAGATTGGACCAGACTGACGCCATTTTCAGGCCAGAATATGCTGATCTGAAGTGAGGAATGCGTAAAGTGAGAAGACAGTAATTTGTAATGAAACACGGCTTCACATGTTACATCTTTCATTCTTTTGTTGCTTTCTATTCCTAAAAGCATTATATAATTGATTAAAGAGAGTGGTATGAAAAAGGCTTTAGCTTTCAGCCACATGACAGTGTCAAAGCTTTTGCGACACGTCGGGCATTCACTGTAATTACCACGCACTGCGCTGCAGAAAACAAAACGAACAATGTGAACAAAACATCTGAGTTTCAAAAGCTAATGAATAGCTTAATCACTGCGCTACTCAAATATCTTCATTGCAGCGGTACAGGCGAAAATAAAGCCAGCATAGGTAATGAATGAGTTTACTAAGTTATTCCCAGCTAGCGAGAAGATTCACTATCAGCAATATCTGGAAGAGTAAAACCTATCACAAATGGCAGACCAAGTGCAATAAATTAATCAAGGAAAGTGAAGAATTTCTTGATTTTTATCAGAAATCACCTGCTTTAGGAGAAATATTAGTTATAATGTTCCCGTACATAATGTCGGCTATTCGTATTCTGCAAGTCTTGTCTTACCAACTTCTCGTGCCTTGCTAATACGAGAGTGTGCTGAAAAATAGTTTTTCGGAAATTCTTACAGTTTTTTCAAATAAAACAAACGATATCAATATTCTACACCAATTTGTCTCATGTCAACATATTTATTCCTCAACAAAGTTACCCTGGCGGCGATCTCACTTCTTACAATGAGAAACCAGTTTGTTGATACCATCTGTGTAGAATGTCTGACGCTGTTGATGGAGCCATTAGCTCACGTCTGCTTGCACTAGTGAAGTCCTCGAATTTGTTCTTTAAGTTTTGGAAACAGATGAAAATCGGATGGGCCAGGTATAGAGGATGATCGACGACAGATGGGTGCAGATGTCGCAGCATTCATGTGTGGACTATCATTGTCATGCTGAAGCTAAGGGTGTTCCGTGTGCGGACGAACTCTTCAAATTCGAAACTCGATTACAGCAATCGGTTTCTCACGCATCGACGTAGTTACGTTACACATCGTCATGTTACAAGATGCAATTAGGAGCCATCTAGCGGCAGATGACTGTAATCTGTTAACATTAAGAATAAAGATGTAGAATTTTAATAAAACATGTTTTATTAGAAAATCTTTAAGAGATTTCACGTAAAAAATGAAAAGGAATTGCTGTTCAGCGCGCTCCCGTATTTCTAACACGTATTAGCGTGTCCCCTTCAGTCAAGAATCCTGTAATACGGAAAATTTATTAATCTAAAAGTTAAAAAAATTGTGAAATCTTATGAGACTTAACTGCTAAGGTCATCAGCCCTAAGCTTACACACTACTTAAACTAAATTATCCTAAGGACAAACACACACACGCACAAACTCATGCCCGAGGGAGGACTCGAACCTCCGCTGGGACCAGCCGCACAGTCCATGACTGTAGCACCACTGACCGCTCGGCTAATCCCACGCGGCCCACAAGTTCAAAGAGATGCATGAGACCCACTATGCCCTAAAAAAATTGGTGTAGCCACCATAGAACTGTCCGTGCTGCATATACGAATGCACGGTTTCGCGGAGATGCATACTGACAAAATTCTCTCGAACTTACAGCCTCGTCAAGCGGTTGAAATTCCACAAGCTTTCGGCCGAGTACTCCTCGTCCATTGTCAAGTGGTGACTGTCGTTTGGTTGCTATTACCGTGATTATATAGCTGCGCTGCCTTCTGTGACGTCACAGATCCTCGCTCCAGCGCCATATACGGTAACGCTTTCGTTGCGCGCCAGCCGCGCACGTCAGCGTTTCGATGGCTGGTTCCCAAGCCGTGCTTAGCTGCAGGCCGCCATCTTTATAGAGGGTGTTGCCACAAAACGTTATCTCGATCGCTTCTTTTATTACTCTATCGTAGAAACTATTAGTCCTTGTGATAACAGATGTCTCTTTGAAAGCAAAACAATGTCCGTTTTCTCAAGGTATAGAAAACGAAAGCGTCTTTCGAGTTCTGCACAGAGCTGTTCAATAGTACGTACGGTCTAACTGATGCTAAACTGTCCATGCCGGAGCGGTGTTTTACATACTCCTGGCGTCATGAGGTAGATCGCCTTTCACAATCCTCCGGAGCTGTGGAATTTTTATTTGAGCCCTGAAGGCAAAATCTATTTTACGCTTCTCTAGGAGTCGGCCAATCTTTCCTGCTAGTGAGCCACGGAGCTGCAAGGAAGGAAGCTTCTTCAAGTCCTCCTCAGAGTCTTTCTGCTCCTGGGTTTTCGGAAAGATGACTTGCGGCGATTGTTGTAGCCGTTTTCTTTGAAAACATTTCGTAAGTGGCTCATCTTCTTCGGCAGGTTTTCATCGCCTGAGACGGCTTCCAATCGATGCCCTAAAGTCGTCAGAACACAACGTTTCTGCGATGGATGGTGACTGCAGTTAGTGTGTAGATAGCAGTCTGTTTGTGTGGGTTTCCGGTAAGCACTGTGGCTGAGACACACATTTGCTTTAGGACGGACGAGAAGGTGAAGGAATGGAAAGGCACCGTCTGTCTCTACCTACATCGTGAACTTGATGTTATGGATATTGTTGATGAGGTATAAAAATTCTGTCAGCTTTTCACGTCCATGAGACCAGACAACGAATGTGTGACTGACTGAACGATAAAAGCAACTAGGCTTTCCAAGAGCCGTGTCCACGGAAATCTCCCTAAAATACTCCATAAACAGGTGGGCTATAATTAGAGCTAATGTCCTCCCCGTCACCACACCGCCCATCTGATTAAAATATTCTCCATCGTGAAAAAAGCAATATGACGCCAGAGTGTGCTTAAAAAAATCCACAACAGATTCGTCAAATACCTCTTGAAGAAGCTCGAAGCTCGAGAAAATTTTATCATGACAGTACTTTCATAGCCATGATCCTATGGACCCTATGGGGGCTGGTATGCCTTCTTTCTATCTTTGGAGTGATTCACTCAGTTGTACGGGGATCTACAGTTTAACGTGTATTCCGAATAGATGTAAATGTCGGCATTATTCACATTAACAAACATCGTCAGAAGTGAAAGATGTGAAAGGCGACACTTAATAGCCCAATGACTGATCGGAGGCCAGCGAAACGCTTACAACGTAGGCGAAACATGTGGATGGGGCCACATGTTGGTACGGTTGCTTGGACTACACTGTAGGAGATTCGGTGGGAAGACCATACACATCCTCCATACAGTCCCGATTTCTCCCCAAGGGGTTTCCGTACGTTTTGGTCCCCTGAAGAATGACATCCATGGTCGTCGATTTGCTACGAACGAAGAAGTGGACGCCTGGGTACAATCACGGTTCCTTAGGCAATGGCAAACATTTTTCCGTGAAGGCTTTGACTATCTTCTCTCGCAGTGGGATACGTGCATTAACAGCAATGGCGATTACTTTTGAAATGATAAACAATGTACTTCTTTTCTCCCATCTGTTAAGTTCTCATTTGACTGTGCCTTATATCAATTTAAATGATCCCATAGTCTACTCATTAAGCGGTGTAACTTTAAGTTAAAGGCAAAATACAATTAAGGGAATTATTAAAATTAGGAACTCTTTATATATCTCAAGGCAGCCTAAATCACGGCACCCGAAGTACTCAGCCAATATCATCCAGTATTTGAGAATGAGAGCGCTTAGCAACTTTAAACAAAGTTTGAACATAAAATTTTCTGTTGACCACCACCCTCCCCCGCCCCGCGTCCCCTCATCGGCAATATTGTGAAACAAAAAAATTTATCGCTTAATGCATTTTAGTTATTCATGCAACACCACCTCATCATCCGGCATGACGTTTTAATGTAGTACTTCTTTACTATGAAC
The DNA here is from genome assembly GCF_021461395.2 of Schistocerca americana. Taxonomy (NCBI): domain Eukaryota; kingdom Metazoa; phylum Arthropoda; class Insecta; order Orthoptera; family Acrididae; genus Schistocerca; species Schistocerca americana. The sequence continues at coordinate 223,860,905 of NC_060124.1, forward strand.
TCTATTCCCAATGCTTTTGGCATACAGTATCTACTTACAAAGTTGCATCACTGTACGTCTCATAGTTTACAAGGTATGATGACATAAACATTGAGGTGCGTGAAAAACTGCGAAGTTTTCAAACACAAAGTACAGAGGTGATACGTTTCATATTCATTTTTGTCACACTGGTTTATGGAAATCTATGTGGTGGTCAAGCAGATTTTTATAAATCTCGTTGTTAAGATCATGATAATGATTGCGAGGTAGAGCCGCTGACAACCATCTCATTTCACCTTCTTATCTATCTACTTGCGTGTGGTCCCCTCAGTCTGACAGGATTTCGGTCACAAAGACATACCCACGTCACATTTTTTTATAACTATTGTATGCTGAAGACAGTTCATCTTCTGCTCTAGGAACACCTGAGGAGTTAAAAGTCAGTCAACTGATTTTGCATGTGATCGCTTTGATCTTACCATTGCTGCGAATAAAACGAAAGGTCTCTCACAGTCTGCCCCATGATTAACTCCTGCCGACTTCAGTGTCTCTGGGTTAGACACAACATTGGAAAAGGTTGATCGCTTTCCATAGCTTGAAAGCATCTTGTCTAAGTAGTGTACCTATAAGTGGGTACTTGATAAAGCAACTGGGGCTGCCGACACAGCATTTGGACAGTTAACGAACAGATTCGTCATGACTAAAGACGTAGAATGCATACCAAAGGTCATGGTGTACGAATATGTTGTCTTTTTACGCTCCTATATGATTATGAAACTTGGACAGACACTTGCTGTGCTATCAAACAACTTGAGCTCTCCAACAAGCAAAAAACGGGATACATATTGAAAATTAAGTGGGAGAAATGTATGACCAACACTGCGGTTCTTGAGAAGCGAATCTAAACGACACTCAGGCATCACTCATCTGCTGAGATGGTTAGGCCATGTTCAGTGTATCAGTAACACTAGCTCCTGAAGAACGTTGACGAACTACGCTCCTTTTTTAGTCTACTCATGTTCGTGGCAAGTCAACCATGTAACTACTTAATCCTCTGGTTTTTAACTAAACCAGGGTTCTGATGATGGCTAACGCCGAAAGGCGTATAAATGGATTAATAAACGAATTAATACTGGCTTCTAGTTTTCTCTGAATTGAAATTCCTTCATGTGGACTAATTCAGAAAATTTGTGACTCTGCAAATCAGTCACCATAATCGACTCCCTCCAGGATGCCTTGATGACGCAACTTTGTAACTCTGCTATGGCAGCTGATTTCATGGAGGCTCTCTTAAGTGCCTTGAGGAACAAATGAAACACATAAACAACTGACTGGTATAAGTTTATAAGGGGCGATCAGGAAGTTCCCCTTTCGAAGGTCGTACAGTCCAGAATCGCTATGTCCATCAGGCAGAATTTCCGTCAGCACTGAGGCATTTGCCCCATCGACGCACCAAGTTGAAAGTACCCATTTGATGAAACACCATGTCCCGCTGCTTGAAGACATCCGTAACTGTCTGCTGCACAGCCATGTCCGACAGTAATCATCGACCCTTCAACACATATTTTTAAGGGATCAAAGTCGTGACAGTCACATGGAGGAGAGATCCAGACGATATGGCTGGTGTTCGAGTGTCTCTCACTTCTCTGTAATGGATGAGGCTGGCCTCCCAGATCGGCCGGCAAATTGTGCCAAACCGCAACGAACACACAATGTGGCGCACCTTTCCACAACGGCAGTTTTCGATGGACATGCTGCCCCAGACACATTCTTCATTCTCCGATGGATGTTTACTGGTATTCGTTCTTTAGCAGCCAAGGAAATAATAATAGCACGGTGGACGCATTTTGCAAAAACGTCGCCATAGTTCACGTTGCCACATATTCCGCACGCACGTTGGAAAGACACGAACGCCATACTGATCTCTAGCATACACGTCGAGGTGCACGCTACGTTGCATATACGCTGCGGCAACGTCCTTAAACGTAAACTTTTCGACCACCTCGTAAGTACAAATATCGTGAAAATTTTGTGGACCATTTACTGTTGAGGAACATAACATCCACTGCCGTCAACTTGTGTCAACGAGAGCGCTGCAGACACCAAAAGACTAAGCGACAAGCAAGAACGCTCTGTCAATTACAACTCCACCCTCCTCCTACCATTCAGTGTGTTTGTGTAGGCCTCTGTCACGGGAAACACATTTATAAGCTGAGATGAAATACGAGGACTGTTCGGAAAGTAACGTCCGATCGGTCGTGAAATGAAAACCACAATCTAAGTAAAAATATTTTATTCGCAGCTATCTCTCTAAATAGTCACCACTCCGACTTAGATGTTGGTCGTGGCGTTGTACAGACTTCCAGTACTCTTGTCACAGAAAGCAGACACCTCCGCTTTTCGACAATTCTTTACGCTGGTCTGCCTTTCGTTGTTGTGCCAAAATGTTGTCTTCATAGCCAGCGGTTCATATGAGCAGAGATGAACAACGAAGGGAGCCATTTAAGGGCTGTATTGTCAGTGATCAAACACTTCCCATCGAAAACGCTACAGGAGCGTCTTCATTGTTCCTGCAGAATGCGGCTGAAAATTGTCTTCAAAGAAGAAATATATGACACTTACGTTACGTGGGCTGCATAGCTTCAGGCGAAATCTCTCACAAGTTCCACATACTTGGTGGGAGACACTGTTTTTTTTAGGTGTTTCTACGTGATAACTTTGCACTCTGAACTGAAAAGAGCAACACAAAGGGATCGGCAGGCACGCTTCAGACGCTGCCCAACAAGTCTATGCAAAGTTCTATCGGATTTTCACAGTGCTTTCCATTTCGCGCCTAATCTAATCAGACCTTGCTTTCCGAATACGCCAAGTACTCTATGCTGGAGCAAGTTAGCCATTGACGGAATCTAGTTGCAGCCACTGCCGCCGTCGAAGTGCACATTTCCTTACTTAACGAACTGCACACATTCTCAGAAGAAGTGGATGAGCCAGAGAGAAGGCGGTCTGCAAAGCAGCGTGTGGGCGGTGGATGTGGCGAGAATTCTGAAGGTGGTGTACCAGAAGAGAGGAAAGCGCCCTGACTGCTGATCGACAGGTAGTCTCTGTCAGCCACACAGCTTTGCCACTGCGACGACGGGCAGTTGTGGCGGATCTAGGTCCGTAGAATTGGGCACGTCATCTGGACTGTCAGAGGCGACTTCCTAAAAAGCTCTGTTTGACAAAATGTGCTTCTGGCGACGCAAAATAAAATAAACTTTCCAATCACATTAATGTGACCGCATTAATCCGACGTCCGGTCATATGCCTGAATAACAACACCTGCTGCGAGGATCGCTGCGTGACATGCAGGAATAGTCACTGAGAGTCTGCTAGATACGACAGGGATGTGGAGCTATGCCAAGTACAGTGCCGCGCCCAGCTGCCCTAGGCTTAATGGGACCTGGACGCGAAAGTGACTGAAAAATCGAAAAAAAAATTTGCCGCCATCTGAAAGACAAATTTCTCCCATGTCCATAAATGTATTGTTTATTAACTTTTAAATTGTTATTATAGTCTTAAACGCTCGTTGAACAAATGTTTGCACACTTGCTTCAGGCTAGGAATATCACTATAAACATTCCATGCCTGCCACAGTCATGGAAACAATAAAGTCAATGTACAAGGACCTTGCAGATAAAAAATTACCTAGAGAATGTCTACATGGCCGTACACAAAACCCTAATGAGAGTTTCAACAGCTGCGTGTGGCAACGAATACCATAAACAGTATTTGTTGGATGGACAATGAAACTTCCCCTTTGAACAATTTTATATATGACTGTGCTTAAACTGACACACAATATTTTTAGCGCAACGCAATCTGACTTTCAAAATTCCCTACAAAAGAATGGCCCTGACTAACATTAAACTATACCTTTCACAAATCACTTACCTCACAAAAATCTTCGCTGCTCAAGCTACTGCAATACAGCGAGCGCCACTACTGCCAGCTAAATAAAAGATTCAAACTATGGAAGGCACTAACTACTGATAGGGATAGTTAGCAAATGAAAGATATTAATAGAGAACAAACAATGTATTTACCTTGATATCATCATATATAAATATAGCAGTTCATGACAAATTACAAAACTCCGCCATCTCTCTCCCCACATCCACCACTGCTGGCGGCTCACCTCCAACTGCGCAACGCTACGCGCTGTTCACAGCCAGCTGCCTAACACTACAATGGCGAGTATTACAACAATGCAAAATAGCCACAGACTGCACACAGCACAGCCAGTGATTTTCATATTGAGCGCTACGTAACATTGCCAATAAGAAAACATAAACAGCCTACTTACATAGAGAAAACATAAACAGCCTACTTACATAGCCCCCATGCTCCCCACAAAAAATTTTACAAAATTTTTTTGGGCAGTGGCCAATAATGATTTGATAAAATTTTTCATAATTACAATAACAAAGAAATCAAATGCACACACTTATTGATACAATGTTGGTCAAAGCTAAAATTTTCTCACAGTCCATAAAGATAGTCCTGATCATTCATTACAGTAGAATAGCAGTGTTTTTCTCAAAGTCTGAGCAGTAAAAGAAAATGCACACGGAAGTAGTGGATTTCCATGCAGTCTTGAAGAAGTAGTGTTGTCCTTCCAACGGAAAGACAGTGCTGACTCTCGACATGCAGACAAGTATTGGGTCACAACAGAGCAAACCCACTGCAGAGTCAGTCAAAGTTTTGATGAATATTGGTAGGTAGGTCATCACAGAGCAGACCCACCGTAGTCCTGGTAGAGATTACGATATTGGTGGGCCACCAGAGGTGCAGACCCACTGCAGTCCTTGTAGGAATAATGGTATTGATGGATCATCAAAGAAGTAGACCCACTGTAGTCTTTGTAGAGATAATGGTATTGGTGGGCCACCAGAGGTGCAGACCCACTGTAGTCCTTGTAGAGATGGCCAGCAGCCATCTGTTGCGATTGTGCAGGTGCACATTCACCATTGAAGAGTCTTGCGGAGAATATAGCAAGTCCATAAACCACCACTTGTGCACTCACAAAGTTTTTGGAATTGTCCTTAGATCCAGCAATGCTGTTATCCAGTCCCTTGCTGAATCATTAACACACGTGCAAACACTATCAGTCCGTACTTCTCACATATTGTCCATGTACTATGACCAACAGAAACGTGTGCAGTGAAATGTTACTTAATTTGAAAAACTGGTAACAATTACAATTTTATAACATGAGAATACAATAACAAAGGTACACAATACATCATTAAAAACATAACAATATAGATAACATTTGTAGTAATAGGGGCTTTACAAAAGAATAGAAATAGACATATACGTCAGTGTTACAGGAATTATGACATGAGTACATACATAGAAGATCAGAATAATTATTGAAACATCAAATTCACACACATGAGCATTTAAACAGAATGAATAATGTCTAACATCTTTACAAAGTAAATAACATATTATTAATGCCAATTATATTTGAGGATAACAGTATTCCTCATCATAGTGAATGTAGCTTAATATTAAAAGAGAAAAAAATTCTATGAAACTACACAGAGACAGGAAGAAAACAAATACACAAGGGTACACAAACACATACTGGGATAACACAAAAGGAAAGGACAGGGTTCGTTTTCAGTGTAACATTTGGTACTGCAGTCCATCCCAAAACTTCATTCCATAGATCTTTCGTCTTATTTCAACCTTTGCTTCCACCAAAAAAATCTTATCCAAGCATGCTTTCTGTATTCTGTTCATATTTCTTTCAAAATAATTATTTCTGATTGTACAATACTCATTTGGGCCCAAATCCTTTTTATATAACTTCGCAATGCATTCTTTACCTATTCTCCATAGTCAGTTTCTCATATAGTCTACCCCCTCTTAAGCTAACTTAAATCTACTGAGCTCAGATGCTAAACTAAGGGACGAGGCAATGCAGCAGCACGTAAAACAATTATTATAAACAGCAATGAAAAAAATGGAAAATTGCAAAGCAAGCTACAGTATAAATTAGCAAAAGTCAAATTCAATAACACTATGCCTGGCAAACAGCAGCAACTTACACCTAAACATGACATAGCGCAAGCAGAAAAAATATTACACTAAAATGGCCATGTCTAATACCTATGTCACATCTTAACATTAGAGTGATGCATCACAATTTATTCTACAAAAGAAATTACCAAGTACTTGAAAAGAAAATTATGAATGCAGTTCCTGTGAAGGTAAATGTCGCTTTGTGTTCCCTCATTTTTTTGAAAAAAATTATTATATACTCGATCTGTAGACAGAAAATATTTATATTAGTACATCTATAAAATTTTATTTTAACCAATGCTGCAGTGCAGCTAGAAACTTGATATTAAACAAAATGTGTAAATAAATACATAAAGCAAGCCATATGGCATTTTTCTTAACTAGCAAGGCAATAGCTGTGAAATGTTTCTCATCGTTTCATTAGGCATTTCAGTAAATATCATAAATTACGAGCTCCACAGTACGCTTTCAACAAGGAGATGTCAGTAGCGCGGACAATGGCCTTCCCTTTCTTTTTTTTCTACCTGTGCTTCTGACGAGGCACTCACACTAATGGCTTGTTCTCCAGGCGTCTGACACACCTGGGTGCCCACGACGCATTATGTGCAGGTGGTCACTTAACTTTCGTATGGAAATATTTACGACAGCAGTTTCCGCTACAGTGACAGTCATATATACAAAATTTCACAGGTCGAGAATTTACTTTGCAAATGTGTAGAAACAAAATCCTATGAATATAACAGTGTCCAAAAAAATTTTCAGTGGCATTGTGATACATTCACACATGATTCACACATGTACACACATTTCATAATTCTAAAGTACGATTCTTGGTTTCCAACATCCTTTTCCATAAGTCAGAGTCCCTAATCACTATTCATTACTCCTTACCTTATTACACATATTTATATTCGTCGACACGTCAACCTTGCGACGACACTTCAATATTTCATCATAATAAATACATAGCATAACCAAATTCCTCATATAGCACCAGCTTATTAATCATAAACATACCTCAGCAGCATAATACACATCGTCGTCGTAAAAAAATAACATCATAACACCTCAGTCAAATCTCAAAATCGTCGTAGCTTCCTCCAAGAATTAAAAAATTCTCTGCTCATGTCAAAAGTGTCATCTGCCTCAAACGTACTTTAAAAATCATGAATCCATACCAAATACATCATTCAAAGCTCTCATAGTATCACAATGGTTCCGAAAAAATATGAGCAATGCACAAAGTACAGACAAAATACAATTTCATAAGTGTGAAGTTATCCAACTGTGTAATTGCGTAAACATGTGTCACTGACATAGTAAAAAGAATGTTTGTTTCTCTGTCAAATAATCAGATAGCTGTGTAAATCTGTGTTAGAGAAATATGGTACCGATGTGTAAAGTTGTATAAGGAAATACCATATTAGCTAGGGCTCCTTGTGCTTGCCAAACACATGGTACACAAAGCAAGCGTGTACCCCCCCTGAGGATTAATGTAATTATACCCTCAGGTGTTACAGATTACAGCAATGCAATGAAATGTATCACGGAAAACTTTCTTTGTAATTCAAAAATCTTTAAAAATAAATGTTTTAAGTACAAAATTAATCACTCAAATACGTGTACTGTAGCGCTAAATGTGCCTCTTGTTGCAACATAATCTGTGTGGAAGTGTCGTAGTTATCGTCCTCCGAAAGCTAAGTTCTGCATAAGTCAATGTACTTACCTCATAATACACAAAAGTGAAATTCTTTGCGTATAGATATCGTAGTTATTACGCTTATTGTTGTAATGAAGAAAGTACTGTACAGTAACGTATTGTTATGCCACGAAAAAGGCTGTCTCATTGTTGCTATACCACAAAAGTTACTACTAAAACATTTTTTTTTTCCTAGAAGAATTCAGAAAACTGTGCAGATATAAAACAGACACACTGCAAAAGCAACATTGTGAATTGTCACTCATTAGTAGCGTCGTGATAACATCGTGTAGCTGTCACATAAACTAACCACTGTGTCCTCTGGTATCTCACAGAAAGTACTTTAAACCCAGAATGTATTTTCAAGTAAACCAAAAGTTGCATTAAAATCTCATTAGCAGTACCAGTATGTGTCCTAAGTACGTAAGCCTGATAATCGTTACGTAATCGTGCAACTAACAAGCAAGAATGTACAATTAACAACACTGTGTCGTCTGTTCATTATAACAATGCATTCGTAATTTCTGTTTAAATAAGTTCTCTTGGTTCTTGACAGGATATTTCACTTCAAACATTGTTACATGTTAACAGATTCTAAATCTGGCAAAGCATACTAGAAATGTGAAGTGAAAAGTTTGATGGCAAAGACAAAGTTAAAAAGCAGATTATCTTTCAATAAACGGTTTTACATGTGAAATGTGGTGTAAACCTTTACTCTTCCTAGTACGCAGAGTTTCAACTTCAACGCAATTATCATGTGGTATACGTCGGATTCTGCAAGGTCCATTGTAAACTAGAAAGAATTTGTGACTCAAGTGTTTCTTCTTATGTGACAATGAATGAGCTTTAATGAGAACTTTCTGACCAATATACAATTTCTTTGCATTTGCTTTACCGTGTAGTTTTCTCCTTTTGTCTGCTGCAGATTTTATATTTTTAACAGCCAAATCAATTATGTCTTTGTGTCGAAGTTTACGTGTATTTGGGAAAGGTACAAGCTCTCTGATTCTGTTCGGTGGTTCTTCATTCTTTAGTACAAGAGTAGGTGGTAAAGCAGTGGAATCATGAGGCATTTCATTCAGCACATTTTGAAATAAGTGTAAATATCTGTCCCAATGCTGATGCTTTCTGTGACAATAAAGTCTGCAAAGCTTATTGATTTCTTTCATAATCCGTTCAGACGGGTTACAATGTGGTGAGTACAATGAAATAAAAACAGGTTTGATTTTATGGTTGCGAAGCATGCGTGACCAAACAGCAGATCTGAATTGCGGTCCGTTATCTGAAATGACTTTACTAACGTGTCCAACTTCACGTAAGAAATTTTTAACAAAGGCGTTGGATACAGACCGTCCAGTGGCTTTACGTAACGGTGTGAAAGAAACAAATTTTGAAGTAAGTTCAACAGCGACTAGAACGTACGAAAATCCATTAGATGTTCTGACAAGCGGTCCCAAGAGATCAACAGCAGCAAATTCTTTTAATTTAGAAGGAATGATAGGAAACAGCGGAGCACTGTGGGAGATAGTAGATGGTTTCGCCTTTGAAAACTTCATCACCACATCTTTAAAAGACATTGCTCATGAACAAGATAAAGATCCGAAAGATGTTAGACATTATTAATTCCGTTCTGTTTAATGCTCATGTGTGAAGTTGATGTTTCAAAAGTTATTGTGATCTTTTATGTATGTACTCATGTCATAATTCCACTGATGTATATGTTAGTTCGATTCTTTTGTAAAGCCCCTATTACTACAAACGTTATCTGTATTATTATGTTTTTAATGATGTGTTTTATACCTTTGTTATTGTATTCTTATGTTATAAAATTGTAATTGTCACCAGTTCATGATATTATTAACTTGTTAGTTACATTTCACTGCACACGTTTCTGTTGGTCATAGTATATGGACAATATGTGAGAAGTAGGGACTGATAGTGTTTGCACGTGTGTTAATGATTCAGCAAGGGACTGGATAACAGCATTGCTGGTTCTAAGGACAAGTTCAAAAACTTTGTGAGTGCACAAGTGGTGGTTTATGGACTTGCTATATTATCCACAAGACCCTTTAACGGTGATTGTGCACCTGCACAGTCACAACAGATGGCTGCTGGCTATCTCTCCAAGGACTACAGTGGGTCTGCATCTTTGATGACCCACCAGTACCATTATCTCTACAAGGACTACAGTGGGTCTGCATCTATGATGACCCACCATGCCATTATTTATACAAGGACTGCAGTGGGTCTGCACCTCTGGTGGCCCACCAATACCGTAATCTCTACCAGGACTACAGTGGGCCTGTCCACACTTTCTACAAGGACTGCAGTGGGTCTGCACCTCTGGTGCCCCACCAATACCATACTCTCTACCAGGACTACGGTGGGTCTGCTCTGTGATGACCTACCTACCAATCTTCTTCAAACCGTCGAATGACTCTGCTGTGGGTTTGCTCTGTTGTGGCCCATTACCTGTCAGCATGTCAAGAGTCAAGAATGCATGGAAATCCACTACTACCGTGTGCATTTTCTTCTACTGCTCAGACTTTGAGAAAAACACTACTATTTTACCGTGATGAATGATCAGGACTGTCTTTATGGACTGTGAGAAAATTTTAGCTTTTGACCAACATTGTTTCAATAAGTGTGTGCATTTGATATGTTTGTTATTGTAATTATGAAAAATTTTATCAAATCATTATTGGCCACTGCCCAAAAATATTTTGTAAAATTTTTTGTGGGGAGCATGGGGGCTATGTAAGTAGGCTGTTTATGTTTTCTCTATGTAAGTAGGCTGTTTATGTTTTCTCTATGTAAGTAGGCTGTTTAGGTTTTTTTATTGGTAACGCCACCTCTGTATGAAAATCACTGGCTGTGCTGTGGGCAGTCTGTGTCTGCTTTGCATTGTTGTAATACTCGCCATTGTAGTGTTAGGCAGCTGGCTGTGAACAGCGCGTAGCGTTGCGCAGTTGGAGGTGAGCCGCCAGCAGTGGTGGATGTGGGGAGAGAGATGGCGGAGTTTTGTAATTTGTCATGAACTGCTATATTTATATATGATGATATCAAGTTTGAATCTTTTATTTAGCTGGCAGTAGTGGCGCTCGCTGTATTGCAGTAGCTTGAGCAGCGAAGATTTTTGTGAGGTAAGTGATTTGTGAAAGGTCTATGTAAGTAGGCTGTTTATGTTTTCTCTGTGTAAGTAGGCTGTTTATGTTTTCTTATTGGCAATGTTACGTAGCGCTCAATATGAAAATCACTGGCTGTGCTGTGTGCAGTCTGTGGCTGCTTTGCATTGTTGTAATACTCGCCATTGTAGTGTTAGGCAGCTGGCTGTGAACAGCGCGTAGCGTTGCGCAGTTGGAGGTGAGCCGCCAGCAGTGGTGGATGTGGGGAGAGAGATGGCGGAGTTTTGTAATTTGTCATGAACTGCTATATTTATATATGATGATATCAAGGTAAATACATTGTTTGTTCTCTATTAATATCTTTCATTTGCTAACTATCCCTATCAGTAGTTAGTGCCTTCCATAGTTTGAATCTTTTATTTAGCTGGCAGTAGTGGCGCTCGCTGTATTGCAGTAGCTTGAGCAGCGAAGATTTTTGTGAGGTAAGTGATCTGTGAAAGGTATAGTTTAATGTTAGTCAGGGCCATTCTTTTGTAGGGAATTTTGAAAGTCAGATTGCGTTGCGCTAAAAATATTGTGTGTCAGTTTAAGCACAGTCATATATAAAATTGTTCAAAGGGGAAGTTTTATATGGCGACCCTGCCAGGATACCTCACTGGAATCTTCTGATTTTTTGTTGTAGTTTGTGTAATTAGTGTAGATTTTGTTTATTGCTAGTGCGTAATTGTAGAGAAAATCTCCTTTGTAGTTGCAGACTTTCATTGTTGTACAGTAAAACAGTTGTGGCATGCATGTAGATTTGCACCAAGTATTTCGCAGCTGCAATTAACTAGATATTATTTTCAGTGCTATGTTAATGTGTTCTCTTATTTTTGATCTTCAAATTGTGTTTTTCTGTGTTGTCGTGTGAAATACTGTGACAATAATGGCGTGTGAAAAACGTAATACTAGGCTCCAAAGTAAACTGAGAAATGACAGTGAAAATGAAAACAGTGTGTTACCGCCGCAGAGTAATGAATTAACTAATGTTCAAAGTAGTAATTTGGTAATTGCACATAGGGAAATGGAGCGGGCGGCAAACAATGGTGTAGACAGTGAAACAGGTAGTGAACAGGGAAGCGTTATCGATCGATTGGTCGGCAACAGCTCGCCTCAGGAATCGCGAATGACAGAACACAATATCGCAAATACTGTAGATTCAGGTTTTGGGTCATCACCGTTTTCTCAAATAAGTCAAGACACATTTTCTGCTTGTCAAAATGTGAATGTTGCCGGTGCAAATGCGCTGCCGAAAAGCGTAGAGAAACAGATTCCAGGCACTAATACATTATTATTGCAATTAATGCAACAAATGGAACAAAATCAGAGACAAATGGGACAAAATCTTAAAAAGTTAGACACAATGGAACAACACCAGAGACAAACACAGCAACAGTTAGACACAATGGAACAACACCAGAGACAAACACAGCAACAGTTAGACGCAATGGAACAAAATCTTCACACCACGCTTGAACAAACACGTGAAGATTTAACTACTGAGTTACATAACATTGAATCGAAATGTCAAAAAGTCTGTAATGACGTAAAAACACAAATTTGTGAGCATTTTCAACTTATTTTTTCGCGGCATGAAAATGTATTACAGAATCACGAAGCAGCCACAGACTGCACACAGCACAGCCAGTGATTTTCATATTGAGCGCTACGTAACATTGCCAATAAGAAAACATAAACAGCCTACTTACATAGAGAAAACATAAACAGCCTACTTACAACAATAATCAAAATGGGTGTGATGGATGCTGTCATCAGTTTCAGTGATGGTGTAATCAGCAGTGCAAAAGTAATAGGCGAATTAGGCATCCACCTAAGAAATAATAGGATAGCTGCTCTGACTGCTATAGATCGTCAGCGACTAGTTGAAACTGAAAGGGCAGTGGAAGCCACCACTAAATAGTCCAAAGTAAGGACTCCTGAAGAAGTGTACAGAGGATAAAGAAGCAGCTGGCCAGCAAGATTATGCTGCTGGAATATTCTGAAAGAGGCATACGGTGATTCAAAAACAATGTGAACATTCTTTTCTCATTTTCTCGAACATTAGGTACATATGACTGCACAATGGTTTTCTCCATGTTAACCATATTTCCCTCAAGTGAAGAATGGGATAGTATCTTTGTATTATGCCTAATACATCGTAGAAATGATCTATGCTTGTCATTCTGTGTATAATTTTAACGGTATTTTTTAGACAAAATAGTAATGTGGTATAATAAGGGTTTTTCTATTTGCTCAGATATACTCCAAACTACAAAACGAGAGGCATAGAGTGTTCTTATGAATGTTGACTGCAGCCTGCCACAGTGAATGCTATTAGACTGATGATGGGCCAGAAAATGGTACCTGAATGGGAACGTGTATTATAAAAACATCAATTAGGCAAAATACTGTAATTCGTAAACTATAACAGATATTTCAATAATTTTCCTTTGACAGCTTGAGTTAATGTCATTCATTGCTGGTAAAAAACCACAACTTCCTTCGCATTGTAGTTCAAGAGTAATGTGCACTGAGAGCGACGTATAAGAATGCAGCCCGTTCACGTCCAGGTCCCCTTAACATCTGAGGATGCATGGCGCGTACAGTCCGATCGATGTGGTCACAGATTCTTTGTTAGGTTTAAATCCAGATGTTTTATGGCCAGGGGTGTACAGTAAACTCACTTCGGAGCTCTTCGAAGCTCGCACGTACACTGCGAGACATGTGATTCTTTGCATTGTTCTTCTATAGGTGCCATCGAACCGAGGAGAAACGAACGGATTATAGGTGTGGACATGGTTCCCAAGTATAGATGCATACTTGTGTTGATCCACTGTGCCTATCAAACTGATGAGATCAGCCAGGGAATGCCATGGTAACATTCCCTGGACTGTAAGGTGCCCTCTTCTGACCTGAACCATTCCGACTATCGTTGCAGTGTTTCTGAATTCAGACTTATTACGCCGTGCAGGCAAACTGCCAACTGTCCGATGGAGCGTAAAAAGTGATTTATCTGAAAATGCTACCAGTCGCCAGTCGGTTGACGTCCAGTAGCTCTACTGTCGAGCAAATTCCAGTCTTCGTCGCCAACGAACAGCAGTCAGCATGGGTGCGTGGAACAGGCGCCTACTGTGGACGTCCATATGCAGCAACGTTCGCTGAACGGATGTTGAGGAGACACTGTTGGTAGCTTCATGGTTCATGCGGGCGATCAGTTGCTCAACAGTTGCAAGTTTATTCGCCTGCACACATCCACGCAGCCGGCGTTTACCCCTGTTCAAATGGCTCTGAGCACTAAGAGATTTAACATCTGACGTCATCAGTCCCCTACAACTTAGAACTACTTAAACCTAACTAACCTAAGGACATCACACACATCCATGCCCGAAGCAGGACTCGAACCTGCAACCGTAGCAGTCACGCGGTTCCGGACTGAAGCGCCTAGAACCGCTCGGTCACAATGGCGGGCTTCACCCCTGTCATCTATGGCCCGTGACCCACACCCTTTGTGTCGGCCCATGTTTCGGATGGCGCCATGTTGCCATGCATGGTGTATTTCAACCAAGGTGGAACGCGAACAGCTTGCAAACTTAGCTGTTTCGGAAATGCTTCCACCCTCGGCGCGAAAGCCAACGCTCATGCCCTTCTGGATGTTAGATAAATCGCTCCGTTTCCGCATTATAACAAGTGGCACACTATATATCCTCCACTGCAAGAGCTGCCTCTTGCTGTCTGTGAGTGGTTGTTGCACGTTGAAACTGATGGTGATCAGTGACTGGACCTTGTAGTATGTGGGCTATCAAATAAAAATTATATGATGTTGTGTGACCCTCAACTACGTACCCTCTGACTCAAAGCTGAAATATTAAAAATTTTGGCTGGTTTCGTTATCTAGGGGCTGGGATATGTAGTTGCCGCATTAAAAGCCAAATACTGCTGAGTCTACAGTATACAATATGAATATGCATATGAATCGAATGGTCTAAGGTTCCTATCATTCGGAAATTGCGAATTTTGAATGTAACATTTATAAATGACAGATTTCAATTAAATAAAATCTGCAGGTACTATTTTTAACGACTTTAAATGATGAGTACAACAGCAGAAGTACCTTTAAGAATGCCCTTTATTACTGTAAAACAGTTATTGGTGTCGATGGTCCAGCAATTAAATAAAATGTGAGTTCAATAACAAGGAAAACAAGAGATTCCTACTTCACGTAATTAGTTACGAGCAGCAACATAGATCGCGAGATATTCACTTCTAAAGTCTTCACTGCTAAAGCCACGGAAGTCTCAAAAGTGCACAAGTCGGCACTACGAAATATTTCTATCTCCGCGACCACATGCAAAACTGCTCCACTCTCCACGTACATCCTGAGACCGACCGCCGCTGCTTCCCATCCAGCACTCCCCACGTCCTATGCCGTACTCCCCCACCTCCACACAGTCTCCCCATTAACAAGCGCTGTGATTGGCTAGAGCTCTCCCGCCATGTCTTCAAGCCTACGGAAACTGACAAACATATTGAAACACATTCGAAATACTGGATTTACGTTTAAATAACTACAAATTTTATCATTATACCTACGGATGGACCATAAACACGCTCTAACACAAATTATTAAATACATAAACAAATCAAATAAACATATATCAAAAGCAACAGAACAAAATTAGGCCAGTAGCCTAATGCCTCTGTGCTTTCTAAAACACAGTAAATATTTGACCAATTTCTTCATGTATAGTACACATCGAATATAAACAACGACTTAGACGATTAAATATATTCATAAGCAAGTTGACGTGATTAATAGTAATCGGCCACTTTGACCTCCAGTAACTCATGTACTATTCACGTTACATGCCTGAAATTCATACCAGTTTAGTTTACACTAACAGCATTCTAAAGACACGTCGATGGATTGAACCGTTTAGATTTAGGAAATTAGTAACTGGGTGTTACTCGTAGAATTTACAGTCAGATACTACACTTTAAACTAATAAAGATATTGAAGCCGGCCGCGGTGGTCTAGCGGTTCTAGGCGCTCAGTCAGGAACCGCGCGACTGCTACGGTTGCAGGTTCAAATCCTGCCTCGGGCATGGATATGTGTGATGTCCTTAGGTTAGTTAGGTTTAAGTAGTTCTACGTTCTAGGGGACTGTTGACCACCGATGTTAAGTCCCATAGTGCTCAGAGCCATTTGAACCATTTGAACCAAAGATATTGAAAATCTGATTACACCATCAGAATTGTCGTGCAAATAATGGTAGTGTACATGTTTCTTTTTGAGGTATCATTATTCCTCTGGCTACTATTAATATCTATAAGAACTGTGAAATGTCTGCCATTAAGGTTTCACGAAGTCCACCATCTTTGGCACTTCCTGCATGTCTCCTTCATCGACACAGCGTCACCATGGAATTCCCAGCCATGTGGTCAGCCTGGACCATGAGCTGGGCCTACCACTTTTGCACCAGCCAACGTACAGCACCACGCGATCACTGACGAGCCCCAGTTTGCCGAGCGACCCGTGCGACCACGCCAACTCTGAACTTTTTCAGGGCGCCACAACTCGCCCATTACCTCACAAGCTTACGAGCAACTACCTCTCTTAAGAAGAACGTCTTAGGGGTGCGTTTCCGAGGACAGGTTTTCCGAGAAACCTGGAGGAAGCTGTCCTGGGCAAAAAATAGCGATTTCCATGTACCCTCCTGGGAAAGCTGTGTGGAAGCTACTGTTAAAGTGTTTTCAGTTTTTATGTTGGGGAGGAATGGTGCAATGAAAAACCACGTAAGCCACAAATTTCGCTCATAATGAAGTGTCTCACTGGGTGGCTTAAAAAGTATCCTCTAGGTGGGATGTGGGAGCTCAGGTCCTAACTTTTCATTGGACGACATTTGGCCAAGATTTCCCATTGGCGGAATAGATTTTCCGCAGAAGTGGTGAGAGACTGTAGCAGAGAGGAAACTAAAAAAAAGACACATTGTTGAGGGAACGCGGAGAAAGACATTCGATAGGAAGACGCATCTGAGAGGTACAGACTTGGATTCAGGAATCAGGTCATCACTCCATGGCTGCTGAGATGTTAGAGCTGCCAGGTCACAGCGTACGCAGGTCACTCTGAAACGTTGATTCCGTTGAGAGTAGCTTGCAGCCTGCCCTGTCACAGGACGACAATGGATAGATGTTTCCGATTCCTTTCTTTTGAACATGACTGTAGGTCACGACATGAGCCTTTGTCTTGTAGCAGTATAACAGCTCCATTTGAGACGCTACATTGTTCTATGAATGTTTAGAGCAGTGTAGTCAACCATTGTGTAGAGCTTCGAATACGGCTACGTTGGGTCAGAGAGGCATTGGTGGCCACTGGTCAGCATCCATTTTGAAATAGAAACCGCTTATTCTCTCTGAGCTCTTCCGGTCACCATGTGTGGACCCCAGACGAGAGTGACGAATAGGTTACTCTTGCCTAGGGCGCCGGTGATTAATGATACTCTGAGAAGCATCTCTGTTTGCTGATTCGAAATGTGTGAGAGCTTTGTTTGAGTTTGGCAGCGGCCTTGCCGCAGTGGATACACCGGTTCCCGTAAGATCACCGATGTTAAGCGCTGTCGGGCTTGGCCGGCACTTGGATGAGTGACCATCCAGGCCACCAAACACTGTTGCCATTTCTCGGGGCGCACTCAGCCTCGTGTTGCCAACTGAGGAGCTACTCGACCGATTAGTAGCGGCTTCGGTCAAGAATACCATCGTAACGACCGGGAGAGTGGTGTACTGAACACACGCCCCTCCTATCCGCATCCTCATCTGAGGATGACACGGCGGTCGGATGGTCCCGATGGGCCACTGTGGCCTGAAGACGGGGTGCTTTTTTGTTAGAGTTTCCGGTAGTCACTCTGGTGCGTAGCATTGATAATCACGCCATACCAACTAATTCAATCAGGGAACGGTGTTAATTTCAGTAGTACTCAGTTTATTCGATGAGATCTTTTGTGCGAGTGTAACTTGGCGTGGACGAACTGTGCCACCACATGACGTACAGCTTTAGCTAGATAGGGTGTTACGTATGAATGTGTTGTGTGCTTTGTGGAATGATTGTGCTAAATTTTGTTTAATTTACCGTCCAATTTGTGTTTCATTCCCTCGGACTTAGAAGCGCATAATCTGGCGCACCACGTGCGTTTCTTTGTACACCACGAAGCTCCAGTTCGACGTAAACACCTTTCATGTTCGAATTGAAGCCTCAGTTTCATGATGAAATAGATGTGGTCTTCTTTGGTAAACTTATTTACAGAATTACTGAGTTGTGCGGAATTTTAGAATTGGATTTGGTTCTCTGAAATTGACCGTTAAAGGCAGTCGCGCTTTGACTCAGTGAGCTTACATATGGTATAGACAAGCCTCTTTTCTAAATTCTGCCTTTGTTGTGTGAGTGACCAATGTGAACGGGGTGTGCGGATCTTGATAAATCATATCCAGTAATTTAGTAGTCTTGCCCCACATGTACCGGTTCAGTTGATGGGTTGCGTGATGCACCATGTGTCGATATTCATGCGATAGCATCCCAAGTAACTGTATTTTAACTTTTGTATGTGTGTTCCTCTTAATGAGGCAATAAATATAAATTATGGCTAGATTCTTTGTTATTACACCTCAGAGCGCCATTCCGCTCCCTAGTCAGAATCCTTAAAATCAGTCAGTTTTCACCTCCTCTTAGCAATGTTCCAATGACATTTATCCTGATTATTGTACGTGCAGTATGTGGATTGGTATTTTATTAAACCATCAAATGAACAGTGAGATGACGTCTTTTTAGAAGTTTAATTAATACTGAAATAAATTTGGCCCACTAATCAGAAACTTTGTGTACGGTACTTTTTGCAGGCAAGCAAACGTAGCCTCTTCTTCCAGAGTCATTCTTGGGATTTAGGAAACCAGAAAAGGGATGTTTTTCTTAGCTGATCTTACCAGCACCATGCAGTAGTAGAAGACGACATGTATCATTCAACAGAGCACTCATAAACGACCGAGCGGGTGTAGAGAGCTGCGTGTGGAACCTATATCTTGTTTCCTGGTACGATCTGAGCAATCATTACCCACAAAGGGCAACCTAGATTTACATCCATTTTCCGCAAGCCACCTTACAGTGCATGGAGGAGCATACCTTGTACCACTAAGAGTCATTCCCTTCGGTGTTTCAGTCGCAAATAGAGCTAGGAAAAACGACTATTTACATGCCTCCGCATGAGGCTTAATTCTCATATCTTCAGCGAAATTTACGTTGATTGCAGAAGACTGCAGTCAGCTTCAAATGCCGGTTCCCTAAACTTTCCCAACGGTGTTCCTCGTAAAGAACGTCGCCTTCCACAAGAGAACTAGGACTTGATCAATGCGTTCAAAAGTTGAAAGCACTCACTGTATTCTGTGAGGAAAAGCGTGGAGCTCTAATCACAAACGCTGTTGGAACAGCCATGGAGATATGCAACATGTCTTATGTTTCAATAGAAATAAAAATCAGAAGACGGAAGAATGTCTGATGACTTAAACTTAAGTCAAGAAACTCGCCAGGAACAACTTGAGGCAGTAGAAGAGCTAACATAAAAATGGAAGAAACGTACATTACAAATGAATATACTCCATGAGCTATTTGTCTTCCTTAAGATTCAAATACGCAGAAAAATGTGAATTCATTCTACGAAATATTCAGCAGTTATGTGAAAAGTATTCCGAATTGAATGCCTCAGCTATGATTCCTGAAGTATTTCATAATAGATGCAATATTCTTTCATTTAAGGACGTTCATCGAGAAGAGAACAGTTTTGAATGGACAACTATATAATTATTAACCTAGATTATTAAATGGGAGGTGCAAGACAATTTAATTAACAATGTCGTCCTACTTTCTAACAATCATTGTGTCAAATGACACTTGTGAAACACGTTTTTCCAAATTAAAGTTACTAAAGATCTATCAGGGATTTACTATGACACAAGAAAGGTTAAGTAAACTTTCAACTGCATCAACTGAAAGAAAAATAAAGGTCAATTTTACACATGCAACTGAACAATTCGCAAGTATAAAATCTAGAAGATTTTAAATAAAAGTAGTTTACATTCTAAAATATCTAATGTAGATGTTTCCTGTTTCCCTATCTTGTTACATTTGTATTGCTACCTCTGAACTGTTGCGGTTTTGAAGTAAACATTAATGACTTTAGACAAGTAATTTTATTTTATAATTATAATTGTTTTAAATACTTTTGAAACAGGAAATTTTAACTGTTTATGAG
The DNA here is from genome assembly GCF_021461395.2 of Schistocerca americana. Lineage (NCBI taxonomy): Eukaryota > Metazoa > Arthropoda > Insecta > Orthoptera > Acrididae > Schistocerca > Schistocerca americana. The sequence goes on from NC_060124.1 coordinate 223,881,109, forward strand.
GGGGTGCAATTTTTTAAATTGCCTCAGGTGCTCAAACACCACGCTACCGAATGATCCAATACCTGGGTACGAAGGGATAAGCTTACACAGTTACTGGTTAGACGTCTGAAAAGAAAAAAAGAATTTAGGATAATGGGATACCTGCGATATACGCCCTCCGTTTCTGATATTGAGACAAATTTTCGACACAGATGATAATGGTTTTTCATCACCGACAGCAGTTTGCATACGATGTGTGTTTTTATTAATTACGCGCTGTACTCCTAGTGGTTCCTTTGTCAAAGGTACGCAGCAGAACCCCGCTTGCATATGTTTGAATGGTTTATTTCCACATTCCGCGTGTTGTTTCATCGTTAATAGTGTGCACGTGTTTTGCTCTGCGATCTGTCTTCATGAAAATTTACATCTGTCTGTCTGTCTCTCTCTCTCTCTCTCTCTCTTGTTAATCAAGCGCAATTCCTTCCCTTGTCGTGCTCTCTTTTCTGCTGCTACGTAATTACATGGATTTCACGCGTGTGTCACTTGACGACCATTTATTTCGTTTTGATTTTCCTGTGTAAGAAGAACACGTGTACAGGTCATTGGAAAGATAAGTGCTGTTTGTTTGTCGCTTCCTGTTACTCGTAGCCGAAAACTGCTGCTTTGTCTGGTAGTGTAACTTTGTGACTGCAAGCGTGCAGTGGATATATTTGCAGAAGGTACCACTGAGAAATCCTAAAGACAGTACGAATGGCACTAAGTATGAATCACTAAGATTTAAATTTTAGGTAAGGTACAGACGTCGTTTATAATTTTTCCATATTTCTCACTGGCCTGATTTTTGCTGTGAAACCCAAGCTGCAGCAACAGATAGCAACAAAATCGTTAGAAATGGAAACGTATATTTTGAGATAAGAGCGTAACTATTTGTCCGTGAAAATCTGTATCATGAAAGCCTACAAAAATTTCTCGATCAAATGACGCGAAACGGTATCGCCCTCCACAGTTTCTCATTTCATGTTCCCTTCCTCTCATGCCGATAGAGCTCTTGCGCCTTTTGCTACGACTTAAATTTACGCGATAGTTAACCCGATTTCAAGACGTATTGTAATTCTGACCAGGGAATGTTTGACGCCATGAAGGTGACGTGAAAAATGTCTAGAATAAAAAAAGGCAGCCGCAGCCGAAGAGAGCAGAATCACCAATCCCTTCACACGTCAAAGCATGAAAGCATGAATCTTTCCTCCTGACTCACCTTATATTTCGATTGCTCGGAATCGATCTCGTGCATATGAAACGCGCGGTGAGTTTAGTGTAAGTACACACATTCTATCGCTTCATACATTACATTTACCCACTTTCCTTCCTGTTCCACAGACAACCCGAACTGATATCCTGATACCGATCTAGGTGGTGCAGTGATTAGTACACTGCACTCGTATTCTGGAGGAAGACGATTAAACTCTGCTTCCGATCATTCAGGTTTTGGTTTTCCTTGATTTCCCTAAATTGCTCCAGGCCTGTACCGGGATGATTCATTTGCAAGGGCAACGCCGATTTTCTTCCCCATCCTTCATACAATCCGAGCTTGTGCTCCGATAACGATGTTGTCGGCAGGACTTTACATCCAAATCTTCCGTTTTAGGTATCCTTATTGCAGAATCTTGTACCGGAAGGAAGCAAGAAAGAGGATGTTGTTATGGGTGGCCGGTATCCCCTGTTTACAACACAAATGCGCACGTGGATTAATACACTTCTTTATTTACATGAACTGCAAACATTTACTTAACTTGAGTAGAGTCAATGTTTTGTGATACGAGGGTCACTCCAAAAGAAATGCACACTATTTTTTTTGAAATCCGTCTCTTATTCCACAAGTTTGAAAGTTTTAAAGTGTGTAGATACATCCTTTAGGAACACTTTTTTCATTTCTCCACATAATTTACATCCCTCTCAAGAGCCTTACGCCATCTTGAAACCAGCGCCTGTATACCAGCACGGTAAAATTCTGGACCAACCTGCTGGAGCCACTGTTTGGCAGCGTGCACAAGTGAGTCATCATCTTCAAACCTTGTTCCATGAAGAGAGTCTTTCAGTTTCCCAAAGAGATGTTAGTCACACGGAGCCAGGTCAGGACTGTAAGACAGGTGTTTCAGTGTTGTCCATACGAGTTTTGTGATCGCTTCCATGGTTTTTTGACTGACATGTGGCCGTGCCTTGTCGTGCAACAGCAAAACATCCTGCTTTTGTCGATGTGGTCCAACACGACTCAGTCGACCTTGAAGTTTCTTCAATGTCGCCACATATGCATCAGAATTTATGGTGGTTCTAGTTGGCATGATGTCCACAAGCAAGAGTCCTTCGGAATCGAAAAACACCATAGGCATATCTTTTCCAGCAGAAGGTATGGTTTTTGAATTTTTTTCTTGGGTGAATTTGCATGATGCCACTCCATTGATCGCCTCTTCATCTCTGGTGAGAAATGATGGAGCCATGTTTCATCCCCTCTCACAATTCTTTCTAGAAATTCATCTCCACCATTCTCGTACTGTTCCAAAAGTTCGCTGCATACAATTTTTCTTGTTTCTTTGTGAGCCACTATCAACAGCCTGGGAACGCACCTGGCACAAACCTTCTTTAACGCTAACACTTTCAGTATTCTGCAAACACTTCCTTACCCTATCCCAACGTAACGTGACAATTCGTTCACTGTGATGCCTCTGTCAGCAGTCAACAATACGTTAACTCTTTTAACATTGTCTGGAGTGTGTGTAGCACAAGGCCTGCCGCTGCGAGGACAATCCTCAATATTGCCGTGCCCACTTTCATCATGTAACCCGCTTGCTCACCGACTAACTGTACTGCGATCGACAGCAGCATCTACATACACCTTTTACATTCTCTTGTGGATGTTTCCCACTGTATCGTTTGCACAGGACTGGAATTCTATGACAGCACGTTGCTTCTGACGAAAGTCAAGTGTAGCAGTCATCTTGAAGACATGCTGTGATGGCCCCACTCACGGGAATAGGTTGAACTAAGTTTGAGAACAAGCGGGAAGAATGTAGCTACATACTGTAAAACTATCACACATGCAGAATTAAAACTTTACTTTTACAAAAATAGTGTGCATTTCTTTTGGAGTGACCCTCGTAGAACCTCATCAATAATAGTCTTCCTGTTGACTGTTGTAATGTTCATTTCGTTAATCCATATTATTACAAACTTTAGTTTCTCACTGCTAGCAAAGTACAATTCTGGCTGAGGTAAACTAGTCCCGCTAAAGTCACTAATCTGGTCGCTATGTACCCTCGTAGCTAGTGACTAACTACACCCATTCTGGGAGTAAAGTGACAGACGCCAAACTGGACGATTAAGTGAGACCCTCCGGTCAAAGGCGGCAGCCTTAATACCTGCTGTCTAGAGGGCATTGGCGGCGCGTTGCTTGTTGGTGTGTCTCTGGCCTCTCTCGTGGTAGGCGCACTTCACACAGCGCCTACTAATCGATCTTCGTGCTTCATCTTCGTCGACCGGCGTGCTGGCGACAGCTTACACCAGCACTTATGGTTAATTCTGCAGTGTTTGTATCTCACGATGTGTGGTCAGGACTTGGACGAGTCGGTCTCCGCTTTCCCAGTTGACAAGATCAATTTGCTGCCCAAGAACAATAAATCTGTAACGATCAACAGGGAGTTCCTGGAGGCTTAAGGTGTTTGTGTGAACAGTGCCACATAATATCGATGGATATGATGCTGGAGACGATGTAGAAGAGATAGGGGAGCCAGTATTACGATCAGAATTTAAAATAACCTCGGAACACTTCAGATCATATAAGACAAAAGGGATAGATAACGTTCCGTTCGAATTTCTAAAACCATTGGGGGAACGAGCAACAAAAGGACTATTCAGGTTGGTTTGTAGAATTTATGAGACTGGCGATACACCAACAGACTTTCGCGAAAGTATCAGCCACAGACAATTCCGAAGATTGCAGGAGTTCACATCTGTGAGAATTTTCGAACAATCAGCTTCACAGCTCATGCATCCAAGTTGCTGACAAGAATAATGTACAGAACAATAGAAAAGATAAAATTAAGGATACTTTAGTAGACCATCTGTTTGGGTCTAGGACTGCTAAAGGCATTATAGATGCAGTTCTGACATTGCAGTTGATAATGGAAGCATGACTAAAGAAAAATCAAGAGACGTTCATTTGTCGACCTGGAAAAGGAGTTCGTCAGTGTCAAATTGGCCAAGATGTTTGAAATTCTGAGCAAACTGGGGTAAACTATAGGAAAAGACAGGTAATGTACAATACGTACAAGTGCCAAGAGAGAACAATAAGAGTGGAAGACCAAGATCGAAGTGCTCGGATTAAAAAGGTTGGAAGACAGAGACGTAATCTTTCACCCCTAATGTTGAATCCATACAGTGAAGAAGGAATGACGGAAACAGAAAAGGTTCAAGGTGAAAAGATATCAATGAAAACATTCGCTGATGAGATTACTATCATCAGTGAGAGTGAACAAGAATTATGGGATTTGCTGAATGGAACGAACAGTCTAATAAGTACAGAATATTGGCTGAGAGTAAATCGAAGAAAGACGAAAGTATGAGACGTAGGGAAAATGACAACAGTGAGAAATTTAACACCAGGATTGGCGATCACAAAGTAGATGTATTCTGCTACTTAGGAAGCATAATAACCCATGATGAATGATGAGCGTGGCAAGGAGGTCACCAAAGCAGACAGACACTGCTAAAAAGGGAATTTCGGCCAAGAAAAGTCTACTAATATAAAAAATAGGCCTTAATTTGAGGAAGAAGTTTCTGATGATGTACGTTTGGAGCACAACATTGTACGGTAATGAAACATGGACTGTGAGAAAACCAGAACAAAACAAAATTGAAGCATTTGCGATGTGGTGCTACAGAAGAATCTTGAAAATTAGGTGGACCGATAAAATAAGGACTGAAGACGTTCTCCGCAGGAGTGGCGAGGAAAGGAATAAGTGGAAAATACTGACAAGAAGAATGCACAGGCTGATAGGACATCTTTTAAGACAGCAGGGAATAATTTCCACGGTACTAGAGGGAGCTGTAGAGGACGATAGAGATTGGAATACATCCAACACGATTCAGGACATAGGTAGCAAGTGCTACTCTGAGATAAAAAGGTTGACACAGGAGAGGAATTCGTGGCTGGGCGCATCAAAACAGTCAGATGACTGAGGATTAAAAATATATATATACTGACGCTGGATTCGTTATGTAGCAAGTACACAGAGCTGTCTCCTACACCATGGTCGGCAATGACACGAAAAACTCTACGCATGCGCAATGTGCTGTCCGTGTGCAATCCGAAGCTCGACCTTTCTCGGCTGTATGCGGTACATATCGGTTTTGCGCGGTCCTTCTCGGTGTAGAGCTACATTTCATGAAGCAGTGCGGTGCGGCACTTCTTTCCACCTTTTGGTGCAGCTTATATTGGCCGGCACGACTTTTTTCAGTGCGGTAGAATTAGGGTGTAGGCGCTGTTTATCCTCCTCTATTTGTTCGTGGTATAAAGCAAGTTCAATGGCTCAGTGGCCATTTGGGAAAAAGAGGCAGTCTACTGATCTATCTTCGCAGTTCTTTAAAAATACAGTGCTGACCTAAAACATGATGACCACTTGCTTAATAGCTTGTTTGTTCGTCTTTGGAACAAAGTGTGTAACACCAGAGCTCCATAACACTACTTACATAAATTTTTCTTTTTTATTTGTTCTACCTTCTGTCATTGTAAATATTGTTTGATTGTACTGATAGCACAAGAGTGTTCGCTTTTTACTTTGTAAAAACTTTGATCTCATGGTTTGATTCTATGTAATGTAGTGTATCTGTCGTTTAAATTCTTTGGATCATTTGGAGGAACAAAACTTAATGTATATAATTGTTATTTTGTTTAAATAATTTTTCCTAGAAATACCAATATGTGCAAATGATATGTTTTTTTCAAAGTAACTACTTGCTGTTATGTAAACTGCTGACCTTCACTTAGGGTTCTTAGTTATTTTGTATGTAAAAGGTGGTGTGGATCTCCTCGGGAACGGAACTGAGTAGCGCGCGCCAATTGTGGTTGGGCTAGGTAGAAGAGGTGATTAAGAGTCAGTCGGGGATGAGGTACTCATCCACCAACAGCTCACTAAAAGGTTTGGAATTGTGCTGGTGCTGAGAGGGGCTCCTTGTGCCGTTTTTTAATGTGCCAAAGGCTGGGCTGGATGCAGTAACTAGCTGGAATTATTTTAGAATTGATATCTATCATCGCCACTAAGAAATGACAGAGTCTAGCAATTGTACCTGCAAATCCACCTACCAACATGCACTCGCCACCACATTGCGCAATCACTGTAATGGAACAGAAGAACTGTAGTAATGTACAGTGAAGGATCAGCTCATAGGATGTTATAGTGTACTCAAATATAAGGTAACTTATAACTGAATTTATGTACCTACCTCACCTCTCAGGTTTCTCTCCGTATGAAGTGTGATTAACGAGTGTCCTTGTTGTGGAAAAAATGAAAGCCTCAAAGCCAAACAGTTAATTAAATATTGTTGTTTGATATTTGATAAGAAGGGAGTATTCAGATTTACTTTGGATTTGGTAAAATTGTGGGAGGTAGTAAATGTAGCTTTGTGAAAGCCTCCCAGTGATTGAAACAGTCCAATTTAAAGTTCTGTGAAGTTTCAAAGTTATCTATTTAATCATTGACTTAAAAGTAGAAAACTTTGGCAATAAAGGCAATTTGCTGTTACTTTTAAAAGTTACAAGTTCTGAAAACTGAGGCTTATAAAGTTTTGCTTAGCTAATGATCACAGTGCTGCCTGTTGTAAATTTTAAAAGGTGAGTCAGTTTCCTGCAAATTTGTCAATATTGTGTCTCACTGCAGTAAAAGTCGTGAACTGCATTTGTGGAAAGTTATATAGTCATGTTTGCTAAGTGCTTGTCTCTCTTGTGTATTGGAAGTGCATATTAATAGTGTAACAGGAGCCACAGTTTGTCTATTGTGCTTATGCTAGGCAACAAGTAACAGAAAGACTACTATCTATGATAACAGTAACTTCTTTTACTCAGAGGACAGTGAGAAATAGTTTGCTAGTGAATTTTTTTTTTCAAGTCAGCTAGAAAAGTAATTGGTAAAAGTTTATGAATCTACAGCGAATATTAATAGTAATGTTATTGAGACCATTCAGTTTGAATAAGCCCTGAAGGTAATAGTTGTATCGTTATTTGTTATATTTATGCAAATAGTGTGTTCTGTTCTGTGAGCTCCAACCTTAACGTGAAAATACGCATGTGCCAGAGTTCATTGCACTCTCGTGTGACAAAAGTATAGGCTGTGTTTGCCCATTGAAGTTACTTATTTTCAGTTCTTGAACAAGAATGTTACTCATTCTTATGCCTAATTAGGCTGGCGACCGCTTTTATTATCATTTGGACAGTGTGGATAGGTAAAATATTGATTGTTACTGTTTAAATATTTACGTAATTCTGACTTTCACTTCCGATAAGCCACCTCCGTTGAGTACATCACGGACAATACAGCAAAATTCCTTTAAGAGGGTAACACAGCTCTGCTTCTTTATACTGCAATTGCTTTAATAAAAAAATTTTCATTATACGAACTGCCTCCAGCTTTGAGGTTATAGTGTAGCAGTAGCGGACGGTAGTGTTATAACTGCACCACTGATTCTGCGTATCAGGGATCCGACGGTTTGTTGGTAGCTTTACGGAGATATGTGGCATTATATGTCTACGCACAGCTCACGTAATTCACGTAAACAACGGGCCGCTGACTTTCGCGCACGATGATGGCGTCCGGTAGCGACCCAGATGGGTTCCATGGGATTTACACCAGACGAATCTGATCGCCGAGACATCAACGTGAGTTCACTCAAACCACTTAGCATGGTTCGGGCTCCGAGATACGGACAGTTATATTGCTGAAAGATGACGTCGGGCCGGCTGGAGTGGACGAGCGGTTCTAGGCGCTACAGTCTGGAACCGCGAGACCACTACGGTCGCAGGTTCGAATCCTGCCTCGGCCATTGATGTTTGTGATGTTCTTAGATTAGTTAGGATTAAGTAGTTCTAAGTTCTAGGGGACTGATGACCTCAGCAATTGAGTCCCATGGTGCTCAGAGCCATTTGAACCATTTTTTTGATGACGTCGGCGTCGGGAAATACATAAAGCATGTGGTTCATAGCCGTCCACCTAGTGTAGCAAGAACGTGTTTCATCCGAAGAGCCAACACGTTTCCATTCATCGATGGTCGAATCCCGACGGTCCCGTGAGAACTTCAGTGATAACTGACGATGTCGTTGGGTCGACATGTCAGCATGTAAGGTCGGTCTGCTGCGAAGCTCCGTGTTCAACAATGTATAACGAACGGTGTGCTCCAAAACACTCGTGCACCATCATTGTGATATTTCAGCAGAGGTACCACAGATCGTCATCAACCCTACTTTCACAGCAGACATGCCTCCGAACTCCACGTTATGTGAAGAGCCATGGACGTTCGTTCGCCTAGCGGTTGCTTCACTGTCGTCTTACCTCTTTCCGTAGATGGTCATGACAGTAGCATATGAACATCTGACTAGCTTCACCGTTACAGGTACTCGTTCACGGGCTCTGCGTAATAATAATCTGCTCTTTGTCAAAGTCGCTTATCTCAATGGATTTCCCCATTTGCAGCCCATATCTTTGCTAGGGTTATCCCCTGTCGGTGTCTGCTCCGCTTAAATTATTTTGTCACAGCGTCATGCGCTCGCGTCACCAGGCGACGGGAAGGAGTTATAACGTCCTGGCTTGTCACTGTAAATGGGAATTACAGAGGAAAAGGATGAAACCTCTCAATATCTTTTATGTAGTCGCATAATTGAGGGTGCCACAAATTTGCTATGAAACGGTGTTGCAACACCATGCAGAAATAAATAAACATTTAGTTCACGATGAAAGAGCTAAAAGTTGTAATGATCAACCGATGATTCGTGCGGGATTCATTGTTATGTACGTCAAGAAGCACTTTGGGTTAAATATGCAGGTATACAACAGGTGCAAAACGTCAATTTTATGAAGTCGAATGCATTATTACATCGTCAGCTCCAACAGCTTTTGATGGAATTGAAAGTGGTGTATGGAGATGTTTTATATTACTGAAAAGTACGTTAGTTAAGTACAAGGGCATTCCTGGAACGAGTTTTTGAATAAGACACTCTATTATGGAGTTTATGACGGAAAAGGAAAAGCATGTACGGAAATTAAAATACTCGGAATGAAATACAGACCTTGCTTCTTACATAGCTTTTGAAAAAAGGCATTGCAAGATGAGAAGCAACTTATTTCTCATTTCATGGTGGAGCTGCGTTTAAAAAGAAAATGTCTTTGTAGAAGGCACAACTTCTGACAAGGAACACCGTCCATTTACCTAATGTCACAGACGTTAAAGAAAAACGCGAATTCAGGACGATCCATTGAGGCGTGGAAAGGATTACGGGCATAGCTTTCTAAGCGTTTGAGGACCATGCCAATCTTACATCTGTTTCTTAGCTGTTTCCGAGACCCTTCTTCGTTTCAGTTCAAAGCGCCTTTGTGCTTCTGCAGATGGAACTGTTCGATCAGAAATGTAATTCCAGTTTAAAAGAGAATTTCCTTTACCTTAAAACTGTCCAGGAGTTGTACGTTGTTTCCCTCGCGAAGGTTTTTTACGTTTACATAATGAGACCGCAAACGTGTTATCAGTGTTTCGATCAACAGATGTGAGTGAAAATGTGTTTTACTTACATACATCTCTGGCATCCATATGCTGGTATGTACTACAAGTTTAGACGGCACACGACGATACTTACAATGGCCTCGATTCCCCGTTGTCTCATACTCCTTCAGCGGGAATCCAAGTAATGCTGTGGGCACTAGGTGATGAGCTTAGTAAACGACGGTATCAGGACGTACATAGCTGACATATGGAATTTTGTGTCGATCTGGGGAGCATGAAATACACTATTGCCCGTGATAAGCTGGGAATCCGTGTTCGAGTCCTAGTCAGGCAAAAATTTTCATGTGGTACTATCGGGTAGCAGATCTACAGCTAGGACAGCTGATGTCAATTAATTCGCACCAAGATTTACAAATCTAGATAAATCACGATTACGTGGGAATCTGAGTGACTAAAATCTATGAAACTGTCTGCGTCTGTCCCTGTGCCGACGGTTTGTGACAGTCATGAGTGTATTAACTCTTCATGACACAAAAAAACAAAAAAAATTAAATAATACAAAGCATTGTTATGTTAATGGTGTGGGTTATTATGAAGCATGAAATAAAGCCACTTGTCGCCTCTGACGATTTCCCCGCTCATACAGCGTGGCGTGGTAGAGGCAGGAAGTGTGCTCTAGTGGGAGAGGGCCTGGCATATGTGCGCGAGCATCGCACGCGTGCGGAGTTGATGGCTATCCCTGGCTTGTGGATGCTGCACACAAGACGCAGCGTCCCACTGCTTCAGTTTAATAGCGTACCATACGAATACGTGCTAAGATCAGGTACTTTTACGATCCGTCAGACTGTCTTTAGGCGTTGTAGTACTCAGAACGAGTGGTTTTTCTTGCCAGTACATTCATGTTTTATGGCAGTAAATTGTTTGAGTCTAGTGGAGCCAGTCAGAAGTTTGAGGAATGGGTTTACATTGAACAGTAATCGATATGACGTAGAAAATTAACATAGCTGATGAGTAAACTGGGAAAATGTGAGGAAATGAAGAATAACAATTAGTAACATGGATCAAGGTACTTTAAACAGGGGGTTACTATAAGAGTTATGATTAAAAGAGTCTAAAATGATCGAAGTTCACAATCTCCTGTGGACAGTAACAAGCAACATTCATCATTTACGATATTTCATTTAACTCTTTCCATGGAGAATAACCCTTAATGATAGAAATCGTAGTCAAAATTGTGCTTTGACTATAGTGGTTAGTGTGAATGTCACTGAAACTGTTGAGCATAGAATTCTTGTTTAATATGTAGTTATTATATCTACATACTTCGCTCAGTTTGAGCTGTCTCATACTATTGACTATTTGAGTAAAAGTAAATAACAATACAGGTGAGCTTAAACTAAAAACTGTGCATTTGACGATTACTAGGTACATGTTCAAAGTTGTTAACTGTCATTTTTTTAACTGTATGAAAATTAACATGTTAGACTCAAAGTTATTTAACAAACGGTTATAATGAGAAAGTGAATATTTTTTTCGAACAGTGCGCCAGGATCAAAGTTTTGCTAAGCTCAGAACGAAGCAGAGTAATTTCTTTGCTTACCTTGCATAGACCGTGCTCAGTGAGTCTGATACTTTCCGCGTCCACTAGAAAGACATCACACTACTTCTCCAGAATTCCGTAATTTTCACACCATTTAGTGTTGTATTTGAATCATCTTCCTGAGTACAGGATTCGTCCATATTATGATACATTACTAGGTGACTAGATATCTGAACTGCTCCAGAGATGCGCGTAACTAGCCCCTCACATCCGCATGTTAAAGGATTTGCTCTGCATCTTGAGACTCCTGTTGTTAATGTATGAAGAGTTCTCTAAAGCAGTGTAGGGATGGCGGTAACTGCAGTTAATTCCTTCTCTTGGAAGAGCACTTTCTTGCCGCAGGATAACACACCCAAAATCCTGCTTCCTGAATTTAAGGCGACGTATTAGAGGTGTATAATTGTATGTCGAGGGTTTTAGGATTGCAGTCTACTTTTTCCATTGTTTCTCCTACACCTCTGCGTCTTATGGATGAAGGTGCAACGCCAAGCAAAGGGTAGACTGGAGGCGGCAAAAATTCATCCCTTTGGCCATGCACTGGCACCAGTGGCATAGCGCTCGGCCTGACTGCACATTTCCACCACCACCATAACCCACTGTCTGAGTGTGTGGAGGGTGAAGAGAGAAAACTACGACTCCGCCACACTGCGTATGATTTGATTTATATTTCACATTTCTCAACAACACAGATCGCAGAACAAACCAATCTTCAGCACTACTGAATTCTTTCTGGGACACTGAAGACATAGTACAAGTTTATACTTATACAAGATATAGACACACAGACAGACGCAGACAGTTTCACAGATTTTCACACTCAGGTTGCCATGTAATCATGACTTATTCACTTTCATAATCGAAAAATGACTTTCATACACATATGTTGATCGTATGTTGTAGCACTTTTTCAAACAGATTATGGAAACTATACATGAGAAAAGCAAAATAGCTGTCCTGGAGTGTTCTAACGTAAAGGAATTTGCTTTTAAAATGGTAATTACCTCGTAGGTAGATGAGCTACATCTGCACATGCGCAGGGGCCCTTTCAACTTAAATCGCAAACAGTTTCGAAAACACATCTAAGATGTAAGATTGGCCATGTCGTCGAAACGTTTAGGAAAGTATCCTTGCAGTTCTTTAAAGGTGACAATCAGAGCTTGAAAACTAGCCTAGACCAGTGAGCTTTGGTAGCTCGACTGTATTTATCAGAATGTGTCCCTTCTACAACACGATTTTCTTTCTAAACGGATCCCCATCAAATTAGAAAAAGTCGTTTCTCGCGTTGGGTTGCGTTGTCTTACTGTGAACAGTGTGCAGTCAAGTCCACTTAAAATACGAGGTCTGCAATTTATATTGGAGGTTCTATTTTTCTTTCCTGCGCTCCTTTCTGCCTTCATAACTTCAACAATAGTTGAGTTTTAAATCGAAAATCGTTCTAGGCATGCCCTTGGCGTAACCAGAACACTTTACAGTAATACAGAAAATCTCCATACTCTTCGTTCAGATTCATCGAAAACTGTTGCAACTGACGGAGGAGTAATGCTTGCGACTTCAGAACTTTTCCTATTCGTGCCACAAATTTCTTCACGTGCCCAATGCCTACGAATTTAGCACAAAGTACGTCTTGATGTACAGGACAATGAATCCTATCTAACGGCCGTTGTAATTTTTTGCTCTTTGATTGCAACTAAATCTTCAAATTCTTTCTGCATGGTAAAGCGATGTCGTTTTATAGAAAATTTGCAATACCCAACGCTTATGCAGAATATACAGGGCTCGGCATTTAAAACTGTTCATCGGAATATTTGGCGAAATACACATCGGACTAAAAAAAAGTGGTAATAAATATCCATTAACATAACGCTCGTCCCCCCTGCACCACCATCGGGGGGGGGGGGGGGGAGGGGGGTGCTTTTGAAATCTTAAGTAGAAACCTTTATTTTTAATTGCAGATTTGGATTCACCGTGAAAAAATATGCAACTTTTGTATGAAACATTTCTCTCGTTTAATAATAGATGGCGCTGTAATCGCCAGACATGAACATGGGGTGACAATAATTGCAAAACAGTAATATCCCACAAAAATACACACCCGATCAGGAAAATCAAAGTACATTATTTGATATTTGGGAAAATGCTATCATGTGACACCATCTACCCTCCCGGAATGCAATCTTAGACTACACTTTGCGTTACCCAGGAATAATGATGTGGACGTAGTAGCAGTGTGTTCCCTTCGCGGTTCTTGAATTTGATGAGTCTCCTGGCTCTCACTATCTTGGGGTGCTTGATTGCTGTGAGTTCCCATGCCTCTCACATATCTAGGTGCTTGATTACTGTGAGTCCCCTTGCCTCTCACAAGTGTTTCAGTGCGGCAAATGTTCGAAATGTTATCCATTGTATCTAATGCACATTGCAACTCTGTGTCTGAATGACAATCCGACACTTATTTGTCTCTCTGCGCTAATGTTTGCATATTCATTGATAATTCGTGTCGCATATCTTCGGGGGTTCTTGCTACATCCATGCAAACTCTCACTTTTAGCCATCCCCAAGGGCAAAAATCAGTAGAAGTGAAATCGAGTGAACGTGCGTGACACGTTTGAGGACTCCCTCCAATCCATCAATGCGGACAGTTTCGATTCAAAACTTCTTGAGCTAGTCGTGGATAATGCACTGGGCATCCATTATGTTGGAAGAACATATCCAGTCACGTTAGAACGAGAACATTGTCCATTAGTATGGGAAAAAACATTATCCACAATGTTGCTGTACATTTGACCAGTCAGATTACCTTCTATGAAGTGTGAGCCAGTCACCTGCGTACCTAAAATACCGCATCAAAAGGTGACACTCCATGGGCATTGATGTCCGATTTGCCTTACCCATGGGGATTTTCCATGACCAATAATGCATATTATGTCGATTCACTTGACCACGAATCGTAAAATTAGATTTTTTGGAGAAAAGGATCTGTGAAATGAAACTGTCATTGCCTGCCAGTTGTCCCTGTATCCAGTTGCATCAATTCAGGCAATTGTGAAAATTGTCGCCATGCAGTTCTTGACGCAGTGATAAATGAGAGCCATGCCATTTGTAAGCACGCAGTATGCATAGAATATTTCTTTGTGAAATTCCTTAACTTCGTGCAGTTTGCCGAGAACTAGTGTGAAGATTTGCAGCAACCGCAACTAAAACATACACTGTGTCATTTTCGTTCGTTACAGGCCGCAATCGCAATCGCAATCTTTCTCGAGGTTTAACATTTCCCATTTCAGTAAAGAGGTGGACAATATTGCGCAACGTCGTTGCAGACGGAACTTTTCTGTAGCGGAACAAGTAGCATACCTTCGACGAGCTTCGTCAACATTTCTATGAGCCTCAAGGTGCGAGGCAATGGTATCGACCCTCTCTGCAATCGTTAACATCTTGGAACAATTGCGACGAGATGTGTACAGTACGAACCATGGTTTGTCACCGCATTTCCATCTTTACCGTTTAAAGCGTAATCTATCATGGAACGAAAGAAATGTTTCACACAAAACTTACATATTTTTTCACGGAGAATTCAGATCTGCAATAAAAAATAGGGGTTCCTATTTAAGATTTCAAACTCACCCCCTCCCGACCCCGCGAGTGGCGCATGGAAGTCGAGGGTTTTGTTAACAGCTGTTCCTCTTCGAGGCGAACAACGTTTATTACCACTTTTTTTTAAAATCCGATGTGTGTTTCACCAATTATTCCGACAAACAGTTTTAAATGCCTCCCCCTGTATATTGAGATTTCCCGTCCATATCTTCTGTAATTCCGATCCATTTTTTTAAAGATTTGTGATAATAGATCGCTAGGCTGATTATTGTGTGCAAACATCCACTGGACCAGTGAACATCCTTCATTCTACGAACAAACAGCGAAGGGTAAACAGAGCTCACACTACGATTCTGCCGAACTGAAGGGAGTCGGGCCGGACAAATGTCACACTGCTGTACTACAAGAAATGTCACGCTGTAGTGGATACTTTCGAGCTGGATAGAGCGAAGCCGAGACAGGGGCCCGCACACTGCCCGCATACCCTACAGGTGTGTAGTTTTGTAGTTCATGGCCGGCCCTGGGTTAGACCTTCAGGACTGGTCTTGATCTGAGGTACCCCGTAAGTAAGCCTACAACGGAACAATGATAATGCGCGTGTCTGTAGTGTGTTATCGAGAGATGACTTGCTTATTTAGTAATTTCTTGTCAAAGAGTGACTGGAACAATAAATTCGTGATTAAATTATGTTACAGATAAAACAGATCTTTCATATACAATCTGAGCTTCTCTTTAACTTGTCATAAATTCTTATTTCTTTCTTCATTTGGATCATCTTTGAACCATGCACCAATTTCAATGCTTCCTTCTTTGTTGTTCTTTCTTTTTCCTTCCAGTATTCTTTCATCTTTTCACTATATATCCTTTTTCTCTCCTTGGACCATTTTGACCCTGTCTTCTTCTCCCTCTTGCCTTGGAATCCTTCCATTTTTTAGCACTTTCCTCTTGAAACTCCCTCTTTCTGTTGCATCTTTTTCACTATGTTGTTTCTTTCCAAATCTTTCCCAACTTCTGGTATCCAGGCTATTGTAGACTTCTTGTCTCAAAGGTATTAAAAAATCTGCTTGGTTAACCTGTTGCTGTTCATTCTGTAGAAGTGTCCAAAGAAAAGTCAGTCACCTCTTTTGTAGTGTTTCATTTATGTATTCTATGTTGCGATAAACTTCTTCATTGCTTCTTAATTTCCACACCTCTGTGTCTTTTGGTGTTCCAAGTATTTTTCGAATGATTTTTCTTTCTAGGACTTCCAGCTTGTGTAATCTGTAGTTCACTACTAAACATTCACTCTCATAAAGACATTCTGATTTTACTACAGTGCTGTAGAGCTGTATCTTCAAATTTTTAGACAGACACCTTTTATTGTAGAAATTCCTTGTTATTCAATAAGCTCTCTCCATTTTATGTACTTTTTCTTCTATAGTGAATTTTTCTAAGCCATTTTCTAGGATAATTTCTCCCAAATATTTAAATTTATTTACCCTCCTTGTCCGTTCAATATCTGCTGCTAGGGATTCCAGAGCATTTTTTATATTTCTCATAAATTTCGTTTTTTCTACAGATATTCGTAAACCTACATTGTTGGCTATTTCTTCTAAGAAATTGATTTGTATTCCAGCATTTGTTAGGTTTTCAGAAAGAATGGCAAAATTGTCCTCAAATGCTAAACAGTGAATTTCAATACCTTTGTTTTTAGTTCCCAGTCTGGTTGGTGATAGCTTCTTTTCTTTTAGTTTTTGTTTCCATTCTCTTACTATTTTCTCTAGTATGCAGTTAAAGAGGAGTGAAGACAAGGCATCACCTTGCCTTACACCTGTTTTTATGTTGAATGCCTTCGATATTTCGCCCTGAATCTTCACTTTTGATTTGGTGTCTGTGAGTGTTTCATAAATAAGGTTTGCTAATTTAGATTTGATGCCAATTCTCTGATCACTTTATCTAGTGTTTCCCTATCAACTGAGTCAAATGCCTTTTTAAAATCTATAAATGTTACAACTATATCTTTGGAGTTTGTAAGTCTGTGATGAATTATGGACTTTAGGTTGAAAATCTGTTCTGAGCAAGATCTGTCCTTTCTAAATCCACTCTGATGCTCTCCCAACTGGCTATCAAATGTTGCTTCTACCTTGTTTAGTAGTATTGTTGAAAATATTTTATAACCCACTGGCAACAAAAATATACCTCTGTAGTTATCTACATTTTGCTCATCACCTTTCTTGTGCAATGGATGGATGAGAGCCACTTTTCAGTCTTCTGGTATCTTTTCAGTTTCCTATATTTCTTCAACCATGAGCTGAAAGTTAGTTACAATTTTTGGTTGAGACCATTTAATAAGTTTAGCTGTAGTTGAGTCTTCTCCACTGGCTTTGTTGTTTTTCAAGGTACTTATTGCTTTTTTAATTTCTTCAGCCGTAGGTGGTGGATCTGCTTCTGTATTTTCATAAAGATCTGGGAATTCTAGCTGACGGATTGGTTCTTCACAGTTCAATAATTTTTCTGAGTACTTTCTTAGTATTTCACAATTCTGGCTGTTGCTTAGCCCTACTTTAACAAAAAAAATGGTTCAAATGGCTCTGAGCACTATGGGACTCAACTGCTGAGGTCATTAGTCCCCTAGAACTTAGAACTAGTTAAACCTAACTAACCTAAGGACATCACAAACATCCATGCCCGAGGCAGGATTCGAACCTGCGACCGTAGCGGTCTTGCGGTTCCAGACTGCAGCGCCTTTAACCGCACGGCCACTTCGGCCGGCCCTACTTTAACATTTTCACCTGTGAAGCAAATACTTGGAGCTCGGTAGCCCTTTAGGTGACTTTTAAACATCTGATAGAAATTCTGGTATTTTTTTTTTACAAAGTTGATTTGTATGTCAAGAAGTTGTGATTTCTGAAAAGATCTTTTAGCACTCTTTATTATTCTTGCTGTTTCTTTCCTTTGCATTCTAAATGCATCAAGGTGTCCAGGCTTCCCAGAAGATTACCATTTCTTCCACTGCTTTGTTCTTTCTGTAACTGCTTCTTCACAGATTTCATGCCACCAGACTTTCTTCTTCATTTTTGTTGTTCCAAATACATTTTTCGCTGCCCTGTTGATTTCTTTCGATATTTCTTTCCATTTCCCTGATTTGGTTCCTTTAATTTCTTTCTGAAATTTTTTTATTAGCCCTTTGGTGATGTTGATCCTGTCTGTACTATATTTATTTAATTTTTGTGGGCTCTTTTGGTTTTTATTGTGGAGAGGTTTCAATTTAATCTTAGTCAGGTACCGATCAGAATCAAATTCCCTGTTTCTTGCTACTTTTACATTCATGATTTCTTTAAAATTGCATTTAGAAATAGCCACATGATCTAACTGGTGCTCCCCTAGCATTGGATTCGGAGAGGTCCATGTTTTTGCCTTTCTTGGTAATTTTTTGAAGAAGGTTGACATTACCTTCAACTGAAATGTTCTACAAAGACTGATTAGCCTTGTGCCATTGTTGTTAGTTCTTCTAGGAGCTGAATAATATCCTAGTATTTTTCGAAACCATTTTTCCCTCCCTATTTGTGCATTAAAATTCCCTGTTAGTATAACAACATTTGATTTAGGAATTTTTTATCTTTCTTCTTCTAGAACTTCCCAGAAAGTTTCTACTTTACTTGGATTTTTCTTATTATTATCATTGATTGGAGCATGATAATTAACAAGGGTATACACGTAATTTTTGCATTTAACTGTGAGAAGAGATAGTCTTTTTTGAACTGGATTTGAATTCTGTAATGTTATTTACTAAATTTTTATGAACATAGAAAGCGGAACCGATTATTGGCATGCCTCTCGTGGTTTTTATTGCTGGTTTACCCTTAAAAATACAATGGTTTTTGGTTTCTGTAACATTTTCATCCAAGAATCGTGTTTCTTAAACTGCTAAAATTTGTATTTCATGCTTATCTAAGAGAATTTCAAGTTCTTTCTGTTGACCAATTTTTAGTAATGAGTTTACGTGAAAAGTGCCTCCAAAGAATTTCCTTTTGAACTTGAGTTTGATAGGATACCAAGGATGCTCCGACTCATCCTTAATGCAGATGTGGGGACTCCCCAGAACCCTTGGTCCTCATGCATTGCATAAAGCAATGGTGGGTTCCTCTTTCGAGTTACCACCTGGGGTAGTGCTTACTTCTAGCGGACTATCCATTCTGCAATTGAAATTGTACATTGTACATGGTAGGAAATAAATTCCAAGGTAATATCGGATTGTTAGTCCGAAAGGATTATTTTTCATGGTTTTCTCCATTACATTCTTCCGCTCTCTCTGCCATTGGGAGTTAGAATTCCTCTTCCGCCTTTGAGACCGTTGACCGGGCTTCACCTGTAGCCCTAGGCAGGGACCCTCACAGGGTGCTACCGTCCTGAGCCAGATAGACCCAGGTTTTTTAAAGAGGTGTTACTCCTCCCCTTCCTCTTTCCTTGTCGCTTGCGAGATGAGGCCCTGGGCTTGGGACCGGCAGTGGCATAAACTATTATTATGAAAATATAACATCA
Organism: Schistocerca americana; assembly: GCF_021461395.2. Taxonomy (NCBI): domain Eukaryota; kingdom Metazoa; phylum Arthropoda; class Insecta; order Orthoptera; family Acrididae; genus Schistocerca; species Schistocerca americana. The sequence goes on from NC_060124.1 coordinate 223,900,553, forward strand.
TGTGTAAGGAAGAAGGAATCCATTAGGCGTGATAGAGGCAGCTTTTCCTCTTGTTGCCATGTGGAGGACGCCTTTTCTACAAGGGAAAGGGCGAAGAAGGAAGACCAGCAGATAGTGTTGAGATATAGATTACTGGTGGCCTGGCCCCGTTTCGTTTTGAGGAATACCTTTCACGTGGAAAAAGGAGTTCACGGAAGACAGAATGAATAGCAGGGAGTGGCCAATTAGCAATCAGTGTTAGTGAGACGTCGTGTTCTGGAGTATTCTGCAAGACATCAATATTTTTTGCTAATATAGACGCATATCATTCGAACACTACGTTTATTCATGCTTCTGCACTAAGAAGTCGTATTTCGTAATCATTAGCCGTGGGTGCAACATTTACAAAGCGAAATTTTAGTCTTGCACCGTTTCTACAATTCTATTTCAAGCAGGCTTAATAAAGGCCGCCATTACGACGCCATTACTGTAACATCTTAACCAGAGATGCGAAGAATTTGCAGCCTGAACCGTAGCCTCAAGTGCACTGCTCAGAACAATGTAAGCTACAACCTGTTTATTTGTTGTGTTAGAAAGAGGGGAACCAGACTTGATTCAGCACTTAATGTGAACAAGTGTATTCTTGGTCAATATAGAGAAATTAATTTCTAAGACCTGAGAAAGTTTAATTTCAAGCACCCATTTCAATTTCCTTAAACACTGCAACAAAATTTATCAGTGCTGAATGCAATAATAGCTGGAACAGTCATCACTATATTTTTGTCAGTTCATTGAGACACAGTATCATCTTAGATGGGTTCATTATTATAGTTATTAAGTAAAATTTGTTTGCTTAAAATCGTTTTCTTGAAGTTTCCAGAGTATACTAATTTTGTAAAAATCACAAATATTAACTTTAATACTTTTTGAGAAGAATTAAAGTAACGAAAGGACATCGATAACTATCTTGCCAGTTTCACTCTGGCTCTCAAAAGTAAGTTCTAAAGATAATAGAACTCAAGTTAAATTACTCTTTTTTTGAAGCTGCATGATCAGATTTAACTTTCAAAATTCGTTTCACCCTCCCAAAGCTGGTGGTCCGTACTCTCCCACAGAAAAACAGAGTTCCAACATAATTGACGGGAGAACTGGCGTGCTTGTGCTCTAACGACACCACATTTCAATCGAATTTTTGTAATTTTTTGTGCTTTTAGCATGTAAAGTTAAGAACTCAATTATCACTCTCCCAAAACATTTCGATGTTACTCTCAAAAATTTTCGAAGAAATCGAATTTGGAATTTTCCGAGTGTCTTTAATTCACATGCGACGAGGGTGGAACCGATTTGTCCCCCGACCTATGCAAATTTTGAACATAATTGCATGTTCTACGAGCATTTCCTTGAAACATAAAATACAGAACTGTGAAAAAATAGAGGGAAACTTGGTAGTGTTCGACTCAGGTAAACACTGGATTACTGATTCAAGTATATTTTTTGTATTAATTTTTTCGTTTCTTATTCCATTCATTTCTAGTATATTCGCAATGTACACACAATATTCGTCAAATATATGCTAATTATCAGATATTTAACTCCCATTTGTTTTTAGGAAAAATGCGTGTCATTTTATATTTAATTACATCCTGCGCGCGAAACAGCAGCTTTCATTGGAAAAATAAATTCTAATTTAACGTTCTTTTACAAAAAGCTTGTTAATACAGCTACACTCTCTATTCGGTTTCTGTCCATTATTATACCATAAATGTGGTCTCACAAGAGCCGTGATAAGCATCGTAAAACCATGGAAAAAATAATTTTCACGCCATAGAGCACACTGGACAAATGTTGCATTTTTACCGCGTTTGCCCTCAACTCACATGCAATTTTCATAAATCGGTAGTTAAATATATGTTGATTGCAATAGATTTGATGACCTCCATAATTATTTCACCTGAACGGAAAATAAGCAAAAAAGTAATGATCGAAATTAGACTCGAACCAGCGATTCTGCGATTATCAGTCTCGGGTGGTTCCGACATTTTTTTCATGTTTGTGTATTTTACACTTAACGGAAATGCTGCTAGAACATCCACCTATCTTTAAAAATTTTCGTCGGCCAGGAATGGATCACTGGTCACCAGAGTGACAAGCAAGCATTGTATCACAGAGCTAAACGACCCAGCGACGAATTATCTTAACTTCAAGTGAATTAAACAGACTAAGAAAATTGAAAAGCCGATTCGCTAGAAAAATTTTGTGGTTGCGTCGAAATGCTTTGGTATTAATATTCCACGTCTGAACTCAAGCGATAGATATAAAATCAGAAGATTATGATTTCTGTGTGATTTCCTTGTAAGATTCTTTTTCAGACGGCGAGGAATTTAATATGTTTCGAAGAGGGTAAGTCTCATTCGTTGTATTAGTAGGAAAATTTACAGTACTACAACGAAACTATTTATCTGAAAAAAAAGTTACGTTCTGAATATTAAGTGACTGACATAACATTGTAGAATGTCATTATCAGTTTCGACAATCCAGTGATCATGTGCAGTAGATAAAAAGAGGAAACAACGATTGTGTAAACTATAAAATCTACCAACCAACTGTCTACGTAATGATAAAAAAGAATAGTATGATGCCTAAAGGCACATGCTGCAAGTGATTTCCATTATGCTGTCAACAATAATTAAGGCAATCGTAGGCTGACAAACGCCATTTAAACCCAAGTACACTGAAGGAAACAAAATCCAACACCAAGAAGGAGTTGTACGTTACAAAATAAAGATGGTAAGTGTGTTTCTACATCTGAAAGATGAAGTTTATAAGAGCAGCGTTAATAGCGCCTGATAAGTAAGCACAGCAGGCTTGCTTTTAAATACGCGCTGCAACGATCGTGAGCGTTAGTTACCTTTGAGATTGGACATAATGAGGTGGTGGCAGTCAAGAATACCTTTCAGACTTCGATAACGCCATTATCAACAGCTCACCGAGTTTGAGTGAGATCTTGTAATAGGACTACGAGGAGGAGGATGTTCCTTCTGCCATATTGTAGAAAGATTTGGCAGGACTGTGGTCACTGTACAAGATTGGTGGCAGCAATCAACCTGCTAACAAGCTGTCTGCGCCTAGCTACGCTGGAAATATACCTGGAGTTATGGTCTGGAGTGCGATTTCATAAGGCATCAGATGCGCTCTTGTGGTTATCCCACACGCCCTGACTGCAAATCTGTACATCAGTCTGGTGATTCGACCTGCTTTGCTGCCATTCATGAACAGCATTCAAGGGGGTGTTTTCCAACAGGATAACGCTCGCCCATGCCTCCGTCTGCTCTATCACCACATGTCTCCAATCGAGCAAGTATAGGACATCATCGGATGACAACTTCAGCGCTATCCACAACCAGCACTAACTATACTTGTACTGACCGACCAAGTGCAACAGGCATGGAACTCCATCTCACAAACAGACACCCGGCACCTGTACGAAGTAATGCATGCACGTTTGCATGCTTGTTTTCAACATTCTGTCGGTTACACCGGTTGTTAATGTACCAACGTTTTACATTTTGCAATGGCTTTTCTCACGGTTACATAAATCTGTGGATCTAGCTACATTAACCACTTAAATATGTGTTGTAGACAATCGTATTTCCGAAGGTTCATTACATAATTATTGTGAAGTGCTGGGATTGCTTTATCTGTTAGTGTATTAGATGAGAAGAAAGAGAATAAATACGGACGATCTGAACTTTATAAGGTTTCATTTGACGACTGTGGTATGAAATACATATATCATATGGGTACAACATTTAATATGGATCTAAAGAACACTCCTAGTAACGAAACTATTTTGGCAGCTCAATTTTCTGAGGCGAATTGCTTTGGCTCTATTCAAGAAGAGTCAAAAATTTAATATGTGAAATGTAGTCCACTTAGACATATTTTATGGAGGTGGTGTTGCGCAGCTTTAATGAATGTTAAGATCTGAATTTATGCAGCGCACAGCTGTAACGATATATTTGTTTAGAGACGGTTAATTTTAGTGTACGATGAGGCCATCAAGGTCTTGTTGAAAGAATTTGTTCTAATTTTTAATTGCCTCAGATTTACGCACTCGTACGTATTATGTAAATTAAGGGTAGAGTTGAGGATGAAATGGAACGAACTCATGATGTCATACATACACTTTTATGTGGTTGGCGACGTGAAGCATTCTGTTGTTAGTTTCCTCCTCGTTTCTCTCACTGGTGGTTATAAATAGGCGCGTCAGTGTAAGCAGGTTATGTTTATCAGCTGCTCAAGCTTTTTTTTTTATCTGAAGATGGAATAATACAGTCGAAACAGTTCATTATAAAGGTTCGTACAAATTCACGAGCCGAGCAGTTTATGGGCTCCTCGCAAACACGTTACTCACAAGTGTCAACTTTGCTTGTGAGCGGGTCTTAAGCTGTTCAGCACGAGTCACCAGCTGTCTGTCTCTACTCGTGAGCAAATTGTTCGCAGGTGAACATGCCTCTCAAGATGAGTAGAAAAACGTGGAATGTGTTTTGTTCATACACTTCAGTTCGTCTACGGCGTTGGAATCTCACTCGTTCACCCATTGCTTCATACAGCTCTGCACGTACACTTTTGCTCTATCGCTTTGACAACTCTTATTTCCAATCGCTCCCAGCTGTTGCACGCACCTTGACGCAAAGTACACTATATCCACGCATCACATCACGTCAGATCGCTTTCTAAACTGGAGGACCTGATACTATATTCTCACACATTGTCTATTGTACGTCCATCGAAGCTTCCAGATCAACATGCTAAGTTCTGTCGGCGGTTTGTGAAGTAAGCGGTACTGCGTCATCTGGACCACTGTTTTTTTATCCTTTTATACTGTATGATAACTGGTTCAGCCTGTCTAGGCATGCGTCCTCACAGAAAACACGCCATTCTTTTCGCCGTTGTGCTCTTCAGTTGGAAGACTGGCTTCGTGCTATTCTACAAGCTAGTTCTCGACAAACTTCCTTTTCTCTGCATAATATTTGCTACCTATATCCATTTGAACATGTTCACTGGAGTCAAGCTTCGACCTCCCAAGTTTTCGTTCTGAAACAGATGTCTTAAGATGTGTCCTACCAACCTATCTCTTCATTTAATGGGTGTTCCATAATTTCTTTTCCTCTCCCTTTTGATTCAGTAGCTGTTATTAGTTACCCACCCACCTTGTATCATACAACTGCAAAATCTGTTCTCTTCTTGCCTGTGCTGTTTACCGTCCATGTTATACTTCAGAAATTCCTCGTCAGTACGCTCAGCAGCCACCGTGTAACGATGTTTTATTTCGACAATCCTGCGTAAGTATGCAGTTATTATTCTACACTGGGGTCCGGCGTTCTTTGCTTACTCTAGCCGGAAATGATAAGAAAAGTTCACATATTGTGCCGGCTGTAGTAGTACTTTAAACATACAAGACAATTATTGTATAACGATATTTGCGTTTTAGATTCAAAGCTTACAATGTTCTGTTTTTGTTTTTCCAACGTTGTTCTAACAAGACACTCTCTGAAACCCATTTTCAAACTCAATTACGAGATCAAATAAAACGCGAGGAACTTATATTTCGCTCTGGGATATTCTGTAGCATTGTAGCAACAGCGAATGTACGTTGTCTGTGTCATACCGCTAGTTAGGGCTCCTGCTTCCATTAGAGTTTTTTAATTTGCTCCTTCATCTCCAACTATTATAGCTTTAATTATGAACTTTTCCACATGAATCACAATCTCGTTTCATTAATTGTTATCTCGAATGTAATTGTGGGTTTACGTGTCTACTAATTAAATTCGCTAAAGTTAATATGTGTAACTCGGTTTCCGTAATTGAGGGAGAGAGGGATGTTGCAACGGAAAATTTTATGTGTATGTGTGTGTTTATTTATTTCAGATTTGCATGCGCTGCAAAAAACCTTTTTACTACGGATGGAGAATATCATACTAGGGGGATGACTGTTTTTCACGTATCCTTCTGGTGAAGGTTACACCTTCTATGCACCATGAGACTGTGTTCATAATTTACTTGTTTCTCATTTTTTTGTCGTGTTCTCCTCGAATATGTGCAGCTGGCTTCAACAAAAATTTGCAGCCTAATTTGTCTCCTCTGTGATACGACTTCAGCGCTAATAATTGTGACTGTTGGTAACCATGAATCAGCGATAAAATCACGTGGTAATGTAGACATCAAGAAGCTGCTAATTTTCGTAGAATATAAATATTTCAGTGCTCGTTTGAATTTTAATTGTAGGTAGATTTCACGATGTCAGGAAAATATTTTATTTTTGTGCTGCGGAAATGTAAATATTATTATTTTATTTAGTGGGGTAGCAATGCCTTCTGCCATAAACAAGGGAAGCCTTTTATTAGTGTGACGAATGACTGACTGATCAGTTAGTACAGAATTTACATTACCCAGAGTGATAAAAATAGATTTGTTATGATTAGTAGCAGAAAGAAAAAAGACAACCTGCCGAATGAAAATAAATTGAGCATGATGAAAAAGAAAAATAATTTTAAGGATTATGAAACAAAAACCAAGATCAACAAGGAATGTGATACGTGACTAGAAGCTGGTTAAATACAGTTTCCTTAATAATAGCAACTATCAAAAAAGTGGAAATATGATTCATCTCAAAAGTTGCTATTCAGAGTATGCGAGGGCTGCTTAAAAAGTATTTGACTTTTGTTTATAAAGCCAATTTTTATTGGAATACAGTTATTTGACACTAGTCAACTTCAAAGTAGCATCCTTTAGTTCTACACACATCCCTCGACGCTTCTGCCGGTACTGACAGCATCGTTGGGAAGCCTGTTTTAGTATGGTGTGCAGCTGCTCAGTCAAATGCTGTAAGATGTCTTCCCTGTACTGAAAAAATGGTTCCTTTCTGAGACCTTGTCAGTTAAGGGAAAAGCTGGAAGTAATTGGGTACAAAGTCAGGTGAATAGGGAAGCTTAAAAACCACAGCCGTGTTGTGTTTGTCCAAAAAACTCTGAATTATTTGAGAACGATGAGCGAGCACATCATTGTGTTGAAGGTGACTGTCCACAAGTGCGATCGTTTGCGGCTCACTGTTTCACGAAGGTGACACAGAACCTCTTGGCAGAACTCCTTATTGACATTAGTATCTTCTGGCGTGTATTCGTGACGGAACACGCGACTTGACTCATAAAAGACGGTCGGGCATGACTTTCACATTGCGACGTACCTGCCTCACTTTTTTGTGACTCGGAGATGATACTTCATGACTGGAACTTTGTTTCTCGATCGTACCCATAAACCCAGGAGTCATCACCAGTGACCATTGTGTTAAGAAACTTGGGATTACTGCTCACAGTATCCAACAGGTCCTGTGCGATCTCCGAACGAAATTGCTTCTGTCCACTTGTTGGCAACTTTGGCACCAGTTTTGCTGACATCGTCATAAGGCCCAAATGTTCCGTTAAAATAGAATGAATGGACCCATTGCTAATTTTAACCTCGTCTGCAAGTTCTCTGATTGTGATTCGTCTGTTCTGCATCGCCAGGGTCCTTTCGTGACCAATAACAACCTCATTTGCGGATCTTGAGGGCTTAGGTGAGCGTGCTTCACTCTTCTTTTACGAGTGACTAACTCTGAAGCGGTTGTACCACTAGTTTATCTGTGTAGTACCCGATTATCCGTCCCCAAACACTTGCCGAACTTTGCAGATTGTTCCAACTTGAGAATCGCCAAGCTTAAACGAAATTTGATGCGATAATGTTATTTGATTATTTCTTCTTTTTGCCCACAACACAAAATCAGCAGACTACTGCTTGCAGGTGTTCACTTCTCAATGGCCAGCTGGCGACTGCAGTCGCGAAAAAAGAATCAGTCACGCGTGCTACGTATGCCTTCAAACATAGAGAGCACGTGCGTCTCGATACGGCTCTTTGTTTAAACAAAAAGAAAAGTGGGATGGGTTTCCAACAGCCCTCGCGTACTTGTTCAAAGTGAAAATTGACACGGGTGAAGGTATCCGGTAATACAAGCAAAGATGCTTCAGTAAATGGGTCGTCAAACGAGCCATTTGCTAGAAGACTGAGAAAGTGTAGTTACGGGGTTTCTATAACATTGGTATGAAAGATTCTCCTAGTTAGTAAAACCCATTTGAAATGGAAATTTTCGATTGAGCCCTCATCTAAATCTACTCTATAGTAACAAGAAAAACAGTACCGCGTACGCACGAAACATTACAATTTACTGCATTCACGTACGTGTTAGATGAGGTGTTTCTCATGTAGTCCACATAGCCGGATGTAATACTGCGCTCCTCCCTGAAGAGAGTTACAAACTGTTTCAAATACCCTACAATAATTTCGTAAATCTTGACAAAGCTTTACAGTTCGCTGCTTAAGTTCTTCTACCGTGTACATTTCACATTTCACCTTTAAGAGCGCCGCCAACAGGTGATTTTCGAGTGGCAGGAACATAGGCTGCTCGGCTTCTCCATCTTGGACCATACTGACGCATTAAATGCCATCTTACAAGAGCAGCAAAGTACGCGGGTGCACCATCACTTATTTTTCTATGTTGCCCTCCAATGGGCACTTAGACATTAGTGACACCATTTTCCGAGAGAATAGGCACTACAATTGTAAAATGTTAGAATAGGCCTCGGAAGGCCAACGGTACCGACCGATCGCTGTTTCATCCTCAGTCTATTAGCGTCATTGGATGCGGGTGTGGGGGAACTTTCAGTCCGCACACGACTCTCTCGTTAAGTAGTACCTCGACTGGCATCACGATGTTGAGTGCATATCAGTAGATGAACGACCAGGAACATTATTAACACCACTATGTCCCCTAACAATTGCTACAGTAAACCAACAATTACCGTGAAAAAGTATCGTTAAGATCTAAAATTAAAATCACATCCTACATAAACTACAGTACCATCAAAAATTGCATGAGAAGTAACAGATTTAACGGGTATTTTATTCTTCTTATCAGCAGCGGTATAGTGAATTTTTGTAAGTCTCGTATGGGTATATAAGGCGAGCGCTGTCGCTTCTCAGGAATGGTCTGCTCCACAGGCAACTGCACTGGACGCCAACTAGTCTCTTCGTAGAAGACTACATCGCCATTCAAGAGATACTAGACATAAGTCTAATGATAAATGTAGAGCTGACTACTACCGCTGCTGATAAGAAGAATAAAATACCCGTTAAATCTGTTGCTTCTTGTGCTATTCTTGGTGGTCCTGCAGTTTTTGAAGGATGTAAATTTAGTTTAGATCTTAATGATACTTTTTTTCATGGTAGTGGCTGGTTCACTGAAGCAACTGTTAGGGGACAAAGCGGTGTATAATATGTTCCTGGCCTGGAGAGTTTTTCTGACCATGAATGTTATTGTTTTTTGAACCCATCATGTTGGGGATCAGGCTAATAAGGATTTTGGAAAGTCCTAGTACGTGTCTAATTTGCCTTTTACGTTGAATGTTCGCAACAGACGTAAGATAAATTCTGATGAAAGTGTTCATGTTTGGATAAAAGGTAAAGGTCACTCATGCAAGTGCCAGTCACAGCTGATGGTGTTTAGGTTTCACTATCTGACGGGAGCTATCCACCGCGGTACGGGTATCGACAGAGAACATGAAAGGTGATCACAAAAGTTAACCATATTGCGAATGGTCAAATGTGGAAAATAAGTCCTGTTGTCACGTCAAGCAATCAGTCTAGACTCTCAGTAACATTGGAGAGTGGACAAGGTCCATCTAATCAGCTAACATGGAGATGGCTATCTGGAGATTTGAAAGAGTTATGGAATTTGGTCGGGAACTAATCGAAAAAAGGCAAGATTTAAACAACTGCAATCTTTAATTACTCGACTGATCCAGAATTGGATAGCCGACCGCACTGGCCGAGCGGTTCTAGGCATTTCAGTCCGGAACCGCGCTGCTGCTACAGTCGCAGGTTCGAATCCTGCGTCGAGCGTGGATGTGTGTGTCGTCCTTAGGTTAGTTAGCTTTAAGTAGTTCTAAGTCTAGGGGACTGATGACCTCCGATGTTAAGTCCCATAGTGCTTAGAGCCAACCAGAATTGGATAACGACTTGAATGAAAGTACACTACTCCTGATTGCAAGATCCCATGAAGGACGGCACACGTGTAAGTATGAGCACGAGCAGAGCCAGAGTGAATACTACCAGTCCGGGCGCTGACCCTCACCTACACAGACATTCGTCTTGGACCGCTGTCTATACTGAACTCTCTCATCAGGCCCCTTCCACGTTGGCATTTCTGGACACCGCCCCGCGGGGTCTCCAGCATGATCATATACGGTCACCACCAACGCACTGCCACCCTCTCGGCTCGACACGTGATCTCACGATCACACGATAATTCGTGAGTGTACATAACATATCCGGCCAATGCCCAAACGAACCCCCTTTTTACTCCGAGTACTTTCTAGATAAGTAATGCATTCTGGCTGCTGGTCTGTTGACTTTCAGGCGTTGGATTTTGAAAATATTCGATACCTCGCCTCCTTAGGGAAAAATCTGTAGGCGCTGTCGTCAGCAACAGCAAATTTTTATGCAAGGTTTCTCACAATTTTTATCCCATTAACCGGGAAACATACACATTTGCTTCACAGTAATGTTCAAAAGACACATAATTGCTTTACAATTGTGTACGACAGAAATACATATATCTCAAACTTTTCCTGTTAAGAGAAACATTCACATTTTGACATTTCACTCTCAGTATTATCGTTACACATTCTAACACCCGGAATGAGATAAATTTTATTTTGCAGTATAAGACATTTCATCAACTTTACAACGAATCACAATGGATACATCTATGTACATTTCATAACATTATTACAGTTTCAATACGTGAAAGAGAAAACACTTTATACTAGTATTTTCACAGTTTCTACCAGTGTAATCATTCTTCAGCGTTTGTCCGTTTTTGTATTAACCCTTTGATAAACACCACTTCTAACTTCTATTCTAATGTGTCCAGCAGGCACTAGAAATTTGTCAAACATAACCTCTGCACTGTCTCTCGACATGCTTTTCTTACGGCGGTACCTGACTATATCCCTCTCTGGGCATTGATTTACGATAATATTTTTACCACATATTTTTCTACAACACTCTTTATCCATTATTTACACACAAATTTAAAACAGTCTCAGCAACATTTACAATATCTGCATACACAACGTAATGTTACTAGAAAAATAACAACACCAGAGCCCATGACAACCCAGAAAGAGAAATGACTTAATGAGAAGCTGCTGAAGGCACTTCTCTGCTGGTATTCAGTCACACATTGTAGGCCATCCAGTTTGTCCTGCAACAGTTGGGTTATCTAACTGCCTAATTGTAGATTTCCTTGGCAGTTCCATATTGAGTTCATTTGTATTCTTCCTCTTATTATTCACTATGCAGCAATCTATTTTCATGCTTAACTTTGGCACAATGTCACTACTGAGGACATCTGTCCGTGTTATATGCTCAGACTGTATCGCCATCTGAGTCGTATACTCACATTTACCTAAAAGATTTTAACTTCACTGCGCCTCGGAGCATGATATCTGTGGGACATCCGTCATGACAGATGTCGGTAATGCCTTCGTCTTAATACTTAATGATGTCCACAGACTTCCATTTAACAACATTCTGTTCTGCACGCAATCAAGCAGAACTTATCCTACTGGTTGCAGCATCTTAGCCTCACACTTCTCATGGTCATATGTGAACAAATGTATAAATACGAGTCTGCATAATCCGAAGCTCCAATCTACCGTCTTACAATGTAACTGACCGTTATTTAACTTCGCATACTGAAGTTTGGCGTCATTAGTTAGCAGTAGCTCTTTCTCTGGGGCAATATACGTAAATAAATTTCTCGTTCCGTCCACTTCTGAAGGTAATGGTAGTATTTTGTAGAGGTTATACACAACATTCTCTACTAGTGGGGCGGTTAACACCTAACTTAAGATGTTTTCAACAAACAAAACATCCAGATCAACGGTTATGATTAATTAGTATCCTCCGTGTACTTTCAGATCGACAGGGAATCACTTGTGTTGGATGTCATCTTTTGTTAGTTCTAGATACTTTACGATCTGAACTTATCAGTTGCGGCTCCAGAATCACTTTCTGAGCGTTGAAAATCGCTGATACTCGTAATACATTTCGTATTCCCAATTTAATTCACTGAAAATGTTCTTCAATTGTATCGGCTGTTCGTTAACGGCGGTAAAAAGTACGGGTCGGTGTAACAATTTTTATTTGCTGTTCTCAAATTCTGCTATGTGCCGGCTTAATTGCCCTGTCAGATCAAGTGCCTGTTTTATTTTTCATACGTTCCATTTTAGCGCCAATTCGCCACTGTTGCACTCTGTTGCACTCATTTTCAGTAATGCCAACCTGTCTTTACAATATCAGTTTGCTCGCCATGCGACAGTACACTCAGATTTCTCTCTCAGTTCCATGAAATTAAAATAACTCACAGTTTTCCACGTTACACTGTAAATTTTCACTCGACCCATATTGTCATAACACAGTGCCGGTGAAGACTGAAACTTCGTTACTTGCGTGTAGGGTTCTTGTCTGGTCTTCTCAACCCCAATGAGGAGTAGGATAGCACCGACGAAGCAGTATGAAACCTACATCTGGAATTAGAAAAATTCCTTTAGTCTGTTCGCATGAATTGTGAGATATTTATTTCTTTTCAGACTGCTTACAACATTAGGCCCATCTGTTCGTACCGTAGTGTATAGGCCTCGCCTTTGTGTGTCTTCTTTAAGTGATCTGTCGCGTCGTACGCTCTCATCAAACAGCAGCTTTCGCTTTTGAGACCTATCGTAATATTCCTTATTTTGTATCCCATATCCCGCATTCCGTGTTCTTATACGTCGGTGCATTTTTTGTAGGTGCTCCTTTAGCTCTGCCACATGATCATCAAAATTGTACCTCACTCCAGGTGAATCTTTCTGTAGTATACCTGGAATGTTAGATGTTCTTCCAAAGAATAATTCATGCAGCATATAACCTGTCGCACTATACCGCGAATGGAACACAACTGCATAAACTTGTTTGCGCTCTGTTTACACAGTGTAGCTACATTTCCGTTAATACAAAATTGCTGAGGTTTTCGTGGTCACTTGTTGACAAACTGCCTGTTGGCTTCCGTCTTGGGTTCTTCTGCCGACGTTCGTCTGATGATTTTTCTGACCTTTCGTCAGCACGGGCGGCTGGCATTGTCAAAGATTCACCCTCCACTGCTGGTAGTCGACTGAAGCAGACTGTATGTACCTGGCGCGCCAACGTCCAAGGGCTTCCCTGCGGTCATTTCCGGTGCGGTTCTCTTGCTGGCTGCAACAGTCAGCTGCAGGACGGGCAGCCAGGATCCGTTCACCCTGATACTTTCTTCTTTCTTGTTGAAGCTATTCTCGTGCTTTTGTATTTTATAGCTTCTCTGAAACAAGCGTGTCGGCGACGCGGAACTTCTGGCTATAGAGAAAATCTATCACACCCTCTTGTTCAGAGAAGCTATAGAAATATCTAAACACCAGAATAGCTTCAACAGCGAAGAAGGAAGCCTCAGGGTAAACAGATCCTTGCTGCCCGTCCTGCAGCAAACGACCGCCGCAGGTAGTAAGAGAACCGAACCAGTAATGACCGCGTAGAAGCCCTTGGACGTTGGCGCGCCAGGTAGTCTACATATGAAGGGCTTATTTCAATGGTGGTACAAGTCCATTTTTGTTCATTGTGAGTCGTAAATGAGCGCTGAAAAATCTGCAGTTGAGATACCAGAAATATTCAAGCATATGGCTTCTTGCTAGGGATGAACCTTTCCATCTGTTTGTTTGGACCACTAACTGCAGAAGCATTATAGGCAGAAAAGTGGATGTAATGGACTTGTACCACTATTGAAATAAGCCCTTCATATAGTCTGCTCCAGTCCATTACCAGCAGTGGAGGGTGAATCTTTGAGAATGTCAGCCACTCGTGCAGGCGAAACGTCAGACAAATCATCAGTTGTACGTCGGTCGATGAACCCTAAACAGAAGCCAGCATCTCCGTTAATGTTGATGCGACCTCTCTAACCTGCGAATGCTTGAGGGTCGTAACTAGTTTCCTGTATCTTCTTGATACGTAGTAGTTTACATACACTTTTCACAGACTCACTCACAAAATTACGTCCCACCTCACTTAACAATACTGACAGTATTCCGCACCTCAGTATAAAGTTCTCAACTAATACTCTCGCCACTGTGTCAGCATTTTGCCTTTCAATTGGTTCAACTACCATAAACTTCATCAGCGCATCCTGAAAGTAAGGCTATTCTTGTTCCCTTTGTCCGTCTGCTTTAATGAATCTACTCTGTCAACATCACGGCTTTCGAAAACGTGCTCAGATATCTTCGCAAGCTCTAGAGATACCTTTATGTGCTACCTGGTGATCTTACTCTTTTGACCTCTTTGGCATTTGCGGATAAATTCTTCTGTATCTTTGTTCCTACCGTTTCATACTCAGTCCTTCTTTAATTGCTCATAGGTACTCGCTTTGCCCTGATGTCCTGCAGTGGGATGATCATGAAACTGTTTTAATACTGCGGCGTTTTCAGTCGCACATATTTATTCTGTCATTCCCGACTCAGCTGTCTCTTGTTTCCTGTTATATCCTTGATGCACCTCCGGCATTCCTGAATAGTATCTATCACTGTTCTCGGATCAACTGTTTTCTTGTGACCTGCATCCTTGTCGGCCCCACCTATGACCTGCTCGCATCCGCCAACAGCCCCTCTGTCGTAGCCTTCCGGTGGTTCCCCGACCCGCGCTGCGAGTTCCGTTTCCGCCGTGACTTGACCTAGGCTACAGGTCACCTTCCTGTAGCGCACAAGCCGTCTTGATCTCTCTTCCACTCGCGAAAGTGCGTCGGCGTCTTGATTCCGTTTGGCACTCTAGTACAGCATCTGACAGTCATATTCCTCCAGCTTTAACCTAAATTTCATCAATCTGGATGACAGATCTTATATACTACGCGCTCACGTCAGGTGTTTATGGTCAGTACATATCAGGAACTTCCTTTCATATACACACGCTCTAAAATATTTCACTGCCCAACGAATGGCCAACATATCCCTCTCAATAACGTACTGTACACTCATTCTGCCTTGTCCAACGTCTTCGAGGTGTAATCGACAAGTACGTCCCTTCCGATTTTTCCATGACTTAAAACCACTCCAATGTTTGATTGGTAGCATCCGTTGTAATTATGAAGTCCTTTCTAAAATCTACTCCAACGGCCTTGCCGCAGTGGTAACACCGGTTCCTGTCAGATCACCGAAGTTAAGAGCTGTCGGGCTGGGCTAGCACTTGGATGGGTGACCATCCGGTCTGCCGAGCGCTGTTGGCAAGCGGGATGCACTCAGTCCTTGTAAGGCAAACTGAGGAGCTGCTTGATTGAGAAGTAGCGGCTCCGGTCTCGGAAACTGACATACGGCCGGGAGAGCGGTGTGCTGACCACATGCCCCTCCCTATCCGCATTCAGTGACGCCTGTGGGCTGAGGATGACACGGCGGCCGATCGGTGCCTTTGGGCCTTATGGCCTGTTAAGGGGGAGTTTAATTTAGTTTTTAGTTCCAAAATCCAGGCACTGCAGAATAGGCGGACTGATCAGCTTCTCTTTCAAATGCTGAAAAGCGTCTTGTTGCTCGACACCTCAGCAGTATTTTAACGTCACAGCCCATTAATTAGGATTTAATTATTTCACCTGGAATTAATATGAAAAGAAATTCTGGGTTGTGAACTATTTTTTTATTAAAATGGAAAGCAATGGTGGCAATGTTAAAAAAGGAACTGGAGCCTCTTCCGTTAAATGACTAACTTAATTCTGAACTTTTACGAAAGTTAACTCAATTTTTTCTGAAAGTAGCTACGGCTCACAGATTTGGCTTGCAGAGCAAATATTTTAGTAGAATTTGTTACTGACTGTGAAGTGAAACATGTTTTGTTACTGACTGTGAACTGAAACATGTTTCCTTGCGGAGCCGTCTCAGGCGCTGCAGTCATGGACTGTGCGGCAGGTCCCGGCGGAGGTTCGAGTCCCTCGGGCATGGGTGGGTGTGTTTGTCCTCAGGATAATTTAGGTTAGGTAGTGTGTAAGCTTAGGGACTGATGACCTTAGCAGTTAAGTCCCACAAGATTTCGCACACATTTGAACATTTTTTTTTAGTATTAAACTGATAACCGAAGTTCGTAATATTGAAATGTTTGCAGGTTCTATAGTATTTCACAAACAAAACTCTACTGCACAAACTACAATAAACAAAAGGAATACTTCCGTGTTTAAGAAAACACACAAAATCATGAATCTGTAAGGGAGGGACAGGTTTATATGTCAATTATGTTTGAACTTCAACAGTATATTTTAAACAAATAAAAGTCAACTTACACTATTCCACACAGCCTAATATTTGAAACAAAAGGTCCTCTATATGAAACGCACTATAATCAAACACGCACTTGGTACGCTGACATCTAATAACAGTTCCAACAGCAAATAATGAAGTAACAGCTTAAGGAAGATCTACTATGACCATTTCATCGGATCCGCAGAATCAGTTGCGTAACATGAGTTAAGGTAACAAATAGAAAAGAGAAAAAGAGCAGAGCAAAAACAAGAAGAGAACAGTGCACTTGTTACAGGACTATTTATACTAATTACGCATTACGGTCTTTGTATAATTATTGATATATTATCCAGAGGTGTCTAGCATAGCTCCATTACTTTGGGCAAATTTCTTTAATAAATAATTAAGCGCTTCGCGATTTTGCAGAAGTTTCTTACAAAACGCCGGTAGTATCCCACAAGGCCTAAATACGCCTTTAATCGCTTCGTCATTTTGGGCTGTGAGCACTCCTTTATCATCTCCACCTTGTGTGGATCTGGCCTCAAACCCTGGGACGATAAAATATGACCCAAATAGCACACTTAGTTTCGCAAAGACTCACACTTGCCCACTTTTAGTTTTAAATTGTGGAGTCTAAACCTTTCGAATATCTCCGTCAGCCGCACATTATGTTTCTCTAAGGAGGAGCCAAATAGATGAAAAATTTTACACCCTGTAGCCCTGTCAAGACGGAGTTCATTAACTTCTGAAATGTACTAGGAGCTGTTTTAAGACCCATGGGCGTTCGTTTGTACTCGTACTGCCCATAGGACATACTGAAAGGCGTCTTTTCTCGATATTTTATTTAATAAGACTTGATAAGTCGAAATTCGAGAAGTACTTTAACTTTTCTAAGTGCGAAGATTCTCCTTTAGCACATTTATTCCTGATTTCAGCTGCGGTTTGTTTTTACTGACATGCTTCACACTGAACGATTGCCGCAAGAATTTCCGCTCCGAAACTGCCTCTGTTACCACCCGTCGACAGTCTACAGATACACTCTCGTCTGTAGTGTTCAGGACACTCGTCAGGCATTCTCCTGATTATACTTTTACTAATACCTCAGGCAAATACACGCCTTTGGTGATTTCCTGTTTCGGAATTATTCGGAGTGATAGCCTCTCTCATTGCATTCACCTCTCTTTTTCTTCGACACACCCGTTCCTCCTGAGGTCCTATTTTTAATTCTGAAATAATTTGTTTGCTATCTTTTTGATTCTTTCCGGCATTACCTTTTGCCCGTCTCTGTGGCGTTCCGAGGATACTGAGTTTCTGCCACTATTCGATCTCGCCTTTCCACATGTTTCTCTCTTTGCACTTAAGCATCTCTCGAAATGTACTATGTGGAGATCACCCTGTGTCTCCGTCATCTTTCCCTTCCACGCCTTTCGCTCAGCGTCTGAGGTTTCTCTTACAGAGCCTTCTCTTTCTTGTATCTGCACAGCCGCACCAAAGTTTCTGTCTTCTAGTACCAATCTGCACCGGGTAGAGCTCACACTCTTGCTTCGTTTTCATTATAATTCGTTCCCCGAGGATCCACAGTCTTCCGGTGGACTCTATGTTCTCTGAAAAAGTCTCGGCCCAGCATCGCGTCAAATGGAAGATCCACTTCTTCCCTGCCGTGCGGGGTAGCCGCGTGGTCTGCGACGCCTTGCCACTGTCTGCACCGCTCCCCCATCGGAGGTTTGGGTCCTCCCTTGGGCATGGGTGTGTGTGTGTGTGTGTGTGTTGTCCTATGCGTGGGTTAGTTTCAGTAAGATTAAGTAGTATGTAAGCCTAGGAACCGATGACCTCAGCAGTTTGGTCCCATATGAACTTACCAGAAATTTCTAATATTCCACATCTTCCCCAATTACTTGGAAACGATGTCTCATTCGCATTCGTTCCTCTTTCGTAATTCGAGAGTTACATTTCCCTCTGTCCTTGCAACAGTATTAGCTATTCCCCGAATCCTGATACGTTCCGCTGGATTATACCATCCACTGTTCGTCAAACTACTTCTCCTAACTACGCTTATCTGTGCACCAGTATAAATCTCAGGCAATTAGAGTGCCGTCCTGAGATTCCAATTGTATAAACTCATTTTTACTGTCACATCGATCGTTAATATATTTCCAGGTAAGGCATAAGGCGACTGCTTTCTTATGCCATTACTTAGTTTTCCTGGCTTTTACATCTCCTATGTAGATTTTGTGCATGGCAAACATTTTCTGGGCAGTCTCTCGCGCAGTAATCATTCTGTGTAGATTTAAAAATTCATTCCAGACTTCAGATGCACACATCGGTCTCTATGACTTGGCGAATTACAAAGTGGGCACTTAACTACTCGTGACTGATCCGTTTCCCTGTCCTTTGTTGATACATCTTTCTTATTCGTTTATCTGTACGACACTCTCACGCCATATGGCCTGGATTCCCACACGTGAAGCACTTGCTGGCTTTCTTCTCGGTCTGGAGCACCGCATCACCAACTGGGGCGATCATCTGTTCTCGGGCCGCGGGATGGCACTCTCCTCTGGCAAAGCTGTCTCTACAGCCTGTGCTAACGTTAGCTGCTCACCTCGCGCACGCACTATTGTCTTTATCCTGTCATCGTAAATCCCTTGGATAAACACTCTCAATTTTCAGACGAGAGCACGGCTGCCTTCTAGCTTCGATTCTAGCATGGTGACTCTGATTGCTTCTCTGAAATGGTGCGGCATGTTATCCAACCT
The DNA here is from genome assembly GCF_021461395.2 of Schistocerca americana. Classification (NCBI taxonomy): domain Eukaryota; kingdom Metazoa; phylum Arthropoda; class Insecta; order Orthoptera; family Acrididae; genus Schistocerca; species Schistocerca americana. The sequence goes on from NC_060124.1 coordinate 223,919,718, forward strand.
TGAGCCCCACTGGGCTATACTTTCGCCCCTTTCTTGCCGATTTGCAAACAGCTGATATGTGTAGGAGTTCAGTACCCATTTACCAGCATAGTTTTATACTAATATAGCACGTGTGGGGCGGCGGGTGGAATTTTGTTGTTGTTATATAAAATGTAGAATGTAATGTAGAAAAGATGCATTTCCCGGCCGATTAGCAATATATGTGGGGCGGCGGGTGGAAATTTTTGTTATATAAAATGTTCCTATTATTTATTTAATGCTGTTGTTTGCCGTTCTCAACACTGGCTCTCTAACTACAATATTGACAACCAGAAAGTGATTAGCAAACATGAAGGCTGTAATTAGAATTCCTAGTGCCCACTTCATCTGAGAAATACACTTATAGCTACAGCTTATAGCTCTGAGGAATTAGGAGATTGTCTGGGATTCATAATCAAAAACGATTCTGTCTAAAATGTTCATTATATTCTGAAAGTCACAGGCCAAAAGGAATCCACACAATCCAACTAACAGAGCAGTTCAGAGTCTAATGCGCTGATGCAACTATAACTGTTCAAATTAAAGGTTTAAGTGAACGCTCGCCATAATTTGATGATAATGTTCATCAAACGCATCGCTAAATAATGGTAGAATGTCTGTCCCGTGGCGGCACGTGAAAATACGACATACGCAAACTGAAGATATATCATTAAAGTCATCCCAGAATTAACACTTCACTCGAAAATGATTTCATGGTTACACATATCCCAAGTAACTTATTACGGCATCCGAGGCTGTTTATAGCAATGATACCGATGCGACGCGACTCCCGGCACAGGTGGTGCGCTAATCAGCGTCTGGAGAGAACTGGGGCCTTCTTCTCTTGCGCAGCGTTCTTATCTATAAAGCCGCGGTGCCGACGGCTATGGGAACGCCTGATTAAATCCGCTCTCCCGACTAGCCGCTGGGCTAGTAATGCACCACTTTAAGTTATTGAATAAATCATTGCTTCCTTTGCTGACGGCTGATGAAGCTCTCAATTTAAATGTGCAATCAGCACACAGGTAAGTAATCATAATAAAAGTCTGACGTGGCTAAGTCAAATATTTTGGGTGAGAGAATTAATTTAATTGCACTACACGCAGTAGACGAGCTCTGAACTTGCCCTTTGGAGATACGCTATCGCTATAGTTTTATAGTTATTCAGTTGAAACTTCTCATATCTTTATGATTATAGCGGATCTCCCTTATACTTAAATTTAAACATCCTAGCCTTATTTATTCGCCTACTTAATCTATCTTGCTTCCTTAATTTTTAAGACAAAAACCAGAAAATCATGAATTTCAACTAAAATTTTAATTTGTGAGATCCAGAATACTGTTTCTACTAAATTATTATGAAAAAGGAATCTAAATATAAATTTTTAAGTTTCTAGCTCTTTTCTGTTGCGCCAATGATTTTTACAGAAGAACGTCCAAATTTCGAAAATGGTTAAAGTTATTGAACTTATATTCAACACATATTGATTTAGTATTACTCCTGACATGCTAGAAACGTTTCAGGTTATTTACTTGGTTTGTAAAGTATTGCGCAACATTTCTGACGTCAGAGCTAGTTACAGCGGACTGGCTGGCACACAATGGAAAGACTGATGTGAATTTTATACGGCGTGAGTAGGCTGCTTCCCTACACACGCACACTCATGAAGGGCGCTTAGCTCTCTGGCTAATACATTGCTCGTTACATGCTGAGCCCACTATTTTAGTTTCAACAAATTTAGAAGAGTGTCATGCTGCTCTTGGTCTATGAGTGGAAATGCTAGATCACAATTGTCAAGGAACTCGTTTAAAGAGTTCTTAGTGCCATCAAACGTTTGAGTCATTAATTTTAGCACATCTGAGAAACTGGCCCCTTTGTGATTAAGACGCATCACAGCCTGCACCGGAAACACTATCTCCGTCTCGTGATATGCCAGCTAGTCTTTCAACTCACCGTTTGAGTTCTCACCACTGCCGTTGAGCAGTGGCGGCTCGCTTTGCTGGCCTAACTACTTCTGGCACCGGTATCGATAGTCGCCTCCCTTGTGACTTATCTTTGGTTTTCGTCGTTGAGGTGTGGAGGCTCGGCGTGGAGGTGCGAGTTGTGAACGACACGTGACGGAAGGAGTGGGACTGGAGCAGCAGAGTCTGGCAGCGGGGTTTGGGTGGGTCGATGTGGGTTTGACAACGGGTGTACCCAGACGGGTCGCCGAGTGACTTGTCGAAAGTTTGGCAGCCGCTGAAGAAAGTGTCTCAGTTCGTGCTCTGGAGTTCTGGTGACGCGGGCCTCCTTGTGTTATTTGAAAAGACGTGTGCGGTGGCTAGAGAGGGCCAGTGATTGTTAGTGCGTGCTTTCTGAATCCACGTGATTCTGTTAATTGGTAAACCGCGTGTGTGTCTTCGCTTGGGGTGCGATCTTATGAATTAAAGTGGTAACAGCGGTGAATGGCACTGTACCCGATCGTGGTACTGTATCTGGTACTGGCTATCAATTTGTGTGTATTTTAGTCATAACTGAACTACATAGGGCTACTACTGAGTGAAATATCCTGCCTTGCTTACGAGTTTAATTGCACCTGATTTGTATGTACCTGTGCCCTGTATGTTAGATGTACTCGCTTATCATCTTACCTAGACAAAGGTGTATGTATTTATTGTGTACGACAAAATCCATTCTAATTATCTGTGCCAATCTCAGCGAGTTTCCCCTGACCTGATAAAAAGCCTTGTGAAGGCTTATTTAAGTCTGGATTTAACTATTTGTTTTAGGTAAGATTACGAGTTGTATTTATTTTGCTAAGGCGAGTCTCATCATTTGTGAGTGTATATTCAGTTATTGTTTGAGGGTTCTGCCTCGCCTGTGATTTATATTCACAGTCGATTGCGAAACAAGTTAGTCTGCTTTGGTGTCTGCAGCCGTGCCTTTTGGCCGCTACCTTGGCGGCATCCTGCTCAACGCCCGAGGTCTACGTTGAGTAGTTTTCAAGTTCCTTGGAGCTATACTTGGGTTGAGCGACTGTCACCAGGGTTTCAGGCTCCGTAGGTTGAAGGGATTAACTCATGAACTTCGTAAATTACGATTTAAATTTCATTCTTACCGTTCATAAACTCAGATGCTTTTTGTTTAATGAATATTGTTTGATTTTGCTTACACTGCTATATTTCAGTAGTTTGTCATCTTATATGCTACTACATTTCTGATGGTTTTCATGTTGTTATTAACCTGGAATTAAACTGATCAGTATGTTTTTCTTAAATAAATATTAATTTGGTGAAAACGACGAACTGTCTAATGTGTCTCCCTTCCACGTGTCGATGTTTGATCGTTTCCTGCCCTGAACCTGTTACCTGGGTATCAGCCGTTGCTTTGGTGAGGCTTCTGCTGCGAAGCGTTGCCTTGCGCCGTCGCTCGTCGTCACCTCTGTCGCCGATGCTGGTCTGCCTTCCGCTGTCTCACGCAGCCGTCTTCAGCCTCAGGCCTCTATCTGAGCTGCTGCCGCCGCTGGCTGTCCTCACGCCGTATGTTACCCACGCCCCTGTTTGTCGCCACCGGTAATGCTGCACCACCTCTGCGTCGTCTTCAATCCCGTGCCGCCCTCTGAGGCTGCCGCTGCCGCTGGCTGCGTCTCTCACACTTGTCTGCGACCTGGCGCCGCTGTCGGCAGCTGCCGATGCCGATGGACTGCCTCTGTGTGCCGTCTGCAATCCTGCTCTGCCCACCGTGGCTCCAGTTGCCCTCGCGCCGTTGTCCACGTCCTCTCGCTGCCGTGGGATTTCGTCGTCCAGGCGCCGTCCGTCCGTTCCTACTGCACCGTACCTGGCCTACTTATAGGACGCCCTCTCTGGCCCCAGGCGCCGTGTGTCCGCTGCTACCGAGGCTACGCCGGCCACGGTCGCCTTCTGTGATGTCCTCCTTGTCCCCAGATGCCGTCTGTCTGTTGCTGGGCTGGTGCTGGCCTCATCTTCCGTCTTCTCCAGGCGCTGTCGTATCGTCGGTCGCAACGTCTCCTTCTTCTTCTCGGGAGGTCTTTTACTCTCCAGGCTCCTGGATCTGCCACTGGCCTGCCTACGAGTTATTCCTACTTAGGCTATCTGGAGACTTCGGCGCCACCTCAGTGGATGCACAGTCTGTGGTGCTCGGAATACGCCCCATAGCAATCACGATCAAATACAGAGCTGCAAGGTACTGGTTAAAGACGGGGAGACTAGATAGGGTAGACACAATAGCTAGTGGGCCGACACAGACGATGCGTCACCTTAAAATATGGCGTTAGGACACATGGCAAGGCAAGTGGGATGTAAGTGATAAGGGACGTTGAATAAGGGACGTTGACTGCACGACTTCCTCCCTGATATAGAGGAGCGGTCAAGAATCAAACGCCGACCTCTGTGACCGAGCGGTTCTAGGCGCATCAGTCCGGAACCGCACTGCTGCTACGGTCGCAGATTCGAATCCTGCCTCGGGCATGGATGTGTGTGATGTCCTTAGGTTGGTTAGGTTTAAGTAGTTCTAAATCTAGGGGACTGATGACCTCTGATGTTAAGTCCCGTAATGCTTAGAGCCATTTGAACCATTTTTAAGAATGAAACATATCGATCGCAGCCGCGGTATGGTACATTTCCTAACAGGACACGAACCTTATCTCACGCACTTAAACCGCGTGAGTGAGGCAGACACCTATATGCACATGCTGGGGAGAAGGTTCCCCAGAACACACTCTTTTTCTGCGGGGAATACGCGAGGAATAGACATACACTACACCTAGACTTCACAGAAAGAGATGTAGACATAAACACAGGAATAAGACATGAAGAACAATGGGCACAATTAAACGTATTGACAAACAGTATATTAAAAACAACGCATGAAGGGTTCCTGCGGACACATAACAGACACGCCTATATGCAACGTAACAAGAGCCAGCAGAGGGCGGACAGCGATACCTACAGTGACAGTGAAAACAGTGACAATGAGGAGGGACAGGAAGAGGCAGAAGAGATATGACAGTAAATAAGCATAAGGCGCTGGCGATCTAGCCAAAAAATCACCAAATGCTGTACACGGATGAGCACCTAAGGTTAATACATAGGATTAGCAGTACTATTTCTCTACTAATAACCATTTGTGAACGTGTGTGTGTGTGTGTGTGTGTGTGTGTGTGTGCGTGTGTGTGTGTGTGTGTGTGTGTGTGCATGTGTGTCACTGGCAGTCAACGACTCCAATAAACCATTCCGAGTATTCATCGTCAGTCACAATCGATGATGACACTAACAAATCTCTCTTCTATCCTATCATCCTTTTATATTCTTCTTAAATAAAAACAACAACATTCTATTTATATTTCAGCCCTAATTATTGTTATTTTGAAAAGTACTATTCTTTCTAAATGTTGTAGATTCAACGAAAGAAAAGAAAACTGCAAAAGGATGAAAAACGAAAATTGTAAGATGTACGACCTGAACATCAGGTAACAGCTCTATAATTTGGCAATAAGTAAAAGAAAAAAAATCAAGCAATGAAAAAGGTGTTCTCAAAGCCGTTCCGTCGTTTAGCTTGATGTCGGGCTGAGTAGATTCGATATTCCAATTATTATTCCAGTTATTCCTGATAACTGAAAGCAAATCCACAACCTACCCCACACCTGCACCAGAAAATAGAGCCCCTACGTCCCATCCAGTCAGAGGCCTAGACGCTCAGTGACATTGGAGACTGGAGAAGGTCCGTCTAGTCAGCTAACGTGGAGACGGCAAACTGGAAGTTCTAAAGACTTATGAAACTTGGTCGAGATTTAATCTAACAATGGCCAGACTTTGATAACTGCAGTCCTTAATTGCTCAACTGAGCCAGAATTGGATAATGACTTAAATGAAAGTACACTACTCCTCATTCCAAAATGGCAGCTAAGTATGAGCGCGAGCAGAGCCAGAGCGAATACTACAGTCTAGGTCCTGGGCCTGACCTACACAGACGTCCCTCTTGGACCGATGTCTGTACTGAACTCCCTCACGGGCTAAGTCGCCTCCGCCATTATACGGTGGCAATTCCAGACATCCTCCTGTGGGGCCACGAGTATGACCATACATGGTCACCGCCAACTCACTGCCGCCCTCGCGGCTCGACACGTGAGCTCACGTGATACCTATTTCCGGCCAACACCCAAACCAACGCCCTTCCTGTGGCATCTCCTTTGTACTCTGAGTACTTTCTAGAAAACTAATTCGGTCTGGCTGCTATTCTGCTACCTTTCAGGAGTTGTATTTTTTTGAAACATGTGACACTGCAAACCTATCAGTGGACTCTTCTAGTGAGGTCAGTAAACTGCACTGTGATGCACAATGACTCTCTCACAGCGTCTGCAACTGGATTTGGCGGAGCGTCTCCGTGACGCTTTCGGGCATACTAAATAAAGCTGTGACGAAACGCTCTACTCTTCTTCTTCTGATCTTCTCTGTTTCCTCTATCTGTCCCATTTGGTACGGATCCCAAACTGACTAGCAACATTCAAGTATTGGCTAGACGATGGTTTTGTAAGCTAGCTCCCTTATGAACAGTTTACGCTTCCTGAGAATTCTTCTAGTGAATACCAGTCTGGCACCGTCCTTACTTGCGATTCATTGTAAGGTGTCGTTCCACTTTAAATCACTCTGTACGCATACCTCCTGTGACTGCTACACAGTCTTGTAGCCGAAGGTCTTCCTGTCTGTTTATGCGCAACTTGTCACATCTATGAATCACTGATCAAGGACAACAGGTATTTTCGATATTCGTTGATCCCACCAAGGCGATGGACTTAGTAGTGCACTGTAGACTGTTTACGAAGGTACGACTAAATGGAAAAAATTCCCCACGTATATGAGCGGCTACTAAATTTTTTTAGCAATAGAACCTAATAATTACGGGTCTGAAAAATTATACTGTAATGTTCGAATACAGAATTAGTGGTGTTCTGATAGACACAGTCACGGCTATTAAACATCTAAACGTCCCGGTATGAAACGGAACGAGTACGTAAGGACGGTAGGGGGGAAGAAGAATGGTCAACTTTAGTTTATTGCGAGAATTTTAGGGAAAGTGTAGCTCGTCTATAAAGGAGACAGTGCGTAGAATATTAGTGCGATTCATTCTTGAGAACCGATCGGAGTTTTGGATCCCAACCACGTCGAATTAAGGGAAGATATCTAGGCAGTTCAGAAACGAGTTGCTAGATCTTTTACCCTTAGGATCTATCAACATGCGAGTATTACCGAGATGCTTCGTGAACTCAAATGGGAATTCCTGGAGGGAAGACGACGTTCTTTCCGCTTAACACTACTGAGCACATTTAGAGAACCGGAATTTGTGGTTGACTGCTGAGATATCCTATTGCCACCAACATACAGTTAACGCAAGAACATCAGAGACAAGACGGGAGAAGTTAGAGCTTGTACGGAGGCATATACAGGGTGTAAATTTTAAGTTGACAAACCAGAATAACTCGAAAATAAGTTGCACACGACAAAATGTATAGAATCCAAAGCTGATTATTTTCGAGGGGGACGTCGGCTGGTGCTAAAATTAGCCTGCCGCCACAGATCCCTGGGGGTGGGGCGGGAGTCAACTTTAAAATTTAAAATGGGAACCTCCATTTTTTATTGCAGAATCACATTCAACGTAAAAAACTAGGTACATTTTGCCTTAAGCATTTGTTTTGATTGGTAGTTGGCGCTGTAATTCAAAAAATCCATGATTTCATTTTTGCGTGGAAAATCGTTACGGATGGTTAAAAAATATTTATTTTGTAAAATTTGATTCGCTAAAACTTAAACTCTCCCTCTCTCCCCATAGGGTGGGGTTTGAGAGAGAGGAATTAGAGTTTTACGAATGTTGAACCAAATATTAATTTTTTCCGCAGATTTGGATAAGTTCTGTTTGTAAAACTATAATTCCTCTCTCTCAAACCCCACCCTATGGGGAGAGAGAGAGAGAGTTTTAGTTTTAGGGAATCAAAATTTTCAAAGTAAATAAGTAATTTTTATCCATCCGTAACCATTTTCAACGCAGAAATGAGAACATGGACTTTCTTGAATTACAGCGCCAACAACCAAGAATCAAAACAAAAGTTTAAAACAAAATGTACGTAGTTTTTTGTGTAGAATGTGATTCTGCAATAAAAAATGTGGGTTCTCATTTGACATTTTAAAGTTGCCACACGCCACCTCCTCAGGGGGCTGAGGTGGCGGGCTAATTTTAGCACCAGCGGATGTCCCCCTCGAAAATAATCAACTGTGGATTCTACACATTTTTTCGTGTGTAGCTTATTTCTCGAGTTATTCTGGTTTGTCAACAAAATTTACACCTTGTAGACAGTCGTTTTCCGCTCGCTCCATTTTCGAGTACAACAGGAAAGGGAATGTCTAGCACTGGTAGTTCGCCAAGCACAGCTCTGTGGCTTGCGTAGGGTGTCTCTAGCTGATGGTATGTTTATGATACGGGTCAAGTGCCAATCCCTGAACCAAGCATCGATTCTCTACAGGTCTTCCTACATTTCGCTATAATTTGCAAGCGCTGAGACTGCTCAGACTGACTCAGAAGAGTGACTCCGAACGTGAGGGTCCTGGGAACCTTGCGAGAGCAAAGGGTAAATCACGTTGCTACCAGACGGTCATCATACGAGGAAGAGCTAGAGGCTGGAGCTCACACCTTCCTCACAAGGGAACCTCCCCATCGCACCCCTTTCACATTTAGTGGTAACATTGCCCAGTGGATAGCCCGTCAGAAATTGAACACAGACCAAGCGTGAAAACAGGAAGAAGATGTATTGAATTATAAAAAAAAAAGAAAAATAGAAACAGTGAACGATCCAAGCTCAACAACTACAACATTGAGTAGAGAGATGAAATGCGGCGTCGTGCTTGAGTGGTGACGGTGCAGGAATGCAGAACAGGTGGGCCGTTTTCAAAACATACTCGTACCATTAGTTTTTATTTTTATTTTTCTCCACAACATTATGAACTATCCGTCCGTTGATTAAAATGAGGCTTGGCATTTGTCATGCTATACATTGGTTATAGAATATGAATCATGTGGTAAGAATACATTATTGCCGCAAGCAAATGTGATGGATAGTGAGATCAGGCGAGCTATCACATAGACGTCTCAAAGAAATGAAAACAATAAATAAACAGATGTGAACTATGTTAGAACAAAGGAATTCAGGAGTAAAAAAATTCTAAAACGGAACGCAACTACAAAAACGTTAGAAAGATATGTTGTGATACAGCATAGAGAAACTGTGCTATTGTGAAACTGTTGCGTTCATTTGTTACAGCTTATGCGACAAACTATTATATTTTGATAATTTTCTTGGGAGTATTCACATTCACATTATCACGAACACCAATATCGAGCAAAGGGGCATATTTCAACCACACAACAGGCGTATAAACTAGGTGCGGCGACAAGAGATTCCTATTATATGACGCGCGTGGTGTCACTAATGCCGTGTATAATACACCAAACGTCGTTTTCGGCGGAGGATTAGGTTAAGTTGACTTGTCATCAGAGGTCAGCGGTTCCTATTCGAAAGACACTTCCTTTCGGTTACTGATAGAGTAGTTGTGCAGAATCATCTTTCATTGTATATCCGTTCCTTACAACTCGCTGTTACAACGAACGTTACACCAAGACACAGACACAAATTTGAATACAGCGAACAGCGGAAAAAAAAATTGGCGCGATAGAGCTTGGAACTTGGTTCGCACCTTTCACAGTCTAACACCGTGACCACTCAACCACAACGTCCTGTCTGCTGCAGCTTCCTCAGTGATACACTTTGTGAGCTTGAACCATTCACTATTTCTATTTTGCTTCTTTTTTCACAGTTCAGTATACCTTCTGGGTTGTCTTACCACTAAATCTAAAGTGGTTGCGATGGGGAGTTTCCTTTATCAGTTGGTTCCAACAACCAACACATGTTTCCTCCCGCGAGAGTTTCCTCACCTAGTGCGTAAGAGACTGGTTATTCGTTGGCAGTTCGGGGTAAAAACCACCTCTACCGATAATGGACAGACGGGCCGGACGTTCTGCAAAATATTTTTAAAACATATTGGTTGGTTAATTCAGAACTGCAGAGAGATATATAAGAAAAGTCAACCCGGAACTGCAAACATTGGAATACATACAACAAATAATAGGAAGTGATTCAGTGTAACGAAAACGTGGACTAATTAAAAAGTTGGCAGCCTAGAGGAGCCAGCATCAAAGGAGATTAAAATATCACGAGCAAAAAGCGAACGATGGCCACCTTGCTTGTTTATATTTGCTGTGGTGTGTCCAGAGCAGCCCATATCAAGGGATGGACAGCAAATCAGAGCAAACGTCCGGGATCGTGGTAACAGATTAACAACCACCTACGCAGTTCTCACGGATGTATGATCGTTCTGCCTTTTCTGTTGAAGCAAACAAACGATACCCCGCCTCCACCCTCCCATCCTAGTCAGAAGCATGACTGGGTTCGCTGCATCCACGATGTTACAATAACAACGCTAATATTGATCCATGACGTGTTGAAGTTTTACTAAATTACCACCACATTCGTATCTCAACGGGCTTAATTCAACGACATAGTGGTCTCAGGCTCAAGAGTATTGATGTACTGGTTAGTTTCGGTTTGGTATCACTATAAAATTTTGTATCCCGCCTGGGAGGCGGCGCGTGGATAAGGAACAGGAACAGGAAAAGATACTAACCCCTCGGTACTGCAGATACGGTTTAAGCACCTTTACTAGTGGATAAACTTATGCAAACATATTACACAACTTGCAAGGTGGTGCTAAGTTGAAGCGAAGTTTCCCGGCTGGCTGCACCTGATGAAATGGGAGAATCTGTAGCAATGCTCGTAGAGCTCTCCAGCGCCGGCTAGAGGGCGCTGTCGTCGGTGTCTGTGGTAGTGCCAACCTAAGCAGTGGCATCGTAGCTATCGATACCACGTAAGATATCTTTAGAAGGCTCCTTATTTCTTACTAATTAACATTTTGACAAAGAAGCCACTGCTTTCTTTGAAAACGTTCTAAGGTCATCTTACTTTCTATATAATGCCGAATTTTGCGATCAGACTGATGGGGTACACAAGGCGAGTCCTCTGTTCCCTCTGCTGGCTAATTTGTTGGTGAGAAAATCTATGGATTTATACTTGTACATATATAATAGACGAAACTGACTGTTGTTGCTGACATGTATAAATCTTAGTTTATTGTATGATCACGAAATCAGAACTAAAAAAAAAAAAAAATAATAAAAAATACTTCGAGGATAAGGCACTGGCCTCGGTAATTTTTAAACCCGCTGTATTGTGAAGGTTTATGGACGACCCATTTGTAGTATGGCCCCTTCGGAAGTATGAATTACATCTGTGTTCGGAGCATGTGAATTCCATCCAAACAAGTAGAGAATTCTTTGAAGTGAACGGATATTCCCAGCAATAGACTCACAGGGAATTGCACATGAAAACAAGGATGCAGGTACGTTATCAGGTAAACGAATGTAATAGTTTCAAATCAGCTGCGTTTGTGCTTTACGTGGGTGCTCTTCTCTCGAACATAGGTAGGATGTTTACCAAACACCATGCCAAAGTGATCTTGCACCATGAGATCATGAACCGCTCGGTGATTCTAAGCCGGTAAATGAGAATAAAAACTGAATAATGAAACAAAGGCGGGACGGTTGCACTAATTCCTGGAAACCTCTATAAAATTAAATTAAATTTTGCGTCTTTATATGAATCCGAAAGGTTAGAAGAGAGATACAATGAAACATTATCCAGTTTTCGTCAAATCTGTCCCAAATAGAAAATATATCACATTTGAAATGTGGAAATTTGTTCATAAGTAGCTTTAATTTAAGAAACTATTCACTAATGAACACAAAACGTATGTAATTTGTTCCTGAAAATTAGCAAACTGCAAAACAATAGTTTGAAGAAAAGATTGAAAAACGCGCCCTAGTCAAATGAAGCTTACCATTGTCAGCACAATATAGAAATTAATCTTCACGTAAATGAGTACCAATAAAGACTATAACCTCTTTCTTCATAACCTATACAGTTTGTATTTTACTATTTCTTTACTACTTTATTAACCTGTCTCAAAATGTGCAAACAAGAATTAGAATAATAACTCCATCTTGAAACTTAGTTTTTGAAAGGTTTCTGACTGTACGAAGCAGACAACGCACTTCGTTGTCATGTAAGAAGAACTCGTAGTTTAAGATGGCTCTGTGAACTATTACATCCTCATAATTATATGTGAACATTTTTGTCAGCTGTGAAAGTGTATCGAAGTCCGAAACAAAATCATCTAGTAAAATAACATTATGACCAGGAGGGTAAATAGAAACACGAAATGTTATCCTGCTGCCGGAACCTATTTTTACAAGGTTACACAAAAGAAGCAACCTAGGAGGTTATCATCAAGTCTTCGTTTTCATCAGATTAAGTAAAGTTAATACAGCTACTCCTTCTTAACTGTGTTCATATTTAGATACTTAAGAGTAGCCGGCAAATTTGACTAACTTTGAATTCAACTGAAAGTTGAAGGTGAATGTCTACGCGGACTGTAAAACACGATCACTTCCAGAATCAAGAATCAGCTGTTGTAGAGTGACACCTAATTAAGTACGCTTGTGAATTTTATTCATCATCTTTGTGTTGCATGCTGTCCTCGAAGAATATACTTCAGTATCCTTATTTTGGTAAGAATGATTAGCACATTAAAAAAATGTCGGATTTACTGCATCCTGTCGACGGTATAACACAGGAGCCAGATTGAGTTTTCTCAAGCGGATGCAGAGACAGTGTCACTTGACCAACTGAATACAGGTTCGGTACATCCTAACCAAGGAGAGTTAGGTCAACGTTAAAAGAAGGGACAGGGGAGGTTGCAAAGCATTTTAGAGCAAATGATGCAACACTGATGCCATTGCTCGAACAAATGTTTATGCTACTACAGAATTTACCAAAAATGCACAGGTTAGTGATAGAGCCACAATTGAAATCCATTATATAACCGAAGTAATTTTAGATATAAACACAGCAATTGGACCCACAAAAACTCACAAAGGTAATGAACTAACCTATCTCGCTAACGAAGTTAGAAAGGAGTCATGTGGCCATGTAATAGCTGTTTGCATCAATGTGAAGAAATTAGAAGAGCATTTTGGAAATAGAGAAAAGTGGGATGACAACTCAGAATCCAGACTGACATTTGTAGAACAGGGAATGATTGACTTAGACTAGAATGTGGAAGCTGAAAATGGTGCAGTAGAAAGAAAATGTAAAGGGTGAGCTAGAAGCGGTTGGTCAGTAAAATATGGAATACATTAATACACTTAATAACGAAATTGAACAAATTTCTAAAGATATACCAGATGAAATTCAAACAATACGGCAAGTATAAAAATACGTGTAAATTTTGTAAATATACAGAAACAATTGCTGCAATCACAACAATGAGCCTGTTCCAAAATATTTTTCAATGCTAGGTATTGTAACTGTTCATATATGTCGACATAAAGCTTTCCTAGTAATAAAGATTTTTACCTGGTAGATTTCACGAAGCCCTGTACAGACAATTTTATGCTTCGTGTGAATGATGATCTCAGAATGAAATTAGTGAAATACATTCTTAGAAGGTGAGGCTTTGTCTAGGACAAACCAACTTAATGGCCATAGTTTAGCTTCTGATGAGTCATAAACAGGTTTTTTGAAAAAGTTTTGCTCTGGAGCTGTCGAGTTGCGTCGATGTACTCACGAAGTTTTCCTGCCGCGTGGCTGTGAACTCAATTCTGATACCATCGAACTGACATCTGTGAATAATTGTTGAAACAACAATCATAAACATATACATTGCCACGATTTGAAAGAAGAAGGTAGCTTTTGGGTGAAAATCGATTGACCTCTGCCATCTCGTCCCCTTCGTAGAATTGAAATAATAATAGAAACGAAAAGTATCAGTCTGGTTAAAGAAAGGTGAGCCTTTGATGATGATGCGTTGTGCTTGCTCAACGACAGACACAACTATTTTCACATGTTGCCGAGCGTTAACACAACCAGTACTTGAATATTTCACTTCTTTCTGCGACATATTACAGAGGACTGGTCCGCATCTCGTGGTCGTGCGGTAGCGTTCTCGCTTCCCACGCCCGGGTTCCCGGGTTCGATTCCCGGTGGGGTCAGGGATTTTCTCTGCCTCGTGATGGCTGGGTGTTGTGTGATGTCCTTAGGTTAGTTAGGTTTAAGTAGTTCTAAAGTTCTAGGGGACTGATGACCTCAGAAGTTAAGTCCCATAGTGCTCAGAGCCATTTTTGAACAGAGGACTGATAGAAGAATTTTCAAGCTTTCACTTTAAACCACACCTGCAATAGAAATTTCATATACACTACTGGCCATTAAAATGGCTACATCAACAAGAAATGCAGATGATAAACGGGTATTCATTGGACAAATATATTATACTAGAACTGACATTTGATTACATTTTCACGCAGTTTGGGTGCATAGATGCTGAGAAATCGGTACCCAGAACAACCACCTCTGGCCGTAATAACGGCCTAGATAAGCCTGGGCAATGAGTCAAACAGAACTTGGATGGCGTTTACAGGTACATCTGCCCATGCAGCTTCAACACGTTATCACAGTTCATCAAGTGTAGAGACTGGCGTATTGTGACGAGCCAGTTGCTCGGCCACCATTGACCAGATGTTTTCAATAGGTGAGAGATCTGAAGAATGCGCTGGCCAGGGTAGCAGTCGAACATTTTCTGTATCCAGAAAGGTCCATACAGGACCTGCAACATGCGGTCGTGCATTATCCTGCTGAAATGTAGGCTTTCGCAGGGATCAAATGAAGGGTAGAGCCACGGGTCGTAACACATCTCAAATGTAACATCCACTGTTCAAAGTGCCGTCAATGTGAACAAGAGGTGACCAAGACGTGTAACCAATGGCACCTCATACCATAACGCTGGGTGATACGTCAGTATGGCATGACGAAAACACGCTTCCAATGCGCGTTCACCGTGATGTCGCCAAACACAGATGCGACCATCATGATGCTGTAAACAGAACCTGGATTCATCAGAAAAAATGACGTATTGCCGTAAGTGCACCCAGGTTCGTCGTTGAGTACACCATCGCAGGCGCTCCTGTCTGTGATGTAGCGTCAGGGGTAACCGCAGCCTTGGTCTCCGAGCTGATAGTCCATGCTGCTGCAAACGTCGTCGAACTGCTCGTGGAGATGGTTGTTGTCTTGCAAACGTCCCCATCGGTTGACTGAGAGATCGAGACGTGGCTGCACGATCCGTTACAGCCATTCGGATAAGATGCCTGTCATCTCGACTGCTAGTGATACGAGGCCATTGGGATCCAGCACAGCGTTCCGTATTACCCTCCTGAACTCACCGATTCCATATTCTGCTAACAGTCACTGGATCTCGACCAACGCGAGCAGCAATGTCGCGATACGATAAACCGCAATAGGCTACAATCCGACCTTTACCAAAGTCAGAAACGTGATGGTACGTATTTGTCCTCCTTACACGAGGCATCACAACAACGTTTCACCAGGCAACGCCGGTCAACTGCCGTTTGTGTATGAGAAATTCGGTTGGAAACTTTCATCATGTCAGCACGTTGTAGGTGTCGCCACCGGCGCCAGTCTTGTGTGAATGCTCTGAAAAGCTAATCATTTGCATATCACAGCATCTTCTTACTGTCGGCTAAATTTCACGTCTGTAGCGCTTCATCTTCGTGGTGTATCAATTTTCATGGCCAGTAGTGTATTATGTTATTCCATTCTTAAATTGTGGCATTCATTTTTCATTTGCTGCAGCCTTATTCTGAAATTTAAAAAAAATGCTCCCGAAAATTGAGGTACAAAATCGTCTACTATCTGAGAACAAACATGCAGTTGAAGTTTAAAAGCGTTGTAATCGAGGAACCCTTGTGAATACTGTATTTATTCGTGTGTCTCTTACATTACTACTCTGCTACACCGTCAATAATCAGCAAGTGAAATCAAGTTAAGCAGAAGTACCGGAAAAACGCCATTGCAAGTTAAATGCATTTTAAAATGAAGCTATCGGGAGCTGCCAAAAATATTCATCTTCAAGATTGGTAAAACTGTGAAGACAGTACGAAACGCAGGTCATCTGCGAAATTCAGTTTTCTCGTGGTAAAGGACCTCCTTCTGTTTCAAGGTACAAGATGGTGCACTACGGACGAAGTATTCGCATTTTTTGTGAAGGTGGAAGTGGTGCGGCTCCATGCTATTCTAAACCAGAAAGACGAACTCCTAAGTGACCTTCATTTATCGATTTATTGTATCTCTAGGCGAGAGTGCAGAACTTAGAAAATAGTGTACCTAGGAGCACATGATCTTTTTTTTTTTTTTTTTTTGCTACTTCTGTCCAGTGACTGATTTGGAGAATCACATGAAGGAATGCACATTAAAGGCTGTTATACGCAGTTTCCGCCATTTTCTACAGATTTTGTTATTGCTAGACATGAGGCTGTGTTTTGCGCAGCCTTTGCAAATATTTAGAGTTCTTCATAATTAAGTACTTGTCCGTACTGTATCTGGTTCAAGATGTACATTTCCTTGATGATATGCTATTCTTTAAAGTATCTACATGCTCTCATTCCCTGATACTGGATGAAAATAGTCTTTGTCATTTGCACGCTGTGAGTTACGCTGCATGGTGACGCATACATAGTTTCTAACTTGTGCACTTTAGTGATTGTGTTAAATCTTTAACGAATTGATTGTGTTAAATCTTTAACGAAGAGCCAAAGAATCTGGTACATCTCATTACATGGACTCGACTAATGTCTGAAGTAGTGCTGGTGGGAGTTGTCACCATGAATCCTGTCCATAAATCCGTAAGAGTGCGAGGGAATGGAGATCTCTTCTGAACAGCACGTTACAAGATATCCCAGATATGCTCAATAATGTTCATGTCTGGCGAGTTTGGTGACCGGTGGGAGTGTTCAAACTCTGAAGAGTATTCCTGAAGCCACTCTGTAGCAATTCTGGACATGTAGGCTGTTGTATTGTCCTGCTGGTATTTGCCAAGTCCGTCGGAATGCACTATCGACGTTAATGGATGCAAGTGATCAGACGGGATGCTTCTATGCAGATAAACAGTCAAGAGTCGTATCTAGACGTATCAAACATATCACTCCATCTGCACACGCCCCACACCATTACAGAGTTTCCATCAGCTTGAACAGTCCCCTGCTGACATGCAGGGTTCTTGGATTCTTGAGGTTATATCCATACCTGCACACGTCCATCCGCTCGATATAATTTCAAACGAGACTTGTCCGACCAGGCAACATGTTTCCAGTCATCAATAGTCCAATGTCGGTGTTGACTGGACCAGTCGAGACGTAAATTTTTGTGCCATGAAAATCATGATGTCATCTGTTGTTAAATGGCTCCTAATGTCATGTAGTCCTCACACGCTGCAGAAGTATGGGACAAATCACTTGATTTCGTCGTTGATAGCCAAGTATCCAGTCTTAACATTTTCCTGTCCATAAAGTAGGTACAAAAATATACGGAAGTATCATCGCGATTATTCGCTGAACTCGTATTTTAGCGTAAAATCTTTTACTCGTTAAGTAATGTGGAGAAATGACTACAGGTAAATGATCAAGAAAAACGATTTTAGTGATTATTTATGTGATAAGCTGCGATGTGTTAAGAATGTTTGTGTAACGGTAGCAAAAATGGGAGGGATTTGTGTAGGGCCCTGCTTGGTGCAGCAAAACAAAATTCGGCAAAGCGTATATTGATTTCAATGTGTTCTTTTTAAGAACACTTAAAATTTGCTCCCTAAAATTACTGTTCGGTCTCGTAAACTAACACAAAGCCGGGAAAACGGTGTGTGGACCACATGGCGCTCTATATCAGCATCCAGTGACGCCTCTGGACTGGGGATGATACGGCGGCTGGTCGGTACCGTTGGGCTTTCGTGACTCGTTTGGGCGGACCACCGCTTTCTCTCTTTTTTTTTTTTTTTTTTTTTTTTTTTTTTTTTTTCACTGTCACTGTTGATGATGTTTGTTACCGAGACAACGCCGCGTAAATATTCGTAATCACTCAGTTTCTGGAAAGAGTTTAAGCGCTACTAATTAACATTTCCTGGAACAGATCTTCCGAAGTTACTAATTTTAGCCTACCTGGAAAGCTACCGCATTTCTGTCGGCTCGTCGTGTCCGTGGCTGCTGGAATTTAAAGTGGACAGCAAAGCCATATACGTTAGTGGTGCTTCATGTATCCTACTCAGTCCTGACTTCTCCGATTTTACGAATGAAAAGTTTATTCTGGTGGTCAATGCAGTGTTCTGATACAAGAGTAAAAGATAAAATTTGTAACAATTGATATGATTCACCAAATTTTCATAGTGAACACAGTTGTTAGAAAATAACTGAAACGTGTGCACTATTCAGAAAACTCAGGGGCGGACACCTAAAAATTATGAAAACATTGCTGCTAGAATGTAACCTATTGTTTCCCACGATAATACCGGACCCCTGAAAAGGCTATAATCATCTGATCAAGTATTTCTGAAATTCTGTGTTAACAAAAAATTAGGATGGTGGAAACATGATATTGAATGAATGCATTTTGCATGAGAACAATGTTTATTAATATACTTATCAGCCCTTCATATTACTAGAATTTTCTTTGTTTTCCCTGTCTGAGCGAATGGCCTCACGTAACTGCTTACTGTGTAACAATCTATTGTACAAGTCTGCACATGGAAAACTTAGATTACACTTGCGAATCGTTGCATTGGCAATTGTACGATCTAAAACGTTTCTTTTATCACATGACCAATAACGATTCGTATTCGAAAACAAACTCTCAATTCCTGCATTCGAACCCTGGATACTCGGAGGAAGTACCTTAATTTTAGGCAACACCTTTATTTTTATGCATTTTACCTTCATCACTTTAAATATTCCAATACATATGTTCCGCACTTCTTCCTTTGAATGGACCGAGTAATTTCATTTCCCTCCTACAATAATTTTCACAGTAATGTCGTTTTTCAGCTACAGCCGTTTTGCCAGTACAACATTCTGAATGAATGGTGTACTCTACTGTATGTCTTTTCGTTGTAACTTATTTTTCGAACTGGTCCAACAACGTAAATTATAATCTGAAAACTGCTTCCCCCATGAAAGCAAATATTCAAGTGCTACGTTGTAGAATGGATGAACATCGGAGTAAAACCTTCTTTGAGCAGCTTGATGACCGCCAGACAATTCCTTCAAGATAGATTTAATATCAAAAATCATAAAATTATTTTTTTCTGATTGTTATCCTTTTCTGTAAGTAATACATAACCAGATATTGTCTCTGAAACATAGGCATTCTGCTTCTCGATTTCTCGGACTTTTATTTGAAAAAGGTTGATCTGACTGTGAGCAAACCACAACCATAATTCAGATTCCAATGTTGAAAACTGATTCAGAAGATAAAAGTCGGAATGGTTTGGAGAAGAATATTTTAGAACAGGATATAATCCAGAATAGTCTGAAGAACAGGAAGCAGTGCCAACCATATTCTATTGGTGTAACGTAGCGATTGACAATAACTGATAATTACAATATCACACAACTGTTTGAGTGTTTCCACCCTCACACTATAAATATGAAAATACTTGTAAATTTTACACATGATATTCTCAATGTCAACTGGCTGCTTCCCAGCGGTTGCTGTCACGTTGTTGTGGGTATGTGTCACTTGTTTCTTATATAATAAAAGTAATCTCTCTGGCACTTCTGTTTACTTCACCAAACGTACCGTTCGCATTGTCAGCAGATAATGACACAACTTTAATTGCAGCCAGTGATCATAGATAACCGACATCATATTTTTAAATATTAAATAAGAAGTTTCATTTTCAATAGCAATGAATTCTATGTTTTTCATGTAAACAGCTTTCTGAAGTGGGATGTTGAATTAATACTAGAAGAGACTTCCTTTATTTGTGATTACTGGTCAATAGATAAACTCAAAGAGTTTACAAGGTCAATATCTTCTTTAAGAAGTTGTTTGCACCAAGGACTTCATGCAGTATTAGCAATGGCTCCAGCATTAGTTCGTTTACATCATAACTTGACATCATAAAGTTTTTGAGTGAGATTTGTTATGCACTCCATAGAACTGTAGCTACGATTATGACGCACTGCATACTATATAAAAGTCCCCTCAGCTGCAGCCAATGTAGCCTCTTAACTTCCCACAATTTCACAAATTAGGCCTTTCACCAGGTAACCTTCCATTCGGAAAGTGGGTGCACTCAGCGACTGTTATGTGGTTTATAAATTATAGAGTGCAGCAATCAGTCGTCCTTTTTTAGATTTTATTACGCAAATCCAGATTTCTGGTAGTGGCTAGCCATTCTCAATGCACTATTTTCTATTCTCGATGCATGTAAGTCCCTGTTGTTCGGGCGTCAGTCACATTTCTTTGAATACTACTGTATGAGATGTTACAGTAATATTCAAAGAAATGTGACTACTGTATGAGATGATACAGTAATATTCAAAGAAATGTGAGTGACGCCCGAACAACAGGGACTTACATGCATCGAGAATAGAAAATAGTGCATTGAGAATGGCTAGCCACTAGCCGAAATCTGGATTTGCGTAATAAAATCTAAAAAAGGACGACTGATTGCTGCACACCATAATTTATAAAATTACGCCTTTACTATTTAACCATTCTGTCTTGATACAAGTCAGAGATTTACATATAACATTACTGGTTCTCAGTATATTGATCCGACATTAACGAAATGTCTTACAGCAATTGTGGTGACGTACCAGGTAAACTATAATGATAATATCATGTCTCTCATAATTATATTTAACGTGAAAGGTCTGAGATCTTGAATATCAAGGATATGATTTCGTGATAGCCTTTTAATAAAGCATGTTTATGGTAACAGTGCATACAGAAAACGTAAGGTACATTTCTTAAAATCTGTGAAGCAAACTTACTTGATATTTTTTGTTTTGGTGAAGAAGTCATTGATTTTAGAAGTTGTTACAACAGCGGCTGAAGAAGATAGCTTTCAGTTGTTTGATTTATCATGTTGAACAATATCCCAAAGCAACCGAAAATGTGGCGTTGCAGATTTTACAGTGAACTTTATATTAAGCTTTGTCTCTTCGAGGATAAGATATTTCTCCTTTAAGATGGAAGAAAGGAATCATCTGCGTTTTAGAATAATAGCTTAGTTCACATAAATAACAACACTAGAATAGCAAAGTTCGTTAGCCTTCGTTGTTCACAGAATGCTCTAAACAATGACAACAAAAAATGAGATACGCACCGCTCGAGCATTTCTCACAACAAATAATGGCAAAAATGTTTCGGTCTTTAATTTAGAAACACAGTGGGAAGGAAATACTGGACTTATTGCCTCCCAACATGATTTGTGGGGACGCATGAACTTCCAGTACTATATGGAAAACAAATACGTTGTTGTTGATTATGTTGCTGCCTTCAGCCCGATAACTGGTTTGATGCAGCTCTCCATATGCTGTTCTATCCTGTGTAAGCCTCTTCATTGCTACCCCCCCCCCCCCCCCCCGTGATCCTTTGATATTTAGTCAGTTTGTGCCACGAATTTCTTTTCTCTCTAATTCTACTCAGGACTTTGACATCTATTATGTGATCTGCCCATCTAATCTTCAGGATTATTCTGTAGCATCAAATTTAACAAGCTTTTGTTCTCTTCTTTTCTAAACTGTGTATCATCCCTGTTTCACCTTCATTCAAGGCAACACTCCATACAAATACTTTCAGAAAATACTTCCTGACCATCAAAGCTATACTCGATGTTAACAAATTCCTCTTCTTTAGAAAAGATTTTCTTGCCATTGCCAGTCTACATTTTACATCCTCTCTACTTCGAACACCATCAGTAATTACGCTGCCCAAGTAGCAAAACTCATTAACTAATTTAAGTGTCTTATTTCCTAAACTAATCCCCTCAGTACCATCTGACTTAATTCGACTACATTCCATTATCCTCGTTTTGCTTTTGTTGATGTTCATCTTACATACTACTTTCAAGACACTATCGATTCCGTTTAAAGGCGCTCCTAAGTCTTTTGCTGTCTCTGATAGAATTACATTAACGTTGGCGAACCGCAGTGTTTTTATTTCTGCTCCCTGGACTTTAATACCTACTCCCAATTTTTATTTTGTTTCTTACTGTTTGCTCAATGTACGGATCGAATAATTTCGTGAATAGGCAACAACCCTATCTCAATTTCTTCTCAACCAACGTATCCCTTTCATACTTCTCGACTCATAACTAACATCTCTTTCTGTCAGGTTGTAAATAGTCTTTCGCTCACTGTATTTTAGTCCTGGTACTCAAAAAATTTCAATGATGGTATTCCTGTTACCACTATCAAGAGCTCTCGCTAAGTGTATTAATGCTACACACGTAAGTTTGCCTTTCCTTAACCAATCTTCTATGAGAAGTCATGGAGTCAGTATTGCCTCGCGTGTTCCTAAATTTGTCCAGAATCCAAACTGATCTTCCCCGAGGTCGGCTTCTACCATTTTCTCCACTCTTCTGTACAGCATTCGTGTTAGTATTTTGTAATCATGGCGTATTAAACTGATAGTTCCGTAATTTTCACGTCTGTCAGCAGATGCATTCTTTGGAATTGGAATAATTATATTCTTTTTGAATTCTGAGGGCATTTCACCTGTCTGATACATCTTGCTCACCAGATGGTAGAGTTTAGTCAGGACTGGCTCCCCCTAGGCGGTCAGTAGTTCTAATGGAGTGTTGTCCACTCACGGGACCTTGTTCCAACTTAGGCCTCTCATTGGTGTGTGAAATTCTTCACGCAGTATCTTATCTCCTATCTCATCTTCATCTACGTCCTCTTCCATTTCAAAAATATTGCTTTCAAGTTCATCTCCCTCGTGCAGACTCTCTATATCCTCCTTCCACCTTGCAACTTTCCCTTCCTGGGATAGGACTACTTTCTCATCTGAGGTCTTGATCAAGCAGATGGTTCTCTTTTCTCCACATGTCTCTTTAATTTTCCTGTAAGCGGTATCTATCTTTCCCTTAGTGAAAGATGCTTCCGCATCCTTAGATTTGTCCTCTAGCCATTCCTGCCTAGCCATTTTACGCTTCCTCCCAGTCTCATTTTTTAGACGTCTGTGTTCCCTTTCGTCTGCTTCATTTATTGCATTCTTATATTTTCGCCCTTCATCAGTTAAATTCAATATCTCTTGCGTTACCCACAGATCTCAACTAGCCCTTTTCTTTTTACCTATTTCATCTTCTAGTGACTCCACTAATTCATCTCTCAAAGCTGTCCATTCTTCTTTTACTATATTGCTTTACTCCGTTCTTATCAATCGTTCCCTAATGCTTTCCCCGAATCTCTCGACTACATCTCGTTCTTTCTGTTCATCCATGCCCATTTATTTAAATTCCTATCTTTTTACAATTTCTCCAGTTTTTATCTACAGTTCATAACCAATAAACTGTGGTCACAGTCCACATCTGTCCCTGCAAATGTCTTGCAATTTAAAATCTGTTTCCGAAATTTGTGTCTTACCATTACATGATTAATCTGAAACCTTCCAGCGTCTCGTATCTTCCACACACATAAACTTCTTTCATGATCCTTAAACCATGTCTCAGTGGTGGTCAGATTATGCTCTGAGCAAAATTCTAGCAGGGAGCTTCCTCTATCGTTCCTTTCCCCAAGTCCATGTTCACCTACTAGTTTCCCTTCACTTCCTTTTCCTGCTATTGAATTCCAGTCCCCCATGAGTATTAAATTTTCATATCCCTTCACTATCTGACTAATTTCTTTCATCTCATTGTACATATCTTCAATATCTTCATCATCTACAATAAAGCGTTCACTATGCTATTCATAGTAGCTCATCCAAGTTCCCATTTAATTATTCATTATTAGAACTACTCCTGCATTACCGCTATTTGATTTTGTATTTACAACCCTATATTTACCTAACCGGGTGTCTTGTTCCTCCTGCCACTGAGCTTCGCTAACTCTCAGTATATCTAACTTTAACCTATCCATTTCCCTTTTTAAATTTTATAACCTATCTGCCCAATTAAAGGCTCTGACATTCGATGCTCCGATCCGTATAAGGCCGGTTTTGTTTCTCTTGATAACTACATCTTCCTGAGTAGTCCCTACTGGGAGTTCCGAATAGAATATTTGACCCAAGAGGATGCCATCATCATTTAACCATACAGAAGAGCTATATGCCCTCGGGAAAAATCGCGGCTGTAGTTTCCCCTTGCTTTCAGTCTTTGGCAGTACCAGCAAGTAGGGCCCTTATGGTTGATGTTTCAAGGTCAGTTCAGTCAATCACCCAGACTGTCGCCCTGAAACTACTGGAAAGGCTGCTGCCCCTCTCCAGGAAGCACACGTTCGTCTGGCCTCTCAACAGAATGAAATGAATACTCACTCGATCGATAGTGTAGGGTATATAAGCATATTAAAGCATATCCTAAACACATTCTACGCCAAAATATTACTAAAAACAAACAAAAATTACCTTTATATTTCTAAGATATGTTGACACAGCAATAAACAACTTTCTTGAAGTAGATGCTGCAATCTACTGGAAACATTCAGATACGAAAACTTGCGATGCACTGAAAGCACACAGTGTAATGCATGTGCTACAATCAGGCACAGCGAGTTCAGTTGATTTCCTGAGCTAGGAAAAAATAAGTATTAGTATTGCAAAACTAACATAATGTTGCACTGGTCGTCTGCTACTAATGGAAGAGGTCCAACTGTTGAAGCCATATCCCTTAACCTCAAATACGAGTACGTTGACGTTAGCAAGAGCAGTCAGTACATTTGAGTCCACTAGTCTCGCTCTCGAGCAGTCATTTGTATTTCTGGGGCAGAAAATGCCGCGCAATTGCCTTGCGTGATAAGGAAAACTAAAGGACGAACCTCTTCTGCACACAAACTGCAGTGTCGTAAATTCAGTCAGCATTAGCAGTTTAATTTCTTAAATGCTGGTAATAATTGTAATGATAAAATCATCAGATACAAAAGAAATGTCATGTTAGACGTTTAGTAAAGAAATTGAGTACTGAATAAATAAAGTAAAGGTTGGCCACTACACCTAGCAATGAAGGAAATGCAACGAAACAAGGACTTTGCAAAGCGAAATGACGATACAGCACATTAGTGTGATGCAGTTTTTAATCACAAAGTCTGAAACGTTTCATGGTGCCGAATGCGATATTGTTGAAGGTCAGAGGCAGTATATGCTGAAACAGGGCTTCAACCTCTCGTTTCATTCATTGCCATAATAATCTGTGACAACAGAAACACAATACAACATTGAGCTACAAGTAAAGTTATTCACATGATACAAAAAAGCATTTATTAACTATGGAAACATAACAACTGTGAAGACAGCATTACAAAACGGCTTCTATGCCGGAGCCAATACTTGTAATAAGCGAAATATTAAAGACGACATGATATGACTGGAATATGCCTAACAATAAGACGAAACGTTATGTACTTTTAAGGTCTATTACTACAAATTTTAGCACAATCTACGAATTGTTCCATCTGGGAGAAGTTTTTTGAAATTAATGTGTTTCCCCTAATTACAGTTTTCACTTTTAAAAGAAATTTTTTAATAATACGTTTCGATAATTACTAAAATCATACCTCTCTATCCGTTAATAATTCTTTTCATCATCTACACTAAATGGTATTAAAACTAAAAATAGCAAATACATGAAGCGTTGGAGTTGACTCTGGATTAATTACAATTCTTTGGAGTTATGTCAAAACTTGCAGTTAATTTCACACCGTACGTGTAAATAACAGTTTCGCTTCGACACAAAAGAAATAAAATATTTATTTCGAATATTACGTTTGACACGTGTATTTGACACTGCTGTACGCAACTGTAAACAATTTACTAATGAATTAATTCGTAAACAACAGAGAGAACTAGTTTTTATATCTCCAACTCTACGAACTCTATTACAGATAAATGAAGCACGAAATTAATCCATATAATGGGATAGAATATTCCATTTACACTTGCGTTCTTCCGTCATGAACTAGTTCACCCATGTAATTAAAGGTTGACCCAGAATTTAATCTGACAACGCTCGTGAGATTGACACGCAGGAAAACTGAGATAGATGCGGCTTGCTTAATACTGGAAGCTAACGTAGGAAATACGGAAACGTTTCAAGCATCCTGCCTGTAGCGAGGTTTACTATTTAGATCAGGAAATTTAATCACAGTAATCGAGTACTCCGCAATATGGTGTGCAGCTAAGGTGACTCTTTATGACAAAGTGCATGTTTAATCAGTATTAGTTTGTTGTGAACATACAGAACCAGAATAAAATGCAACGCGACATGTAACTTCCTATTCTCACTATTAATATGTCCTTCGGATGAAATGTGTAGCTAAATCTTATTCCTTAGTGTCAGTATTTTATTAAAGTGTGCTGAATGGAGTGAGCATTTCTGGTGTTTGAATGTCAGCGCCTACAAATGGGTGGAACATTTATCTAAAAGAAGGGCAATGGCAGACAACAGTACGGAAGCTTCCCATACACTACCACCGAACACATCAGTCTGAACTCTGTGGATCATCCTAATCTCTTGAGCAAGTTTGTTTTTCGCCAACATACAGTGATTGGAGCTCTTGCGCTGACTGGGCCGACCGCACGTTATGTGTTACCAAACACAATAATTTCATACACCTGAAGATGGGATTTTAAAATACCAAAAACGGTCATGGTTTGAATAAATAATTAGCACAACTAAATCATTTCTCTCTAAATTAATCATCAAGCCTGTTAGTTGCGGATGTCCTACATACCAAATCTCGTGTGATTTGACATACAAAGGAAAAGCTCTCTGCACTTAATACAAATACAAATTAAAATAGCGTTAGCTTTCAGGCTGCTTAGTTCCATTATTTAGCACATTTTTATATCACGTTTTTGAGACCTCACATTCCTTAAACTGACAAGTTTCCTGTTGGCTCTATCTCGGATTCTTCGGCCGGCGTTTGTTTGATGATTTTTCTGATGCGAGTGGCTGGCATTGTCAACGGATCACCCTCTGTGGCTGGTGGTGCCTGGCGTGCCAACGACGAAGGTCTTTTCCATGGGCATTTTCGCTGACGTTCTCTCCTCGCTACCTGCAACGGCCATTCGCTGCAGTACGGAAAGCAGGATCCATTCACCTTGATACTGTCTTCCTTCTTGTTGAAGATATTGCCATGTTTGTATATTTTTTAGCTTCTCTTAACAAGTGGGCGTGACAGCCCTTCTCTACAACAAGAACTTCCGTGTCGGCGGGCCGGCCGCGGTGACCGTGCGGTTCTGGCGATGCAGTCCGGAACCGCGAGGCTGCTACGGTCGCAGGTTCGAATCCTGCCTCGGGCATGGGTGTGTGCAATGTCCTTAGGTTAGTTAGGTTTAAGTAGTTCTAAGTTCTCGGGGACTTATGACCTAAGATGTTGAGTCCCATAGTGCTCAGAACCATTTGAACCGTGTCGGCGAATGTGGTCGACCTCACAAAGCGCGTACTCCGCCACCACCGATTTCTCCATCTGCCTCAACATGCAATGGCGCTTATGTTTGGCGATCCTGGTACTCAAATGATCGTCCAGTCATTCCATGACAATGACGGACGTCACTTTGAGACTCTATTCGACGCAGTTCGCCAAGTATTCGGACGACCATCGGATTCAAGCGGCCGAAAACCGCTTGTCACCGGCTGTACGAGCGGCTCTGGAGCAGCGCAGGATGGCCCAGATCGAGCAGAACGCCCTCTATGAGGAAGAGGAAGGACCAGTTTATGGACCCGGGATAGCAGACTGAACGTACGTTCCATAATATTGCATTTATATGTAGTCAAAATTTCAAAAGCGTTTTTCTCGAAATGTCATTTTTTTATCGCGCGGTATGGTACCTACAAATCTAGTGAACCGATTGGCATGATTCTTTGTTGCCGACGAATCTTGTCTAGGAGTTGTACCATTTTTATTCCGATCCATCAACTATAAATATTTTTACTTGACCGACGAAGCCAAAAAATCGATGAAAAAACCTTATTTTTTTAAGTGGCCGCCATTTTGTTTCCTATGGTCCAAATAACTTAAGCGAGGTACAACTCCAAAAGAATCTTATATACTTCGCTAACGCCAATTTTGATTTCAGAAGAGCAGGCTGACCTGTGACATACCGCGCGTGGAGGTCTACATTGAAATTTTGTTTCGATCTGACGGCACATCCACCTTTGCTCTGCGACACTTCCGGTCGAAAAAATTCCAGGTTGTAGGGGAAATATCAATAACCATTTTGACCAAATTTGACATTGGTATCTATAACATATCCGGAGAAAAAAATTCTCAAAGAGCATGCTTTTTTCGGGCCGAAGATAGTAAACCTCCCCCTAATAGATCATTTTGTTTGTTACGTGAAACAAACCGACGCCTTCCGTCGCCACTGGACGTCGCATGAAAGACATGATGAGCACTCTTTCCTAACGGTGACTCCAGCCATACACTGCAGAAACAGAATAGCGTGTGTCTGCTGAAATACCAGAGAAAATGCTCTTGGCGGTTCTTAGAAGTGGAAGTAACCCCATCGCACTCCCCTCAGATTTAGTGGGAAGATGACCCTTTGGATAGTCCGTCAATAACTGAACACAGATCAAGCGTGAAAACAGGAAGAAGGTGTACTGAACTGGTAAATAGGAGCAAAATAGAAACAGTAAACGGTCCAAGCTCAGGATGTGCAACTTGGAGCGAATCTGCATAGCCACGGCGTCGTGGTGTTGGACTGCGATGGCGGAGTTTCGTGTTCAGATCTGAATCTTAACCCTTTTTGTTCCACAAAATTATGAACTGTTCGTCTGGTCACTGAGGTGTCTGTTGGCTGTTTTAAAATTTGTGTCTGTGTCGCAGTGTAACGTCCGTTTGCAACGGCGGGGTGTAAGGAAGAGACATCCTATTTGTCCTGCACAAGTAACACATATCATGAATCTTACGTTTCGTTTAGGAAGTTTTTACTTTTGAATTCCTTTGTTCTAACATAGTTCACACTTCAATGTCTATGAGACGTCTTGCCTGTTCTCACAATTCATCACATGTGCTCGCGACAGTAGTATACTCTTACCACATGACTCAAATTCTGTCACCGATGTATAGTATGAGAACTGCCCAGACTATAGAAGGAGAATGGATACGTCATGACCAGTTGGAAAGTTCACAACTTTCTGGAAAAAAAGGGGGCACAAGGGAGATTTGAAAGTGGATCTCCCGATGTGTAGTCCAACACCGTGACCACACAACCATGACGTCATGTTTCTTGTAACTCACTCGATGCTGTACACCTTGAGCTTAGACGTTCACTGTTTCGGTTTTTTTTCCAATAACAGAACATCTTCTCCCTGCTACCTCTATTCCGTTTTTGACAGGTTATCAACTGGGCCATTTTGCCACAAAATCTGAAGGGAGTGAGATGGGGAGTTTGCCTTGTTAGAGGGGACACTCAGTACAAGAAAGCTGAATGTTCTATGCTAACATTATTTTCTTCATTTTTGCGTGGTTGGTCGGTTTTAACCATCGGTCATAGCTTTCGCGACCTTGTCTCAATCCCGTTTTAATCTCAACGTGCTCCAAAATTTATTACCTGGTTTTTACATTAGATCTTATGTTGTTTGACTTATCTCTACTATTTGCAATTTTTGACGTCCAATACTTGTTCCTTCAGAATTTGTAAGAAAGACTCAGGGTTCACTTTGTCAAAAGGTTTTCAAAAAATTTGTCAAGGTACACGTTAGTTTCTTTATTACATGTTTTTATGTCTGATAATAAGTTTCATAATTAATAGTACTTCTGTGTAACATATATTTCAAGTTCGACCTGGTTGATATTTGCTAAATTTGTATTGTAGTTTTATCGTTTGGTGTAGAGCGTGAACGAAATAAATGCTGAAAGAGTCTAAAACTATGAAGTAAATTATTGTATCAGTCGACATATTTAAATACAACTAAAATGCTGAATAGATGGATACAGAGGAAATCAACTCGCTAAAATGCATTTGCTAAACTGAAAATACAGTATATTTATAATTTAACAGTAGTATGGAAATGATAGTTGCTACTCATCGCGTAGCGGAGATGCTGAGCCACAGATTGGCATAACACAAAGACTGCCGGAAAATGAGCTTTCGGCCAACAAGACATTCGTCGAAAATAGACAAAACGCCCACCCACCCACACACCCACACACACACACACACGCCAACGCAGCTTACACACACATGACCACAGTGTCCGAAGCCGAAGCCAGACTGTGGAATTCGTATAAGGTCTCAGCTACAGAAGTGAGTCAGCTTAGTGCTGCAAACTATTTAAAGACTGATTTTGGGCTCCTGAAAGATACTTAGTGGAAATAACAATAAGAAAACGAAAGAAAAACAAATGGGTAAGAGAGTAGACAAAAGCCGACATTTACATAGTGAACTTTGCACTAGTAAAACTGAAATGGAAATTGGCGGAAGATGGAACTGGGAGATTTTTAGTGGACTGTTTGTTACTAGTAACCACGTAGAATAACACCTGACTGATTATGGTTGGATCACATGAGAAACCGATGTCTATACTGAAACGGCATCTGTTTAAAATTTTTGTTGGGTATAATTTATCAGCTTCTTTACGAATTTTGCGGCTTAGGCTCTTATCTCAGTGTGGAATCAATTGCATTAGAAGGCTGTGAGTAGTTCTAGTAATTTTCCTGTATCCTTGTAGTTCAGTTTTGTACTAGCTATGTAGGAGGAACAACACAACTGCCTTTGGGAACTTACTAATTTCATTATATGAAATATGCAATGAATTTATTTTGTCTTCTTATGTGAAGAGTATCTGAAAAAACCACTGCTCACGGAAATGCAGGTGTGTTTGTGTTACATACTTGTAATACTCGGTTTTTCACAGTACGTAACTAAGTCTCAGTTCACTTTATCAGATATCTTTTTCTTTGTATGATTTTAATTTTTTTTAATGAAGCAAACTGGGTAAAGATGCAGCGACAAATAATATTAAATACGTCGCACTAGCTTTTGTTATATTTTTGCACTGTGTGCTTTGATAAAAATGTGGCGTCTCATACATCCTAGGGGACTAACATGATCGTAGCGGGTTAAAATGATGGTTTTCTAAGAACCTTAAATTCTATCGCTGCAGCATTCACAACAATCGAGTAGTAATCGATGACTGATCCTATGGTAATTCGCTGGAATTTTTCTACTAGTTCTTTGACGAGATATACTGACTGAAGTGCAATCTGGTACTTAACTTTAGTAATATGTATTCGCTTTGGATAGCAGTAAGTTTTAATCTTCCGCTAGCTGCGAACCATTACCTTTGCTTTGAAGCTGCAGAAACGTCACTTTTTGCCCAAAAGGGAATAACTTTTATTGTCTCACAGTAAAACAATATAAAAGAGATCATTTAGACAACAGGGCAGCCAGAGCTGCAGAAACCAATTTTAATAAGTAAATAATCACAACAGCTGTCGTGATAAGATTTTTTGAGCTTGAGTTGTCTCACAGCTAGTCTCGTGACTTTAAATTCACATCTGGAGGTGTCAAATAACTGACCTTTTCTTTTTTTTTTTAGACATGGAGGCTTAATAAAACATAAATGTCGCATAGAATGTTATACTGATTTTAGCGTAAATCGTTTTTAACCTTCGCGATTATTACGCTGTGATCAGAATAAGTACAGGGGACATCCTTGTTTGATTGAGGAATGTCTGCCGTGAATTAAAAAAGAAAAAAAGTTAGTTGTGGGGCACCTTAGGACGTGACTTTAACGCAGCTGTTGCAGTTATTTGTTTGTTCAAACGATATAAAACCTTTAGATTTGTATTGTTAGATCAATTTCCGTCTGACTTCAGCGATTTCACTATGTTTCCTGACCTTTTTACAATTCAAATCTTTGCCATATTGAAATGAATACTTCGACATTAAAATTACAATATTTGGTAAAAAAGTCATATTACCACCTTGAACTGTTGGTAAAATACTTTTGTCTAACCATCATCAGGTTCTCACAAAATAGTATTCACAGCATCATGTAAGGCGAACTATAAAATAGTTATCGTCAGATGATAAAACCAAATTAATATTACACTGTTATCATATTGTAACACAGATTACGTAGTCGATCAATATAAAATACGCTAGAGAATGTACTCCTTCGTATTAAAATATAGTCACCTGTGTGTGTATGAATCAGTTCACAACGTTGCAATTTACAGTTTTAACTTGAATGAGGTAGAGGACGTAATTTGTATTACGATATCATAACAGTGTATTAATCATGGTTTTATCACCTTACTATAACTATTTTATACTTCCCCTATCATGATGTTGTTATTACTACTGTATCTGAACAGATCAGACGACTGAAATTTTTTGCATAAATTAAGTATTTTATTAGCAGCATGAACCATAGACCTTGCCGTTAGTGGGGAGGCTTGCGTGCCTCAGCGATACAGATAGCCGTACCGTAGGTGCAACCACAACGGAGGGATATATGTTGAGAGGCCAGACAAACGTATGGTTCCTGCAGAGGGGCAGCAGCCTTTTCAGTAGTTGCAGGGGCAACAGTCTGGATGATTGACTGATCTGGCCTTGTAACACTAACCAAAACGGCCTTGCTGTGCTGGTACTGCGAACGGCTGAAAGCAAGGGAAACTACAGCCGTAATTATTCCCGAGGGCATGCATCTTTACTGTATGGATTAATGATGATGGCGTCCTCTTGGGTAAAATATTCCGGAGGTAAAATAGTGCCCCATTCGGATCTCCGGGCGGGGACTACTCAGGAGGACGTCGTTATGAGGAGAAAGAAAACTGGCGTTCTACGGATCGGAGCGTGGAATATCAGATCCCTTAATGGGGAAGGTAGATTGGGAAATTTAAAAAGGGAAATGGATAGGTTAAAGTTAGATATAGTGGGAATTAGTGCAGTTGCGTGGCAGGAGGAACAAGGCTTTTGGTCAGGTGAATACAGGGTTATAAATACAAAATCAAATAGGGGTAATGCAGGAGTAGGTTTAATAATGAATAATAAATTAGCAGTTCGGGTAAGCTACTACCCACAACATAGTGAACGCATTATTGTGGCCAAGATAGACACGAAGCCCACGCCTACGACAGTAGTACAAGTCCAAATGTCAACTAGCTCTGCAGATGACGAAAAAATTGAAGAAATGTATGATGAGATAAAAGAAATTATTCGGATAGTGAAAGGAGACGAAAATGTAATAGTCATGGGTGACTGGAATTCAATAGTAGGAAAAGGAAGAGAAGGAAACGTAGTAGGTGAATATGGATTGGGGGGAAGAAATGAAAGAAGAAGCCGCCTGGTAGAATTTTGTACAGAGCACAACTTAATCATAGCTAACACTTGGTTCAAGATTCATAAAAGGCGTTTGTATACGTGGAAGAAGCCTGGAGGTACTGACAGGTTACAGATAGATTATATAATGATAAGACAGAGATTTAGCAACCAGGTTTTAAATTGTTAGACATTTCCAGGGGCAGATGTGGACTCTGACCACAATATATTGGTTATGAGCTGTAGATTAAAACTGAAGAAACTGCAAAAAGGTGGGAATTTAAGGAGATGAGACCTGGACAAACTGACTAAACCAGAGGATGTACAGAGTTTCAGGAAGAGCATAAGGGAACAATTGACAAGAGTGGGGGAAAGAAGTACAGTAGAAAAAGAGTGGGTAGCTTTCAGGGAAGAAGTAGTGAAGGCAGCAGAGGATCAAGTAGGTAAAAGGACGAGTGCTAGTAGAAATCCTTGGGTGACAGAAGAAATACTGAATTTAATTGATGAAAGGAGAAAATATAAAAATGCACTAAATGAAGCAGGCAAAAAGGAATATAAACGTCTCAAAAATGAGATCGACAGGAAGTGCAAAATCTCTAAGCAGGCATGGCCAAAGGGCATATGTAAGGACGTAGAGGCTTATCTCACTAGGGGTACGATAGATACTGCTTACAGGAAAATTAAAGAGACCTTTGGAGAAAAGAGAACCACTTGTATGAATATCTAAAGCTCAGATGGAAACTCAATTCTAAGCAAAGAAGGGAAAGCAGAAAGGTTGAAGGAGTATATAGAGGGACTATACAAGGCCGATGTAATTGAGGGCAATGTTATAGAAAGGGAAGAGGATGTAGATGATGATGAAATGGGAAGTATGATACTGCGTGAAGAATTTGATAGAGCACTGAAAGACCCAAGTCGAAACAAGGGCCCAGGAGTAGACAACATTCCTGTAGAACTACTGACAGCCTTGGGAGAGCCAGTCCTAACAAAACTCTACCATATGGTGAGCAAAATGTATGAGACAGGCGAAATGCCCTCAGACTTCAAGAAGAATATAATAATTCCAATCCCAAAGAATGCAAGCGTTGACAGATGTGAAAATTACCGAACTATCAGTTTACTAAGTCACAGTTGCAAAGTACTAACGCGAATTTTTTTACAGACGAATGGAAAAACTGATAGAAGCCGACCTCGGGGAAGATCAGTTTGGATTACGAAGAAATGTTGGAACACGTAGGCAATACTGACCCAACGACTTATCTTAGAAGAAAGATTAAAGAAAGGCAAACCTACGTTTCTAGCACTTGTGGACTTGGAGAAAGCTTTTGACAATAATGACTGGAATACTCTCTTTCAAATTCTGAAGGTGGCAGGGGTAAACTACAGTGGGCGAAAGGCTACTTACAATTTGTACAGAAACCAGATGGCAGTTATAAGAGTCGAGGGGCATGATAGGGAAGCAATGGTTGGGAAGGGAGTGAGACAAGGTTGTAGCCTCTCCCCGATGTTATTCAATCGGTATATTGAGCAAGCAGTAAAGGAAACAAACGAAAAATTCGGAGTAGGTATTAAAATTCATGGAGAAGAAATAAAAACTTTAAGGTTCGCCGGTGACATTGTAATTCTGTCAGAAACAGCAAAGGACTTGGAAGAGCACTTGAACGGAATGGACAGTGTCTTGAAGGGAGGATATAAGACGAACATCAAGAAAATCAAAACGAGGACAGTGGAATGTAGTCGTATTAAGTTGGGTGATGCTGAGGGACTTAGATTTGGAAATGAGACAAAGTAGTAAAGGAGTTTTGCTATTTGGGGAGCAAAATAACTTATGATGGTCGAAGTAGAGAGGATATAAAATGTAGACTGGCAATGGCAAAGAAAGCGTTCCTGAAGAAGAGAAATTTGTTAACATCGAGTATAGATTTAAGTGTCAGGAAGTTGTTTCTGAAAGTATTTGTATGGAGTGTAGCCATGTATGGAAGTGAAACATGGACGATAAATAGTTTGGTCAAGAAGAGAATAGAAGCTTTTGAAATGTGGTGCTACAGAAGAGTGCTGATGATTAAATGGGTAGATCACATAACTGATGAGGAGGTATTGAATAGGATTGGGGGGAAGAGGAGTTTGTTGCACAACTTGACAAGAAGAAGTGATCGGTTCGTAGGACATGTTCTGAGGCATCAAGGGATCACCAATTTAGTATTGGAGGGCAGAATGGAGGGTAAAAGCCGTAGAGGGAGACCAAGAGATGAATACACTAAACAGATTCAGAAGGATGTATGCTGCAGTACGTATTGGGAGATGAAGTAGCTTGCACAGGATAGAGTAGCATGGAGAGCTGCATCAAAGCAGTCTCAGGACTGAAGACCACAACAATAACAACAACATTAGCAGCTCAAGGCCGTAATTCAAAATTTTGCAAAAATATAAGCGCTACAGGGAACCACCTCCGGAAAATGTACATGGTGTTCAGAAATTTTCGTTGCCAACTTCTAGGACTTATAGACGGGAGTGAGCACACAATATTTTGAGCAGGAACCTATGTCCACAAACACACCTTTTCCGTACCACAGCCGTACTGCTGGGTGGGCATGCAGCAGGGTAGTCATGGCGTGTGGTGGTTACGTCAGAACGGCTGATGTCATTTGATGTCTATCCTACTTCTCTGACTTTGTTAGAGCCTCATTCACGTGTCTGTGAGTGTTAGAGGAACATGGTTGGGCACACGTCTGCAGAATACGCTGATATGATCCTCGTGAATGGCGAAGTTCACGGTAATGGAAGAGCTGCTCGTCGCCTTTATCGAGGTCGTTCTCCACAACTTCCGATTCTATCACTATAACTTTTCGCCACAATTACGCAACGGCTTCGAGACGGAGTAGCTCCACCATCAGCAGGTGCGGCTATGGTGCTCCAAGGAGACGCCACACACACGAACTAGAAGGAGCCGTACCGCTTCACGTTGAAGAGAACTAGTCGGCTAGTGCACATGCACTTCATTTGGTTATTATTGAGTGAAAATGTAAGACAAATGATGAAATTGGTCATGTGTGTTGTATTACGTGTAAAAGTCCTCACATTGGCAACATGTTTTCAGATATTTGTAGCGCGGAAACACTACGTTTCCAGACATGGGTTCCAGTTTCCGGACATGAGTTCCAGTTAAAAAATTTATTCTACTCACTACACTGTAGAAGTGCTATAAGTTTGTAACGGAAACTTCCGAGCACCCTGTATTAGTAAAATTTGCACTAGTGGTAAGAAATATAAATTTAATCCGTTTGAGCCTAGTTATTAAACGACAGTGAAGTGAGAGAGTTCATTCTTAGACTGGCCAGTTTTTTTTTTATTATTTATCTATTTGCTCTTTACACAACATACTAAATAGCGGTTCAGAATTATTCTTACATGTGAAAAAAGGTCAAAGTGGTACCTCACAATTCTTTTCACCACTTGCTCTTGTAACGCCCCCACACTTTACCTGTACGACTCGCGGCAGCAAGCCGGTCGGCAACTGGCCGCAGCCACAGTGTCTCCCAACATTCGCCTTCCCACGCCCGCGACCTCCAACAGGTGCAGCTCAGGGGCCGGCCTGCAACCCGCCACGCGCCGCCCCCGCCAGTTCCTGCTGGCCGGTCTGTCAGCTGCCGCCCACGCTGCAGCTCTGACGTCACGGGGTGAGCTCCGGCCGCGCGCGCCGCGCTGAATGTTTCACTGCGGACGCCTCCACCTGACAGCCACAGCGCCCCTCTCGCTCCACCGCGCCGGTAGTTCCTGGCAGAGCTCCAGAAATGTACTTCCACCCTCAAAGTCCTTGGACGACGTACGTGTAGCTTTTAACGCGGAACAATGGACGTCCTGAAGCCACCACCCCAATTCTGCAGTCGTCCCTTGCTTTAATCATCAATAAATGTCTGAGTGATAGTAAATTTTATTATTTATACGTAAAGAAAAGTATTATCACAATAACGTGCAAACCGTGAGCTACACCCTTAATTTATATAAATGATATTAGAGAATTTACTCATGTCATTTTTGTTGACCCTTCAGGGTAGCCGAGAGCAAAAAAAAAAAAAAAAACTCGGGTAGGCACGCTGGCCCCGGACGTAATCCGCCCGGCGGATTAACGACGAGGGCCGGTGTGCCGACCAGCCTGGGTGTTTTTAGGCGGTTTTCCACATCCCGCCAGGTGAATACCGGGTTGGTCCCCATGTTCCGCCTCAGTTACACGGCTCGCAGACATCTGACCACATTCGCACTATCCATGGATTACACTCGATGCAGACAGCTGGGGTACACTAATTCCATCCCAGGGGGTACAGGGTGGCGGCAGGAAGGGCATCCGGTCACCCCTTAAACATTAACATGCCACACAGCTCAAGCGATAGATAGATAGATAGATAGATAGATATACTCATATCATTTTTGTGGCCTATGCTTGTGGTCACTTTCAGAACTCAAATCAATAATGAAGTAATTCATTGAATTAAATTGAACCTTAAATTGCTGATGTACCTATGTATCAACACAATAAATTAAACAAAAGTGAGTAGTTGAGGAAGTATGAATAAGAACAGTGGCGTTTTTACCTTTACAAAATAAATCAGGTCTTATTAATCTTTTTGTACCTACAACTATGTGGCAGATCTTACACAAAAACGACAAACACAAATCAGAAAAGGAATGGTGTTTGATTTGTAAAGCGTGTATTGAGGTGGAAGTTTTACAAATGCCACTGGCTCTTAGTCCACCACAGAGCACAAGCCTCATCCACTATGGAAAGACCTCAAGCTCCCCACCAGGGAGGACCGGAAGACGAAGAAGGAAAAGAATCACAATCACTTTTGATCAAGCCTCAGTACAGAAGCTGAATCAGCAAAACTGAAACCGGCTGACATTTCACAAACCAATCAGATTATCCTCTACTCATTGAATCTCCCCTCTTGACTTTTCTGTTGGCCTGGAAGCTAATCCAGACACAACACTGGGGTTTCCACATTGGGGGAGCAAGCCTTCACTTTGCATATCCTGAAAGGAGTCAATCAGCGACTCCAAGTCCCTCATACTTGGAAAAAGAAGATTTTAGAGTAGCCAGGCGCCGTTCCCACTGTAAGCATGGTATTATTTTAACAAAAATATATCATTTACCGAGATATCTAATCTTTCCAGGATGTCCACTTATAATTTCTAAAACAAGGCTGTTAAGCTCCCCAGACAGTCGTGCCCGTGAAATATATGTTTTTGCCACTCACTAAAAGAACCTGGCAACTTCCTGGCATCAGGGGGGTTACAATGTGGCCTCCACTACACTCGTGCACCAGTCGCTGTGTATCAAACCATTTACTAACATGAGAAAGCATGGAATTTTATGACCTTCCCACTGTTTGCACAAAGGCTCAGTTTACAGCAGCATCTCTTAAATGGCTTACTCCATCCACTTTCCACCGACTGGTCACTTTCGTGACGGACTGCCGCCTGGCCCAGGTGAAATGTTTTGTGAACCGGCGCGCTCCTGTCTCACTCCAATTGAAAGGAGGAGAGTGCTATGGCCAGAAGTCCTTCTGCAGCTACAATCCACTGAACACTGCTTCCCAGAATCACTCACAAAGCCTGGTCGCTGCACTCAGCAATTATGGCCGCCAATCCACGTATCTCCCTGTTCTCTGTCGCCTCTACTACGGCCCCTCGGGTACAACTTCTCCACAGTTTATTCATGAAATTGTAAAAGGATTCTGCCCACAATTTCCTCATGTAAAAAAATCATGAACCACATACGCCACATGTTTTACTGGGGAACACTGAGATCATGACCTAAAATATGAACACCAATCTGACTAACAATGGTGTGGAAGTGAGAAAGTGGCATGCCACGTCTCAATTCCATGCATACCTTCAGGACAATTCAAAACGAAAGAACAGATTTTGCTTCCTACAGACCAACTGCAAAAGACAGAAACACATGGTGCATGTCACTAGATAGAGAAAAGTTCATAGTTTTGACACAGCTGCGCTGTCGCTTGTCTGTAAGAACCTGCCGACTACACAGCAAGAGAAATCATTTTGTGGGTGGGAATTTGCGCAAAGCCAGTCAATTGTTCAAGTGGAATGTGCGTACCGTCATCGCTTCAGCAAGAAGCCGCCTCCCTACAAGCAGATTTATGACTGGCATAAGAAATTCTTGGAAGGTGGTGGCATATGCAAAGGTCGGCCAAGCACGTCGCATGAAAATGTCTGAGATGCGTTGAAACAGAGCTCTCGGAAAATTCCGAAGACGGGCAGGACAGGAACTTCAACTTTCTCAGACAAAGCTGTAGCGTGTTCTGAAACGACGTATGAAGTCTTACAAGTTGCTGTTATTATAGGAACTGCGACCCAATCACCATAACAATAGGTACGAATTTTGCATTTCATTTGTCTAGGATATCGCAGAGGACACTTTTTCTGAACGACTCATATTTTCGGTCGAATGGACGCTTCATCTATTGGGTAAAGTAAACCGCCATAACATAAGAACCTGGTGGTCACAAATTCCTGGGATTGTCGTTGAATATTAAAGAGACTGACCGAAAATAACCTGTTTTGTGCCGTTTCTGTTCACAAAGTTTACGGACCTTTCTCTTTTGCGGAGGAAACTGTGCCGAGAATGCCATATGTGGACACTCTGCAAAATTGGCTGTTTGCTCAACTTCACGAAAATTGCAATGATTTATTTTTATTCATGATGGCACTAAGCCTCGCTTCCAACTTGAGATGCGGCGTTATCTTAACAACACCTTTCCACAACGTTGGACTGGAAACGCTGGTCTACAAATGCTTTTTCATCTTTTTGGCCTTCCAG
The DNA here is from genome assembly GCF_021461395.2 of Schistocerca americana. NCBI lineage: Eukaryota > Metazoa > Arthropoda > Insecta > Orthoptera > Acrididae > Schistocerca > Schistocerca americana. The sequence goes on from NC_060124.1 coordinate 223,960,062, forward strand.
GTCACCAGGTCTTACAAACTGCGATATTTTTCTGTGTGGGGAGCGGGGGGTGGGGGGTGCATGAAAACAATAATTTTGCCTCACCTATGGCGGCTTCTCCGCAAGACCTAGGAAATCGAGTTTGTTGAAGCTGTCGATCCAGTAAACAGGGACCTGTTGATTTGTGCCTAGAATGAAATGGACTACCATTTCGATGTCTCATGAGCAACGATTGGGGCCCATGTTGAACGTATTGTATAGTGTCTGCGCGAACATAAAGCTTAGAACCTTCCTCTGTCCAGTGACATGCGCTAAGTGTTTCTGTCTTTCATAGTTTGTCTGTAATGAACAGCTGAAATCTGCTCGTTCTTTTTTGAATCAATGGTACTGGTACTGGTTTTAGATTTATGGACTATTTACAGGCTGTTCTTTGTAATGTTCACTGGAATACACTCTTTGAGATTCTTAAGTTTTAAGCGATAAAATACTTATGGGTTCTTTATCCCGAAATATCACGAATGTCTACCACGTTTAATCTTAAATGATACGAATATCAACTTCTCTCCCTCGGCAAAGAGTGTAGGATTAATAACCGATAAAAGCTAATCTGGGCTTCACACACAATTGTAACGTGCTAGAAGGCAACATCATATCTACATTCCATACCAAGAAAATATGAAGACGCTCTTCGCTTTCGGACTTAAAAAGAACTTCCTGCTGTTGATTATCTCGATGTTATCCTGCAATGTCTTTCTCAGGAAAGCCACAACGCCTGGAACTGGTGATGAATACCTGCGTTCGATATATCTGCTACATTGGAGTCTTTTATCACATTCCACAGTATTACGCACGGCTGTCCTCCCTAGATGAAGAGAAGTACAAAAATTACCAGCACTCTGTCTCCTCTACTGTATTATTAACACACATTCTCTTTCATATCTCTTCTTGACTCTAATGCTCTTGTCAGAACAACACTGCGGATACACTCGTTCCCATCAGAGTAAAATCCCTCTGTTCCGCTCCATCACTAAGCCGCTTTTTCGATGTCCTTTTCTGTAACAGGAACCCGACATTTGAGTGGCCTCCTTCATTATATTACAAAACTGAATAACATCTCCAGCTTCAAAAGACAGTTACGAGTAATTGCATATCTACTGGTGCCACAGTAATGTCTAACATTGTCCCTGTAAGCAGTCGTTAGTCCATTACACTGTTGTTTACCAGCAGATCGTCCTGATTTCCCAATGCTTTTACCTGATACAGCCTCAATAGATATCTATCCCTCAGAATGCGCTCTGTCGGGTAACTTTTGTACACCCATAAGTACATTTTCTATGTGCCGCTATTACTTTTATTATTATTACTACTATTATTACTGTTATTCTTAGAGCGGCTCTATCGATTTCCACCAAGATTAAGATCTAGAGGACTGAAATACAACCCGCCTTCCTACACGGAGCAGAGACTGGACTATGACACAAAAGACAGAAAGGACACTCCTGACATCTGGGAATGCTGTTCTGGGACAGATTTTTTTGTGTAACATTGAAGAATGGAGACGCCTGAAAACGAACAAAAAATTGTGAATTGCCAGAGTTGCACAAATTGCTGGAGATTGCGGCTCTGATGAGAGTACTGAAGTGGAGTGGGCACGTAATGCGCCGAGACGGCTAGGTCACCAGGAGGCAGGTGATGGAAGAAGTTCATCAGGTGCAACAGACCGTGGGGAAGACCACGAGTGAGCTGGACTAACGGGGTCAGAGACGATATGAGTAGGTTGAGACTAGCTGGAGAAGAATACCTGGACGGTGGAAGAGGCTGACTGGCGGGGCCAAAATTTGACAGCCGTTTTGTGTGACCAACCCAGTAAGCAAGTAAGTAAATGATTAAGTCTGTAAGTGTTATATCGGCAGCAGGGGAAACAGTAGTAATTACTTGGAAAGAAAGGTCTTTAAGCGTGAAATCCCAGTCCGAAATACGAGAGAGCTTCTTCTAGGGCCTAATCTGACCAGGTTAAATACATAAATGAAATAAAATACAGGTTATTAACTATTTACACATCAGACTGCAGTTATAAGGATCGAAGGACATGGAAAGGAAGCGGTAACTAAGAGAGGAATGAGACAAGGGTAACATTGAGCATGCTGTGAATTGAACGAGGAAAAATTTGGATAGGGATTAGGAGTTCACGAAGGAGAAACAAATGAGCATGCTGTGAAGTGACCGCGGAAAAATTTGGATAGGGATCTGGAGTTCACGAAAGAGAAAAACTTTAAGGTATGCTGACGTCTTTGAAATTCTGACAGAGGCGGCAAAGGAGTCAGAGTATTAGTTGAACGGAATCAATATTGTCTAGGGAAGAGGCTATAGGATAAACAACTAAGGTGAAGCAACGGATATGGAATATAGTCCCATTATGGAACTAGAATACGAAATGAGACACTAAAAGTAATAGATAAGTTTTGTTACTTTGGCAGCAAAATAAATGACGTTAGTCGAAACAGAGACTATGCAAAGTGAAAATTGGCAATAAAAGGCAAACGTTTCTGAAAAAGAAGTTATAAAGCGACAGAGTCAACGATGTGCATAAACGAAAGTGCTTTTATTATTCCTCTTCACCTCCAAGTAACCGATTATACGCTTTTTTAAGGTAATTTTAAGAAACGCGATAGAACGAGTTCATCTGATAAGAGTTAATGGCGGATAACAGACTGTAAGATTTACTACTGAAATTGTTAATAGTTACAGCATAGTCCAGTTACGGGAAGTTTTAGCACTGCCCCATATGACACAATGCGACTTTAACTGCTTCCCACTGAAACAGTGAGATCATAAAATACGCAGAGCGAATAGACCGAATCCATTACTTCCGAACGTGCACGTCTCACGCGAGTGCGGTCGACCAACAGTAATGACTGAATCCCACTTTCAACTCGCAACTTCTGCTGGTAATAACACGAAAGCATAGCGTGAATACTTAAACCTCAGTATAACATTCAGACACGCACGCGAGCGCAGCCGATCAATGCCGACTCACTACTACTGCGCTACGCTGAACACGCGCACGACTCTACAATCACAACGGAAATTGCACTGTCAGCGGGCAAAGATTACTCTTTATACTGGATATCTATCATCCACCAGTAGCTGCAACAGAATAAAAATCACCCTGTAGCAGCGCTAAACGATAAGCTTACGAAAAATGTCAGGAATGTAATACATATTCCGACATCATCACAACTCTTCTCGGAAGGCTTAGCAGTGTTCGGAAGTGAAACAGGACGATAGGCTGGCCAGGCAACATGAGACGCAAGGTTTTGGAGTGTGGTGCTACACTGTCGGGAAAAATGTTCAGTACACCTGGAAAGACGACGTTGATTTTGATCCGATGACGGCATATGCCACCTGTGGAGTAGTAGATGTACTGATAATGGTTTCAACGTTGTCCTTCCAAAGACGGTGTAGCGACATAGCTACCAGACCGACATCTGTGTGTACCCTTTAATAGGGAATGCTCCAAGCCGGAACGCTCAGTGTGGTGCAAATGTGAGAAGCAAGCAAGCAATCATGCCACGGGACCCACTGCTGCTTCCTACAGCCAACTGAGCGAGTTTGAAATGGTTCAAATTGTGGCCGCCCACTGGCGGGATGGTCCTTTAGTAGAATTTCCACACAAGAGAGACTTTCCGGGTCAGTTGCGCAGCGATGGTGGTTGGTTGGTTTGGGGGATTAAAGGGACCAGACTGCCATGGTCATCGGTCCCAGCGATGGTGGTATCAGTGGCAATGTGAACGTTCTCACACCCGTAGACGAGGTGGACATCCATGCAGCATAGAGGTCCGCCAGCATCCTAGTATTGTAAGGGCTGCAGTGCCAGATCGTACAGCTGCCACACCACAGGTAAGAGGGCATATGAGCCAAGACATGTAAACACAGATTGTTGCGAACCAGTTATTAGCAGTGGGACAATGGGCACGCACGCCACAGTGTCAACGTGCACTGATCGACTGGTGCGGTCAGAGGATGCAAGATCCCCTCGCTTCAAAACTGATACTTTTATTACTCAGCTTAGCCGCGACTCCGCAGATGGTGGTATACGTGACGTCCAGTATGGCTGGTCACCATTGCCACCTGGAATTCGCGAGTGTAAGTCGGACCTTCGTGTCGTCGGATTTCCTCCTACCTGTGCGCGGTGCAGCTCTCGTAAATATCGTCCCGTGCAGATTCTTCATTGGCGCAATGGATGTCTCTGCCGGTGGAAGCTAATTATCTGAAATTGCTGTCGATCAACTTTGGGGTATCTATTTACTCGAAATTAACATTCAGAATGCCGTAATATCACTTTTATTCCTATTAGATCAATAATGAAACACTCGTGTCACAAACTACTCGTAACCGAGAGCATGGCTACCATCGAACGAGACAGGAAGAGCTCTTAACGCCGACTGCCGACTTTGGCGCGCAGTCCGTATCTCTTACTAGTTTCATCACAGTTGGTAGATTTCCGACCACGTTCGTACTTACTAAGATATGTATTTGTTAATGAACGGGTGTGAATTTTAACGAGGCAAAATTATGATAAATAGTTTTAAACATCCGGAGGCTTCTCCTAGTATTCATGTTGTCATAAATGACTTTAATTATTAAATATAAATAAACTAAATCGGTGACTTTAGCGCCAAGATGGCGGTACTTCCTGTCATGTATATTTCCCAGGCTGACGCTTGTTGCTACGGTCCAGCGCCTAGCCCCACCCCCACTACGCGCGACATATGGTCGCTTCGTCACCTAGCCAGCCAGCGTGGGAAATGCTCTCCGATTCACGGCCGGCTACGGACTACAGCACTTCCTAACTATCGTGAATACATCAATAAGAGACAATAACTTATTAAAACCGGTAAAAATGTCTTCCTCACGTAAGAGGCACCTTACAACGATCACTTGTATGGTGCAATGGCGCGCCAAAATTGTCGTTTGTGCGTTCGACGCAGACCTGGTGAGTGCTGTACTTTCGTCAAAGGTTCACTGGCCCCACCCCAGGGCTTATGGTCCGGGGTGCGATAAGCTACAATTCTCTTCATTATTGATGTTTCTGGAGAGGACGCTAACCAGCACTCGGTATGTGCAAAATGTCGTCAGATCGTTTCTTTTGCCGTTCTTGCAACACAAAGGTGATGCGTTGTTCTGCCAGGACGACGTGCGCACACACACTGCCTGTGAAGCTCAACACGCTGTGCGAGATGTGCACCAACTTCCCTGGCCTGCACAATCCCTGGACTTGTCTCCAGACGAGCACGTGTGGGATATGATTGACAACTGACCCGTGTGACTCGTTACCGAACAATTCTTACAGAGGTACGTGAATTCGAAGAGAACACGTGACATAACGTATCCCATTGTAACGTCGCGAGTCAATACGCAATAGCATTTATTGCACTACTTTGCAGTACGGCTCGTACCTATGGAGCCGTTGGCGGTGATAGAAACAGCCGCTTGTATCTTAGCGTGACTCATTCGCACCTGCCGCTAGCATAGCAGTGGGAAGCGGTACCTGTGTCAATTCGAGCGACAGGATATTCAAGCCCCTCAGAATCTAAATAAGCTAAATTAAATATTATTCAATTTAGTTAAAAATCAATATACTGCCCTTTGTTATTAAAAAGAAGATAGTGTAAAAATCTCAGCTTTCTAGCTGGCATACTTTCAGAGTTAGAGAAAATTACCTAAAACACCCCACACCGACACTTGTAAGATTAAAGTCAATTAGGATTCACAACAGTTTGTCTTTTATTATCATCTGGAATTATTATTGAAGTTCACAAGATGTTAGGTCAATTTGTTTGAATTTTCATAATTAAAAACGCTAACTATTTTTCAATTTCGTAATATAAAATTCAGAAAAGATCAGTATATATTTAATGTGTTGTCGTGTGAGTAAATGAGAATGAGTGAGAGTGTGTCTGTAGGATATACGAAAAAATGTAATATTATCTCAGGTTAAACATTACGTAACTGTATCATGGCAAAAAGGTTGAGCAAGCAAGTTGCAATGAAAAATGTAATTTCTCCACCTTGCTAGTGACATATGTCTAAGGGTACTTGCTTTTGTAAGAAGGTAGCCAGAATATCCCTTTACAGGGTAACAGTTTTCTAATGTTATTTCAAGGTTAGCTTTCTTTTCGTTCGGTTTTGTTAAACATTTTATTAATATTTACATGACGAAGTGACGTAAATGCATCTGTGAATATTTATTGGCGTAGGACAGTTTTGGCGCGAGACAGAACTCGAAGGATTGTTTTGATTGGCTGGTCATTTAGAACAACAAATCAGCGTTAAGCATTTCCCGCGCATTGCAAGTAGTTACAGGCCCTGGAAGGAATGGCAGTGAGTCAGTCGTTGACTAGCTATCGGACGTGTAGGTCATGTTGGACGTGTCCGTCTACATTATGAGTAAAGTGAAGAAGTTACTGGTTTCTCGAGTCCGGATTGTATTGCCGCGAAAGCAGTTGCATTTACGGACAGATAGTGAAAATATGAGCTTTGTGAAGTGATCTGTTGGAAAGATAAACGCGTGTGAATTTTCAGCCTTTGTGGAATTCCGCGTGGCATGTTTCATACCCGTTTATGGAATAGTTGGCGAGCTGTTTCTGTTAATAGAAATCCACTGAAAAAGAACCAAAAGTGAAACTCATATATTGTAGCAGAGTATTGACTGTAGATCGCCTAACAATTAGGGTTGGACTAAGTACATTTCTGGCTGCCTAGCGTGTGTACTGGGTTGCATGAACTGTGAGCTGAGGACATTGACGTTATTGGTTAATTAAATTCGGGCTCATGGCAAGTGTTTATTTTGAACCTAAAGAAATAAAAGAACTCAGTGCAGAATATTGTCATTTTTCTAAAGAGATGAAGAAATCGCCCTCCACCCGAAAATTGTGTTATAAGATATTACAGGATAGCTTGCTGCCAGAGCTTACGTGGACTTTGCAAACCTAAGTACTGACGGTGTTTTTCTTCAAAGCTGCTTTTAACATCGTCTGAACAGTATCTACGTATGCAGAGAAACGGGCTGGTGACCTGACGCCGTACTGAGGTAGGTAGAACTTTTGTAGTGAACAATACGATGTGAGACAGTGAACAAACAAAGACGACAATTTTGTAACCCACCCCGCCGCACCAGGACAGCATTCGCCATCTGTACGATCGACTGGATGTCATAGTCAGCACCTGCATTGCTGTCTGTGGACTCTACACCATGTAATAATATGGGTGTTTCAGCATGGGTCGATACCTGGTATCTCATAACCGCTTGTGTTGTAGATCTGTAATCAGTTCATGTACTCCATAAGCACAGCGAGTGAAATGGAAACATCTAAAAGGGTGTGCTAATTTGTTGCGGCAGTGTATAAGGAATACTGAAGGTTGTGTGTTTAGATTGAATGACTAATGTAGAGGAAGTTAATTAAATTAGGACTGAAAGGAAATCTGTGGCACAAATTGACTAAAAGAAGCTACAGGTTTGTGGAAATATCCTGAAGCAACAAGTAACAGTTAATTCGTGTATGAAAAGACGTACAGGTTGAGGGAGTCCAAGGATTCAGTACAGCAAGTAGGTTGAAGTGGATCTAGGTTTTAGTAACTACGCAGAGGTGAAAGGTCTTGCACAGGATAGACTAACGTGGTGGAGCTGCATCAAATAAGTCTCTCGACAGTGGGCAATACCAACACTAAAAACAAAACAGACACTACCCCATACATGATGCATTAGAAATATGGTTTTACAAACTTCAGGAACTAACTTTTCAAACGGATGCAAGTAAAGCATGTCCTTATAAATAAATTCTTCATTTTTCACCAATCATTCATTCTCGGCATGTGCTTTAAGGATTGTCACCAATGAGCCTAGTGACCCCGAAAGATATGGATTCGGTACTAATATCGGTCGTTATCGAATATTTTTACTTGTCATGGTTGTCACCCCCGCACCACAGCAAACGGTGTATTACCTCCACAGCAGTTTTATGCAAATAATGATGCAAATGATGAATTAAGTGTATACCACATTTGGTTGAAACCGCTGCAGAAGTGCGTGAGTTACGGTGCTATGTCACTCCATTTTCACCTCCACTGCCATCCCTGTGGAAGGTAAGTGGTTCTTAGCTGCTTAGAAACCTACGCGGGTGGGTGTATAAAAACTCACCGAAGTGTCGCCTCAGTCGGGTGAAAGGTAGAGAAATGCGAGTAAGACGCACAGACAAATATTCATTATTGTATGATAGATATTGTCTTGTTTACAGTATAAGTAATTTGATCCCTATTTTCTTAAGACAGTGTCTCATGTTTAGTACTAAATATTCTTGTCATCTATCTGAGTATATGGACATGTGGACTTAAAAATTACTTAACGTGCGAAACTGACCTTTGACGTAGAATTAGAGTAAATAAACAGCCTTGACAGGGAACACTTGCAGCTTCTAATGGAATTAAGAGGGCCTAGTAGCCTGGGCGTGATGAATTTAAATTTTAAATAGCAAAAGTTACGTAGAAAATGAAACCTGGTAGTCAAGGGAAGGCAGGATTCGGTTACGATTGTGGATGGGACCGTAATCAGTTACTATTGGTTGCATTTACAGATACACACTATTTATTTTAAACCAGTAATTCCAGACTCAACAATAAATAAAAATACCACACGTTATTAATGAAGGAATACATAACTGTGTGAATAATATTGTTTTCAGTGAGTTACAACTTAGCAAATCACCATTAAAGCGAGCCACTGTGATCTGGGCAGAAGGCTTTACACACCAGGAACGGCAGTAAATAAGGTTTTAAAGGTTTACTGCGTAAATACAAATACCAAATTAGAATTTTAAGGCAAGTGACAACAGCCAAAGCTGAAGGCCTTACACGCCTAGAATGGCAATAAATTAAGAATTGTTTAAGATCTCGCTGCAATTTTCTACTTACAGGTATTGAAATATTAGAGGTAAGTCGTCACAAACACAACAGAAGGCATCAGACGCCAGGAATGGCAGTAAATAAGATTTTAAGGCTTACTGCTAAAATACAGATACAAAACTAGAATTTTAACCAAATGACCACAATCACGGCTGAAGGCCTTACACGCCAGGAACGGCATAAAATATAAAAAATTTAGAAATCTGCTGTAAAACAGCAAATACAATAGCAATGTTAATTAGAAAACAAGCAACTGATCACCTAAAGGGTGAAATAAGATGATGGTAAACTTTGTAACACAACCGTTAACATCCACTGAACTCTACACTGCTAGATTTATTCCAGAAGAAGAGCAGAACTTTTAACTAGATATACCGCGTGATCAAAAAGTCAGTATAAATTTGAAAACTGAATAAATCACGGAATAATGTAGATAGAGAGGTACAAATTGACACACATGCTTGGAATGACATGGGGTTTTATTAGAACCAAAAAAATACAAAAGTTCAAAAAATGTCCGACAGATGGCGCTTCATCTGATCAGAATAGCAATAATTAGCATAACAAAGTAAGACAAAGCAAAGACGATGTTCTTTACAGGAAATGTTCAATGTGTCCACCATAATTCCTCAACAATAGCTGTAGTCTAGGAATTATGTTGTGAACAGCACTATAAAGCATGTCCGGAGTTATGGTGAGGCGTTGGCGTCGGATGTTGTCTTTCAGATCCCTAGAGATGTCGGTCGATCACGATACACTTGCGACTTCAGGTAACCCCAAAGCCAATAATCGCACGGACTGAGGTCTGGGGACCTGGGAGGCCAAGCATGACGAAAGTGGCGACTGAGCACACGATCATCACCAAACGACGCGCGCAAGAGATCTTTCACGCATCTAGCAATACTTTTTTTTGGTTCTAATAAAACCCCACGTCATTCCAAGCATGTGTGTCAATTTTTGCCTCTCTATCTCCATTATTCTGTGGTTTATTAAGTTTTCAAATTTATACTGACTTTTTGATCACCCGGTATATAACCTTTAATGTTGTCATCACAAGGTATTGTAATAAATAATACAATAATAAAACACAAGGACCAGTACATAAGTTCCTGAAGGGTACTGAGGTAGATTATACCCGCAGAAGGCGTGGGCTGAAGAAGCATTACACTGAACTACTGGCCAGCAGACCTGCTTTTAGAACACAGATGTCTTACACGAACCAAAAGGGGCTACAGACGGTGCTCCAGGAATGGGCCTCTGAGAAGGTCCAGCTACAAACACTTTCGCGAACGATGAGATAGGCAGCCAAGAGGTACATTCACTTCACAAGATGGTAACTCAGACAAGTGGCAGTTCAATGAGTGACTAATGATAATCTTGCTGAAGCTACCTGACGTCCATTAAACCAAATGAAACGATGGAAACAATACGCCAAAGCCGGAACCAGCGGTCTGCACTACGTCCTCAGAATACTGTGTTAGAGTGCCCGGAACGAGAAAGGAATCACTGCCATCAGAATAGAAGAATCACCAACCATCCTACAATCAAGAAAGCTGTCAAAACTACAAGCCTTACCAGACAGCTGCGGCAAGGCGAGGAAACGTACACTGCTGTGACACACTAACACCTAGGGCAGGTAACTGAGGCGTTAGCGGCCACAAGGCAAGAAAAAATTGCCGCTGGTTGAACTTAAAAAATTGTCACAAGTTGTACGCAGAGAATGGTAATACGAAGTCTAGGAAAGCTAATCAGATCCGCCTTCCCCAAGCACTCCACTCGCTGCTCTTCTCCTCTGTGACACTACGAGCAGCAACACGAAACAAGTCACTGGAGAATCGCGAGATATCACAATGGTGGAGGATTCTCTACTTGGATTGAAATGCATTCATCTTAAAGCTTGCTGGATCCGGTTTAGGACGATGTCGTACACCCTCGTGACCACAACCCTTCCATCTGGCAGTCCATGCGTGCCGCCGGCAGTCCCGGGGTGTTTACACACTGCGCGGATCTGGCTGCTCCTGAGTCCACAACCGAACTGCGACACTCACTCGACCTGGTAAAACCACGACGTCGCCACAAAGATAGGGCAGCGGTTACTACATATCGATAACCATCGCTGCTGCCACTAGCGGACAGGCAACGCTTGCGAAACCGAGTGACGCTAGACAACACGAGAAGAAGACAAACAACTGCAACCATGGCAACTAAAGGATACCGTCTGGCCTCCAACAGAGGGCGGAAACCTACAAACAGCACCAACGCGAGCCGCAGCACGGCTCAGAAAATCAGTACAAACTAATTTCCTGCCAAATGGTAAACAACTATAAAAAAAAGTTTCATTTGATAAATACCGTAATAGGAAGTCCAACCCAACTATGTTTTGAAACCTCTTTTGTTTTCATTTGACATTAGGGCTACAGGATTCTACGCAATCAGCGTTGTACTTGCACTCATTTCCAGTGTTAGGTATTTCGAGTAAAATCGTAAGACTCCTTCTGACTGTTTCCTGCTGTCAGCGACCAGTTTGCCGTAGTGAACGTAGAGCTTCTGGTCTATGTAAAACGGTTTGAGTTTAAGAAAATCGCACCTCGAAGATCACTGTTGTCTACTTGTAACACGCCCGGGAGTACGAATGGGGGGTTCCTAAAACTGACTGTTCTTTTAGTGACCGTTTCTTTTCTTGACCGTGCGCCCTGTCCACACCACGTACCTGGTACTCCCGCGGCGGTCGTGCTGTTCTGCTCCACACTGCTCCTGGCTTGCCTAAAATTATCAATCGAAATATGCAAGCGGGTTTAGGGGAGCCACTCAACGTTAGAACACAACACTGTCCTATGTCTAGTATGAACATCTATATCCTGAGACGATATGGAAACCACAGGTTGCACTGATTACACTCTACATCGTGTTGACCCCAATTAACAATCTTGATGATTAACAGTCCAAAATATAATTCAGACGAGCGTACGCGTAACCGACACGACGCGGGTGATTGTTGATGATGCGGAAGCCGAATGATCGAACGAAAGTTCTTACGCTCGTCACACATACAGATACCTGGTAATAGTCCTCCTTGTCACTAGCAATGATATAACACTGTCCGTAAAGTTAATTTTTCATTTCTCAGTTTTCACTTGTACCAGCGTGCTCGTTGCCGTCGCGGCGCGGCTGATTGTTGATAATGCGGAAACGCGATGATCGAACGCACGTCCTCACGCTCGCTACAAGACACTGGCACTTGACTGCACTCTTTTATGGTAACTAAATTCTACTGATTCACATCAGTTCATTCTGGGAGACCGAACACGGCGCGGAAGATTGATACTGTGCGACACGCAACGAGAGTATACACAAATACGTTTTCGGCGGCACTGCTAATTTTTAATTACATCTTGACTCATTTTCCTCTGAATTACTTCCATATTTAATCAGTTTACTGTAATAGCACTTGTAGCGACACTTCAACCTGAATACTAACAATGCTTCTACATGCAGAGCTACACACCACACAAAATAACAATTTCGTGTCCCGTACTCGACTCACTACAGACGCGGCTGCCCGCAAAGATACTCCACAACTAAGCCAGCGATATGTCAATACGGTTGGGTGGTTGGTTTGGGGAAGGAGAACAGACAGCGTCGTCATCGGTCTCATCGGACTAGGGAAGGATTGGGAAGGAAGTCGGCCGTGCCCTTTCAGAGGAACCATCCCGGCATTTGCCTGGAGTGATTTAGGGAAATCACGGAAAACCTAAATCAGGATGGCCGGACGCGGGATTGAACCGTCGTCCTCCCAAATGCGAGTCCAGTGTCTAACCACTGCGCCACCCCGCTCGGTATATGTCAATACGCTTACGTACTCTTGAGTATGCTGTCCGCCGCGGCAGCTGAATGGTATGCGTGACTGACTGCCATCCTAAGGGGCCCGGGTTCGATTCCCGGCTGGATCGGGGATTTTCTCCGCTCAGGGACTGCGTGTTGTGTTGACTTCATCATCATTTCATCCCCATCCGGCTCGAAGGTCGCCCAAGGTGGTGTCGAATGTAATAAGACCTGCGCCAAGGCGACCGGTCCTGTCCCGTAAGGGACCTCCCGGCCAATGACGCCAAACGCTCATTTCCATTTCCATGAGTATGCTGACTGTAAACTGCTATTTGACTCTACTCGCAGCGTATGTGGAAGGGTAACACCATGAATCTGTGGAGTGGCAGCTCCACCAACCAACACCACACATACATGTGGACTTCACTGATGCCAAGGCAGATTATGCCCTCGTAGGCAAACATAGTTTGGCTCTACGTATGCATCCTGTAGTCATGTTTTTCTATTTAAAATTGGAGACTAGCTGCACTGTGAAGGCGTATGGGACGATGCTCACATAATGGGACTCTTCTCGCAGCCCATCCATCACAAAACTTTGATAGTTATATATGAAGCTGTGAGAGTACAGCTGAGATTTCGACTTAACCCTGTGGATATCAGAATGGTCCGCATCGGCTCGACTGGCTGATAATCAAACTGCTCCCCATGAGCTCATGTACATTTAATCAAAGGTATCCCACAACGGCTAACTAATAGGACAGAGGCGTACGTAGCAAACACATCGGTTCATCCCATGTAGGCTTTCACGGCCGGCGTCTTCATCAGTAAACACTTCCGGACTAAGTTGGCGTGGTCGATCTGTAGAACTTCTTCTCCCTGACGTTTCGTTCTCAACTACGGAGAACATCTTCCGAGGTGAGTCGACGACTGGCTGCTAGGAGCTGGGGCCGCCGCTTATATGGAGATCGTAGAGGGCGCCACCGCACGTCACGTGGCGTCGATGTGTAGCTGTCTCTGGCTATCGTCTGTTCTCTCGATTGCAGGCAATCGATTGTCACGTGATTGATGCAACGTCGACCGCCATATCTTGTCCAACTTTAATCCTTCTTCTTTACGATTAAAATTGTATTGATGTTTGTGGATTTCAGTTGCCTCTCTATACATACGTGTATAATAATGCGACGTCCTCGCTAGCACGCTTGTCTCACCAAATTTTATTTCGTGATCTCCATCCTTAAAAACATGTTTCGCTACTGCCGATTTGTCTATATGTCCCAAGCGACAGTTTCTTTTGTGCTCCGTCAACCGTGTATTGATGCTTCTTTTTGTAGTTCCTATGTAAACCCTGCCACAACTACACGGGATTTTATATACGCCTGGGGTGGCGGGGGGTGACGAGCATCTTTTGTTGATCTAAGGCATTCACTAATTTTCTTAGTAGGTCTGGAAATAGTCTCCACCTGAAACTTGGCTAGTACTTTCCCAATGCGATCCGTGATGTTATGGATGAACGGAAGAAATATTTTTCCAGCTGATGGTTGTTGCTGTCTCCTATTTTTAGGCATTTTTCCGCTTGGGTGAAGTGCTCGGTTAATCTCGTTTTTCGTATAACCATTTTTCGCAAAAGCCATTCGTAAATGATTTAGTTCTTCTTGTAAGTAGCGTGGTAAAACGGAGGCGTATCCTCCGAGATTATATGGATTACCAAAGATACATAAGCCTGATGTTCCTTTGAGACCGATAGTCAGCGCAATTGGAGCTCCTACCCAAGAACTAGCCAGACACCTTGCCTATTTGTTACAACCTTACATAGGCAAAACTGAGAGTCATATTAAAAACTCTCTACACTTCATTGAGAAATTGAGGGAAATTACTGTCGGTCCTAATGCCATCCTTGTGAGTTTTGATATAGTGTCTTTGTTCACTATGGTTCCAGTTGATGAAGCTCTCTCTAATATAGCCGATATGTTTCCTACTTATATAGTGGCCTTGTTCCAACACTGTCTATCCTCGACCTATTTTTAGTACAATGGTGAATTTTATGAACAGATTGATGGGGTAGCCATGGGAAGCCCCCTAAGCCCCGCAATTGCGAATTTATTCATGGAATATTTTGAACATCAAGCACTGCAGTCGGCCAAAAAAAGCCCCTCGAAGTGGTATCGGTATGTGGATCATACCTTTGTAATATGGAATCATGAGGAAGAAGACTTGAATGATTTCCTGGTGCACTTAAATAGCATCAACCCAAAGATCGAATTGACTATGGAGAAAGAGAAGAATAGACAACTTAACTTTTTGGATGTATCAGTTATCAAACGGACGGATGGGACCTTAGGCCTTAAGGTCTACAGGAAAGGTACACACACTGATCGCTACCTCCATAAGAACTCAAACCACCACCCTAGGCAAAAGAGGGGGCTCATAAAAAGACTAGTGGATAGGGCCAATATTTGTGAACCAGGCTACTTACAAGAAGAACTAAATCATTTACGAATGGCTTTTGCGAAAAATTGTTATACGAAAAACGAGATTAACCGAGCACTTCACCCAAGCAGAAAAATGCCTAAAAATAGGAGACAGCAATAACCATCAGCTGGAAACGTATTTCTTCCGTTCATCCATAACATTACGGATCGCATTGGGAAAGTACTAGCCAAGTTTCAGGTGGAGACTACTTTCAGACCTACTAAGAAAATTAGTGAATGCCTAAGATCAACAAAAGATGCTCGTTACCCCCCGCCACCCCAGGCGTATATAAAATTCCGTGTAGTTGTGGCAGGGTTTACATAGGAACTACAAAAAGAAGCATCAATACACGGTTGACGGAGCAAAAAAGAAACTGTCGCTTGGGACATATCGACAAATCGGCAGTAGCGAAACATGTGTTTAAGGGTGGAGATCACGAAATAAGATTTGGTGAGACAAGCGTGCTAGCGAGGACGTCGCATTATTATACACGTATGTATAGAGAGGCAATTGAAATCCACAAACATCAATACAATTTTAATCGTAAAGAAGAAGGATTAAAGTTGGACAAGATATGGCGGTCGACGTTGCATCAATCACGTGACAATCGATTGCCTGCAATCGAGAGAACAGACGATAGCCAGAGATAGCTACACATCGACGCCACGTGACGTGCGGTGGCGCCCTCTACGATCTCCATATAAGCGGTGGCCCCAGCTCCTAGCAGCCAGTCGTCGACTCACCTCGGAAGATGTTCTCCGTAGTTGAGAACGAAACGTCAGGGAGAAGAAGTTCTACAGATCGACCACGGCAACTTAGCCCGGAAGTGTTTACTGATGGAAACACATCGGTGTTACATATCGCAAATGAGAACAAACAGGGTGATCATCTAATTACGGGACTGTACAATATGTTCCACACTCATCTCTATTTATTATTAAGTTTACTACTAACATATACATGCATAAAAAACTACTATGCATTCCACTCTATTTTAATAACGCAGAGAATACGAAAACTGACAATTATTGTCAATGCACAGAACAAACAGGGTGATCATCTAATTACGGGACTATACAATATGTTCCACACTCATCTCTATTTATTATTAAGTTTACTACTAACATATACATGCATAAAAAATTGCTATGCATTCGACTCTATTTTAATAACGCAGAGAATACGAAAACTGACAATTATTGTCAATGCACAGTACTAATACAACACTTGAATGTCACAACAAAGACTGGACGTTTTAAGGGGACTGGATAAAAAAGTGATCTACGAATGCGCTACAGCAGGATAAATCTGCGGCGGATAAAATGTGGTTGTCGGAACGCTGTAGAAGAATGAAAAGCTACCATACGCAAACAGCATCACTAATAGAGCCAGCCATGAATGATCCTTCAGTCGCTGGAGAAAAAATTAAGATTCACAGAATATACTTGGTCCAAACAACAACGCGCCTACGAAAGCTTGGTATTTCTCATACCGTGTTCTCCCTAGCAGCTACTCCTCATCATGTTCAGCACCAAGTAAGGTGGGGCGTTGCGAGCGCCGTGACCTGCAGCGAACTGCAACAGGTTCACTGTCGATTACCATCACAGCCCTTTGCTGCGGCTCCAGACTAAGAGTGTCAGTCTGTGCCTCCAGCCGAAGTGTACCTTGCCTTGACTCCAGACAAAGTGACCCATCTAGACCAAGTGCGTTCTCTTCCATCAAAGATTTCTCTCTACAAGTCCGCGCTGTTCCCAGACAACCATGGAGAATGCTCTACAAAATGCTTGGCAATGATATTTTTGTCAAGACGACAGCTGTCCCTCCTCCTGGAAAAAGTTTTACGACGTTAAACAACCGTTTCACAGTATTGGGGTGCAAAAACGGAACGCTGAGATGACTGCTTGTTACTGACTTCCCCTTGGACAGTATTCTTGGATGGTGACTCGTTGACAAAAATCCATTCAAATGAATCTTTTTTATTTTCACTGCTGCATGTCACTACTTGTAAAAACTAAGATTCTGCAGGTGTTTGTCACGCTACGTTACATGGCAGTTGTGAATGCAGAAGATGCAGGAACATGACACCCAAACTTCCGTGCTCAATAGCACCTCGGCTGCGGTTGGGTACCTGTCACAAGCGGCCACTTCACCTCATCCCCTCGCTCTATCGTCTGAAAGACAAGCTGCAACTCCTCGGAGAGACCAGCCGGACACCAGGTCACTGGCCTGGACTTCTATGCCGAGACTGGCTCATCAGGGAACCAGATAAACTACAGAGCCTATTACAAGCGAAAGAGCCACTAGGCTTCATCCTGGCAATCACTGATCATACTTATTACGAGTATTAAATATTTCATTAACTGACTGGAATAGAATTCAGACAGTAATATAAATAACACTTGAAAATGTCAGTAGGGTGATGGACTGACGTAGCGTATGAAAGCCATGGATGCTACATTGACCCTGCAATGTGTCACTTGAAACCATGACTACTTTTCATGCTCATCATATTGTTACTACCCTGTCTGGAGCTTAATGAGTTGAACCCCAACTGGTCTCTGTTAGTGCCCCATGCAGATATGGTGCTTCTTCTTTTGACAGGTTTTCATTTTCAGGTTACCGCTGACGTGTCTGCGTACTCAACGGAAATACTTTAGTCTTGGTCACCAATACAATTTTATTTATCTTATCACTATGTGTTTCTGGATAACCCCATCATCAGACCTGTATATTACGAGAGTGTGCTAAAAGTAATGGCACCAAATGAGCTGTTTGATGTCTTGCTCATTACTCGGTCAACTTTCCCACTTCGCTGACGCAAGATCCAACCCTCTGCCACTACAGGAGTTCGAATTGTACCGTGTAACATGGTGGCTTGTAACGTAACCATGTCAGCGCCTGAGAAATAGTGTGCTGTAATGAAACTTCCTGGCAGATAAAACTGTTTGCCGGACCGAGACTCGAACTCGGGACCTTTGCCTTTCGCGGACAAGTGCTACCCAAGCACGACTCACGACCCGTCCTCAAACTTCAATTCTGCCAATTCCTCGTCTCGAGTCCTCGTCCGGCACACAGTTTTAATCTGTCAGGAAGTTTCATATCAGCGCACACTCCGCTGCAGAGTGAAAATCTCATTCTGGAGCGTGCTGTAATGTCCTTCAGCATGACAACGCCAGTCCACACACGAGCACTACTACATGTGGAACAATCCGACGCCTTGGGTTTACCGTCATCGATCATCCTCCATACAGTCCCGACTCCAGATTTTCATTAGTTCCGCAAACTTAAAGAACGCCTTCGAGGACTTCACTTTAAAAATGATGAAGTGAGGTTGTGCATCCGTCAACAAAGTATATCTATTTAAAAAAGCTGATAAAAATGCTCTTAACGCCTTATTAAGAGACAGTCTTCACTCCTTGCGATATGTTCATGTAAGTGTAGAAAAGTTGTGGAATGTTTTCGAAGAGATAGTACCGACAGCAATTGAGAGATATATACCACATAAATTAATAAGTGATGGTACTGATCCCCCATGGTACACAAAACGGATCAGATCGTTGTTGCAGAAGCAACGAGAAAAGCATGCCAAATTTAAAAGAACGCAAAATCCTCAAGATTGGCAAAGTTTTACAGACGTTCGAAATATGGCGCTTACTTCAATGCGAGAAGCTTTTAATAATTTCCACAACAAAATGCTGTCTCGAAGTCTGGCAGAAAACCCAAAGAGATTCTGGTCATACATAAAGCACACCAGTGGCAAGACGCAATCAATACCTTCACTGCTCGGTAACAACGATGAAGTCACTGATGACAGTACCACTAAAGAAGAGTTATTAAACACGGTTTTCCGAAACTCCGTCACCAAAGAAGACGATGTAAATATTTATGAATTCTAATGAAGAACGACTGCCAAGATGAGTAACATAGCAGTAGTTATCCTCGGAGTAACGAAGCAGCTTAAATCACTTAATAAAGGCAAGGCCTCCGGTCCAGATTGTATACCAGTCAGGTTCCTCTCAGAATATGCTGATAAAATAGCTCCATATTTAGCAATTATATACAACAACTCGCTCACAGTAAGATCCGTACCTAAAGACTGGAAAATTGTTCAAGTCATACCAATATCCATAAAGAAAAGTAGGAGTAATCCGCTCAATTACAGGCCTATATCACTAACGTCGATTTGCAGTAGGGTTTTGGAACATATGCTGTGTTCAAACATTATGAAGTACCTCGAAGAAACGATTTATTCATACATAGCACGGTTTCAGAAAATATCGTTCTTGTGAAACACAACTAGCTCTTTATACTCATGAAATAATAAGTGCTATCATCAGGGGATGTCAAATTGATCCCATATTTTTAGATTTCCAGAAGGCTTTCGACACCGTTTCTCACAAGCGTCTTCTAACCACACTGCGTGCCTACGGAGTATCGCCTCAGTTTTGCGACTGGATTTCCTGTCAGGAAGGTCACAGTTCGTAGTAATAGACGGAAAGTCATCTAGTAAAACAGAAGTAATATCCGGCGTTCCCCAAGGAAGTGTTACAGGCCCTCTATTGTTTCTGATCTATATTAACGACATAGGAGACAATCCGAGTAACTGTCTTAAATTGCTTGCATAGGATGCTGTCATATACCGTCTTGTAAAGTCATCAGATGACCAAAAGACTTGTAAAATGATTTATATAAGATATATGTATGGTGGGAAAAGTGGCAATTGACCCTGAATAAGGAGAAGTGTGAAGTTATGCACATGAGTACTAAAACAAGTCAGCTAAATTTCGATTACGCGATAAGTCACACAAATCTGAAGACTGTAAATTCAACTAAATACTTGGGGATTACAGTTACAAATAACCTAAATTGGAACGATCACGTAGGTAATATTGTGGGTAGAGCAAACCAAAGACTGCGAGTCATTTGCAGAACACTTAGAAGGTGCAACAGGTCTACTAAAGAGACTGCTTACACAACGCCTGTCCGCCCTATTCTGGAGTATTGCTGTGCGGTATGGGATCCGCATCAGGTGGGATTCACGGATGATATCGAAAAAGTACAAAGAAGGGCAGCTCGTTTTGTATTATCGCGAAATAGGGGAGATAGAGTCACATACATGGTACGTGAATTGGAGAGGCAATCATTAAAACAAAGGCGTTTTTCGTTGCGACGGGAACTTCTCATGAAATTTCAATCACCAGTTACCTCCTTCGATTGCGAAAACATTCTGTTGGCACCCACCTACATAGGGAGAAATTATCATCACGACAAAATAAGATAAATCAGGGTTTGCACAGAAAAATTTAAGTGCTCGTTTTTCCCGCGTGCCGTTCGAGAGTGGAATGATAGAGAGACAGCTTGAAGGTGGTTCATTGAACCCTCTGCCAGGCATTCAGTTGTGAATAGCAGAGTAATCACGTAGGTGTAGATGAAGATGAAGTCAAACGTTCTACAGTGACGGTACCAACAAACTTGTCCCTCGTTGGGAGAAATATGTTGGTCTACAGAGCGACTGTGTTGAGAAGTGAGTAAGTAGACATGATGGATAAAGACGTAGAATGTTGATATAGTTTGTTTTATTTAAAAAGCTTTAGGAGTTTTCACATTAAAAATTCGGAGGCAATGCATTACAGCAAGCCGACGTATACCAAAGATCTGACGGATGGCCTCATCCAGAATTGAATTATGATGAGATGTTGAATGAAAATGACATTGGAGGCCAAAACTAGTGCAATTCCATTTAGCGCGCTAAGGATGGTCCCATATCTCCTAAGAGACTTCTCGTCTAATGATAGAGTATATGTATACATATTAATATAAGGAAACGAAACAAAAGCGCTCATTTCATGGTTCACACATGGCTCTGAGCACTATGGGACTTAACATCTGAGGTCATCAGTCCCCTAGAACTTAGAACTACTTAAACCTAACTAACCCAAGGACATCACACACATCCATGCTCGAGGCAGGATTCGAACCTGCGACCGCAGGGGTCGCGTGGTTCCAGACTGACGCGCCTAGAACCGCTCGGCCACAACTGCCGGCGCTCATTTCATTTTTGGTTAGTGGATGGTAATACTCGTACTATTCTAGCCCACGTAGGTTGGCTTTGTTGTAGACAGCCTCTGTTGTGTGCTGTTCCCAGTGATCCGACGTTCGTGCTTTAGTATTAATGGAGCTGTTCAGTCAGTTGGCTGTCTTTGAACGCCATAACAGCGTCCAGGAATGGTTGGATCACATCACACATGTGATCCATCATGTTGCTGACCTGTCCATACCAAAATCTTTCGGCCCTCTTCAGCGGCGACTTGTACCTCGGTGGACAGAAGAGTGCCATTCAGCCATCCAGGACAGGCGTGCGGCTCTTCGACGGTATAAATGGCGCCCAACAGCGGACAATCTTCCCGCCATTGGAATCGCGAGAGCGGTCATTAAAGAGAGCAAAAAACAGTCATGGCAGGAGTTACTGGATTCCACCAACCGTTCCACTTGTTCCACAAAAGTATGGGAAGTCATACGGAGGATTTCCGGCACACACAGATGTTTACCGATAGCAGCAGTGCTGATACTGGGGTGCCTCCAAACGACGCCCAGAGTCATTGCTCAGACGCTGGCCGAGCATTTCGCGCAAACTACTGAGAATGCAAGCCAGGATTCCGCGTTTCGTCTCTACGGTGCAACTGTAGAGAGGGAAAAGTTGGACTTTAGGTCGAACAGTTCTGAGGCCCATAACTCCTCCTTCTCTATGTGTGAGCTCGAATCGGCCTGGCTGAGACTGGTGACACTGCACCCGATCACGACCACATCCGGTATTGCATGCCTCGACATTTGCAAGCGGCGTCCCAGGAAATCCTCCTCGACTGTTTTAATCTGATATGGCAGTCAGGCAACTTCCGCAACTCGTGGAGGGAGGCAACTCTGATCCTTCTGCGCAAACCAGGAAAGGACCGCACGTGTCCAAGTAGTTATCGCAACATCGCCCTAAAGAGCTGTACAGGAAAGACCATGGAGCGAATCGTTAACCGTCGTCTGGTCTGGCTTTTGGAGACCAGGCAACTCCTTAGCCGCTCTCAGTGTGGATTCCACCGATATCGATCCACAGTCGACAACTTGACCCTCCCAGAGGCGTCTGTTCAGCAGGCTTTCCTCCGTAAGCCTCACTGTATTGGGATTTTCTTCGATATATGTAAGGCAAGCGATACTACCTGGAGACACTGTATACTCGCGCAGCTGTATGAGTGGGGATTTCGTGGGCACCTCCCCATTTTTATTCGGTCTTTCTTGTCTCAGCGGTTTTTTCGAACCCGAGTTGGTGCCACACTCTGTGATCGATTTGAGCAGGAGAATGGTGTCCCTCAGGGCAGTGTTTTAAGCGTTACCCTCTTTGCCATAGCCATCAACAGTATTACATCAACGGTAAGGAGTCCTGTACAATGCTCCTTATTTGTGGACGACTTTGCTGTTTTCTGTTCCTCCTCCAGTGCTGCAAGGGCGAGTCGCCAGTTGCAACTTACAGTGCGGCGGCTACAGGACTGGGCTGCAAAGACGGGTTTTCGGTTTTCTGCTAATAAGTGCGTGTGTGTTCATTTTAATCGTTCTCATCGTCTTTTTAATTTGCCTGCCTTGAAGATGGGAGACACCATCCTACATTTTAGAGACACAGTGTGGTTTCTGGGCCTAATTTTTGACTCCAGATTGTCGTGGTTGCCACACCTGCGAGACTTAAAAGCCCGAACCCTGAAGGCGCTGAACATCCTCAAGTGTCTTAGTGACAGATCTTGGGGAGCGGACAGGGCGCATCTCCTCCATTTTTATCGGGCTTTTGTGCGCTCGCGGCTGGACTACGGGTGCATGGTGTATGGGCCATCGAGGCCCTCTCCTTTGCAGATTATTGATGCTGTCCGCCATGAGGGAATTCGGCTAGCCACGGGCGCTTATCGGACCAGTCCCATACCCAGCCTCCGTGCTGAGGCGGGGGGAACCGCCACTTACCTTCCGGCGCCAGCTGCTCATGGTGAGCCAAGCATGTAAGTTCCTCGCAGCTCCAACTTCACCCGCACAGCATACTGTTGTTCGTCCACATCTGCAGTACCTTTTTTCCAACCGTCCACAAGCCACGATGCCATTTTGGATCCGTGTGCAGCATGCGCTGGAGTTACTCGGTGTGGCGCCAGTGCGACCCCCAGTCCAGGGTTTTAACCGTCTGCCACCCTGGTTACTGGAGCGGCCCAGAGTGATTTTAGATTTGGTGTGGTACAGGAGAGATAGATCTCCTGTTTCCGTTGCGGTCTTTTCTGCCGTTTTATCTGGCACCAAGAAAAAAATGGCTCTGAGCACTATGGGACTTAACATCTATGGTCATCAGTCCCCTAGAACTTAGAACTACTTTAACCTAACTAACCTAAGGACAGCACACAACACCCAGCCATCACGAGGCAGAGAAAATCCCTGACCCCGCCGGGAATCGAACCCGGGAACCCGGGCGAGGGAAGCGAGAACGCTACTGGCACCAAGACCATGTAGCAGTTTTTACGGATGGGTCTAAGCAGGGTGACTCCATGGGTTGCTCTGTCGTCTTCCCGGATCGTGTCCTCAAGATCAGACTGCCTCCCGAATTCACCATCTTTGACGCAGAATTAAATGCGGTCTTGCGGGCACTGGAGCAGATGGGACATTCTCCCAGTGTTAGATTTCTCGACTGTTCAGATTCTTTGAGTACCCTTTACTCTCCCCCGCAGATAAAGTAACCCAGACTATCCAAGATGCCCTCCTCCAACTACAGCGACTGGGGAAGGAGGTGTCTTTTAACTGGGTAGCAGGGCACACGGGAATTTTGGGGAATGAAAGGGCTGATCGCGCAGCCAAGAAGGCGTGTCGTGACCGTCAGGTCTTTCAGTGTGCTATCCCCCTGCATGCCCTCACCACGGTGTTGCGGTATAAAGTCCTGTGTCGCTGGGAACATGAGTGGCTAGAAGTGGCCGGCAACAAGCTCCGTGTCGTCAAGTCCAAACTCTACCGTGGTTTACTTCCTTCCAGGCACCTCGACGGAACGAGGACCTCCTCACTCGTCTACTCATCGGCCTCAGCCCTATGATGCATGGATTTTTACTCCGACGAGAGGAACCTCCGATGTGTAGAACTTGTGGCGTGCAGATCACGGTGCACCACATTTTACTGGATTGCACTTTATTTGCTGACCAGCAGACTGCAACGGATTTGCCGGCGGATCTATTTTATGCAGTGATCAAGCGAATGTGGTTCGCGTTTTGTGTATTGTCCCACGTTTTTAACAAGACGTTTTAATTGTGTCAACAGGGTGGCTGGCTCACCCAAGTTTTTTGTAAGTGGTCAGCCAGTCACATTTCTCTGTGCTGTTCTTTCAGCTCTTCTGTGTTTTGTTTTCCCTCTGTTTTAACTTCTTGATTAGCTATCTTGCCTCCTCATTGGTCTTCAAGCATGTGACAGTGCCTGTACGATAGAGTCATTGTGTGGTCATTTCATGTTCATGCGTGTACGACAGATTTCATTCTTATCCACATTCGCTTATTTTAATCATTGTTAGGGCGCTGATAACCTCACCGTTGGGCGCCCATAAGATCCCAAAACCCCACACACACACACATGAAGTGAGGTTGTTTCCTTTTACGCACAGCTAAGTGAATAAAAACGGCTGGAATGTTGTAAAAATTTACTGAAAAGGTGATCGTCAAAGAATTACAGGCATACTGAAACATCGTCTCCGATTTTTTTCTTTCAGCCTCTCCACGAAGGAAGCGAGAACGCTGTAGCCACAAAAGGAAAAGTTTTTTATTTGATGCTTCAAGAATGTGACCCGGCCAGTATCGGTTTATATTTGTATGAAACAGGGAATGGTGAAAGAAGGGAAGGGATGGGTGGAAATTCGTGACCTCCACCCACGCAGGGCATTATGGTAATTCAATGGCGGAAGTTGAAAACCTCTCCGGATCGCGAAACGAGCCCGGATTTACCGCTTGTCATGAGCCGTTGCCCTAACCGTTCGGCCTACCGGGTACGGTCCCTGACCGACTAAAATTTCCAACATGTCACACGTTGCAACGCAGCGTCCCTAATCCGTTTCGGTTTAGTTCCCCTTGTCCTAAGAAGATTCTTACCTAGTTACACAGTTTTACATCTAGACGAAGGATTACTGTCGAGTAATTGTACCAGGCAAGCAACTGTAAAGATCTCTTTAACTGAGAATTCAAAATGAATGCTCCAGCAGGGTGGAGACGCATTTTATAATACGTACAGAAACCGGCACGTCTTGGAGATATTTTAGCTCCGAAACTTTCTCTTAATATTAATATCACTTTTTAGGTCACAGCCGGTCCACGAATGCCTCTTTGAATTATAGAGTTTGGTAAGCAATAAATTATTTAGTTGGTAGAAACGGCAATAACAGCATTAACACTTTACTAGGAAGGAAAAGTAGGTCTCCGTCTCAACAAACAGTTATGAAATACCAATAATTTCTCTTTAAAAAGGAGTTGATATTGATATTTTACTGGTATAACTACTTACAATATTCAGTATATTTGTCACTGTTTCAGATTATAGTGATTTTATATGGCACCAAATGACCCTTTTTAAAGGAGAGACAACAGTGGAAGAATATGAAAGAAAAAAATGCAAAATCCCCACGCACAGACGTTTGTCACTGTAGGATATGTGACCTATCAATTTTCCTCGTAACTTACAGCAACCACTATTTAGAAACTTAAGGCTTAACTTGGAGCTTTCGCGCTACTTAACTGCAGAGTAATCCACTCCACCGAAGAAAATGAAAACACGTAAGACAATTTTATCAAGTCTGTATCACGTGCGCACTGCAAACAGATTATAGCCTTGGTATATGGATTTTTAGATCGAGAGGTATATTGCGTTGCGAGCATTGTCCGTCTAGGAAGCATTAACTCTTGGTGACCTGTAATAACGCACGTTCCCTGCGCTGAGGGTTGATTAAGCTGCAGTAAGCCGATTCCGTGAAATATATCGCTCCAAGTAAAGGAGGTCGGCGGGAAGCATTGCGGTCGTTCCAGAGACAAATCCGCTCACACGTCTTCCTGGTCCTCCAGAGCGTCCAGGCCATCCGTCGCCGCGGAACAATCCTGGAAGAAGCCTGAAAGGAAGAAGGAAGGCGTGAAGAGCGGAAATGTCGTAACTCCGCAGAAGACGGAAAGGAGAGTAGTGGAAACCTCACAGACTGAGTGAAACCACTTCTACCACTATTTTGGAACGTAACTATAAGGTGTATGCTGTGATTAGCAATTCATCTGCTTCCATGAGTAGATTAAGCCCTGATCTGGCAATTTATGCATTGAAATACGAAGGCTAATGCCCCTGTATTCGCTGAAAAGCCGATCTGTTCTCTAGTAATTCAAAGAAATTGTCACAGTAACACATACACTAACAAAAATATGGACAACGGTACACTGTACATAGCTGTGTACCAGGACATCGATAGTAGACAAATATTCATAAAGTTCTGCGCAAAAGTTACATCTGAGACGGAGAGTGAAAAGGGACCTCTTGCCGAAAATTTTGGATTTTGGGTTACTGTAAAAAAAAAAAAAAAAGATAGATTTATATCTTGAAATTTGAGTGTGTTATGACAGGTTGAATACTGATGACGGAACATCGCTGTTTTAAAATAATGCGTTTTGATGTCTCATTTGACATATTTAAGAAACAAATTCTGCTTGTAAATTACCCTCAAAATGTCCTTTGTCAAGTGGTACAGAAGACACATCTGGTTGTGACGTCCTTGCACGCTTTGTGGTTCTTTAGTGGATACAGGAGAGGGAACCATGCTTTTCATGAACAGATAATTCAGAGATTAATTTATTCTACATCTGATATCAAATATTAAAAATAATACATACCTTTGTTACTGTATTTGCAGCATCAATCGATAACAGTAGATCTGAGCGTAGAAATAATGAGATTTTCACTCTGCAGCGGAGTGTGCGCTGATATGAAATTTCCCGGCAGATTAAATCTGTGTGTGCAACCGAGACTCGAACTCGGGACCTTTGTCTTCCGTCCAAGTTCGAGTCTCAGTCGGGCACACAGTTTTAATCTGCCAGGAAGTTTCGTATCAGCGCACACTCCGCTGCAGAGTGAAAATCTCATTCTGGAAACAACCCTCAGGCTGTGGCTAAGCCATGTCTCCGCAATATCCTTTCTTTCAGGAGTGCTAGTTCTGCAACGTTCGCAGGAGAGCTTCTGTGAAGTTTGGAAGGTAGGAGACGAGGTACTGCCGGAAGTAAAGCTGTGAGGACGAGGCGTGAGTCGTGCTTGGGTAGCTCATTTGGTAGAGCACTTGCCAGCCAAAGGCAAAGGTCCCTAGTTCGAGTCTCGGTCCGGCGGACAGTTTTAATCTGCCAGGAAGTTTCATATGATCGTAAAAATATTTACAGATGCAAAATATTTATAAAACAGTCACTTTTCAATACAATGTCTACACAGAAAATGTCGAGCCCTGGCCACTATGAAAGTCTGTAAATGTTATTCAAATGGCAAACACATAAAATGGGCTCTCTCCATGATTTTAGAACTAAAGTACACCTGCCGCTGGAGCTGCGGAGAGGGGATGATTGCATGTCATTGGCAGCGGCGTAATCGTTCGTGGCAGCGCCCTCTTGCCGCGGTGGCAGTTATACGAAACGCGGCGGCGTAACCAGCGGGGCGCGTGTTTCAAAGTGCGGCCGATATCGCGGAACTGTAGCGCATTACGGTACAGTAGTTGAAAAACAAATAAACTGCCTCTAAATCGAGAGCATTTTTTTGGCATAATATTGGTTTTTTTATTCGGTGGTACGGCGTCTTGTACTCGAAATTTAGATTTTGAAACCATTAATGGGCCCTAAATGACCAAAAATTTTCAGTTCACCCCCCCCCCCCCCCCCCCCCCATCCCCCTCAGAACATATATATCTGAGATCCCAAATTTTTTTGTAGCCAATGGATTTGATTTTATACTTCTAAAACACTTGTGTCTGAAGAAGTTCAAGATGGTTCACAAACAAGCGTTTTCACCTCTTCTTTGGCTCTAGAATATCTGGCTGGACCGGTGTTATTCTTCAGGATCCTCATTGTCACTGACTTGAGGTTTTAGTTTCGGTTCTGGTTCTACTTCAGGACACAGAATATCTTTCTTTACATCATCGATGTTGGTCCTGATGTTTTTAAAAAGATGATATTTTCCTTGTCCTGTCATCCTTGCTGGAATTACTGCACCAGGAAACCCAACGGATCAGTTTTCTTTGGGAAAGATGGGATGCACAAATTCATTTCCACCAATGTCCATTTTTCAATGGGCGGTATCTTTGTAGCTAATGATGAACTTACAGTAAATGTATTTACTTATGTGAGATACTTTTTTTTAGCGTTACTATTCTTCAAGACATTTAGCCAGTCATATATATTCACAGAAACATTTCCTTTTTTATTTCTAGTGTACAATAGAGTTAACGCATGTCGCAAAAGTAGGTTTTTGTTGCTATAGTAAAGTCAGCTATCAGCTGGAGTTTTGGGGTAACATCGGCAGATATTTATAACTGTCATATGAGAAGTGATCACTTGTCTTGTTTGGGATTATTATATTCACAAAACGTTCTTCTTTTGTGTAAAGCTACTCTGAGACCCATAAAATGACAATAAAATGTAGGAGATACTATTATGTGAAGCATGCGTACACACCATCGATATTTAGGAAAAGGGCCACTTGTAGCAAACGTTATTCTCCCATAATGACAAGAGATCAGTTTTCAGAAGAGCGACATCGATGGCTTTTAATGATGTTGATGACCCCTGTTGAATTCAAACAACTTTCAGATTGAGAGGAGCTTGTACAGAATGAAGTAAAATACCGAAATATAGAGAAAAACGAAAACATGTTTTAGTAATTATTTGCTTGTACTAAAAATTTTACTTCTCGGACAAGAGGTCTCTTTTCGGTTTTCATCTCATGTATAACGTGGGTAGTATGAGCTTATAGTCAAAAGTTGTGTTATGTCGACATTTCCTCGTGGCTGTAACTACTGCACTTGGACTAGAAACGATTTGTCGCTGAAATTCTCGCTAAACCAATAGCATGATGACGTAATTCAAAAGCCAAAATTGCACATACAATTGAAACTTGAGATGCCTCACAACCGTGTAATCCACAATGTAGCTCACTACTGTACGAAGAAGCACACTGCAGAGTCTACAACAGCAAGCCGTATTCCGAAACAGGTCCGACATTACCGTGATGTACCTGCAAAATACTCGTGCACACAGTCGTAAATTTAAAATCAATGAACAGAAATAGCTGCATATGATTGAAGTATTTGATTATTCGCACACTGACTTATCACTGGTGGGACAAAGGTTTTAGCAAAGTGCGTCGGCATGTTGGCGGCGCGCCAGCATGTACCTATCTCACATTCAAAAAGAAATGAATGGGTTAGCAAGAGAAAAGTAATAAATTGCAATACTAAATACAGCTTTTATATTGTTCTCAAGCTGTGGAGAGAGATAACAAAAAACAATATGAATTAAAGCTAATGTAAAAAGCTTGAAAATATATATTCTGTAGATACACATTCCCAATAGGCAATAAACTATTCACAACGTGGGAGAGAATTATAACACTGAATACGTAATGCAACGGACTAAATACATCTCACTTGATGCCGAAAATCAGCTTCCAGGTTACGAATAACGGGCAACCTGAGCCTTCACAGTGCCATGTGCATGAATAGCACCTTGCATTACAATTCATTGCAGGTTCCGTACGCGAAATGATTGCAAAATACCTGTACCAGTACTTATATCACATGACTGAAATGACTTAAACGTTGACTTTTAACCAACACCGAAAAGTAAGTGGAAAGAGCCCACCGTAATTATTCAACATTTAGGACTTCCGATCTGCCTCGCATGTACTACAGAACACACAGCGCAAAACAACGCCCATTCAAGTGTACACGGACTTATGGCCCTGACATCCATCAGCATTTCTCATTAGTTGCAGGCCAGAGCAGCACACCGAAGATGCAAACATTCTTGAATTGCGCCACAAAAACGTAGACCCAAACAGCTTGCAAAACTATTAGAAACTGACTGTTGTATGTCCTTACAGAATACTGTAACTATAAAGGTTATTTCGAGATTTTTGAAAGTAAAACATTATAGGCAAAAATGAAACATGCAGTTTGAAAAGCAATACTCAAAGAGCTAATAGTAGCATGAAACGATTCATCGCCATTTGGCTACTTTGATATTTACCAGTTTGTCTTCAGACTCTTGAGTTCTGATATAATATGTATAATCAAATGGTTCAAATTGCTCTGAGCACTATGGGAATTAATATCTGTGGTCATCAGTCCCCTAGAACTTAGAACTACTTAGACCTAACTAACCTAAGGACATCATACACGTCCATGCCCGAGGCGGGATTCGAACCTGCGACCGGAGCGGTCACGCGGTTCCAGACTGAAGAGCCTAGAACCGCACGACCACACCGGCCGGCGTGTATAATCAGTCCACTCATTGAAATTGCACTCCTGCAGGGCTTGTGGGTTGCTGTCAGTTTTTGATACATAATAAAATAAAATATTGTTGTTCATTTCGATAATAGCTGGGTAGTTCAGTAACTAAGTGGCAGACTACAGCTCCAAAAAGATTAGGATCGATCTCTGGTCATTTCTAGGCTCTCTCACTCATCACTTATTTCCTCTGTTAATTTTTGGTAAAGCAGTAATTCCTGCTTGCACAGTGGTACAGAGAACACGTTAAACAGTGGCGCCCACTATAACTACCACTGTAACTAACTAATAATAAGTCAGATCAAAGTTGGGAGCAAGCCAGAGACACACCATCTCCAGTACGCCATGACCAGTAATGCACTGTGATATTCAAACAAATTTGCGAACAACTGAGAATTTAAAAGAGATTTGAACGACTTAAGGTCAAATAAGGCATAGGAGATAGGTAACATTTCATCAGAATTTCTCAATTCACTGGGGGAAGTGGCAACAAAACAACTACTCATACTAGTGTATGGAGTGCATGAGACATCATCCACACAATTCAGAAGATTGCAAGAGCCGCAAAATGCGAGAAATATCATGCAATCAGCTCTACAGCTCATGCATCCAAGCTGCTGACAACAATAATACCTATTCAGAAGAATGGAAAAGAAAATTGGGGATCAGTTAGTTGACGACCAGTTTGGCTTTGGAAGAGACAAAGATCCCAGAGAGGCGACACTGACGTTGTGGTTGACAATGGAAGCAAGACTGAACAAAAATAAAGATTTGTTCATAGAATCTGTCGACTTGGACAAAGTGTTCGACAGTGAAAATGGTGCAAGATATTTGAAATTTTAAGAGAAACAAGGTGAGGCTACACGGAAAGACGGGTAATATATTATATGTTCAGGAACCAGGAGGAAATAATATAAGACTGGAAGATGAAGAACGAAGTGCTCTGATTAAAAAGGGTGTAAGACCGGGATGTAGTCTTTCGCCGCTACTGTACAATCTATACATCTAAGAAGCGATGACGGAAATAAAAGAAAGGTTTAAGAGTGTTATTAAATTCAGGGTGAAAGGATATAATTGACAAGATTCGTTGATGGTATTACTATCCTCAGTGAAAGTGAAGAAGAATTGCAGAACTTGTTGAAAGGAATGACCAGCCTATTGAGTACAGAATAGGGAGTGAGAGTTAATCGAAGAAAGACGAAAGTAATGAGAAGTAGATATGAGAACAGCGAGAAACTTAACATCAAGTCTGGAGATTCGGGAGTAGACGAAATTGACGAATTCTGCTACCTACGCAGTAAAGTAGTCCATGATGGACAGAGCAAGGAGGACATAAAAAGCAGACAAGCATTGGCGAAAAGGGCGTTCCTGTCCAAGAGAAGTCTACTAGTACCAAAAGATGATGATGACGGAGTCCTATACTCCGCGACAGAGCGTAGGGGAACGATGCGGGAAACCCGCACCGTGTTACTAGGCAACGTCCTAGTGGAGTTGGTTTGCCATTGCCTTCCTCCGACCGTAATGGGAGTGAATGATGATGATGAAGACGACACAACAACACCCAGTCATATGTAGGCAGGGAAAATACGTAAACCCGCCGGCAATCGAACCCGGGACCCCGTACTTAGGAAGCGAGAACGCTACCGTGAGACCACGAGCAGCGGACTGTATCAAAAGAAGGCCTCAGTTTGTGGAAAATATTTCTGAGAACGTACGTTTGGAGCACAACATTCTATGGTAATGAAACATGGACTGTGAGAATACGACAACAGAATAAAATTGAAGCATTTGAGATATGGTGCTACAGAAGAATGTTAAAAATTAGGTGGACCGGTAACGTAAAGAATGAGGAGATTCTCAGCAGACTCGACGAGGGGAGTAATACATGGAAAACACTGACAAGAAGACGGGAGTGGATGATAGAACATTTGTTAAGACATCAGGGAATGACTTCCATGGTAGTAGAGGGAACTATAGAGGTCAAAAACTGTAGGGGAAAATAGAAATTGGAATACACCCAGGAAATAATTGAGGAAGTAGGATACAAGTTTTACTCTGAGATGAAGAGGTTGGCGCAGGAGGTGAATTCGTGACGCGCCGCATCAGACTCGTCAGAAGACTGATGACTAAAAAACAAGTTAACTTTTATTAGCTGCCAACTGTGAAATTATCAGAGTCTGCAGAGTGGCCTCCGTCGGCATGTAATGATGTAATGAAGAATGGTGTTTAGCATTTCGAATACATTCGCACGTGATCAGCCACATACACTATCGGATCAAAAGCATCCAGGCACCCCTATCTAAGATTGGTCTGACTGCTACTGTCACGAGAGGGTGACCTGTCAGTGTAAAAGGAAGTGATAATTATTATGCTATTGGCTGAGAAGGAATAGTAGATGAATGAGTTGTTCTGGAGGGCTCAGCGGTTTCCAACAAGAAGTAGTCATTGGACGTCACTAAGTAACAAATCCATCAAAGACATTTCTAGCCTTCTAAACCTGCCCTAGTCGTCTGTTGACTGTGAAGTGGAAACTCAAAGGAACAACCACAGACACACCAAGACCAGGCAAACATCATGTATTGGTCGACAGGGACTGTCGAGCATTGTGGTGAGCGGTTGTAAGTTACTGCATGAAATCAGCGGAAGGAATCACGCGTGAGTTCTAAGGTGCTACCAGAAATCCAGCAGTCACGAAAAGTTACTATGTACAGGTATTTGAAAGAACGAGGCACAGTCGCCGAGAAGCTTCTAATAACCTACACATACCTTCAGTCAGTGCCAAGCGAGACTTAAAGCTGTCTCAACAGCGATGGCCATTAGCTAATGCACCGCTAGAAACGAGTGATTTGGAGCCGTGTACCAAACTATACCCTGTGGCAACTCGATGGAAAAGTTTGGGTTAGGCAGGTGAACTTACCTGTCGTCATTTATCTTGCCAACCAGGATGTATAAAGTAGGCAGTGTTGGGTAGTTTTTTTTTCTTTTTGCTTAGCGTATGGTATTCATATTGCTTTTAAGGCACCACTAAATGTGTAATGGCACAAATAGATCTAACTGCATGATGTACTGCTTACAGTAGAGGAACTGTTTTGGGTAAGATGATTGTTTCTATCAGCAAACAATGCAAGACAATAGCTTGTGGACAGTAACGTATCTGAAATGGAGTGCTTGTCAAGAGTCCTGACCTGAACCCAATGGAACACCTTTGGGACGGGTTATAACGTCGTCTTTGCTCTTGACCCCAGCGTACTACATCAGTATTTTCCCTGGTCGCGACTCTTGAAGAAGAGCGGGCATTTGATCCTCTACAGACAACCAGACACCTCTTTGAAAGTTTCCCTAGTAGAGTTAATGCCACCGTAAAAGCGAGGAGTGGTCACACATAATATTCTCATGTGTGCTTTCAGCCACTTGGCACAGTTTTTCCATTTTGACTGCGTGTTCAGGGCACTGCTGATTCAGTATATCTGAACTTGCTTGCAGTGATTTAATTTCACGTCGCTGTATCTTCACTGGTTTCATCCGATCGATACATTCGTTTCAGTGAAACACGTTACATGTACAGGATGAGTTAGCTAAATGACGCAAGGCTCCCTGTGAAGATAAGGAGTGAAAGTCATATAAACATATGGCCGGGAATACGTTCGAAGGTGGATTTAAACGATCTTTGACAGTGAGTCCAGTATCATCAACAGATCCGTGTCCAGCAGACAGGGGTAAGCCAGACGACCGTAAGGGAACATTTTCCGTGACAACTGCCACTAACTCTGTTGATTCACCGCAAGTACTGGACCGTTGCCAGTCAGATATTTACCAAACAAAAATAACCAGACAGTCGTATGTTTTCAGGAGTTGGTATTATATTATATTTAAATGACCTATTTCGGGACCTCGTTAATGCCAGCTTCAGGCCCGTATGCACTCCATGTATAGAGAATCAGATAAACTGGTGCATGCATAACTGGAACCATCAGTACCAAGATGTCTTGAATTTTTTGTGGAATGTATACTTCCAAGACTTGAAAAGAACTGGTACCCTGGTTATGCATTCATAGATGCATCTGCTTCTCTATAGATAGAGTGAATAGGGTCCTGAAGATGGCATTAGTGAGATGCCGAAACTGGTCGTGTAAATTAAATAACTTGTGAAAACATACGGTTGTTTGATTATTTACTTTGGTAAATAATTGCCACTATCAGTGTCACTTACGCCGTGTTATTACGGCTTATTACCTACGGACTTATTACTACAGCTGCAGTTTTGTTGCTGGTTCCTCACACAGGGCACCATCATCCTGTAATTTGTGTCATCCATCCTATAATAGGACTGCGTTTATGAGGGTGGTGTCGTTAAACTCCGCTCCTGTGGGCTACGGTGAATTCTCACGGTGTGATGGTGGCAGAAAATCAGCAATGGCTCAGCCTCAACGTCTGGGCAGGATTTACTAGCGACCAGCTCGTGAGACCCGTCACCGTTCTACAACGGCTCACAGGTGACTCCTGTATGTATTTTCAGCGAGTGGCCCCATCTCCCTTTCTGGAAAGTGTGCCTTTGGTGGTACTAAGATTTCTGTGTCGTCGTTGACACTATAGAGGCTTGTACCGTGGGAATCAAGGAGAGGATGTTGCTTAGTGGACGGTACCCTGTTTCTACATCACAACAGCACTGTTGTGTTAACAGGGTTCTTTATTCACAAGAACAAGGAAGCTACTTACCTTTAAGCTAGTCCATGTGGTACAAGCTCTTCTGTAATAGTCCATGTTAGCCTCAGTGCTGGTGAAGTGCGTGTCCCGCTATGCACACTACTGTGGTAGCTATGTGCTGCCTGAGGCTGAGACCCTGACTGCGACTGCAACTGACTGGGCTAGAGACTGGACTGACTGTCCGTGACTCATTGTCTGGATGACTGACTAGGTAACTGACTGGGCTCTCCGGTCCGTGGCAGTGATCTAAATACTGTCGGCTGAGAGTCTGTCTTTAGTTTCTCTCCTGATAGGGGAGACTGGTGGGCTGGCAAGAGCTTAACGCCAGCACAAAGGTGATGTGGCTACTATATGCTGCCACTTCAGCTCACCATTCTCTTGAGTGTGGAGCTAAAATACTGGTACCGACTGAATATTCCCTCGCTTATAGTCATTGACACCTACAGTCTCAAAAATTATATATGTTCATGTACCTCCATTGGAACTTATGTGTGGCTATAATTCCTAATGATTGTAACCCTTCCATAGATGGCTTACTGCTGTTAGCCAGGGTAAACAATAGACACATACCGACTCCGTTCTCTCAGTGTTGCTATTCTCCGAGGTCTGTGGGAAAAGTAGAGAGACTGATTTTCTATCTAACAAAGTTTTTATTTTTTTCAAGCGACAATATTTTCCTCTTCAAAGTAGTTCCCTTTGGCACCTATAGCCTGGCGGAATCGTTGTTACCAGTCTTGGTAGCAGCGCTGAAAGACTTCAACTGGCAGGGGCTCTAAGATGCCTCACATTTTTTTGATCGCTCTCCAGAGTCCCAAAATAAGTTCTCTGAGACATTTCTCAATTTCGGGAAAATAAAAAAAGTCACAAGAACTAAAATCAGGGCAACAGGGAGGGGGGGGGGGTGGGGGCTGTGGGACATCAGGTTCAAAATGGCTCTGAGCACTACGCGACTTAACATCTGAGGTCATCAGTCCCCTAGAACTTTACTACTTTAAACCTAACTAACCTAGGGACATCACACAAATCCATGCCCGAGGCAGGATTCGAACCTGCGACCGTAGCGGTCGCACGGTTCCAGACTGAAGCGCCTAGAACCTCCCGGCCACACTGGCCGGCTGGGACATCAGGAATGCCTTTTGAGGTAAAAAATTCCGTGATAGATGTGGCCGTGTGACAGGGGGAGGTGTCATTATATAGCATCTACTTGTCTGCAATATCTGGTCTCACTCGATTCACCCTCTTCGTGAGCCTTTCAAGGATGTATTTGTAAAACAGTTGGTTGATAGTTTGTCCTGCAGGAACAAAGTCTTTATGCACGACATCCCTACAGTGAAAAAAGCAAATCAGCATTGTTTTGATCTTTGTTTTTTTCGGTCTAGGAAATGTCTCAGTGTGCCACTCCTCACTTTGCCGCTTTGTCTCAGGGATCGAACTCCAAAATCCAGGATTCATCACTTGTGATCCCACGACTGAACCATTCGTGGTCGTTCGCAGTCCTCTGAAGAAGATCAACGCACACGTTTGTTCGACTGTCCTTCTGCTAGTTTGTGAGGTTTCTCGGCATTATTTTGGCGGAAATATCACGCATGGGCAAAAATTTGGTCAAAATTTGATTCATAGTGGCAGTGTTTAAGTTTAAGAAGTTATCCATCATCCTTATTGTTACACGTCGGTCTCATATCACAAGATCACGGAAAGGTTAGACGTTTTCGTCGGTTTTTGAAGATTGAACTCACCCTGTGAGAGGCTCATCTTCAATGTGTTCTTGGTCTTCCAAAAATGATTTGCGTGAGAGAAAAACTTGTGCTCTTGATAGGGTGTGTTACCCAAAGTCCTGTCTGAATTTCTCAAAGGTCACACTCACGGATTCCTCAAGGTATCACAAAGCCTGAGGGCTTGACGTTGTTCTAACTTCCGCTATTCCACATTTGTAACATACAACAAAAACACAACTTCACAGATGGCGCTCTCAAAACCCTCGAGATGACTGTACGGAGCTGAAACTCAGACTGAGCATCTGGAAGGGATGAACGCGACGGTCTACACAAGCAGAACGTCATAACAATGCCAGATTGCCGGCGATGTTGTCAGTTCATTACTTTTCTCACACGACTCGTAATTCCACAAAAGCCGTGGTAGGAGAGCCTCCGGCACTACTTTTTTCTTTTTTTATCTTCAGTCCTCTGATCTGATATGGCCTGCCATGAATCCGTCTCCAGTGCCAACCTCTTCATCTTGGAGTAGCACTTTACAAAAAAAAAAAAAAAAAAAAAAAAAAAAAAAAAATGGGTCAAATGGCTCTGAGCACTATGGGACTTAACATCTGAGGTCATCAGTCCCCTAGAACTTAGAACCACTTAAACCTAATTAACCTAAGGACTTCACCCACAGCCATGCCCGAGACAGGATTCGAACCTGCGACCGTAGCAGTCGCGCGGTTCCAGACTGAAGCGCCTACAACCGCTCAGCCCCTCCGGCCGTCAGCACATTACATCCTACATTATCAATTATTTGCTGGATTTATTCCAAGCTCTGTTTTCCTCTACGGTTTTTACCCTTTACAGCTTCCTCTAGCACCATGGATATTATTTCCTGATGTCTTAATACGTGTCATATCATCCTGTTCCTTCTTCTTGTCAATGTTTTTCATATATTTTTGTCCTTTGGTCCCCTTTTTTTATTTTAACAGTCCAACTAATTTTCGACATTCGGTTCTAGCAACTCATCTGAAATGCTTCGATTCTCTTCTGCTCCGGTTTTCCCACAGTTCCTGTTTCACCACCACACAATCCTGTGCTCCAAATGTACAGTCTCGGAAATTTCTTCCTCAAATTAAAGTTTATGTTTGATACAATTATAAATCTCTTGGCCAAGAACGCCTTTTTGCCAGTGCCAGTCTGCTTTTGATGTCCTCCTTGCTCTGTCCGTCATGGGTTATTATGTTAACTAGGCACCGTAATTCCTTACCTTCATCTGTTTCTTAAGCATCAGTCCTTATACTAAGGTTCCCCGAGTTCTCAATTCTATTATTGTTCATTACTTTCGTCTTTCTTCGCTTTACTCTTAATCCATATTCTGTCCTCATTAGACTGTTCATTCCATTCAACAGATCATGTAACTGTTTTTCACTTTCAATCAGGATAGGAATGTCATCAGCGAATGTTATAGATATCTTTTAATTTTGAACTTTAATTCCACTTTTGAACCTTTCTTTCATTTCCCCCAGGTCGACAAATCCTAGGAATGTATCTTGATTTTTCTGTAGTCTTGCTTCCATTATCAACCACAACGTTAGAATTGCCTGTCTTCTCCCCTTATTTTTTCGAAAGCCAAAATGATCGTCATCTAACTGATACTTAAATTTCTTTCACATTCTTCTGAACATTGTTCTTGTCGGCAACTTGGATGCATGAGGTGTTAAGCTGAGTGTGTTATAATTCTCGCATTTGTCAGCTCTTGCAGGCTTCGGAATTGTGTAGATGATGTTTTTCAGGAAGTTAAATGGTATATAACCAGTCTCACAGATTCTAAACACCAACTTCAATAGACCCTTTGTTGACAATTCCCCCCAATGATTTTAAAAATTCAGCTCTAATGTTATCTATTCCTTCTGCCTTATTTGATCTTAAGTCTTCCAGTGCTCTTAAACTCTGATTCAAATACTGGATCCCCTATTTCTTCTGTATCCATTACTGTCTATTCTTCTATCACATCACACATATTTTCCCTATCACAGAGGCCTTCAGTGTACTATTTCCATCTCCCCGCTCTCTCCCCTCCACTTTACAGTGAATTTAGCGTTGCACTCTTAATATTATCACCCTTGCTTTTAATTTCACCGAAGGCTGTTTTTACTTTTCTATGTGTTGAGTCAGTCATTTCGACAATAATTTCTTTTCCGATATCTTCACATTTTTCATGCAAGCATTTCGTCTTAGCTTCCCTGCGATTTCTATATATTTCATTCCTCAGCGACTTGTATTTCTGAATTTCCCTGAACATTTTTGTACTTCCTTTTTTCATCGATCTGTTACCCATGGTTTCTTTCTTGCATCGCTGTTTTCCTTTGCGACTCATGTGACTGCTGTTTTTAGAGATGTCCATTCCTCTTCAACTTGGCTCCATACTGAGCTATTAATATAGCAGTATCTATATAATTGGAGCACTTGAAGCGTATCTCTGCATTCCTTAGTCCTTCCATATCCCAATTCTTTGTATATTGATTCTTCCTGACTAATGTCTTAAACTTCATCCTACTCTTCGTCATTACGAAATTCTGATCGGGGTTTATATCCCATGCTGGGTACGCCGTACTATCGAGTTTCTGATTTCGAAACCTCTGTCTGATCGTGATGTAATCTGACTGCAATTTTGCCGTATCTCCCAACCTTTTCCAAATACACTGCTGGCCATCGTAAATGCAACACCCTGAAGGAAGCATCCGAATCAAGTGAAATTTACATCATGGGTTTGCAGCGATGAGATATTCAACTGATTAGAATTTCAGCGCAGACGCACATCACGCGCGCCTGTGGTGCCACCTCATAGCGCCATTTAAGGCTTGGCGATTTCGACGAGTGTACGTTCGGCACGTGTGTTTACCTTGTGGGTGTTTCACAAGACGATCAGTTATGCCTCGTAGACAACAGCGAACATCGTTTAATCAAGTATCCGAGTTCGACAGAGGAAGGATATTGGCTTACCGAGATTGTGGATTATCATACAGAGATATCGCTAGTCGTGTTGGACGAAACCAAACAACTGTAATGCGGATATGTGACCGTTGGATGGAGGAGGGTACGACGGACCGACGTGGTCGATCGCATTCACCTCGGTGCACCACTGCACGTGCTGATAGCAAATTGTGCGTATGGCAGTGACGGATCGCTCAGTGACATCCCGAACCATAGCACAGCACATTGCTTCTGTAACGCATCATCCAGTGTCTGCGCGTACCATTCGACGCCGTTTACAGCAGAGTGGCCTGTCCGCAAGACGTCCATTGCTTCGTCTACCATTGACGCAGAACCACAGACGCCTCCGTCGCCAATGGTGTGATGACAGACGGATGTGGACGGCAGAATGGAATGGCGTTGTCTTTACTGACGAGGCACGCTTCTGTCTGCAGCACCACGATGGTCGGATTCGAGTGTGGAGACACCGTGGAGAGAGGATGCTGGACAGCTGCATTATGCACCGCCACACTGGTCTTGCACCGGGTATTATGGTATGGGGCGGTATTGGATATTACTCTCGCACGCCTCTAGTACGCATTGCCGGTACTTTAAATAGCCGGCGCTACATATCCGAGGTGCTGGAGCCAGTTGTCCTTCCTTACCTTCAGGGCTCGGCCACAGCCATATTTCAACAGGATAATGCGCGACCACACGTGGCACGCATTGTCCAAAGGTTCTTCGTCAATAACCAGATTGAACTGCTTCCCTGGCCGGCTCGCTCTTCGGATCCTTCGCCGATAGAAAACATGTGGTCCATGGTTGCTCAACAAGTGACCCAGATTACATCCCCAGCTGCCACACCAGATGATCTTTGGCAACGTGTGGAAGCTGCTTGGGCTGCTGTACCCCAGGAACACATCCAACGTCTCTTTGACTCAATGCCGAGACGTGTGGCAGCGGTGATCTCCAACAATGGCGGCTACTCTGGCTACTGATTCTGGGAGGAACCACATGTCACAGACGTCTGTAAACGTAATCATTTGATACTTGGTCAACATGTTATCTACAAAATAAATTTTGTTGTGCTACCTCTTGTCTTTCTTGGTGTTGCATTTACGGTGGCCAGCAGTGTATATCTCCTCCTCTTGCGGTTCTCTATTACCAGCTGAAATTTATTGCAAGACTGAATTAGTCTTTCTCGCCTCTCATACCTACTACGAAGCCCATATTCTCCCGTAAGCCTTTCTTCTACTCCTTTCCCTACAACAGCATTCCAGTCGCCCATGAGTATTAGCTTTTCACCTCCCTTTACGTACTTAATTACCCGTTCGCTACCGTCATATACTTTCACTCTCTCTTCATCATCTCATCATCGACACTGGACTCGCATTCGGGAGGACGACGGTTAAATCCCGCGTCCAGCCATCCTGATTTAGGTTTTCCGTGATTTCCCTAAATCGCTCCAGGCAATTGCCGGCATACGGGATCGTTCCTTTGAAAGGGTACGGCCGACTTCCTTCCCTGTCCTTCCCAAATCGATGAGACCGATGACCTTCCTGTCTGGTCTCCTCCCCCAAAAAACCCAGCCACGCTCTTCATCATCGGCTAGCGTTGTCGGCATGTCTATCCGAACTATCGTTATCAGTGTTGGTTTGCTATCGATTCTGATGAGAACAACCCTATCACTAAACTGTTCATAGTAACATACTCTCTGCCCT
Organism: Schistocerca americana; assembly: GCF_021461395.2. Lineage (NCBI taxonomy): Eukaryota > Metazoa > Arthropoda > Insecta > Orthoptera > Acrididae > Schistocerca > Schistocerca americana. The sequence goes on from NC_060124.1 coordinate 224,001,944, forward strand.
ACCTTCCTATTCATAACGAATCCCACTCCCGTTATACCTTTTTCTGCTCCCGGCGATATTACCTTATTGCCATCTGACCAGAGATCCTTTTTTCCACTTCACTTCACTAATCCCCCAACCCCCCCCCCCCCCCCACCCCTATATTTAGATTGAATCTCTGCGTTTCCACTTCCAGATTTTATAGCTTCCGCACCACGTTCAAACTTCTGACATTCCACATTCCTTTAGTTGGTTGTTCAAACTTTTTCTCATACTCACCTACCCCTTGGCAATCCCCTCCCGGATATCCGAATGGGGGATTCGTCCGGAATCTTCTCCCATTGGAGAGAACACAGTGACATTTTTTTTCAATTACATGCCACATGTCCTGTTTATACACATTACACCTACAGAAAGTATAGGTGGAAACATAAGTGGCACTAAAAGCTTGAGCCAGGTCTGCTCAGACAGCCTAGTGGCTATGACGACTACTCTCAGTACACAGAGAATGAGGTTTCTCGTCCCGATTTCATTTGCCAGCACAGGCAGTTTTTGAAAAATTTAAAGTGGCATTCTGTAACCAGTGCTCGACGCAGCGTATCCACCACGTCCATAAATTGCGCTGAGAAGAGGAAATGAAGAACAGAACAGAGTCTAATGGGTAGGGTGAATGTAAGTTTCATCACAGAGTCTTCACCATACATCGTAGGTCGCCCACCATTTTATAAACGTAAATCAGGTTTAGTAGCTCGAGGAAACATAGTGGAACACATAGCAAAGAGAAAGAGTTAAATGAGCTCTGAGAGCCGCAGGCTAATTCCTCGAGACGGATAGGGCCGGGCCAGTCAGAGTCGCTATTATCCCAGAGCAATTTCCTTCGAGGTTCTCATTTGCATTATTAAGACAATCCGTCTCTGGCGAGCAGCTGCGACTGTCGTTTTACAGCTGTGGTCTTTCTCTGGCTTCTTCCTTTATTGGCGGCGCGTGGTTTTATAGCGAGCGGTCTGACGGAAATGAATGGTGGGTCTGTGACGTGTCGTTCCAGAAAGCTATGGCACGAACGTGACGCGCGAGGAACCCGTTTCCCAAAAAGTAGAGGAGCCCCGGTGGCCTGTGAACCGGGAAATAAGCTATCCCTCTGTGTCACGTCTAACGCCACAAGCAACTGTTCGTCGTTTACGATACGGTGGTTTGTAAGTCAGCTGCCAACAAAGTTCTTGTGAAGACGCCGTACTGGTGCTGCTAATTACCGTCAGTGACTAAACAGATTCCACCAGCCTCGATTAGTAAAAAGAATTCAAAACAGTTATAAAATTTTGTTTTCCTTAACCACACTACTGGCCATTAAAATTGCTACACCACAGAGACGACGTGCTACAGACGAGAAATTTAACCGACAGGAAGAAGATGCTGTGATATGCAAATGATTAGCTTCTCAGAGCATTCACACAAGGTTGGCGCCGGTGGCGACACCTACAACGAGTTGACATGAGGAAAGTTTACATCCGATTTCTCATATACAAACAGCGGTTTACCGGCGTTGCCTGGTGAAACGTTGTTGTGATGCCTCGTGTAAGGAGGAGAAATGCGTATCATCACGTTTCCGACTTTGATAAAACTCGGATTGTAACCTATCGCGATTGCGGTTTATCGTATTGCGACATTGCTGCTCGCGTTGGTCGAGATCCAATGGCTATTAGCAGAATATGGAATCGGAGGGGTCAGGAGGGTAATACGGAACGCCGTGCTGGATCCCAATGGCCTCGTATCACTAGCAGTCGAGATGACAGGCATCTCATCCGCATGGTTGTAACCGATCGTGCAGCCACGCCTCGATCCCTGAGTCAACAGATGGGGACGTTTGCAAGACAACAACCATCTGCACGAACAGTTCGGCGACGTTTGCAGCAGCATGGACTATCAGCTCGGAGAACATGGCTGCGGTTGCCCTTGACGCTGCATCACAGATAGGAGCGTCTGCGATGGTGTTCTCAACGACCAACCTGGGTGCACGAATGGCAGAACGTCATTTTTTCGGAAGAATCCAGGTTCTGTTTACAGCATCATGATGGTCGCATCCGTGTTTGGCGACATCGCGGTGAACGCATATTGGAAGCGTGTATTCGTTATCGCCATACTGGCGTATAACCCGGCGTGATGGTATGGAGTGCCATTGGTTGCACGTCTCGGTCACCTGTTGTTCGCATTGAGGGCACTTTGAACAGTGGATGTTACATTTCAGATGTGTTACGACCGGTGGCTCTACCCTTCATTCGATCCCTGCGAAACCCTACATTTCAGCAGAATAATGCACGACCGCATGTTGCAGGTCCTGTAGGGGCCTTTCTGGATACAGAAAATGTCCGACTGCTATCCTGGCCAGCACATTCTGCAGATCTCTTACCAACTGAAAACGTCTGGTCAATGGTGGCCGAGCAACTGGCTCGTCACTATACGCCAGTCACTACTTTTGATGAACTGTGATATCGTGTTGAAGCTGCATGGGCAGCTGTACCTGTACATGTCATCAAAGCTCTGTTTGACTCAATGCCCAGGCGTATCAAGGCCGTTATTACGGCTAGAGGTTGTTGTTTTGGGTACTGATTTCTCAGGATCTATGCACCCAAATTGCGTGAAAATGTAATCACATGTCTGTTCTATTATAATATAATTGTCCGTATCTCATCTGCATTTCTTCTTGGAGTGGCAATTTTAATGGCCAGTAATGTATGTTTCACCTTTCCACACTTTTACTGCAGCACTTTCCTTATAGAAGACACTATCTGGAGACATTAACGGGACCACCGCCTATATTCAACTTTTGAGTGCTATAACCACTCATAACAACAGGAGGAACCTCCGGCATTGGAGGGTATATGAAGCGTATCGGGGGGACGCGGAAAACTGTGCAGTCGTTATAGTAAGGCGGAAACGGAGCAGTTTTTCTGACGTCCACTAGGGTATGAACATTTTCTTTTGGGACAATGGTGGAAGCATTTCCTGAACATCTAAGTATGTAAACTGTTCTTATGTCCCCATGGTTAAAGGACAGCGCGCAAATCTCACTTGTGTACCCTTGATGACTGCACGACACGGAACTTTACGCCACTCCTGGACCCGTCAACACCGTTATTGGACTGTTGATGACTGGAAACATGTTGCCTGGTCGGACGAGGCTCGTTTCAAATTGTGTCGAACGAATGGACGTGTACGTGTTTGGAGACAACTTCATGAATCCATGTACACTGCATGTCAGCAGAGGACTGTTCAAGCCGGTGGAGGCTCCGTAATGGTGTGGGGCGTGTGAAGTTGGAGTGATATGGAAGCCCTGATAGATCTAGATACGACTCGGATAGCTGCACGTACGTAAGCACACTGTCCCATCACCTGCATCCATTCATGTCCATTGTGCATTCCGACGGATTTGGGCAATTTCTGCAGGACAAAGCGACATGCCACACGTCCAGAAGCTACAGAGTGGTCCCACGAACACCCTTCGCAGTTTAAACACTTCCACTGGCCACCAAATTCCCCATGCATGAACATTTTTGAGCATAACTGGGGTGCCTTGCAACGTACTGTTCAGAAGCGATCTCCAACCCCGTACTCGTACGGATTTATGAACAACCCTGCCGGATTCATGGAGTCAGTTCCCTCCTGCACCACTTCAGACATTAGTCGAGTCCATGCCAAGACGTGTTGCGGCACTCCTGCGTGCTCGCGGGGGCCCTACACGATGTTAGGCAGATGTACCGGTTTCTTTGTCTCTGCAGTGTATAACATATTGCGAATACGTAGATAATTTATTGCATTATTGCATAACAATGACTGGAAGTAGTTACGTCCGTAAAATAAGCAGAGGTAAGTTTATGTATCCGGAGTGCAATGACCACATAAAAATTAATTGCGGGTAAGGCAGATCCCAGACTGAGTTTCACTGGAAGAATAGTGATGAAATGTAGGCCATCAGCGAACGAAGTAGCTTACAAAACACTCTTTCGACCAGTACTTGAATATTGCTCTTTAATCTGGGATCCATAACAGATAGGACTGACTGAGGAAATGGAGAAGATCCAAAGAAGAGCAGCATGTTTCATTACAGTTTCATTCACTAAGGGCGAAAGTTTCATCGAGCTTCAGACGATGCGGGAGAGGGTTTTGCTCCACAGTATGGTGTAATGTTAAAATTTCGAGAGCGTATGTTCCTAGCAGAATCAGCCAATACAGTGCATCCTCGATCGTATAACAAGTGAAAAGACGATGAAGACAAAGTAGCAGAGATTCGAACCCAGACGCAGTCTTACCTACAATTGTTCTTCCTGCGAACCACACGCGACTGGAACAGAAAAAGTGTGAAGTATCACTGGTGCACAAAGTACCCTCCGCAACACACCGTAAGGTGCGTTACGGATCGTAGACATAGATGTGGAAGTCAGATGCATGCATTGCTCAGGCTTATGGAACAACAGCCCGCTTTGGAGTTGTGTTCATTGGATTGCCTATCTTCATCCATGAACGAATACGCTGCGAGAGGTAGATTTATCTATCGGATGGCTATAATTAAACTTTTCCTATTGAACACGTCAGAATACGGAAACTAATTACCGTAAGAGTATCAAACTCGGTAGCATTAATGTCAACGACATGGGGAAGAGAAATAATGACGAATCATTTCAATTGAACCACTTTTAATGTGCTGCTACGGTACATCATATCATAACATACCGATGCGGTTACTGCTACAAAAAGGGCTCAATATGGCGCCCACAAGTATCCAGGAGAGTCTGAAAGCACAGGATTGCATTCTGCACGGCAGAACGAAGCATGTCCGTAGGTATGCTGGCTGCCTCTCTTGATTTGGTACGCTTCAGATCAGCACATGTGTGGATGTTCCCCTGGTAAACCCTGTCCTTCAGGTAGCCCTACAACCAGAAATGACTCGGAGTGAGATCAGCTGATCGTGCCGGCCAAACATTTGGAAACGATAGGCTGATAATTCGATCATTTCCAAACGTGTTTCGGAGAAGCAGCTGAACTTCACGAGCGATGTGCTGTGGGGACCCATCTGGTAAGAAAACTGTTGAGTTCAATTCGTCTCTCTCCTGTATGGCGGGTATGACATGCTGGCGAAGCATATCACGGTAACGCTGACTAGTCATACTGTATGTCTTTGGTCCTTCAGCGCCAACCCCTCCGAAAAAGAATGGGCCAATGAGGCCACACCATACGATGATACGTTCACCATACAGATGAACTTCATGCACAATGACTGGAGATAAAGGTCTCCACAATGGACAATTCTGTGTTCACCTTACCCGTCGGAGAACAATGAGCTTCGTCTGTCCATAGGATGGTCCAGGGTGGTGAGCGAAGTCAACATGTCGTTGTGCGTCCTGTGGTGAAAGTCCATGTACGATATCGATTTTGTACCGATATCATTTGAGAATGGTTCGCAGCATCCTCCCCACAGTGGACCACGGGGTGTTCAGCTGTCGTGACGTAGTACGCGCACTGCCTGACGATCTAGAAATGTCTGCCATAGCAACAGTGGTTTCATCAACCACCGGTTGTGCAACCGGTCGTCGGCATCTTCTCGGAGCGACGCCCAGTTCTCCAGTTGATTCGAACTTGATCGTCTTCTGTAATCCTTTCAGCTGGCGATATTCTCAAAGTGCAGCTGCAGTATTACTTTTCTTTTGATAATAGAGCTTCGCCAATAATGCTCTGCTTCTTTTGTCCATGTTCATGTTGACACGTCAAGAAATGCACTGCGACTGTTCAGGTGTGTGAGTCTGTGAATGACGACGACTGATCGCGGCACCTGTTGGCCTGAATTGGAACTGGACGAGGGCGCTGACGTGTGGAAATCATGCACCCCATACTCTGGACATTACTGTTTCCAAGTCTGGCACCCGTACGGTAATTAGTTTCTGTGTTATACTGTGTTATGTAGGGGAAAGTTTAATTATAACCACCCAGTATATGATCTTCCACGCCTGGCCCCTAGTACGACTACGCAAAGTAGTGTATTACTAATCTATATCTACTAATAAGTGTCATTTGTGTCTCGTATTCTTCGCGCAGTCGGCTTCTGAAATCCCGTTTTTATGAGCTATTGCAACAAGAGTATACACTCGTGGTTGATATCATTTTCCAACACAGTCAACCCATTTTCAGTACACTTTGTCCACTGTTGCACAATCTTTTCCGATACCTTCTGCAAGAAAGGTTTCAACTGTTGCTCGGAGCTGAATCTACAGTCCCTGAAACAATTCGTTTGGGAATCAAACAGCTGGAAATCTGACGCAGCGAGATCAGGATTACGCAAAATGCTTCAAAAGATCGGAAAAAGTGTCCAAAGGTTTGGAGCAGTGTGGGAGGCGATATGTGGAATCGTACTGTCGTGCCACAAACGCACCTTCTAACATTCTGTCTCTGCGTTTATTGCTAATTTCAGGTTTAAGTTACTTTAACATCATCAACTCGACTGCCATTCAAAGTCAAAGCACGGATTTGTTCAACATTGCCATCAGCTGTCAATGTAGCGGGATGCTTCGCTATTGTCCCATCCTTCACGCTCGTTCGAATACTTCTGAACTGTCCAATCCAATGGTAAACACTTCACTGTGACAAAACATTGGCCCCGTATTGTTCTGGAAGTCTTTATTAAGTGCCGCTCCAGGTTCACCTTCAGAGCAGAAAAACTGGACTATGGAACGCTGTTCTTCTATAGCGTAAATCGAGAGTGGTGACGGTATCTTTACGTCTCAACAGTGGGAAGGGGACTGATGTGACAGCGCTGCAATCAAACACAGGAAGAAAACGGTACCATCTAGAGCAACGATTCCCAGTCTGGGCGTAATTACCCTCTGAGGGGTAAAATGTAATATTCTACGGGATACAAACTAAATGATCCGATTCTATTTCAATTATGAAACTCAATTATTTTCAGAAGAGCATTACTATTATCACAATTGTGTAGGACTCTAATACTGATTTTATAAGTTATCAACGATTTTTTTTCTCCCAGTCAGTAACAGCAAAGCAGTGGAGGTTACAGGTTCCTCACATAGTCCGCCCACTCAACACATGTATTCCGCTTTGTACCGTACATCACTGACAATAAAACCGAGACATTTACGTAAGCAATGCTACATATCTCAAGAAAAGTCTTCACCAAGCTGTAGGTATTACCTGCAGTGGTACAGAAATTGCATCATTACTCGCTTGGAAACAGAGAAATGAAATAATTGACACCACGGCACAGCAGTAACAATACAAGGGCTACTATTGCGCTGTACACAAGATTACTATTATTATTATTTGAGTGATTAGATATGAAGTATTAATAACCTGAAGGCGTCCAGTTTCTGTCAGTTCAGAAGTAATAAGTGCAGCAATCAAGTGATTTACGAACAGTTAAGTATAGTGCACACACTTGAACTTGGTTGATCTTTAGACGAACTGCAGTGCGCAGGTCAAGGAAGTGACGAATTGGAGAGGAATAATGCAGGAAGAGGATCTTTTGTAACAAGTGACTGCACTCACTGTGGATAGTTAACGTTCTTATCTGAGAAGTAGTTGTGGGTAGCACTTGCGATGTACCACGAATTCCTTCTTTATTCATTCTAACAAACAAACACACACAGAAAATTAATATCGTTCATCTTCCATCATTTTAAAAGTAAAAGTTTTTCAAGAAACCTCTTTCATTCTGCAGTTTTGGGGGGGGGGGGGGGCAACAGGCGCCAGGGTTGGGGGGGGGGGGGACGGCGGGATACTTAAGTACTGGCCATTAAAATTGATACACCAAGAAGAAATGCAGATGATAAACGGGTATTCATTGGACAAATATATTATACTAGAACTGACATGTGATTACATTTTCATGCATTTTGGGTGCGTAGATCCTGAGAAATCAGTACCGAGAACAACCACCTCTGGCCGTAATAACGGCCTTGATACGCCTGGGTATTGAGTCAAACAGAGCTTAGGTGCAGCTGCCCATGCAGCTTCAACACGATGCCACAGTTCATCACGAGTAGTGACTGGCGTATTGTGACGAGCCAGTTGCTCGGCCACCACTGACCAGACGTTCTCAATGGGTGAGAGATCTGGAGAATGTGCTGGCCAAGGTAGCAGTCGAATATTTTCTGTATCCGGAAAGGCCCATATAGGACTTGCAACATGCGGTCGTGCATTATCCTACTGAAATGTGTTTTGCAGGGATCGAATAAAGGGTAGAGCCACGGGTCGTAACACATCTGAAATGTAACGTTCACTGTTCAAAGTGCCGTCAATGCGAACAACAGGTGACCGAGACGTGCAACCAATGGCACCCCATACCATCACGCCGGGTGATACGCCAGTATGGCGATGACGAATACGTGCTTTCATTGTGTGTTCATCGCGGTGTCACCTAACACGGATGCGACCATCAAGATACTGTAAACAGAACCTGGATTCATCCGATAAAGTGACGTTTTGTCACTCGTGTACCCAGGTTCGTCGTTGAGTACACCATCGCAGGCGCGCCTGCCTATGATGCAGCGTCAAGGGTAACCGAAGCCGTGGTCTCCGAGCTGATAGTCTCTGCTGTTACCAACGTCGTCGAACTGTTCGTGCAGATGGTTGTTGTCTTGCAAACGTCCCCATTTGTTGACTCAGGGATCGAGACGTGGCTGCACGATCGGGTACAGCCATGCGGAAAAGATGTCTGTCATCTCGACTGCTAGTGATACGAGGCCGTTGGAATCCAGCAAGGCGTTCTGTATTACCATCCTGAACCCACCGATTCCATATTCTGCTAACAGTCATTGGATCTCGATCAACGCAAGCACCAATGTCGCGATACGATAAACCGCAATCGCGATAGTCTACAATCCGACCTTTATCAAAGTCGGAAACATGATTATACGCATTTCTCCTCCTTACACGTGGCATCACAACAACGTTTCATCAGGCAACGCCGGTCAACTACTGTTTGTGAATGAGAATTCCGCTGGAAACTTTCCTCAAGTCAGCACGTTGTAGGTGTCGCCAGCGGCGCCAACCTCGTGTGAATGCTCTGAAAAGCTAATGATTTGCATATCACAGCATCTTCTTCTTGTCGTTTAAATCTCGCTTAAATCTCTCGTCTGTAGGACGTTATCTTCGTGGTGTAGCAGTTGTAATGGCCAGTAGTGTAGTTAATGTCTGATGGCACTCAGGGGTGATGGTCTAAGAAAAGTAGGGCACCAATAATCTAGCGGCTGGTGAGCACACTAAGCCTTAGACCCAACCCAAAGATAATTTGAGAAAAACTAAAGATGCTTCAGTGTTACTCTCTTACTTAAGAATCAGCCCACATTCTAGGGACGTGCGAGTCCGTACCACGCTGGAGGCTGACGGAGCCCAGCACTGAGGGCTGCTGTAGTCTGTGAAAAGAGGGCTGTGAGCACTCCACAGTTAGGAGAGGCGGGCGGTAAGAGCAGGCGTGCCCCTGCAACTCCGGCTGGCTTAAGTGGCCAGCCGGGCCCAGGAACTGCCGGCCTCTGAGAGGGAAAGTTGCTCAGCGCGAGCCTCAGCTGCCAAAGTCTGCATTATCCGCAGGGAGCAGCCGCACAGCCTCACTGATTCACCGGCTGGGTAACTATCGCTGGCGGGTTGACAGCAGCGGCAGTACAACTCAACAGTACCAGAGCTACATTTTTCAGCTTGTACATATGGCATGGCCGTCAGTAACTCAGGTGGTGGTTTGAAGAGCAGAGATTGTTTCTGTTTTCAGATTGCGTTAAACTTGAATTTATCCAAGTTATATAGATGTTGTTTGAGAGCTGCGACAATATCGTAAGATTTACACGAAATAATATACTGGGTGGTCCAATGATAGTGACCGGGCCAAATATCTCACGAAATAAGCATCAAACGAAAAAACTACAAAGAACGAAACTCGTCTAGCTTCAAGGGGGAAACCAGATGGCGCTACGGTTGACCCGCTAGATGGCGCCGCCATAGGTCAAACGGATATCAACTGCGTTTTTTAAAATAGGAACCCCTATTTTTATTACATATTCGTGTAGTACATAAAGAAATATGATTGTTTTAGTTGGATCACTTTTTTCGCTTTGTGATAGATGGCGCTGTAATAGTCACAAACGTATAAGTACGTGGTATCACGTAACATTCCGCTAGTGCGGCCGGTATTTGCTTTCTGATACATTACTCGTGTTAAAAATGGACCGTTTACCAATTGCGGAAAAGGTCTATATCGTGTTGATGTATGGCTATTGTGATCAAAATGCCCAACGGGCGAGTGCTATGTATGCTGCTCGGTATCCCGGACGACATCATCCAAGTGTCCGGACCTTTCGCGGGATAGTTGGGTTATTTAAGGAAACAGGAAGTGTTCATCCACATGTGAAACGTCAACCACGACCTGCAACAAATGATGTTGCCCAGGTAGGTGTTTTAGCTGCCGTCGTGGCTAATCCGCACATCAGTAGCAGACAAATTGCGCGAGAATCCGGAATCTCAAAACCGTCGGTGTTAAGAATGCTACATCAACATCGATTGCACCCGTACCATATTTCTATGCACCAGAAATTGCATGGCGACGACTTTTAACGTCGTGTACAGTTCTGCCACTGGGCACAAGAGAAATTACGGGACGATGACAGATTTTTTGCACGCGTTCTATCTAGCGACGAAGCGTCATTCACCAACAGCGGTAACGTAAACCGGCATAATATGCACTACTGGCCAACGGAAAATCCACGATGGCTTTGACAAGTGGAACATCAGCGACCTTAGCGGGTTTATGTATGGTGCGGCATTATTGGCCCCATTTTATCGACGGCAATCTAAATGGTGCATTTTAAGCTGATTTCCTACTTAATGTTCTAAAAATGTTCAAATGTGTGTGAAATCTTACGGGACTTAACTGCTAAGGTCATCAGTCCCTAAGCTTACACACTACGTAACCTAAATTATCGGAAGGACAGACACACGCACCCACGCCCGAGGGAGGACTCGAATCTCCGCCGGTACCAGCGAGACAGTCCATGACTGCAGCGCCTTAGACCTCCGTAATGTTCTACCGATGTTACTACAAGATGTTTCACTGCATGACAGAATGGCGATTTCCTTCCAACATGATGGATGTCCATCACATTGCTGGCGTGCGGTTGAAGCGGTATTGAATAGCGTATTTCATGAGAGATGGATTGGTCGTTGAAGCACCATACCATGGCCTGAACGTTTACCGGATCTGACGTCCCCGGATTTCTTTCTGTGGGGAAAGTTGAAGGATATTTGCTATCGTGATCCACCGACAACGCCTGTCAACATGCGTCAGCGCATTGCCAATGCGTGTGCGAACATTACGGAAGGCGAATTACTCGCTGCTGGAAGGAATGTCATTACAGGTATTGCCAAATGCATTGAGGTTGATGGACATCATTTTGAGCATTTATTTCATTAATGTGGTATATACAGGTAATCACGCTGTAACAGCATGCGTTCTCAGAAATGATAAGTTCACAAAGTACATGTATCACATTGGAACAACCGAAATAAAATTTTTAATCGTACCTACGTTCGCCGGCCGGTGTGGCCGAGCGGTTCTAGGCGCGTCAGTTTGGAACCGCGCGACCGCTACGGTCGCAGGTTCTAACCATGCCTCGGGCATGGATGTGTGTAATGTCCTTAGGTTAGTTAGGTTTAAGTAGTTCTAAGTTCTATGGGACTGATGACCTCAGATGTTAAGTCCCATACTGTTCAGAGCCATTTTTGTACCTACGTTCTGTATTTTAATTTAAAAAACCTAGCTGTTATCAACTGTTTGTCAAAAATTGTGAGCCATATCTTTGTGACTATTACAGCGCCATCTATCACAAAGCGAAAAAAGTGGCCCAACTAAAACATTCATATTTCTTTACGTACTACACGAATATGTAATAAAAAATGGGGGTTCATATTTTTAAAAAAACGCAGTTGATATCCGGTTGACCTATGGCAGCTCCATCTAGCGGGCCAACCATAGCGCCATCTTGTTTCCCCCTACCAGCTAGACAAGTTTCGTCTTTGTTGTTTTTTCGTTTGACGCTTATTTCGTGAGATATTTGGCCCGGTCGCGATCAGTGGACCACCCTGTATACAGCAAGTCACTTGTTACTAGTATTTTATTAGCACAACGCGTTTCGGCAGGATGCTTCCATCATCAGGTTCATTTACAGTTACTTTTACATTGCAATTAAAAAGAAAGTGAAGTTCATTTCCTATGCTATAGGTGCCAGTGAGGTTATGTGTGGCAAAAGAAGCCTCTTCAGGAAAATAAATATGATATTGTGTGTATATTAAGTGATAGGCATGGTCAGCCCTGTTTTATTGCGTTTACTAACAAAATCAGCTGTTCGTGCCTGTTACTTAATATACAAACTGTAACACACTTCTCTTTCTGAACAAGCGTCTTTTTCGACATAAAACCTCACTGACACACAGTTCATTTTAAATACGATGTAAAAGTAACTGTAAATGCAACCGATGATCGCACATGATACCGAAACGCGTCGTGCTAATAAAATATTACTAACAAGTGATGGTATGTATCATTTCATGACACTGAAATAACACATACATATAAGCAGAATAATGTATCAGTTCTCTCCAGATCAGGCTTATCATAATGTAATCATACCCAAAAAACCACGTGGACTGAAAAAAGTATTTAAAAATTCACCAAGAGACTCAGTAAAACACGACTGTATTTGATTACGAAAACTTAACTAACATACAAGATGTTACGTTGTTAGCATTATGAAAATTAGAAAGAGCCATCATATTTACTGAAGGCAACTGTTTTCTTTCGCAAGAATTTATTTAATTTATATCGTGATTTAACCTTTCTTGCAGTATAGGAACATAGTTAACTAATTTATAAATTATAAAGTGCAGCAGCCGTCCTTTTTAGATTTTATTATGCAAATCCAGATTTCGGGTAGTAGCTAGCCATTCTCAATGCGCTATTTTTTATTCTCATTACATGTAAGTACCTTTTGTTCTGGCGTCACTCACAGTTCTTTGAAACTGACGCCCGAACAACAGGGACTTACATGCATTGAGAATAGCGCATTGAGAATGCGCTATTTTCACTAGCCGAAATATGGCTTTGCATAATAAAATCTAAAAAAGGACGACTGATTGCTGCACTCTATAGATAATAAGTAACATACAGTCGCTGAGTGCACCCACTTTCCGAATGGAAGGTAACCTGATGATAGTTAAGTAATATTTAGACTTCCAATATACGCTTTAATTTCGTATAGAATCGTAGTAAGTGTAAAGAACAATTCGGCTCATATGCAGAAAACTACAGACCTTCTCCAATTTCTTGGGCCTTTTCTGTCCTAAATTATTTCTCTCTCTCTCTTTTTTGACCGAAGAAGCCTGGATCTCTCAATAGATTAATAGATGCAGTGCTCGCAGGTCAAGAAACGGAAATGGAAATTTGTGGTAAGGTCTTATGGGACCAAGCTGCAGAAGTCATCGGTCCCTAAGTCCACACAAACTAACTTACACTATGGACAACACAAACACCCATGCCCGAGGGAGGACTCGAACCTCCGACTGGGGGAGCCGCACGGACAGTGACAAGACGCCTTAGACCCAATTTTACCCATTGTTTTTATTAAAAAATACACGGGCTTTTCTGAAGTTCCAGTCATCTCACCCAGTTTGTAGCTAACACGTTTGAAACATCTGCATCTATTTTTTCACTCCGTAAGCCACAACGGGGTGTGTGGCCGAGGGTATTTCAAGTACATCATTTTTCCCCCTTTTGTCTTCTATTCAGGAATACCATATCGGAAAAATTATTGTATGCTGCCGTCATGAAACACGGCGCTTCCTTGGATCTTGTCTCTCTCTTCAATTAATCCAGTCTGGTAAGGGTCCCTGACTGATGAACGGTACTAAAAAATCGGTGAAATGAGTGCTTTGTATGCCACTTCTTTCGTGGATAAATTACATCTTCTTAAGATTCTTCCTATGAATCTCTGTCTGACATATACATTCCCGTTGTTTCTTTTATGGTATGCTTCACTTTATATCAGTCTGATATTTTATGTTACTATTTCCAATGATTTGTCACCTACAGTGCAACGGAGCAATAGTGGATCTCTTCACCTATCTTTGTGCAATACTTCACATGTATTTATTCAAATAAACATGTATGGTTCCAGAGACGTTTTCAAGTCTCAAACATCTAGGATATATATTTGGAGACCGAAGCGACCTATGAAAATTTGTACCAGGGCCATGATTCGAAGCCAGGTCTTCTGCCCACTAGGAAGACGCGGTAACCACTACGCCACTTTGGCACAGTGGCTTTGAACAACTGAACAGGATACCCTAGCAAGTCTCCCTCCTCAATGTGAATTCCCATTTATGCCTCAGCCCATTTAGTATTCCCCATACACACGAACAACACTGCAGTGGCTGTCCAACTGCATTGCAATACCACCTCAACATCGAACGAAACAGGGGTGGCCGAGCGATTCTAGGCGCTACAGGCCGGAACCGCGCGACCGCTGCGGTCGCAGGTTCGAATCCTGCCTCGGCAATGTATGTGTGTGATGTCCTTAGGTTAGTTAGGTTGAAGTAGTTCTAAGTTCTTGGGGACTGATCACCTCAGAAGCCCCATAGTGCTCAGAGCGATTTGAACCATTTTGTAATCAAGTGAAACTACATGGCTCCAGAGTTCTTTTCAAGTGTCAGACATCTATGATGTATACAGGCAGACTGAAGTGATGAGCGAAAACGTGTACGAAAGCCAGGAATCGAAGTGCGCTATGGAGGTGTAGCGTTTAGTGCAACTGCCTTTCTCGAATTCTGCCTATATACAGCATAGATGTATTTACTCTCAAGTTGAACTGCGATTCCATGCCTATTTTGTCGATCCTCTGCTTTTCTTCCAGCATTTCGCTACACTACTATGGCATTGCATGTGCCTATAGGTAACAGTATTGTCTGGGAATAGATGAACTTCCAATATTATTCATCAAGTCATTGACATAAATAATATACTTACTAGATCTAATTCCGAAATTAACTTTACATTAGTCGATATTGTTCCGTTAGCGACGACCTGTAGAAAAGTATCTGCCATGAAGAACTGCACCAGTCACAAGATTCGTCTGATTCCCCGTAAGCTCGTATTTTGTTCCCTAAACAAGAACACAGAACTAAATCGAACACCTTGCTGAAGTCAAGGAAGATGGAATCAAAGTTGCCTGTCTGGCACTTTGGATCTCTAAGATGTTAATCTAACTATTATGTAAACGGAGCAATTACACCCCCCCCTCCCCCCCCCCCCGCCAGTCACATTCTTCTACATGATCCAGTCAAGTTAATGTATTAATGTGGTTACAGCCTACATTGGACATCTACAGGTAATAACCACCAACAGACAGCAGGTGGCAGCTCTGGTAGTTTTGGGTGTATAAACAATGTCGGGCTGATGCCCAAAACAGGCAATCACCATTGATCGTACCACCCACTCCTTCCAGCTCCACAATTTTTACCTCACCATATATGGTCGTCCTACCCACCTCACCCCTACCCTGAAATACCTTGGCCTCACCCACGACAATCAGCTCACCTGGACTCCCCATCTCCTTATGATACAACACAAAGTCCACAATGCAATACACCTCCTGAAACTCCTGTCCAGTCAGACATGGGAACTGCACCATTGCACCATCCTTCACACCTACAAATCCTTGATCCGTACTATTCATTGTTATGTCAGCATCGCTTGGATTTCTGCCCCTCCCAGATTCTATGAAGCCCTCCAAATCTCTGAAAAGCATGCACTCTGCCTCGACTTCCATATCTGCCTCCTGTCCCCCATGCAGATCCTCTACAATCTCATCCCCGTCCCACATCTTTTTCTTTTCCTTGAATACATCCACACCCATTGCGTCATCCGCTGGCTCGATCTCCCACACCCCCTGGTGTCTTCTATCCACTCTACTCCCAGCCTGTTGCCGCACCTGTACTGTGGTGTTATGCCCTCTCTCCATCTCCACACTCCCCAGCTCCTTTCCCAGTGCTATTTCCAGTGCCTGCCCCTCCCATGACGAGCTTCGCCCTGATACGTACGACTCCTACCAACTCTAATCCCACCTTACCCTTTCTCCTCCTCAAGGCTCCCTCTCCCCTCCTCTTCCCTTCTCATGTGTGGTTTTTTCTTCCCTCCTCCGCCCCCTACCTTTCCAGTGCAACTCTTCTGCATTTCTACTCTCTCTCTGACTTGCCTTCCTCCCCATCTCACACCCTGCCCGACTCCCACCCCTTGGTGCGTCCCCCGACCCCTTTCTTTTCATTCCACCCCCTCAAGTTTCCGTCCCTCACTAAACCTTTTTCACCCCTCTTTTTCCCTCCTCTCAGGACTCCTCTTCCTTGTCAGGCCCCTCCGGGCAGTTTTTATTCTTTGTCATATGTCCTCTGTCTCGTGGTCTTGTGCAGTGATTTTGCAGTGTCTGCATTCTGGGGTGTTTTAATACTGTGACCAACTTTTAAATTGTGTTTGCGACTTCAGCGTATTTTACGTGCTCCACAAATCGCTAACTGTGATTTTTATCTTTATGTAGACTTTTTTTAACTGTGCTACATGAATGGCTGTGTGTAAGCGTATATTTTAACCCCCACTCTTTCCCCTTATTATGTTCTTAAGTCTCCCTTTTTATCGTCTTTTATATGTATCGTTTTCATCTTTTTATTAAATGTATCACTCGGCTGAAGAGCGGTGGATTGTGCCACTTCCAGCCCTCCCCTGACCACATGGGGCGGGGGAATGAAATAACAATAAAGGAAGAAAAAGTCGTGAAAAACAGTGCAGTGGTTGCGGTAACATGGAAACGGAGCTTTTTTTTCTATCGGCCAAATGGGCATGATCACTGGCTTTCAGGCCAAGGGTGGAAGCATTTCCGAAACGGCAAAGTCTATAAACTGTCCGAGCACCTTCGTGGTTAAAGTATACTGCGTATCCGAAAATGGTGCTATCAAAAACCGGTGCAGAGGCAACTGTGATGACCCACAAGCCATGTGGATGAGAACAGTGAACGACCGCTGTGGAAATGTGTACAGGTGAACAAAGGTACTGCTGTTGGGCAACTGATCACCCAGATTAACCAAGGGGTACCAACAGCTTCTCTTCATCGACCGGTCAGCCAATACTACTGCGTGTGGGCCTCAGCAGTAAGCACCTGATTAATCCACCCGCACTGACTGCTGTTCGTGGGCGGGGAAGTCTGGAATCTGCACACTGATATCGTAACTGGACGTCCACTGAGAGGCGACAACTGACGTTTACAGATGAAAGTTGGCCATTGACGTGTACAGCTTGAAACGTCTGAAAGCAAACACCCTGCGACAATCGTGAGAAGGGTCCAGTCCACACAAGGAGGTATTGTGTTGAGGGGAACGTTTTCATGGCATTCCGGGAGGCACAATGGATCAACACAAGTACGCATCTGTCCTTGGGTATCACGTCCAGCCCTACATTGTTTTTTTCCTTGGTACGATGGCATCCACTAGCAGGAGAATGCAACTTAGCACACAGCTCACAGTACACGTTCGTGGTTCGAAAACCACCAGGATGAATTTGTTAAACACCCCTGGCTGCCAAACTTCCCCGGATTAAAACCCAATCGAAAATTTGTGAGACCATCGTGATAGGGCTGTTCACGCCATAGACCCTCAACCGAGGAACACAGCTGGCTACGGCACTGGTGTAGTCACACGTGCACGTTCCTGTCGGTACCTTTTAGAACCTCATTGACTCTGTTCCTGCACGTGTCGCAGCGGCCCACGCTGAAGAAGGTGGCTATTCAGCTTCTGACACGTGCTCACATTAATGTAACAGGACAGTGTATAAAACGATCATAATTGTTTCTGGAAATTTCTGAGAAACGGAGGCAACTCTCCACGATAAGCTGCGGAAGGAATAAATTTACAATTTACGCCAGCAGGAAAAGCAACACGATCCCAGACGTACTTAACCTTGTAAGACAAGTAGCAGAATATTGAAATAGGGGCTCTGTTAGACTAATAGAAAGCCATTTAATCTTTGCCAGTCAGAATGATCTTTTCCTGCAACCATCTTTATCCAACACATTTGCTTAAGGGGACCACACCCTGCCTATCTAACCCATGTTAATTTAGGCAAGTACTTGACCCATTCCTGAAAAAAATATTTGATGCAGGACCTTAATAATTTTCCTGTAGGTTATATGATGCTAGTAGAGTCAACTGCACTAAAATCTACTTTATCCATTTTATAGTATTTAAGAGTTACTTTTTTAATTTATTAACAAAAAATACTAAGTTTTTTCTGCAGAAAATATTTATGTGAACTTCCTAATGGAGGAATATTAATGTATGTAGTACCAGAGGTGGCTTTTTATGTTATACGGCGTCTCTGAAAATGGGGCATATGTACTGAAAATTTTAGTTTGTGGGAAACTGACTTCAAAGAAAATCTTTTGAAATTTGCTACTTAGAGTTAACTAAAACTGTCCTGCTGCATATGATGGCCCTTCTTTGGCCTCTAGCAGGTCTTGCAGTTTCTTTTTCACCTTCCTGGATGTTTGACTTGCTTTCTGGGCCATATTAGATGCAGACCTGTCTGCATCGGCTATCCTCATTTTATCGCAGTGTTGCAGCCGAGTGATCATATTTTCACCAGGATTAATTCCCAGCTTTTTCAGTACCCAACACTTTCCAATATTACCACAACAGAATGTAATAACAGCGTCATGAACGACTAGTTTCATTGTATGCACGTCTACAAATACAGTTTTAGAAAGGTGGTTCCAAATTATGCTGTTGAAACATTCATTACAATTCTGTGTCTGCCCATGTAGACATTTCCTTAGAAGGTCAGGATGAGCTAAGTCTCTGGAACTAGGTTTAATTGCTGTAATAACAGCAGCAGGAAGAGAATGCTGCTGAGAATAAGATTCTCCAGTTGCCTGAGCCCTATTGTATTTGCACCACGAATTTTCTCCTGATGGACACAGTCCATGACATGGCTTATCATCAGTAGAGGACTTATGGAAGAATATGGCCCAACCTTCTTTCTTCATTGCCTCCAGATTTCCTTTATTTCTCCTAATTGCCTGCCCATAGTATACCTATAAGTTTTCTATTTCAGTTTTAGTTAACTGACCCTGTCCGGTCAACAATTTTCCATCTTTTAATTTTTTTTCTCTCATATCAACAGTTAGTTTTCTCAGCCTTGATCCCAAACGTTTTTTAACATAGGCTACACATTCTGTTTTGCTAATAATGGCATCTCCATATGGTTTAGAGTACACCACATTCTTGTATGCCTTACTGTCACCATCGCCCAAATATTTGGTGTACCATACGCCTCTTGTTTCTACAGAACGATGATATATTTGTTGTTCTCCATGAACTTCCATACCACCAATTGTTCCTCTATAATTAGCCATACAGTTGTGTTCTTGATGTTCATTGACTTTACAACATTTGCAATATTTAGACATTACCTCTACATCTAACACTTTACTGGTGTCTACACTCGTGGCAGTCACTACTCCATTCAGAGAAGTATGTCCTCTTTTCTGCCAACTTCCATCAAGTGCAATTGCAATATACGAACATCCATCACTTTCTTCCACTGCTTCCCTAGCAGCTGTAATATTGCAGTCAGTTTTTCAATTTTCTTTGGTGGTTGATGTAAGTTCATCACTGAACAAAATGTTCTCCCTGCAGCCATGCCCTTGCCATTGGATCGTAAGGCATGAACTAATCTAGTAGTGATTTCATAATGGCCACTTGCATCTGGTTTTGAAGAACTCATAAATGAAATCACAGCTGAGCATTCAGTGCAAATTAAATCCAAAGCAATTGCTAGGCCTTTTCTCCCACTGGCACTCTTACAAATTTTTACATTGTCCACATTGTACAAATTTAGAAATCACATACGACAATATTCTCAAATTTATAAAAATGTTCCTGCACCCCTTGTCACTTACAGTAAATTCGTTGCAACTCTCTTGAAATGTCGAGAGCTTCTTTGATGATGCACTTGTTGAAGAATTACAGTTAGAAACAATGTTGCCAGGCGACGTAACCTCTTGTACAGAAACCTTTCTAAACTTGTTTTCTCTAAATTGTCGTTTCTTGAAAATGCCTTTACGTTACGTCATCGTCAATAAACACAACAAGCCGGCCGAAGTGGCCGAGCGGTTCTAGGCGCTTCAGTCTGGAACCACGCGACCGCTACAGTCGCAGGTTCGAATCCTGCCTCGGGCGTGGATATGTGTGTTGTCCTTAGGTTAGTTAGGTTTAAGCAGTTCTAAGTCCTAGGGGACTGATGGCCTCAGCTATTAAGTCCCATAGTGCTTCAGTCTGGAACCGCGCGTCCGCTACGGTCGCAGGTTCGAATCCTGCCTCGAGCGTGGATGTGTGTGATGTCCTTAGGTTAGTTAGGTTTAAGCAGTTCTAAGTTCTAGGGGACTGATGACCTCAGATGTTAAGTCCCATAGCGCTCAGGGCCATTTGAACCATTTGAACCAAACACAACAAAACACACGTAAACAAGCACTGCTAACGTAAGTATAACCACTACTCGCAATTACACTTGAATAAAACTAACCGCGTGTTTGGAAGTGTGTTGCTTACAAACAGCAGAAACAAAAGAATGCCGACCGTTCGATTCCAAGGATAGCCAACACACTCGGCAGTAAAAACAAAAAAAAAAAAAAAAAAAAATCCCTAACGTGCAATGTAGGGGATATAAAGATCTAAAATATATGCTGAAAAGTGGGTGACAGAAAAGTGGGCGTGGCATATAAACACATGTGGTAGGAAAATGCTCTTTAAATGCTCGAAAAAAATTTTTTTTCAGCAAAACCCTTTGCAGAGTACTTAAATAAAACCTTAATCTATCGAAAGATGATGAAAAGGAAAATCGATTTTTGTCGAGCTGAACCACGTTGTGGTCCCCTTAACAAGCTTATGATTTACATGAACAGCGATCGTGGTGTTACTTTGTTACCATTCTTTGTTTTCTTTATTTTATAATGCCATAATAGATCTGCCTGTTATAAACAATGTCCTATTTGTGGTTGTTGTTGGTGACGTTCTGGTCTTCAGTCCGCAGACTAGTTTGACGCAGCTCTCCTCGCTACTCTATCCTTTGCGAACTTATTCATCTCCGAATAACTACTTATGCCTACATCCTTCTTAATTTGCTTACTGTATTTATCTCTTGGTTCCCTCTACGGTTTTTACCCCTCACGCCTCCCTCTAGTACTAGATTGGTGAAAGCTAGATGTCTCAGAATGTGTCCTATCAATCGATCCCTTCTTTTGGGCATGTTGTGCCACAAATTTTTCTTGTCTCCCCAATTCTATTCAGTGCCTCCTTATTAGTTACATGATCTACCCATCTAATCTTCAACATTGTACTGTAGCACCACATTTCGAAAGCTTCTAATCTCTTTTTGTCTAAATTGTTTACCGTCAGTGTTTCATTTCCATACATGGCTATACTTCAGAAAAGACTTCCTAACTCTTCAATCTATAATCGATGTTAACAAATTTCTCTTCTTCAAAAACGCTTTCCTGGACATTGCTGGTCTACATTTTATGTCCTCTCTACTTCGGCCATCAGCAGTTATTTTGCTGCCCAAATAGCAAACTCATTTACAAGTTTAAGTGTCTCGTTTCTTAATCCAATTTCATACCTTGTTTTGCTTTTGTTAATGTTTATCTCATTTCTCCTTTCAAGACGCCGTCCGTTCCGTCAACTGCTCTTCCAAGTCCTATGCTGCCTCTGACAGTATTGTTACAATGTCATTGGCCAACATAAAAGTTTTTATTTCTTCTCCCTGTACTTTAGTTCCCACTTCAGATTTCTCTTTTGTTCATTTTACTGTTTGTTTAGTGTACGGATCGAATGACACAAGGAGTAGGCTACAACACTGCCCCACTCTCTTCTCAACCACCACTTCACTTTCATGCCGCTCGATTCGTATAACTAGGTTTTGTACAAGTTTTATATAGCCTTTTGCTCCCTGTATTTTACCCCCGCAGACTTCCGGACTTCAAAGGGTCTTTCCCAGCCAGCATTGTCAAAAGCTATCTCTAAGTCTACAAATGCTAGAAACTTAGGTTTGTCTCTCCTTAACCTACCTTTTAAGATAAGTGGAAGGGTCAGAATTGCCTCACGTGGAATCCAAACTGATCATCTCCGAGGTGCGCTTCTACTAGTTTTTCCACTGTTCTTTAAAGAATTCGTGCTGGAATTTTGCAACCATGACATACTAAACTGGTAGTTCTCTTATTTTCACACCGACAAGCAACTGCTTCCTACGTAATTTGAACTGTTACATTCTTCTTAAAATCTGAGGGTATTTAGCCTGTCTCATACATGTTGCACACCACATATATTTGTTTTGTGATGGCTGGCTCTCCCTAAGCTGTCGGTGGTTCTGACGGAATATAGTCTATTTGTTGTGCCAGGTGAAACACTCGCTGGTACAATACTGGGTTCTTTGGTTGGCTCCTAGAGCAGACTGAATGTAACTATAACACATAAGGCGTTAATTCACTTTATTACATCAGGGTACAGTCCATTTCCACGGGAATATTAAAGTTGTTCTTTACAGTCCTGGCAAGTTCTATGGCCATCCTGTAGACGTATCCATCTCTTTCTTCACAGGATGGCCACAATGCATGCCAAGACTGTAAAGAAAACTTTGTTATCTATGTGAACTTCTTTTGAATTGTTTCGTATTGCCATTTTAGCCTGAAGATGAGGTTTATATCTCGAAGCATATTGCTTTATCAGGTAATTAGCAAAGTACAGAGCATTGCCAAGGAATATATTTATTTCAATCTCTTATGGGCCCGTCCTCTCCTTTCTGCTCTCTCTGTCCGTCTCCTACTCTCTTTCTCTCTGTGCAGCTCCTCTTCCCCCTCTCTCTACCCACCTGCTCTACTCCGCACTTTCTGTTCATATCTTACTCCAGCCTTTCTCATTCCACGTGCTCCTTC
Source organism: Schistocerca americana (assembly GCF_021461395.2). NCBI lineage: Eukaryota > Metazoa > Arthropoda > Insecta > Orthoptera > Acrididae > Schistocerca > Schistocerca americana. The sequence continues at coordinate 224,024,992 of NC_060124.1, forward strand.
CTCCCGCTGTGTAGCTCATATTCTCCTTCTTCCACCGTCCGTATCATCCTCCATCAACTTCTCATAATTTCCTCCTTCCCATGCCGCTGTCCATCTCCTCCTTCCACTGTCCACCCCCTTACACTACTTTCACTACTTTCTTCCTGTCCGTGTCCTCCTCCACCCCTCTCTATCCAATTCCTCTTCAGCACTCTCTGTGCCCTCACCCTCTACACCCACTCTCCGTCCATCTCGTCCTGTGCCTCTTGTTATCAGCATACTCCTCTCTCTCTCTGTCAGTCTGCTCCTCTACCTCTGTCATTTCATCTGTTCCTTCCCCCTCAGTCCGTTTTTTTTCTCCTGTATTTCCATCTTCTCCGCCCCCTCTTTTCCCTTCCAAATCGCTCCATCTCCTGCTCACCCTCTCTCTGTTCATCTCCTCTCCCTCTCTCCTTCAATCTCCTCTCCCTCAATCTGTGTCCAGATTCTGCATTCCCCTCTCCGCCTCTCTGTCTCTTCCTCCCTTCCCTCTCCGCTTATCATCTCAGCCCATCAGGAGATTGTGGTTCTTAATCCAACAGTATTTCTATCCAAGTAGTAATGAATATGTTTACGACGTTCGGTTGAAACCGATCCAGGGTTTTAGCAGCATTATACCCACGCATTCGCCTACATACGCCCTTGTCACGTTCGTTTAAAATACATTTAATATATTTTAGTCATATTTGGGCACATATTTCTCCTGTCTCTCTAGGGAATTTCGACCTGCAGTTTCGTTTCCACGCAGATCTACCCATGTTTATGACGATATATCGCCTGAACTATATGATGTAAACTGATATAATTTTGCAAATACTCCCAGTAGTATACGTGGGTTACTGTCTGTGAAATGTGTTGCGAGTAGAGATAGTAGTAAAGAAGTAATAAATTTAAAAGTCATACCTGATGCGGCAGTTTTACTGCATGAACAGCAAAAATCTAGTAAGCCAAAAACCTTTTCCTTTGATCGTTTTGTGGGGGAGTGCCAGCGAGAAAATGTCTCGTCAAGATTTGAAATTGTGTGTAAGAATTGTTTCAGGTCTCGAAGTGGTCTCAATCTCAAATTCCAGGTGAATACATTCTGGATATTTGCGCGTCTTGATCTATGATACTTTCCCGCCACCCTAACTTGTTTGAGAGGAAGATGTTTCTTACCGCTATATTGATTCTTTACAGATAGTAAGTTATATGTATGCTAAGTCTGGTAGAAATCGATACAGTGGTTTGAGAGAAAATGTGGAACATTGATACACATACCGGGTGATCAAAAAGGCAGTATAAATTTGAAAACGTAATAAACCACGAAATAATGTAGATAGAGAGGTAATAATTGACACACATGCTTGGGATGACATGGGGTATTGTTAGAACAAAAAGCAAACAAAGGTGACAAAATGTCCGACAGGTAGCGCTGGACAGCAAAACTGCTACCGTCACGGGTGAGAGGTACGCCGATATGTTACAGAATCGATCATCCCCAGCGTGGCTGATAAACACCTGCTGGAACGTACGGTGTTTATGGAGGATGGCGCTCCACCCCATGTTGCTAGATGCGTGAAAGATCTCTTGCGCGCGTCGTTTGGTGATGATCGTGTGCTCAGCCGCCACTTTCGTCATGTTTGGCCTCCCAGGTCCCCAGACCTCAGTCCGTGCGATTATTGGCTTTGGGGTTACCTGAAGTCGCAAGTGTATCGTGATCGACCGACTTTTCTAGGGATGCTGAAAGACAACATCCGACGCCAATGCCTCACAATAACTCCGGACATGCTTTACAGTCCTGTTCACAACATTATTCCTCGACTACAGCTATTCTTGAGGAATGATGGTGGACATATTGAGCATTTCCTGTAAAGAACATCATCTTTACTTTGTCTTACTTTGTTATGCTAATTATTGCTATTCTGATCACATGAAGCGCCATCTGTCGGACATTTTTTGAACTTTCGTATTTTTTTGATTCTCATAAAACCCCATGTCATTCCAAGCATGTGTGTCAATTTGTACCTCTCTATCTACATTATTCCATGATTTATTTAGTTTTCAAATTTATACTGACTTTTTGATCACCCGGTATATTCATTCATCTACTTTCATAATATGTACGGATTTAATTAATTTAAAAAATTGTGACTGGTTGGAGTCTCTGCAAAAGCTTTTCATACTGCTCTTCGTAACGAGCAAAGTTACAAGAGCGAAAATCACAATCGTTGTTGTCTATGCTAGATATTTATTATTTTGGTGCCGGGTAGGAAGTTAGTTTTGGGTGGTCAATATAGAAGGCAGAGCCTGTGCTATACTGCAGAGGGCTCACTGCTCGACGTCGGGTGGGTGAGACTCACCCCGCTGCGCAGCGCCGCTGCTCTGCGGCCGCCTCTCGCTGCTACAGACGGCTTTGTGCGGCGCTACGGGAAACGGTGCTCCAGCGCCCGCTACAGAGGCCGCGCGCCAGAGAGCAGCTCCAGCTCCAGCCGCCGGAGAGCGGAGCACACGCCGCGTCTCGCGTTAGGTTTCGCGGCCCCTGCGGCGCCGTCGCCTAGCAACAGCGAGGGGCGCGCTACTGCCGCAGTAACGTCCGTCTACCGGCGCGCGCTCCAGCATCGATTCCGCGGCCGGGCGCTACCGCGGCAACGGGGGCGGCCACCTGTTATTTTTAATTTTTCAGCCGCGGCCGTGGCAGCGGGAGACCGGCGGAAGCCGCCCTGTCCGCTGCGCATGCACTATTCACGGTCTGCCGCGGCTTCCACCGGCTTTGCGCTGCTCCCTGCGGAATGTGTGGGCCGGGCTAGCGGGGTTCCTACCCGCACCTCACCCGCAGCCCCTGCCAACTGTTGCTCGTCCACTCTGCCAGCGTATTCTAGAATGGAAATTCAGCAGCTGTTGTGTCGTCATTGGCCGCGGTCCTTGTGGTACCGACAACGGTCACCACACGCCATCGCTAGAGACCACGCGATAACATTGGCCAAAAGCATGGTGACAGTGTGTCCGAAATGCTCTGTTAGTCTTATGGTGGGTCTGCGGTTAGAATCTACCCTCTGACGGAGGTCAGAATTAACGCTGCTCTGCAAAACTTACGGACCAGATAGATACAACTTGTTATAATGAGTAATTCCAGGTAACCTGATAACAGTTTAATTAGTAACGTTTCTTCTTAGCTGCACATTTACTCCGGATGTAGCGCCAACCTGTAAATGTTAGATTTTGTGTCTACTTGCGTTGTCCATAAACGTGAGATTACATATACAGAGCGGTCCATTGATAGTGATCGGGCCAAATATCTCATGAAATAAGCATCAAAAAAAGAACTACAAAGAACAAAACTCGTCTAGCTTGAAGGGGGAAACCAGATGGCGCTATGGTTGGCTCGCTAGTTGGCGCTGCCATAGGTCAAACGCATATCAACAGCGTTTTTTGTAAATACTAACCCCCATTTTTTATTCCATATTCGTGTAGTTCGTAAAGAAATATGAATGTTTTAGTTGGACCACATTTTCGCTTTGTGATAGATGGCACTGTAATAGTCACAAACATACGGCTCACAATTTTAGAAGAACGGTTGGTAACAGGTAGGTTTTCTAAATTAAAATACAGAACGTAGGAACGTTTGAACATTTTATTTTGGTTGTTCCAATGCGATACAATCACCTTTGTGAACTTATCATTTATGAGAACGCATGCTGTTAAAGCGTGATTACCTGTAAATGCCATATTAATCCAATAAATGCTTAAAATGATGTCCGCCAACCTCAATGCATTTAGCAATACGTGATCAAAAATGGTTCAAATGGCTCTGAGCACTATGTGACTTAACTTCTGAGGTCATCAGTCGCCTAGCAATTAGAACTAATTAATCCTAACTAACCTGAGGACATCACACACATCCATGCCCGAGGCAGGATTCGAACCTGCGACCGTGGCGGTCGCTCGGTTCCAGAATGTAGCGCCTAGAACGGCACGGCCACTCCGGCCGGCGCAGTACGTGTAACGACATTCCTCTCAACAGCGAGTAATAGTCACAAACGTATAAGTACGTGCTATCACGTAACATTCCGCCAGTGCGGATCGTATTTGCTTCGTGATACATTACCCGTGTAAAAATGGACCGTTTACCAATTGCGGAAAAGGTCGATATCGTGTTGATATATAGCTATTGTGATCAAAATGTCCAACGGGCGTGTGCTATGTATACTGCTCGGTATCCTGGATGACATCATCCAAGTGTCCGGACCATTCACCGGATAGTTACGTTATTTAAGGAAATGGCTCTGAGCACTATGGGACTCAACTGCTGAGGTCATTAGTCCCCTAGAACTTAGAACTACTTAAACCTAACTAACCTAAGGACATCACACACATCCATGCCCGATGCAGGATTCGAACCTGTGACCGTAGCGGTCTCGCGGTTCCAGACTGTAGCGCCAGAACCGCTCGGCCACCAGCGGCCGGCATTTAAGGAAACAGGAAGTGTTCAGCCACATGTGAAACGTCAACCACGACCTGCAACAAATGATGATGCCCAAGTAGGTGTTTCAGCTGCTGTCGCGGTTAATTCGCACATCAGTAGCAGACAAATTGCACGAGAATCGGGAATCTCAAAAACGTCTGTGTTGAGAATGTTACATCAACATCGATTGCATCCCTACCATATTTCAATGCACCAGGAATTGCATGACGACGACTTTGAACGTCGTGTACAGTTCTGTGACTGGGCACAAGAGAAATTATGGGACGATGACAAATTTTTTGCACGCGTTCTATTTAGCGACGAAGCGTCATTGACCAACAGCGGTAACGTAAACCGGCGTAATATGCACTATTGGGCAACGGAAAATCCACGATCGCGGCAAGTCGAACATCAGCGACCTTGGCGGGTTAATGTATGATGCAGCATTGTAGGAGAAAGAATAATTGGCCTCCATTTTATCGATGCTAGTCTAAGTGGTGCATTGTATGCTGATTTCCTACGTAATGTTCTACCGATGTTACTACAAGGTGTTTCACTGCATGACAGAATGGCGATGTACTTCCAACATGATGGATGTCCGGCGGTTGAAGCGGTATTGAATAGTATATTTCATGACTGGTGTATTGGTCGTCGAAACACCATACCATGGCCCTCACGATCACCGGATTTGACGTCCCCGCATTTCTTTTTGTGGGGAAAATTGAAGGATATTTGCTATCGTGATCCGCCGACAACGCCTGACAACATGCGTCAGCGCAATGGCAATGCATGTGCGAACATTACGTAAGGCGAACTACTCGCTGTTGAGAGGAATGTCGTTACACGTATTGCCAAATGCATTGACGTTGACGGACATAATTTTGAGTATTTATTGCATTAATGTGGTATTTACAGGTAATCACGCTGTAAGAACATGCGTTCTCAGAAATGATAACTTCACGAAGGTACATGTATCACATTGGAACAACCGAAATAAAATGTTCAAACGTACCTACGTTCTGTATTTTAATTTATAAAAAACCTACCTGTTACCAACCGTTCGTCTGAAATTGTGAGCCATATGTTAGTGACTATTACAGCGCCATCTATTACAAAGCGAAAAAAGTGGTTCAACTAAAACATTCATATTTCTTTACGTACTACACGAATATGTAATAAAAAATGGGGGTTCCTATTAAAAAAAACGCATTTGATATCCGTTTGACCTACGGCATCGCCATCTAGCGGGCCAACCATAGCGCCATCTGGTTTCCCTCTTCAAGCTAGACGAGTTTCGTTCTTTGTAGTTTTTTTGTTTGATGCTTATCGCGTGAGATATTTGGCCCGCTCACTATCAATGGACGGGAAGTCACTGTACCCCTAGTATCGAATACTAATTGATATGATTTGTCTTACCCGAAGTCCTTACTTAGGTATTAAGTTTCCAATATATCGGTATGCTCTCCATCATGCTGTAAGCACATTTAGATACTCCTCCATGTTCTTCTTGAAATATTTTTGAGCATGACCGATGTTGCAATGCGAAATGTATCCTCCACAGCATACGTAGCTCTTCCTTTGTAGCATAACGACGCCCATATACATGCACCTTACTGACACCCCATAACGCGTTATCAGGTGTGGTGATGTCAGGAATTCTTCTACATCTACATAGATACTCCGGAAGCCACAGTACGGTGTTCATATGGTTCCGAGTGAGCCCTAATTTCTCGTATCTTCTCTTCGCTGTCCTTACGCGCAATTTACAGTATGTCGGCTGCAGTAGAATCGTCGGGAATCAGCTTCAAATGCTGGTTCTCTAAATTTTTTCAATAGTGTTCCTCGAAAAGAACTTTACTTCTCCTTCAGAGATTCCCATTTGAGTTTCCGAAGCATCTCCGCAACACTTAAGTGTCGTTCTAACATGCCGGTAACAAATCTAACAGGCCGCGTCTGAATTGCTTCGATATCTTCCTTCAGTCCATGATACGGATCCCAAAGACTGGAGCAGTACTCAAGAACAGGTCGCACCAGCGTCCTATATGCCGTCTCCTTTATATTTGAACCACACTTTCCCAAAATTCTAACATTAAACCGCAGTCTACCATTTGCCTTCCGTATCACAGTTCTCGCATGTTCGTTCCATTTCATATCGCTTTGCAAGGTTACACCCAGGTATTAAAACGACTTCAGTGTGTCATCAAGGCACTACTAATAGCGTATCAGAAAATTACAGGTTTGTTGTTCCTACCCATCCGCGTTAACTCACATTTTTCCACATTTAGAGCTAGCCGCCATTCATCATATTAACCAGAAATTCTGTCTACGTCGTCTTGTTACCTTCTACAGTCACTCAATTTCGACATCGTACCCTACACCACAGCATCATCAGCATACAACCGCAGACTGCTGCCCATCCTGTCGATCAAATCGTTTATGTATATAGAGAAGAACAGAGGTCTTATCACACTTCCCTGGGGCACTCCTGACAATACTCTTGTGTCTGATGAACACTCGCCGTCGAGGACAGCATACGGGCTCTATCACTTAAGAAGTCTTCGAGCCACTGACATATATGTGACTTTATTGTCTACGCTCGTACCTTCCTTAACAGCCTGCAACGGGGCACCGTGTCAAATGCTTTCCGGAAAAACAGAAATATTGACTCAGACTATTACTGATATGAAGTCTGCTGTATCCCTGCTCCTCCACCCAATGATATGGTTTGGAGCAGGATACAGGGGGTGCTGGAGTGGAAGGCTGAGCAACAAATTGAGGATAGAATATAAAATTCAATTTATTACCCAAGAAAATTTATGCAAGGTACTGGTAACAACATATTGACATAAAAGTTGTTCAATTTAAATGTACATCAACTGATTTAACATGAATCATCAACAAGTTATTTAACATCAAACAATCTGTAAATATGAGATTTAAACCTTTCTCAAAATTTTAATGCTTGTAAAATGTTATTACGAAATACAGAAAATTACCAAACTGGTCACTGTATTTAAGCCTTACATGACCTAATGGCCACAATGGCTTACAGGAAATAATATCACAGACGTTCAGCAATATCTGCCCACTACAGCACTGTCTTACGTGGCCTTGTGTGCCACAGTGTTTCACAGAACTCATGTAGTTAAATGGTAAATATTACCCACAATGGCGCTTGCGTTATAATCTTACGTAGCACACCGATTTACCAAGACAATGCAATTAATGCCAAGTACAGTCTGGTCCAGAATAACGAGTGCCCTACCACTGATTGAACTACTCAGAATCGGTAATGAACTGTTTTACAAGGCAAGCACATTCAGTTCAGACAAGTGAGTAAGAGAAAAGGCCAAAAAAAAAAAACAACAACAAAAACACACACACACACCGCACTTACAATTAGCCTTGAATTATTCCTAGCTGTGGTTAAGATTCTATTAATTTTAATCCAACAGGTAAACAGTGGTGTCACAGGAGACTTAAACTTTACTTGACTAGCGTGACAATTTGGGCGGCCCTTAACTGACACCGAGCGAGGTGGCGCAGTGGTTAGACACTGGACTCGCATTCGGGAGGACGACGGTTCAATCCCGCGTCCGGCCATCCTGATTTAGGTTTTCCGTGATTTCCCTAAATCGCTCCAGGCAAATGCCGGGATGGTTCCTTTGAAAGGGCACGGTCGATTTCCTTCCCCATCCTTCCCTAATCCGATGAGACCGATGACCTCGCTGTCTGGTCTCCTTCCCCAAAAACCAACCAACCTTAACTGACATAAGTTCAGTAACAAACTGGAATGCAATTTAAAGACACTCAAGTAAGAGTATTGTGAAACACTTCATCAACAATTTAAGCAAACACGCCCACATAATCACTCGAGTTCATACGTAAATCAACCAGGGCACAAGTCAGTATCTCGACACGCGACGTGGGAACACTCACTGCTCAGCAGGACAAGCCAGAATGCGACGGAAAGAAGTCTCGCTGTAACTCCACCAGATGAAGATGCATCAAACTAACAGCTCACCTTTAACCATGTTAATCCAAATGCAGCTAATAAGCTATTGGCCAGAATAACAGCACTCCGTAGCCACAGCGTGAGGAAGGTTGAGCTCGTAAACAGGACCAAGGACAGCGAGTCACTGCAGCACCTCCAGTTTCGCTGCTCGGCCGGCCTCACTGCGACTGCCACACTCACACCACTTGCCGACGCGATTTCCGCGATCTTCCGGCGTCGCTCCGCCCAGGCCCGCTCGTCTCTCTCTCTGCCCGAGACTCCCTTTCGGCTTCCCGCACGAAGTACCAGAGGGCACACCAACCAGCGCACCCCAAAGCGAATCGAAAGAGATCGAACACACTATACCGGAACAATCAAATCGCAGGACCATAGGGCACAGTCCTCCTTCATCACATAGTTCGCAGTATATCATGTGGGAAAAGGGTAAGCTGAGTTTCACAAGAGTGATGCTTTCCAAAAGCATTCTGATTCGTGGACATAAGCTTCCGAGTCCCAAGAGAGTTTATTATATTTGAACTGAGAATACGTTCAAGGATTCTGCAGTAAACCGAAGTTAGTGGTATTGGTGTGTAGTTTTGTGGGTCCGTTCTTTTAACCTTTTTTGTGTACAGGTGTCACGTATGCTTTCTTCCCGTCGCTTGGAACTAATATTTGCGAGAGATGTACGATAAATGCATGCTAGGTACGAAGCCAATCTCGTAGAATAGTCTTTGTAAAATCGAATTGGGATTCCATCTGGACCTGGTGATTTTTTTTTCAAATATTTGTGTTGTTTCTGCTTATTAGTATGGCGTACATTCGGGAGTCTGTCCGTTGGTCAAATGACGATATGTTTCTACGATTCTCGTGTGTGAACGATTTCTTGAACGTGGAATTTAAAACTTGGGCTCCAGTCTTGCTGTCTTCAACTGACACACCAGACTAGTCAACAAGGGACAGAACGGATGCCTTAGACCCGGTTTTACATACGAGCAGAGTTTTCTCGGGTTCTCTGCCGGCTATTTTGCTAAGGGGTGACGGTGCCGGTTGTTTTATGCTTCGCGCATAGATCTTTTCACACAACGACGGAGCTCTATAAACCTTTTCTTGTCGTTCTTGGTGGCCATTGCAAGGGAACTCGTGTTACTTATGAACCACGATCTATCCACCGTCCGGAAAATGTTGATTTTGGAACTCGCGCACTGCAAGAGCTTAGTGAGGAAGTGCTCCATCTTCCTGCAACCATGCGTTCTGTGAGGCCCCTTTCCACAAGCTGAGCTATCAACCCTGTTTTTAATACGTGTAAATAATGTGCATAATTCAAAAAAGTGTGCTCCAAGCAGATTTCATCGCTGTCTGTGTCATTACATGAGGCGGGTACCTTTCTAACTCGTCTGTGTAATGAGGGATATCTTTGTCTCAAACGACAATATGTTCAGCACGTGAACTGCGATTATTGACACATTCACCTGAAATAATAACCATCACACAATTCACTGCGTTCGGAAATTGACTTAACAAAGCATGTATGCTAAAACGGGCTCATTCTGGTATGTATTGAAACGTCCCCTTTTGAAAAATTATATACGACTGTGCTTAAACTGACACACAATGTTTTTAGCGCAACGCAATCTGACTTTCAATAATCCCTACAAAAGAATAGCCCTGACTAACATTAACCTATACCTTTCACAAATCACTTACCTCACAAAAATCTTCGTTACTCGAAATACTGCAATATAACGAGCGACACTACTGCCAGCTGAATAAAAGATTCTAACTACTGAAGGCACTAGCTACTGATAGGCATAGTTAGCAAATGAAAGATTTTGATAGAGAACAAATGATGTATTTACCTTAATAGTCATAATATATATAATGGTTCATGACATCCAGTCTTACAAATTTCAGAACTCCGCCATCTCTCTCCCCACATCCACCACTGCTAGCGGCTCACCTCCAACTGCCGAACGCTATGCGCTGTTAACATCCAGCTTCCCGACACTACAATGCAGACAACAATGCAAACTAGCCACAGATTGCACACAGCACAGTCAGTGATTTTCATACAGAGCGCTACGTGGCGTTACCAGTAAGAAAACCTAAACAGCCTACTTATTGTCATTGTGAAAAAAATTGTAACAAATATGTATTGGCCAGTGCCCAAAAGAATTTGTAAACTTTTTTGTGGAAAGCATGGGGGCTATGTAAGTAGGTTGTTTAGGTTTTCTTATTGGTAACGCCACGTAGCGCTCTGTATGAAAATCACTGGCTGTGCTGTGTGCAGTCTGTGGCTAGTTTGCATTGATGTCTGCCATTGTAGTGTTGGGCAGCTGGATGTTAACAGCGCATAGCGTTCGGCAGTTGGAGGTGAGCCGCCAGCAGTGGTGGATGTGGGGAGAGAGATGGCGAAGTTTTGAAATTTGTAAGACTGGATGTCATGAACTGCTATGTATATTATGACTATTAAGGTAAATACATCATTTGTTCACTTTCAAAATCTTTCATCTGCTAACTATGCCTATCAGTAGTTAGTGCCTTCAGTAGTTAAAATCTTTTATTTAGCTGGTAGTAGTGGGGCTCGCTATATTGCAGTAGTTCGAGTAACGAAGATTTTTGTGAGGTAAGTAATTTGCGAAAAGTATAGGTTAATGTTAGTCAGGGCCATTCATTTGTAGGGATTATTGAAAGTCAGATTGCGTTGCGCTAAAAACATTGTGTGTCAGTTTAAGCACAGTATTACATAATTTTTCAAAAGGGGACGTTTCAGTATCTGATAACTCGTTCACAAACGTGGATCGAAAAGGTTTCACCTTAAGGTCTTTTCTGACGTGATTTCACATTGTTGTCTTCGGTGTACTGAGATCCGCAGGAAATTTACATGCAGATTTCATTTTTCTCGTGTCTTGCTCCTACCACTCCGCGACCTCCTTTAACAATGCGAAAAGCAAAGACACCTCTTTACCAACCCAGAAATATTACCTTCCGACGTAGAGCCTTATTAAATCTTATCTGGGATGTTCCCATAATCTGTCTCACTGTCTGCCCTGTGTTGTCGTTAGTGCATCCACATACCTGTCCCCAAACGATTCTCAGTAGTGTAACAATGACCTCTCACACCTCAATGGCTACAAATTAAGACTAAGACAGCGGCTGCGAAGACATGTAAACATGAATTCCAACAATAGATTCTCACAATCGATAAGAAGTAACATAGTTACCAACATGCGTTTGCTACTAAAGAGGGGTTACAGGGGTATGGCGACTTCTCGTACATCCTGTACTTACATCTAGTTGGAATTGATGACTATATTGAATCAGTGAGTAAACTGCCGACAGTCTGTTTGTTGTTAGATGTTATAATCGTATAAGTTCTACTTGTATAGAAGATTTTCGTGTAATATTTATGACAGCTAGTTTGACAGTTTATTCTCGTTGATGCTTCACGTTTGCAGTGTATTTTTTGCTAGTCAGTGATGTTAGCTGTGTTTCATACATATCATAATTTTGTTATGATTTGTGTCAATGGTAGCCTTTGTTTTTGTTATTATTTCCTGTGTTTTTGATACGTTCTCGTTTGCTAAAATTTCAATAACATTCTCCAGATAATTTTTATGTTTGACATTGAATTGTTTATGAAGGGTATTGTTTGTACGATTTTTTTGTGGGCATATATGTTTCTAATTCCTCCAAGCACTTCATGACAAAATCTTTTGGTATTCTGTGTAGAACCTGGAATGAATTTTCGATTGCTCTTCCTTGTGGTTTTGGTTCTTAAGAAAAAGCTAAAAGCTTGATTGATTGTTGTTGCAATTTCTTGTGCCTCCTTTGAAACTAATTGTCAAATTTTATCGAGTTTGACCGGTATAGAATTTAGCACAGTTGTTACACTAAATTTTATGTATGTCTGGGTTGAGAAAACAGTGATTTTGGTTTTTCCAAATCGAATATTCGTTTTTAGAATGTTGTTTGATCAGAAAGAAAATATTGCGGTTCTTTTGTTTAAGATGTGATTTATTTTTTCGATTTTTGTCCCAAGAGTGTTAATGCTGTATATCCTGCTTTGTGTTTTATTTTTATTGCTAATTTTATGTCGTTGTGTATGGTTTTATTTTTAGCTTTCATTTCTTTTTCATACAGTTTGTGAACTATATTTGGGTTGAATTTATGTAGTTAGGCTATATATTGAGTAGTGTGAGCTCACTTCGTATTGTTTGATATTAGAATAAACAATTAACCACTCGAAACCAAGAAATACAAAATGAGCTCCAGTATATAGCCCAAAAAATAAATTCTACCCGAATGTAGTTGACAAACTGTATTAAAAACACACCAAATCTAAAACCAAACCAGACACAAACAGATAAAATTAACAAGAGAAAACATAGATAAACAAACCGCAACAAATGTACAGTTAATATATTTACACAAATCTCAAATAAAGTAAAGCAGATCTTAAACAAAACAACCATGAAAGGAGCTTTCTGAACAGATTGCAATCTAAAAGTGAAACTTCGTTCTGGAAAAATCAGTCACTGTTTTTATCACCTAGGTACATATAAAATTTCGTGTCATCACTGCGCTAAATTCTGTCGTGGTCAAACTGGCGGATACAAGAAATAGCAATAGGAATCAATGAAGTTTTTAGCTCCACCTCAAGAACCAAAACCACAAAGCATAACATATTGAAAATGCCTTTGCAAAGTTGTACACAGAACGCCAAAAGGATGTGCCATGAACATCTTGGAAGAATTAGAAATATATGCGCACACAATATATCATCCCAACGATATCCCTCATGAAAAAATTGATTCCAAACACAAAAATTATCTAGAAAATTTTATTGACAGTTTAGTAAACGGGAACCGATAAAAGAAAGCACAGGAAATAAAAAAAAACGGAAGACAACCATAGGTACAGGTTGCAACAAAATTATAGTATCAGTGAAACGCAACTAACGTCACTGACTAGCTGAGATTGGTCTGTAAGCAAAGCATCACCGAGAGTAAATTGTCAAGCTAGCTATCAAAAGTATTTCACGAAAATATTCCTTACAAATTGAACTTACGTGACTATGGCAATGCAGCAAAAAATAGACATTTGATAGTTAGGTTACCAATGCAATGCGGACATCTACTCCAACTAGATGTAAGTATTTTTGTAATGTCACCTTTATGTGTAAATTTCACTACTGGCCATTAAAATTGCTGCACCAACAAGAAATGTAGATGATAAACGGGTATTTATTGGACAAATATATTATACTAGAACTGACATGTGATTACATTATCACGCAATTTGGGTGCATAGATCTTGAGAAATCAGTACCCAGAACAACCACCTCTGGCCGTAATTACGTCCTTGATACGCCTGGGCATAGAGTCAAACAGAGCTTGGATGGCGTCTTCAGGTACAGCTGCACATGCAACTTCAACACGATACCACAGTTCATCAAGAGTAGTGACTGGCGTATTGTGACGAACCAGTTGCTCGGCCACCATTGACCAGACATTTTCAATTGGTGACAGATCTGGAGAATGCGCTGGCCAGGGCAGCAGTCGAACATTTTCTGTATGCAAAAAGGCCCGTACAGGACGTGCAACATGCTGTCGTGCATTATCCTGCTGAAATGTTGGGATTCACAAGGATCGAATGAGGGATAGAGTCACGGGTCGTAACGCATCAGAAATGTAACGTCCATTGTTGAAAGTGCCGTCAATGCGAACAAGAGGTGACTGAGACGTGTAACCAATGGCACCCTATACCATCACGCCGGGTGGTACGCCAGTATGGCGATGACGAATACACGCTTCCCTTGTGCGTTCACTGCGATGTCACCAAACACGGATGCAACCATCATAATGCTGTAAACAGAACCTGGATTCATCCGAATAAATTACGTTTTGCAATTCGTGCACCCAGGTTGGTCGTTGAGTTCACCATAGCAGGCGCTGCTGTCTGTGATGCAGCGTCAAGTGTAAACGCAGCCATGGTCTCCGAGCTGATAGTCCATGCTGCTGCAAACGTCATCGAACTGTTCGTGCAGGTGGTTGTTGTCTTGCAAACGTCCTCATCTGTTGACTCAGGGATCGAGACGTGGTTGCACGATCCGTTACAGCTATGCGGATAAGATGTCTGTCATCTCGACTGCTAGTGATACGAGGCCGTTGGGATCCAGCACGGTGTTCCGTATTACCCTCCTGAAGCCACCGATTCCATATTCTGCTAACAGTCATTGGGTCTCGACCAACGCGAGCAGCAATGTCGCGATACGATAAACAGCAATCGCGATAGGCTACAATCCGATCTTTACGAAGTCGGAAACGTGATGGTATGCATTTCTTCTGCTTACACGAGGCATCACAACAACGTTTCACCAGCCAACGCCGGTCAACTGCTGTTTGTGTATGAGAAATCAGTTGGCAACTTTCCTCATGTCAGCACATTGTAGGTGTCGCCACCGCCGCCAACCTTGTGTGAATGTTCTTACAACCTAATCATTTGCACCTCACAGCATCGTCTTCCTATCGGTTAAATTTCGCGTCTGAAGCACGTCATCTTCGTGGTGTAGCAATTTTAATGGCCAGTAGTGTATGTACACGTGACCAAACTCGGCAAGAATGTGACATCTACAGGTTTACTTTAGAATGGCGCTATAGTCAAAACAATGTTGTAGGAAAGAAGAAACATTACTCCTTAAATTGATGCCTTTTATCTGGAATTATTCAGTTTAAAATGTCACACAGTAACGTATTCTTTACGACTTGGCCGGCCGAAAAGAAAAAGGTCCAATGTGCCTTGGAGATATCGTTAGGATGCTTCAAATGGGGAGGAACCATCTGGAATCAGGAAGAAGTGTGACGAGTGTAGCCCAGGAGTTTTGAATTGTTCAGAGCATTGATTCACGTGCTTGGTAAGCGTTTCGAACCACTTGCACTCCTGCTGGAAGGACGCCGGGTGGTCGACACCGTTGAACTACAGCTGAAGATGATCGCTAAATGGCACAATAGGCAAGAAGGGCCCCCATCTCAAACAGTGGGTCAAATGGCAACCACATTAAACACGACTGCAAGGCACGCAAACTCAAGCTTCACGGCGGCACGGCGACTGTGTGGGGTTGGTCTCTTTGCCCGACAACTGATATATTGTGTTCCGGAGGCACTGTATTTGATCGTGGCAAGAGTATACGGGTGGACTAGCGAGGTATGGGAATCTTGCGCTCTTCTCGGATGAAAGCAGATTCACTCTGAGTAATTATTCTGGACGTCGCCACATATGGCGAGAGATGGGAACACGTAATGTACCCACGAAGATGGTCGAACGCGATCGTTTTGGTGGTGTAGGTGCTGTCGTGTGGCGAGGCATAAAGTTGAATGGGCGTAGTGACCAGATCTTTGAACACTTTACACTCACTGCCAGCGTTATTCTGAAACTGCATTCCTTTCCTATGTGCGTCTTGTCAGGGATGCTGAAACTGGATTCCTTTCCCATGTGCGTCTTTACAGGGATGCATTCCGCCTTCACCTCATTTTCATGCATGTCTGTGCGCGAGTACATTGAAGAGCGCAGGTAGAGGAGCTGTTGGCACGAGATGATATTCGGCGAATGCACTGGCCTGCCCGTGCCGCCGACTTAAATCCCATCGGGGAGGCATGCTTCAGCACGTCCAGATGCACCAGCGACCATTGAGCAGTAGCCAACGGTCCTGGTGGAGCTTTGGGACGCCCTGCTACAAGAACTACGTACCAACCATGTGACCAGAGTAGGAGCACGTCGCAGAGCGTGTACTGCCGTTCGTGGTGGTCACACACCGTATTAAAGGGTTTGTCTCGGCTTTCGTAATGTCCAAAGACCATTATGAATCGCGGTGACTTCAGTGTGACAATTGTCTTTGAATAAAAGTGCAAATTTTTGGTCGTCTCATTTTGTATTTCTTTGAGTTATCTACTAGACTATACTGTAGCAGTTCTTCTTATTTATGGTCCAAGATTCATTGAGCTGTGTTACTTCGCAGTGATACATGATGTGAAAATTACTATAGTCGCTAATTTTCGGTACCACTGCATTATTACTGATGAAAATGAACACAAAGGGTTCAGAAGTAAATCAAGACCTAAGAAAGGTGCTAATCAGAACTACATCATGGGCCTTAGAATATGACCTACAAATAAATCAAAGAGATAATTTTCAGAAGAGATGATAACGTCCCATCGTAAGACACACCAGCCCTTAAAGAGAAAGTAGTAGAAATGTTACCGAAACTTAAAATATCAGAGTTACTCTCGGAAAAAAAACACTGACATCATTCAACAGTCATGTAAAAGAAATAGCAGCATCAGAAATCAAAGCAATTTCCAAGATCCAACACCCTCAAAGGTTCTCAATAACAACGGAAATGGGACTATTTAATAGTCTGTAACACCAATATTAAGTAACGAGTTCTACATAGTCTGGGACAAACTAAAAGTCAACGAGCTCGTACATTAGAGAAAGTCAAATGCCGTTATATGAAACGATTACTGGGTGCCAGAATCTATTCCACCCGCCTTTGATGGGAAAGATGCAGCAACATGTCGTTGTTTGGAATCGAGTGCTGCATTGTTGCTGTTGTTATTAAAACTATGAATGTGAACGAGCTATGTCTATCTCGCAAAACTGCGGCGAGTACTGTTCACTCTTTCCTCAGTTACTGGCAGCGCGGGGTAGCCACGCGGTCTAGCCCCACATTGCCACGGTTCGCGTGGTTCCCCCTGTCAGAGCTTCGAGTCCTCCCTCAGGCATGGGTTTGTGTGTCGTCCTTAGCGTAAGTTAGTTTAAGTTAGATTAAGTAGTGTGTAAGCTTAGGAACCGATGACCTCAGCAGATTGGTGCCACAGGAACTTACTAGCACCTCAGTTACTGGAGTAGCCTGAGAAATTTTACGGATGTGTGAGATGAAAGCATGCTCCATCTCTTTCATACTCGAGATGATTCGCGGTGACATTGAAAATAAAGATTACAGACGCTCAGGCCAACTTGAAACAAATTCAGCAAATCAGATATATGTCAATTAACTGTCATTCAGCTTACTGTGGCCAGCTCAGATGTTTAGTGCACCCCTCGGGAGCTACAGCTCAACAACCGCTGACCCAGAGAAAAAGTAACCTATCCGTATTGTCACGAAAATTTTAACTAAATGACAATGTCGCACAAACAGAATCGTCTAATTCAATGGTAATTAGTAGGGTCGGCCCAATCAAGCGTGAAAATACGGATACCACACCACATATCGATTTATTAATGACAGGAGGGACTATCTGTCTATAATGACAACAAGCGGTCACCATAAAAATTACGTTTATTATCGCAAAGTATCAAAACATGGGTTACACACAGACATAATCAAACGAGCATTTAATAAATGGAAAAGGGATTGTAATTGTGGAACATAAACTCGGCAGTCGGAGGTGAGCATGATAAAGACCTAATTATCAGAAGAATTCGCTAATACGGCCAATGACTACAAAAGCGATTAGCAGATTAAAGAAGTAACACGGAAAACTAAGTATGGGCGCAGACCGTTGGAATTGCTAAACAGTCTAATGAATCGCTGGTGGACCATGACTATGAACAATCGAACTACAAACATCACATGGAACATATAAATGGTACGATCTTATACACTGAAGCACAAAAGAAACTGGTAGTCATGCGTATTCAAATACAGAGATATGTACACAGGAAGAATATGCCGCTGCGCTCGGCAGCGCCTATATAACAAAAGAAGTGTCTGGCGCATTTGATAGATCGGTTATTGCTGCTACAATGACAGGTTATCAACATTTAAGTGAGTTTGAACGTGGTGTTATAGCCGGGGCACGAGCAATGGGACAAAGTATCTCCGAGGTAGCGATGAGGTGGAGATTTCCCCGACCGACTATTTCACGAGTGTACCGTGAATATCAGGAATCCGGTGAAACATCGAAGTTCCGACATCGCTGTAGCCTGAAAAAGATCCTGCAAGAACAGGACCATCGACGGCTGAAGAGAATCGTTCAACGTGACAGAAGTGCAGCCCCTCCGCAAACTGCTGCAGTTTTCAATGCTGAGCCATCAGCAAGTGCCAGCGTGCGAACCATTCATCGAAACATCATCCATATGGGCTTCCGGAGCGGAAGGTTCCCCTCGTGTACGCTTGATTACTGCACGACACAAAACTTTGCTCTTCGCCTGGGCCCGTCAACACCGACGTTGGACTGTTGATAACTGGAAACATGTTGGCTGGTCGGACGAGTCTTGTTTCAAATTGTATCGAGCGGGTGGACGTGTACAGGTATGGAGACAACTTCGTGAATCCATGGGCACTGCATGTCAGCAGGGGACTGTTCAAGTTAGTGAAGCCTCTGTAATAGTGTGATCGTGTGCAGTTGGAGTGATATGGGACCCTTGCTACGTCTAGTTGCAACTCTAACAGGTGACACGCACGTAAGCGTTCTGTCTGATCACCTGCATCCATTCATGTGCATTGTGCTTTCCGACAGATTTGGGCAATTCCAGCAGGACAGTGCGACACCCCACATGTCCTGAATTGTTACAGAGTGGCTCCAGGAACACTCTTCTGAGTTTAAACACTCCCACTGGCCACCAAACTCCCCAAACATGAACATTATTGAGCATCTGGAATGCCTTTCAACGTGCTATCCAGAAGAGATCTCCACCCTCTCGTACTCTTACGGATTTATGGACAGCCATGCAGGATTCATGGTGTCAGTTCCCTCCAGCACTTCCTCAGACATTAGTCGAGTCCATGTCACGTCGTATTGCGGCACTTCTGCGGGTTCCCGGGGACCGTACACATTAGGCAAGCGTACGAGTTTCTTTGGCTCTTCAGTGTATAAACTGACAACAGGAGAAAACGTGAAGTCTGAAGGCCTTTTCGGGGTTTTAATTCTGGATTTCCTTCGACTGCGTGTAAATAAAGATGCTAAACGATAAATTCATTTCTGAGCAGTGTAGCGATTGTCTAGCCCTAACTATGCTGTACAAGAACTAATTGTCTTACATAAAAATGAACAAATTTTTAGTGAGCTTTTAAAGTAAAAATGTAGAGCCAAGCTTCTATAACCATAAAATACCAACATTAAACTGTATTTAAG